>NC_134317.1:32795243-33995243 GCF_964195595.1 Calonectris borealis
TTTCTTCAGGACTGGTTATGAGGATTGTCACTTGAAAGTGATGAGGCGTGATGAAGTTCAGAGAGGGGGCTTTTTAGTAGAGGTATTATACCTATGCTTGCTCTGAAGAGTAAACGTAAATTTTCAGTGTTTCTGTCCTAATGAGAAGGAACGAAGAGGTCCGTTCTCTCAATTTTGAAAAATTTTGGGTTTTTTAAGAGCTAAAGGATTTCAGTCTAGGATTTAGACTGAAAACCTTCTTCATCTTTTGAAGTGGTAGAAGACTATAGATTTTAACAAACACATTTTGCATCCTGTTAGACCCATGAAGTTTTCTTGTCCAGTACTGACCCAGCTTTTGCTCTGTATGTGCGTGCTTTAAAAATGCTTGTTCCAAGCAGTATTTAAACTATTGGAGTTTTACCGACATATTTTCCTCTAATTAAGAGGAATCTGAATCTTGCTATGGCAAGAGTGGTCAGGCTCTGGAGTCCCGTAGTGAATAAGGCTACACAAAGTATTGGACCCAGTTGCAATCAAAAAAGAGAAATGGGTATTCCGTTCGAAGGGACTATGAGGCATCCCAGTTTTCTTGCCACTGTGTTATTGTAGCAACAGGGTACCAGAACTTCCTTGGGAAGTGAGAACTGTTCAAGAAGATGAGCAGGTTGATTCTCCACTGCTCGTGCGATGCTGAGGGAAGTTGAATCTTGATGAGTTTTATGGGTTGCCCTGAAGTCCCATATTTAAAGAAATCGGAAAGTACAAAATAAAGAATAAAAAGTCAGGGGAGAGAAGCAAATCCTACTTTTGGTTTAAATAGATTAACTCCCATGGCCAAATTGCCCAGGTTGGCCTATTTTTGTCCTAATTTACTGAGTCCTAGTTATGAGATGCATGCCCTTACTCTAGAGATCCTTAGCACATTTAAAATGCTGGCTATCAAAGGTCATTATATTTATTTCCATCAGCTGCTTTTCACAGGCTGCTTGGCTTTTTGTTAGACCTACTGCATGGATTCACAATAACATTATAAAAACAAAGTAAAAACCAAAACAGAAAAAAACGATGCAGAGTTATATAGGGCAATTTAGATAGGATCTAGGTTTATACTGAGCCTCCTAGGGTAATGGAGTTTGGAGCCTTCCCGTTTCAGGTCAGACAAGGTTAAAAAGAAAAAAGCTTTCACATAAACTGCTTTTAATACACTTAAAATAGTGGCTTACATTAGACAGGGAGATTATAAAATGTTAAGATATTTTATTCCCAAAAGATTTCTCTGGTCTTCGTTGTAGAAAACATGCAAAATAACAACTTCATTGTCTTCCAGAAAAGTCTGATATTCACTTGATTTTTTTTCCTTCATGTTTTAGCAACATGAGTACTTTTATGTACTTTAAAATCTGAGCAGTACTGTTAATGTCTATTGACTAGTTACTAGGCATAACAGTATTAATTTGTGATTACTCCTCATTTTGGCTGCAGCTAAAGTCTGCCAACCATGGGCTTGACATTCTGTACAGAAGAGTCGGTCTTTAACCAGCTGGCTTCATGGTAGAGTCTTCGGCTTAGGCTTCCAGGAGGCTGGCGTTGCGTTGTTTGTCATCAACCATTGGGGATTTTGTTTTTTTTTTATGACATTGTCTGAATATCTAAGCACTGTGATGGTTTTGTTTTCTTCAAAAAATAAACAAAGGACTATGACTCTGAAGCTCTGGAAGAGCCATACCTGTGCGTGTTGAGATGTCAGTGAAACTCCCACTGGAGATGTATGCCTAAATAATATGTATAACAAAGCAAAATTCATAGTCGACAATAAGTAGGATTACAGGAGAGAACTTGAATTAATGTTGGCCTGCATTTGGGATTGGTGCTAGTCTGTGGCTGTCTGATGTTGTTATTTGTGATAAGCAAAAGTATGTGGAAAAAGCTGCCTTGAAATACCTCATTTGCTGGTGACTTAGTAAGGTTTAGGGAAAGGCCACCTCTTGAGTGGGTTAATGAAAAGTGATGGCAGTCTAATGTAGGAATTGTATCCTAAAATCATATGTGGTTAGGCTTACAGTGATTTTAAAAAAAAATCTGTGACAAACCAAGGGTCTTCAGAAGCTTTCCCTCCAGGTACTGCACTTCAGTCTTATTCTTTCCTTTCTTCCTAGATCCTGACCCACACGCAAAGCTACTTTTTCCCCAACACAGAATTTGGTACTTTCTTCTCCTCAGTTGTGAGCTAGTAAAGTTCGCTCAAAAACCAGTGTATGGACAGCATAATACCTTCTCTTTACTGCAAAAGTTAGAAGACGTGTATAGAAGGTGCTTTCTCTATGTATTTTCATTGCATGCAGCAGGTACCTTAAAAGATACAATCACGACATTAAAATATGCTCATTATATTTGTTTTAAGAAGAAAAGAGTTACTTGCCTGCTAAAAAATGAAAACAAAACCTAGAATCTTGTAGGATGATATTTATGTCTGGAAGAAGTTCAAGCTGTGACAGAGGAAGTGTTGCCAGAACATCCAAACTTTTCAGTTAATTGTGTTTTTAAGTTTTTGAGATACCCGTGACCTGAAAACTAGACACATGTATCTGCAGGGAGGACACTTTCAGCCATGTTGTCAGTATCTTTCCACTGCAAGAGGTTTTGGCATGACAACATTTATAATCCTTTGAATAGAAAGCAGTGTTCTCCCCACCCTGCCTTTTTGATGTAAGTGGCTGTTCCAGCAGATGGGAAGATGGCAAATACAAACACTGGATAATGGAAAACAATGTCCGCTTCTGAATTCCTGATATTCTCTTTTACCATAAAACTGCCTTGTGTTAGCTTGGGGTTTTTTATTTGTTTGAAGGAGGTTAGCTTTCATTTTGATTTTTTTTTTAAAGACATTTGCTGAGCTGTTTTCTATCATCAAATCAACATGCCATACAGTATTTTAAAAATAATTTGGGAAAAACAGTTATTCCAAATCACTGACAACTGGATTGAAAAAGTAGTTGCATTAATTCATCTATTGATTTGTTTCATGTAAGTAATAGGTTTTGGATTAGTTTTGCATTATGCACAGTGTTAGAATTCCTCCTATAAATTTTTTATGAAGTTCTTGGCTCCTTCAACTGCACGGATTTATCAATGACTGTAAGAATCTGAATTAATGGAGAAGTGTTTTAAGCTGAGTGTTGAATACAGTATCTTAAGGACGTGACTGATGTAGTTAAAACCAGTGGCACTTAAAAAGATGAGAAACATGCATACTAGGACTCTGAAACTAACACTTCATTGGTGGATATGTTTAATATAACCTTTTAATATATGCTGATATTGAATACACAGGTTCTTAAATTATAACTGGAGGAGGTTACTGAAGGTGCCAATATTGATCTTGATAGGCCTCCTCTCCTGGTAAAGCTCATCAAGATGTGTCTTGCAACTTAGTTATTTGAGGAACAAAGATCCAGAGAATGGCCAGACCTGACCATCTTAGAGCTCCTCTGGTACGGAAAACTTTCAGCTGAGTGCTTCCCAGCCAGTTTGGCATAAGAGAGGTACTGATGTGGGGTGAAGATGCTACAAGAGTGCCGTTAAACTGGCGATGCTTAGCTGGCGTTTACTCCTTGGGAAAAACAAAGCTTACAAACGTCTTGCATTGGCAGCGTTTCTTGTCTCTTTGCCCAGCAGCGTCCAGGACTCCATCGCTCTCACTCTGGTGGGCAGCCAATTCCCAGGCAAGCAAATCCCGTGCATCAGAGCTTTGTTTCAAGGTCTGGTCAAACTCTCTTCACAAGATCTGCCTCCTTTGTCTAGCAGTCATTTGGAGTTAATGTCAAAGTCTTCAGTTGTATTTCGAGTCACTAATCATTCATTCCATTACTAATGTGTCAGTAGTCCTTGAAAGTTTATAAAAATTAGTAGATTCATTGCCCTTATCATTCCTGCCCTGACCTTGGGAATAAATTAATCCTTTATATCCCAATGTGCAGTAATGCAAAAAATGAACCTACAATTTCCATAAAAATAATGTAGTCATTTCCCAGGTACTGTAGTAAGGAGAAGAGGAAAAGATACAGCAAAGATTTGTTACTTTGCCTGGAAGAAGCAAGATGGGTACTGTAAAGTGTTAAGTGAATATAATGGAGCTTATTTTGAAAATTTATAGAATATGTTCAAAATAACTTGCATAGTTATGCGGATATATAATCAGATTGTAAGGGAAATGGACAAAGAACATTTATTATTAAAGGGCCTATTTAAGAATTCAGTTTCAGCTTGATCTCTTTTTACATGTCACTGTTAGTATCAAGCCCTCTTTAACTGTATACAGAAGAAGGTTTGATGGATACAGGTCACCAGTTTCTAGTTTTCTTACAGAAAGTGTGACTAGAAATTCAGTTTCTGGTGTTCCCTGACAATTATTCTCTGATTGTTGCTATTCAGTTGACATTAGAAGTTTTCATTATGGTGGGAACTCTCATGCTTTATGAAATGCTTCCTTCCTTGAGAATTTAAACTTTATCTGATGGTCATAAATGTGGTTCACATGAGGGGAGTCTCACTTGTGGATAATTTTTGATTAAAACTGAAAGCTTGGACCTACTAGGTATCATCTATGAAGAGGACTAAGAATTGAAGCCATTCGGTACCTTGCAAGATCGGGACCTTAATCACTGTTTTATCTTTGCTATCAAATGTGGAAGCGCTTTCTCGCATATAAAGCCCATCAAGCCTATATGGGTTTGGCTTTATAAGATGAAATATGCATAGAAAAAAGCGCAATAGCAGGCACATATGTTGTCACTGAGATAAATGTCTAGTAGTGACCTCATAAAAAAGAAAAAAAAAACATCTTTCTATGTTCACTGTAGTTTAATTTCTGTATAAAGTTTCATGCATAGTTCAGCAGATGGTAGCCTGCAGGGAGAGGGAAAATTCAGTTTGACAAATTTTTCAACATAGATGCCTCTCTGAATTTTAGCAGACTTACAGCAACAATACTTTCTTCGATGTATTCTTTAACTTGTAAATTTTTTGAGCAACAGGATGGAAAGTGCATTATCCAGTTTCCTTTAAAAAAACCACACCTGTGATTTGTTTTTGGCAAGTAAAATCAAAGACAACCCACCTGACATCAGTGGCATTTCACCAAATGATGCGAATAGCTTTATGACTTTTGTGGTCCATTTGGCTAGATGTTCTGAGTCATTAGCACATAAGATTTCGATTTTGAAAAGCAGTCGTAATTACAGCACACTTAATTGAGTACACTCCTTCTCTCCTGCACAAGCAGTTAAACAAAAATTACCACCTTTCAGATTAGTGTAGATCACTGTCTTTGGTGCTACTGTTTACTGCCCATTGGCTGAGCAGAGCCAAGCTGGCAGAGCATTTACTCTCCAAGAGTACAAACACCTCTATGCTGATTTAGCATCTCAAATGGGACCAGGGAGAGCCGCAGGGTTAGCTGCAGGGAACCTGCAGGAGTGTGTAACCAGGAGTCAGAGGGACTGTCTCTTTGGCAGTAATTTGCCACTGGACCTGCTCAGCTGCAACGTGCAGCAGTGACCCCAGCAGAGAGGGTGTGATGGGATGTGGTTTGTAGGCTGCTGTAATAGGAGTGCAAGTCTGATTGTAATTTGCTTTTTGTAATTACTTATTTATGCTCTGGGTTTACTTGTATTGCTGGGAGTAGCTGAGTTAGCGAGCCTTTGTTTCTAGTTGCATTTGATTCTAGGTTCTGTTCTTTGCTTTCAGAGTCCCAGGGAATTACTGCTGGGAATTTAAAAGAAATAATGAAAATGTTGTTATCTATAGGTGCTTTCAAGATATTTACGCAATTAATTAACGCAAGTTAATAAAGCTTCTTTGCCTTCATTAGTCTACACAACTTTGTGGTCCTTTTTTGCTGTCGCATGTTAACACTGCGAGAGAGGAAGCTTTTTACTTCTGAGATTCTGTGCTAGAAAGTTAAATAAGCAAGTCTCCTTTTTTGACTTCTAGTGATGATTTTAACATAATTGATATTTGGCATGGTAAAATGATACTGCTTCTGAAGAATTGTAACGTGACCTTTGTGTTTCTTTTAGCTTTGGTCTCATTCAGTTTAATCTGCAGAGACATTTAGTACTTGTCATAAGCAGTGTTTGGCTTTGTCTGCTCTCACCTTCATGACATAAGGATTTTAGACTAGAAGTAACTATATCGGCATCCTTTTTGTTTAAGAGGTAAATCTTAACCCTGAAGAAATAATCCATCTCATTACAAAACTGATAAAGCATATGTGTGAAGAGAAAGATCCAGGCAATGTATGGGGAAAAAAAGTCATTCCATTACTCTGAATGTGATACAATGGTGCTGAAGACACGTTAGCAGTTTCTCTGGTTATTACGGGGAAAACGCTGTTTATACTGTCAGTGCATTACTCTGGAGTTAATTTATGCTGAAAATTCTAAATTCTCTTCTGCTGAAGTAGACTGCAAAGATCCTGGGCAATCTTCCAACCTTTTTCACTCTTTGCATCTACTGCATGAGAGGTAATGAAGAATAGATTAGTAAGATGCTATCGTTTGGATAATGTCTTTTTACTTAGGACTGCTGTGCAGTTAGACGTAGTTCATCAAGACTTTGTCATAAAATACCGTTTTAATTTCCAATGGAAAACAGTCTTTCATTTAGCTAGGGCATGAACCACCAATTACTTTGAGGTAGGTTATTTGGTACTCAAGAATATTTACTAATGACTTGGTAATCTTGTAGATACGTACTCTCCAGAAACTCCAGTTAATGTGAACAGATTGAAGCTATGTTTGGGTAGTTGGATATGAAGTTCATTAATCTAAAAACTGCGTTTGGCTAAAACTAGAGTGTTGTGATTCTTTAAAGATGAGAAGTGGAGCAGGACGAACTCGCTCTTTAGAGGTCCCACTTACTCACTATTCAAGGATCTGAATTACCACTTAGCGTTACTCCAGTTCTCTTTTTTCTCAGACAAAGGTTGAGCAATTTCATTCTGAAAATTAACTTTCTGCTAATAAGCTACATAACCTGAAACAAGAAGTCTTTGGTTGATTGTTTTGGTTTTTTGGTTTTTTTTTGGAAACAGGGGGGGAATACATTTGCTTGCATTGTGTGTGATTTTTTTGTTTTGTTTTGTTTTTCTCTAAATCCCATTTCTGCTCCTTCCACCCAGTTTCTTTTCATGGAAGGTTTTATGGAAATATGTCAAAATTTACGTTTGGGACATTCTGGGTACTGTTAGCAAACAAACAAAAAAGCTAATTTGAAGTAGGAAATGATGAAATGATTATTTTACTTCCCCGCCCCCCCACATTTTTTGTTTTTGCTTCTGTTGGTTTGGGGAGTCTGTATACATCTTCTCACTTGGTCTCTCTGCCTTTGTACTTCTTCTTGTGTTTTTATACAGTATTTCTTGTGTTAAGGTGAGGGGGAGTCTGAATGGGAAAAATCATTAAGATGATCAAGAAGTTGAATCTGCCTTGCCCTAGGGAAAACTAACACCTCCTCCCTCCAAAAAACCCCACTGACTTTCAGTGTAGTTTTGGGTTGCATCTAATTTGGTTACAGTTTTCCTGTGGATACTTGCTGATCTGACATTGTGCAGCCAACTGACTGCTTTGTCTGGCAGCATGGCAGGAGGCGCCGGGAGGCTGCTCCTCCACGGGCCGTTGGCTCACCCGCTGGCTGTAACTGTTAGCTGCACTGTGAAACTACGTCATTAGAAGAGCAGTTGGATCTCGGCTTTCCTGTATGAGATAAAAGCTTTAAAACAATGAAATATTTCTGGATGTTGGGACTGGCATGTTAAGAACTTGTGTATGATGGAGGTAGTGGATTGCAAAGGGGCATGCTAAGGTTTGGAAACCTCTTCGTTTGCCATACCAGTTAAAGATGACAAATTACATACAGGGATCAAGGGATATTCCGATACAGAGAAGTCATCAAATAGAAAAATGAAGTCCAAGGAAATCAACTGGAAAGACTGAACAGAGACTGATCCAAACTGTAAAGGCTGTCAAGAGTAAAGGAGAAAATGAGAAGGAGGCACAGAGATTTTATTGTGTTGATTGAATCTGTGTGAAGAGTGACTTTGTGCTGCAAACTCAGGGTGCAGTTTCCCTCCCTTGTGAGAGCCCCAGTTGATCATTTCTCCAAGAGTGGGTTCGCGTTGATGAGATTGCCTCTCAGAACCGGCTGCTGATGCTAACGTGTTCTTGGAGATTCAGTACCGCGTCTGGACCATGCTGCATTTCCAAAAGCTGTATGTGCATATGGAGTGAGCCTTCCAAGTGAAAGAAGAGTCTTAGCACCTTTGCTAGCCCAGCACATGGACATATGTTGTCACTTGGTAAATGTCTAGCCAAAGGCATCTGTTCAGCATTGTCACGCAGCTAAATTAATGTCTAATAGACAATGGCATAGAAAAGTTTTAATGGAAAACTGCCTTGTTCCACTTAATGACTGAGCATACTCAAAATACTTGAGTCAAACTCTTCATGCTTCACAAGTACATGAGAAGCCAGAGAAGGGCAAAAGCAATTTGTAATAACTACTATTTAATGAAATCTTTATTGTTTGGCAAATGGATTTTTCATTTGTTCCTGTCATGATTTCAGATATTCAGAAACATGAAACCCTGGGGATGAGTGCTTCTTGGAAAGGCTGTAAAAAAGTTTCATAGAATCATAGAATAATAGAATAGTTTGGGTTGGAAGGGACCTTCAAAGCCATCTAGTCCAACCCCCCTGCCGTGGACAGGGACATCTTCAACTAGATCAGGTTGCTCAGAGCCCCGTCCAACCTGACCTTGAGTTGTTTCTGGTTCTTTGCTTTTGTTTTCAGAGTTGAGCTTTTCCAAGACAGTGCATTTGATTACGTTGCTGGAGACCTTTGAATGTAGGGACTTCTTGTTTCCTTGTCCCTAGGTGATGACCTCCAGGTAGCCAGCGTCCCCAGAGCTCTGTGATGAGGTGGTTCTGTGGTGCATTATGCATCTCACTGAAAAGGCTTCATCTTGGGATGTATAGTTTGACCATGGACCCCATGCCCCTGGGGGTAAGCACCAGGGATCTGAAATAAAGTTCTCCTGAGGCATAATGACAGCAATCTTTTTAATTTAAATATTGGGGAGATTCACTAAACTATTTCAGGGAAGGTTTTTTGTCCCGGGGGTGGGGGGGACCAACAAAAACCACTTCACCTTCCTGATTAGCTACGTTGCTTTTAAAGTGGACATAGGGAGAGTTACGATGATGGGAAACAAACATTGTATTTCACAGAAAATATTTCAGGTTCTTTTAGAACTTCCTCCTGCTCATTTCTTTAGAAATCTAAGGCTGACTTATCTTATTGTGTGTGTATTGGATGAATTTCTTCCAGGATGTGTTGGCTCATTTCCTTGAGTACTTCTAAATTTTCTGAATTTTTTTCAGTCACAACAGATAGCTTAAAAAGCTTTAAGGAAATGAGTCAACCTCCTGAAATAAATTGCTTTCTGAATAGAGGATACTGTGTTCAAAATCATAGACGCCCTTGATAGTTTGTGGATACTCATTTATATATATTCTTTGAAAATCTATTATATATATACTCCATGTTCCAAAAGGATTTGGGAGAAAATATCCCAAAGGAGCGCCTGAGCTTTGCTGTTAGGAACGTTGGGCACGTTTTCAGACTCCCGGGTATCAGCGCGAGAGAGGTGCGGGTTGGGAAGTGACAGGCAGAACCTCTAATGCAAAATTAAGGACGTCACTGAATTTGAGTGTAAATTAAGAGGAGTCATGTAAAGTTGAGGACTACCAAGCTTCCCTAAAATAGCATCCTGAGATCTGAAGGCTGCATAGGCAACGTGCTTCTCTCCTTATTTCATCGCTCTGACTTTGGGGAGCCCTTTCTGATGGCGTCCTGCGTGTCCTGCAGCCGCCTGAGGCAGGTTCTGTGAGGAGGGGCCCATGACATGGCCTCCCCCCTCGGGGCTGCAGGAGTCCCGGCAGGGAGTTTCTCTGCACGGGCCTTTGCTGAGTCACTGCGCTGGCAACTGACTGGAATCCTACATAGCTAGTTTAAAAATAAGTAAGAGGACACCATTTTAGTAACATATATGTCTTATGCAGTAGGTATGCAAGGCTTTGGGATTTTCTTTGCTTCCCAAGAATTACGCAGCAACTCAGGGACAGGGATGAGGAAGCCAGCGTCAAACGTCATGATTTGGGATTTTCTCTCTGATGAGCCAAACTAAAAGTAAAACCAGATGATCCTGAATTTTTAAGAAGTTTGACATCTGGACCTGGACCTGGATCTGAACTTTGAACTGGGATGCAGCAGTAACTGGCCAGCTTGCCCTGCTTTAGTGTATTACAGGGAAAGTCCCTGACGCAAGCAATAAATACCACATCTCCAAACAGACACGACATACGCTGTCGGCTTCTTAGGCGCTCCGGAAAAATCTGAATACGTGCAGATCGCCACAGAGAGAAGAAAGCGCAGGGTAACTGCAAAGGAGTTGACCCTCTTGGTATGTAAAATGTCTCAAAACAATGAGAGTTGGATAAATGCAGGTATGAAATAAAAATCCAACTGCGATGTTCTGTCTAAAAGTTCCCCCCTCCGCAGCCCACCCTGCAAAGGGAGGGAGTCAGAAGACGGTGCGGGTCTCTGCCTCTGGTTTTCTGGTTGTGGTCAGTGTTTGTCCGTGACTTGCAGTCATGAACAATTGACTCGCTACAGTTCTCTTGTTAGAGCATAAGTGTTGGCCACGGTGATTTGATACTTTGATTTATAAGCTTTTTAATATGACCTTTAGGAGTGAAGTAGCAGTATGTATTAGGAGTTGCAGCTGCAAGTTGCACAGCGGTTTTGTCCTGGCGTTCAATGCAGCTGAAATCTTTTCTGAAGGAGGAACACGGGTATTTCTTAGTTATTCTGAAGAGGGTGAAATGGGAAGGGGGTGGTGAAACCAACCAAATACCCCAAAAAACAACTATGATCATGAGCAGTTGTAAAGCAGTCCCAGTTCATAGTGTTGACGATTTAGGATAGTGATGGATTTTTTCCCTCCATTTTTGGGATGTTTACGAGAGAGTATCATGTGGTATGTCTGTTACAGTTTCTTTCCAAGTCCTTGTAAATATTTCCAACCCTCTATGCTTTCCTGGTGTGAAATCTGACTCCTTCATTTTGTAGTTAATTTTTTATTTAATCATTCCCAGTTCTTGTGGAGGTGGCAAGGTTGGGGCTCTGCGACCGCGTGGGGAGGGAACGGGTGCTGCGTGCCTCTTAACAAGGGCAAGCGAAAGGGCAGAATAGTCATAGTTTATTTTAAAAACAAAAAGTATTGCATTAGTAGAAGTGTCCTTCTTGAAGAATCTGAATAAATTATTGATTGTAATGTATTTGGCAGGAATGTGGGAAAGAAAAACCATGCTCGACACAAGATTGACTTGCAGGTCAGCATATGTACCTGCTTGCAGCTCCGGGTTGAGGCATAGGGGATGGTATCCAGACTGTGGTAGAGAAAATGAGCAAAAGTAAATGGCTACAGCCACCATGACAAACTATGGGGCACGTTGTGACAAAATGGGTTTGGTCTCCTCATCAAAGAACCGACAAAAACTTGGGAATTTCTGTCAAGTAAACAAGCCCCAGTCTGCAGTCCAAGGGAACCTGAATCAGGTCAGGGACAGTACAAGTATGCAGGCACCGAGACAGAAGTGAAAAATTAGATTTCCTGTGCCTGTATACCTTGCAAAAATAGCATCTTTGAAAGTGTATGTGCAAATTTAGAACGTGCTGCGCTCCTGAACTATTTCTGGGTTATCCTGTGTGTGCTTGAATATTAATACAATGTATAACCACACTATATTGCTTGGTGGAAATGACTGAAAAAAACACGATGTGCTTCTGAAAAGCGAACTGGGTCAGACTTCAGTCATATGCTCATCCAAGAAACCCTCTCGTGGTGTCTACAAGTGTTTCCTTAATTGTGCTGTTAAATTCGCAATGTCAGCATGCTAGTGCCAGATCCCAAAATGGCATAGTCTGTGTTTGCAAGTAATCAATGACACACAATATAAAATTATACAAAAATGTAGAAACCACAGCTCAGCTGAAAAGTATGCCCCAGGGACTCAGTTCACAAATTGTATTAACAAAGTTTTCAGGAACAGAGCTCACTGTATGAAATTGTGCAGTTAGGTGTAATATAACCAGGATTTTTTTTGTTTAAGAAAGCATTTTTATATACTTTTAAAGCCATAGGTTTCTTTTTTGTTCTGTTTGTGTATTGCTTGCCTGCTTCTTGGATATAGACAACTATGTTGAGTAGTACTGGCTGTTGTCATCTACCGGTAAGGGAATAATACATGTCTTTGGGAACATTTAAAATGTTTTATTTCAGGTGCAACGTTAGTAGTAGATGCTTAGAGATGATGTTTCACTTCTTATAGCTTTGCTGGGCTTCATAATGAACTCAGAGTATCCTATATAACGTATTCATTCTGCTAAATATTAATAGCTATATCAAACCTAAAGTGAATCCTGAATCCTTACCATCAAAAGCAGGGGGTAGGTAAAAGGAGGAATCTGGTCAGATTCATACTCATAAGAGTATGAAATAATTATCGCAATGGTAAAGCATCTCAACTATTATTTCAAGTCAAATAATAGCAATGGCCTCATTAATAATTTTTAAAATATTATAATGTTTAGGTCTGCTTTTATGCCAGGTCACAACAAAGTTTTTGGAATAAACTCATTTCAGGTGAAGAAACTGTAAAGAGCCTGGAAGAGCTTTTCAGCAATGGAAAATCTACAAGATGAGGAATCTGCCGTTAGATCTTGTCATCATGAGGCACTGAGGGGGAGGTGGAAAGTGTAGCTGGCCAGGAAAATAAGTGGTAACGGTGAAAAAGGTAGTGAAGGATAGAGTGATTCAGCATATTCCTTTAATAGCCTTCCTTAGCACACTGCTTGCATGGATGTGCTCTCTCTATGCTGACCTATTATTCCTCTCTATCTGTAGGTTTTCCACAGCATTACTTATCAGGCATTTGGATGCCTTAGCAAACACATACATATCTAAACAAAATAGGAGGACGTTACTGTTTACTTAAGCTAGAGGTTATGTGGTTTGTAGAAAGGAAAGGAGAAATTGCTTATGCAGAGGTACCCACAATATCATAGTTAATGGGTTCACTCTTTAATAGAGGCACGAGAGGGAAGCGTTGATGCCTGTTTCTACCTTGGGTTAGAACCCGTATTCTTGGGCTGTTTGCTCTTTTTGTTAGTGGGTTTTACATTTGGTTTAGATTACTGAAAAGTTGAAGTATGACGAAGGTGTATTGTTTAGGTGTAAATATTTTTCTGTATTCGAAACCAGCAAGCTCTCTGACTTTCTAATAAATTCCCTAAGAAACCTATTACTGTCAGATGACAACAATAGACTAGTTTGCATTCCTGCTTAAAGAGCTCATAATATTGAAGATAAACTTAAAAAATAACAGCTGCTAAGGGAATATTAAATCCCACAAGATCCTTAAGAGATGCGTGCTGCAGAGACATATTTTACTGACAACTTCTAGTAATCAGGAGGATTTCTAAAAGGCAGTGAGAAATCGCTTGGAACTGGCAAGGAGAAAAACATTTTTTAGAAATGTTTCTGTATTAGATATGGGAATGGACTTGAACACTGAGAATGAAATGCCAGCTGATACTGTCAGAAGGCTGGAACAGATTAAGAAGAATATTGATCAGACAATGTTAGAAGCTGCAAGCCATAATCAAGTGCAATCAAAAGCGAAGCTGAGGAATCCGGAGGCAGTCTTTCCTCTCCTTTCAGTGATGAATCAGTTGTCTCCACCCAATGTTGAAGGGATGCCACGTTGCTGGAAATCCAGAGATACTTGTGCCATCGCAATAGTTCCAGGGTTCAAACCATCAACCATTTGAGAAGGCAAAACCCAAACTAACCTCCTGGATCCCTAGATGTCAGCTGCTGTATGTAGGAAAATTCCTTTTTCTGGGCATTTTATCTGTTTTGTGGGTATACTGCATCTAGGGCTTCTTGATTTAGCCTTCCTCCCTAGCAGTAAAGAAAACAAACTTACACATGCGCACGCTCTCTTTCTCCCCCTTCCAGGACCTTTGGGGAGTGTGTCTGGCACTGACTTTGCTCCCTGCTGATTCATTCCAGGAAAGATAATAGAGCTTTGGGAAACCTGAAGGTGGGACGTACTATCAAAAGCAAAATAAAGCCACCCAACTAGTTGGCCATAAAAGTGGCTAATGGATCATTGTGTGCAAAGGCTGGGTCAGCTCTTTGGGTAATGCTGTCTCTGTGGCTCAGAATGTTTTGTGCTCTGAGTTTTACACCTTGCCAATGATGAATTCATCTTTTTTTAATAAAAATCTTATGGAAAACTTTCAGTGATTCTGGGTGAAACTTTCACTTGCACAAAAAGCCACTTGTGATAACTGGTGGAGGGTATGCATATGTGGGCAGTTAAAACACTTAAGTCGTTTTTGTGGTTACGCTCATTCTCCTCCGTGGCCATCAGCAGAACATGCCATCTGGCAAGGGAGCACCTCCTTCCCATTACATGCCTGAGAGCTCCCCGCAAATGAGATTTCAGCTCATTGGGATACTTTATGCCCTTACGGGGATTTAAGAAGAAATATGTACCTTTTATCTCTTGTACTTTCTTCTGAGTTGCTTACTATTTGTTCAGTCCTAGAAAAGAAATACATTTACTGAACTTAGCCTTTTTGTTTGCTTGCAATTTGCATAAATAAAAATAAAGATCTTTTCAGAATTATTACATATACCTAATGAATCTATTTGGGCCTGTGGCTCTTTCATTAAAAGTTGTGACATGAGTTGAGGATTGGAAGTGCAAGCTTTCGCTCAGAGACACGGCTCTTGTGCTGATGGGTTCCTTTATTTTGATGAGCGAAGATCATGAAGTTACTTTTCAGGTGTAGCTGCTTATGGTTGGTTGGTGTTTGTCTGTGTCTCTGCAGTGCCTGGAAGGTCTTGCTGGTCAAGATGTTGCACATACAGTAGGTGATAGTTCTGATCTGAAGTAATTGAGCTCATCCTTTGTGCTGTATGAGTATTTTCTAACACTTGCTAAAATGTAAATAATTCTGCCAGTAATATGTCTGTTAGAATATGAATGGAAAAAAAGCACTTCAAATGGATAATGCACCAGTGAATTCAGGTCAGTTTTTGTAGAAGATAATTGCAGAAATTGAGGAATTTGTGTCACTTGAGCTAGTTAGAATGGGGTTTTTAAAATTATTGCTGATTACTGTGATCAATAACTAGTTCTGGCTTTCCAGCAGTTTTGAGGGTCATCTGTCAGCTGAGGTTTTTGACTTGATAAATTTATTAACCTGAAAACGTCAATAATAAATTATAGTTTCTTATAATATATCATCATCTCAGTTTTAGGACCAGAGGATAAAAAACGGAAGTAAGCACAATATTTGTCAAAAAGTGTTTGCAAAGTTTATGTGAAATTTTAAAGTACTCTCATATCATCATTAAGTTGCAGGGCATGGGAAGTAGGATGGCTGCTGATAATTAGGGCTGGGATGGCTCCTGTTAATTAGGGCAGGAAGTTTTGTAGTTTATACAGGTAGTAACAGGCTTGATACTTGCCTTAGATACTTCTTAGGGTACCCATCTTACCACTGATAGGGGTTCTGATAATAATGTACCAGTACTACTGTAAATGCCTTATGAAGTGGGGTAGTTTCTTCTACTGTATAAGCGGCTGGAGGAAAAAGGAAAAGGGAGCAGAAGGATGGACAAAAAGGAAAGAAGGAAACTAGAAAAAGTACTGTGCAAGCCTACGGATCATTAATAGCAAATATGCTGGTAATAAATTTACTCTGCCTCATGGGTAGCCAACATGAGGCATATCGCAAAATGTAATCTGGAAAAATGGTGAGTACTCACGCCTAATGTTTCAGTAAGTTTTGGTGGACAATTGCCAAGTACTTGTTTGCTGGTATCTGATTTTAAAATTTCATAAATATAAATAGAACAAAAGACACTTGCAAATTTTTTCAAAATATAGATTTAAAATAACGTGTGTGTTTTAAAGATCTCTTCTAGCCTGTTGTGCTATTTACATGTGTGCATTTCAGTGATGCGTATGATGTTTAAAGGGCAGGTGTACATTTCATAATGATTCAAAATGGTGTTTTATTTTTAGATTTGCAAACAAACAAACAAAAAGTAAAAATAGCACACAGTCTTATTGACTCTATTTTAAGGCCTCTTAGTTGTGGCAATTTTGTTTGCTGACAGTTCCACAAGAAAAACCTCTTTTTGAAGGGTAAGTCAGTTACAGGAGAATTACATGTGGAATAAAGTGTACTTAAGTTTAGCTTATGAGCTAGTAATGGTTCTCAAATGAGCATAAATTTTACCAAAATTGAACCCAAAAGAGATCATTACATCATTCCGTCTGATTTCGTATATATTACAGTACACTCAGTGCTGTCCAAACTTTAACTAGCCTGAATATTCCAGTTCTCAGAAAATTAAAATATGTACCATTGTCAGAGAGCAGCAGCAGACTGAGTTATAATAATGATCTTCTTGCAGAGGAGGAATTGTTCCAAGTGCATTTTGGGGCTATGAAGGAGGGAGAGGAGTGGGGTTGCTGACCCCAAGGGCAGACTCGACAGGGCTGCCATAACCATCTGGCCCTTCCTGAAGTGATTTCCACTGTTTCCACTTGAGAAATATTTGACCAGGAAAAAAAAAACCAACCACAAAGCAAACCCCCCAGTTTCTCTGATGCCTTTCTGCATTGGGTATGTGCATACATGACCAGATGCTGCTGGTCCATAAAAAAAACCAGCATGAAGGCCACGAAATAAATGACCCCTCACTTTTTCCACTGGCTGTGAGATTACATATGATCTGTACCAAGACAGCCACACCAGAGAAAGCCATCTCTGTAAGTGCAGCTGTGCTAGCAAAATTGTGCTTTTGTTGGAAATGTTTATTTACCAACAGAATTTATCCGGGGGCAGGATAGGCTATGTTGACAAAAGCACAGCTTTGCTGGTATCATGTCTTCCACAGCAGGAATACTTTGTTGTATTTTCTAGTTTTTCTAGCAAGGACTTGTGATGGGAATGTAGTCACAGATAAAAGTGCATGCCCTTTATTCCTGCGAAGCTGCAATCCTCTTCTGCGTGCGGCTCAAGCAAGCTGAGCAGCTCCTGCATTGCCAGCAAACAAGTGCTTATCTGACACCATATAAGGCTGCAGTCGAGAAGGAAAATGGTGAAAAACATTCCACAATAAACTTAGACTGGCAGATTAAATATAACACAGAAAAGCTTAGATACAGCTTTTTTTTGTTGTTTAAATTTAGCTCTGACAGTATTTACTCACAAAATGACCTTTTACAGTTAATTAGGAAAAATGGCTTGTATTTCTAGATTTGCTAAACAGTCCTGTCTCAGAGTAACAGGCCTTTAGGATACTTGTACACATAAAGGGTTTTTTGTTTTTCTTGGACTTGCTACCATTAAAAGCAGGAGATAATCACCTTTAGGCTACAAGGTCGTGGAAGTGTTGGGATGTGTTTGGGGATGTGGTGGGGAACTGGATATCACAGAGAGGAGCATATTGAGAAGGAATTATGGTTGTGAAGATGGGTTTGTATCGAAGTTTTAACAAGGTGCGAGACACAGCAAAGTTCTTAAATGCAAACAAACAAAACAAAAAAAACCAAACCAAAACAAAAAAAAACCCAAACAACAAAACACCAAAAGATTTCTGAAAGTGTCAAGGGTGATGCTACAGGAGAGATACAGGCTCCTCTTTTCCTCAGTATATTGCTTGTGTCTTTGCTATCCTCCTATTCTCTAATCTTTATAATATGATAGCCCACTGGGTCTAGTACGTTAGATTATAAGTGTAGTCCAGATTTAGCAGCCATTGGTGACCTAAATCTGAATTTCCAAACTGTTCCCTGCCTGATGGCCCCAGCTTTTGGCTTTCCCCCTGAGGAATAGGCTGTCTCCATCTCCTGCAGACATCACTTTCCCCAAACCATCAGCAGCTGAGACAATTGTGAGTTGACATGAGAGGTGGTGTAGCTCTTGCCTCAGCTGCATGATGCTTCCTTCAGGAGGAGGTGGAAGCATCCCCCATGCTGTATTTACCCCCACGTACAGCCAGCTGGACCTCAGTGAACTAAATGGTGGGTGATTTGTTAGCATTTTGCAAAGATACTAATATGATCAAGTATCCGCAATATGATCAAGTATCTAATGGTCTTTATGGCTAAGGGCATGGTGTACTATCTGCCAGAGTTTATTCAGTGTTGTTCTGTAGCTTAATTTTTTGTCTAACATTATGCCTTTCTTGTAGTATCTGGTCTTTTGTGGTGCGTTGCAGAAACACCCAAGCGTTGTGTACGTGTGTTGTGTAGGATCTGGCTTCCAGATGGTGACCCATGCTGCATCGAGCACTTGAGCCGTGGGGCTGGCACATATGTGAAACCTGAAGTGTAGATGGGAACGAAGCGCACATCATCCTATGGAGGAGGATTAATAAGATTTTCAGGAAAGAGGTTAAGCTTGAGGTCATTTCCTTCCTATTGTTACGCTTTTGAATTTTTGCCAGTGAGATGGGTGAAAGGATTTATTTTTGTCTTTGAATGCTTTGAATTTCAATGATGTCTTTACTTTGAATATGGAGAAGTGGAATTCCACTTTATTCCTGCCATTGTACTGTGTGGTATGTCTGAAAAAAGTACTCGTTTTTTTTGCAATATCTTTGTCCTGCATTCTAGTTAACTAATCCTTTCAGCTGCTGCTGTGCGTTGAAATATCACATTGTGTGTGGGCACATGGAGGTGCTCTGATCCCCATGTTGAAGTGTTAGTGTACATACAGAAGGAAACAAAATGTAGTAATATAATTCTTGAAAAAGAAGGAAATAGTCCATTTTACAACCAGAGTCAGAATAAAGGTGGTGTATGAAAATGAGAGCAAGGATCTTGCCACTGTATTAACTTAAGCTTCAATAGCAAAAAGGTTTCGTTGTTTAGTGTTCTGGATGGGGTGTATGGTACGGCTTCTACCTTTACTCTGCTTCTGCAGCTGAAGTAGGAATGAAGTCTTAGAGAAATACAGCTTATTCCTGATCATCCTGTCAGTCACAGGTAGAAAAATGAATAATTGTTCTTGCTGTGTAAAGTGATAGAGTGCAATAAACGTCAGCAACATGACATATGTCATACGTAGGGGGTCACAGAGGGCACCTGAGGGAAGGCGAATGCAGTCTTTCCTCTTCTTGCCCACAGCGCAGGGGCAGTAAGTGGAGGTACGTGAACCTTAATTTTGGTTGTGCCAGGGAACAAATTGCTGCCGTGCAGTGAGGAACAAACACCTCCCTGCTTTTTTGACCCTGGATCATGATATTAAATATCTGAATATAGATGATGATGATCCTTCACTGCTAATATGGCAGGATTGTGTCACCGGAAGGCCGATATTTGTGTCTAGGTTGGAGCTCAGAGTGCACCATGGCAGTGCACCATCACCTTCATGGAGAGCCCAAACAGCCGCCTCTCTCCTATCTGAGGCTCTTAGAGCACCTGTTGTACCTTTCTCTGCCTCTTACTTTTCTGCCCCTGCTTTTCTCAACTGAAGATTTGTGTCTTGTTTTTTCATTACTGTCCAAGTTTGCCAAAGTGGTATGAAGAGTAAAGAGATCTGTGATAGCGTGTAGTAGGATCTAGTAGCTGCTCAGGTAACTTTTAAGACTGTCCAAGAATTTTGTTCTTCTCAACTTTTTGGGGGGTTGCTCAGTTGGCATTCAAGAGAGAACAGTTTCCAGCCATTTAGTACACAGCAGCGTTTAAAATTTCTCTTACAGTAGTCCAGTTCTGGTGTTCTTTCCCCTCCTGTCCTTTGAAAATACAATTCCTAGAGGTGCTTATGCAAACAAAAAGAATATAGTAGCTTTCAGTTCTTCATTAGCAAAAAGTCCATCTTAATTTCTTTGACTGGAAGCATTTTTTGGAAAGTCTTCAAGCCAAGTATGAATAAATAGTCCTGTCAGAGGGTGTTTTTGGGTTTTTTTCCCTCTGTTTTTTGTTATCTGATTATTACTAGGAAAATCAAGATTTTCTTTGAGAGCTTGAACCTAGTGCTCCACGAGCATACAGTTTCATGAAATGTGTGCTGCAAAGGACTCGATCTGCAGACCGTGGACCAGATTGCAAAGATACCTTTAAATACCCTTTTTGTTCTTGTGGTACTGGGGCTGCTTTGGCACGGTTTGGGTCCTTGCCGTAAGTTGAAGGAGTTGTAGGTCGGCTGCCAGCACCCACCAGGAGGCTTGTGAGCAGTCAGAGCATCTGGCAAAACCGAGCCGTGTCCGAGCCCCTGCGCTGAGGTGGCATTTACCAACCTGAAAGAGGAGAGGTAGTAATAGCAGCTCCCTGCCACCTGCTTATCCTCCTGCTCAGGACTGCCCAGTGCAGAGTCATCCTGGGTTAAACGCAGCTTCATCCCAAATGTCACAGAGCAGTCTCGTCTTCTCTAAAATGACTGGATTTGTGGGGAAGTCATGCCAGAGAACAAAATACTGAGTAAACAAAAGCCAGCACTCCAGTGAGATGCCGTTGCTGTGGCTGCCTTGCTGTCATTTCTAGGATTTAACGATCCCCCTGTTTACATCAGCCCGCCCCACGCTGCAGGGCCATGGCTGTGCCTCGGAATCCTCCCTTGGACAAGGCGAGGAAGGAAGTGGAGGGAGGATGGGGCTTCGGCATCCTGTACCCTTCGGAGGGGAGTGGCCGCAAATAGCTGAGCTTGAAGGACGTAATACTTCATATGTTTTAACACGGGTTGTTTGAACCTAGATAAACCCTTGATTAAAGGAGAAGAGGCAGACAATTGTGTGTAACTGCTAGAAACTGCCGTGGAGTTTGAGAACGTCCTTCCAAAACCCTTTCCTTCAAATGACAAGAGGAAGGGAGAGGACAGACGCAGTTTGAGGAGCTAAGATTATGCAACAGTGCTAATACAGAGCTAAAGCCTCCAAACTTGAGCTGCACAGGCTGCGTCCAGAAGGCAACTTTTGTAGAAAATACCATTTGTGATTGGGAACAGGGATGCTATTTTCAGGATCTGTCCTGTAAAACGTAAATTTTTTTTTTATTGTTCAGTTTGTTAATTCCTCCTTCAGATGGAGGAATGCAGTTTAGGATCCACAGGCATCCTTTGGAATGGCCAGGTAAGGCTAGAAGGTGCAACTAAGTGTTGATCTTTAATTTCAGCAATGTGCTGCATACGCTAGTGCTGTCTTCTGTGAGAAATGTTTTGGTTCCGCCAGAAAGCCGGTGAACTGTTCACAGACTGAGGTGGGGAATTCTGAAAATCACGGAACATAAGCTGTACATAGTGGGTTAATACTTGTTCGTCCGATAGTAACTGATATGTAGTGTATTTTAAATGGATTGATGTAATGTGATTTATTGTAATAATTGCTTGCAATGGAAGCTCTGCCTTGAAATTGTTAATTTACTTACTGGCTTTCCAGAAAAGGAGTGAGGCCTCAGGTGATAAAATTTGTCTTCTCCTTTAAATGTGTGCAGATGCAGTTTTCAATTGCCTTTAAGCAGATTTTGGTTATAAAGGAGAAGTTGGTTTAGTTCGTTAGTTCAGTAAACATTGTGCTACTTCTTTAATAATTACCCATGGATTATTTTTATTTTTTTCTAATATTTCTCAAAGCAAAATTATTAGAGGTTACCAAAGTGAAAATACTGCACAAAATTTAGTGTTACAAACTTTCCCAGTCAGTTGCTCAAAATCCACAGCAAGCACTCTTTGGAACGTTCTTACTGATTTTACATTTTGGTGACAGTCCGTTTTGCTGCTTGTAAGTCTGTGCTCACACCAAGAAGTGGAGTGCACTTGCTGGCACTGGGACTGAGGTTTTGGAAGTCATGCAGTAAAATGCATGTAAATCAGATTTCTGTTTGACGTTGGAAATGCCATCCTACAGATCTCCTGACGGTTGGCTCAGAATTAAGTTCAGAAATATCCTCCGATGCGGATTAACTACAAACCTGTTACTTTTAAAGACTGAGTGAAATGACAGAGTAAAATAGGTAGAGGATGACCATTCTTAATAGTATGCTTATGAGAGAAACTGATGGCAGATTGATGAATCTCAGCTTGAGACAAAACTATAGGTAGCCTTGCTATCTACCAGCTCCTCTGATACACACTGTAAGAGAACATCTGATAAGAGAAATAACATTTAGATCGATGCTTTGTAAGCTTCCCCAGGCTGAGTACAAACACCCCTCTTAAAAATTGGATGTATCACAGACATCATTTTCAGTGCCCAAGAATTTATTAAAATTAACCTGAAGTGCTAAGGAAGTCAGCATTTTGACAATCTGAACTTAATTTAAAATTTTAAATTAAGAATAAACAATACAAGCACTTCAAAAGATTTTGCATAAAACATCTTCCAGAAAGGGGTGAAAAAATGGAGATTGGGATGTAAATCCCAAATGAGGATAATGAGGATGTAAATCCTAAATGAGAATTATGCAGGGATACAATGGTGTTACCAACATGATTGATCTTTTCTGAGCTAAGCTGCATGGATTTTTCAAGAGTTGTGAATTACAATACCCATATATGGTAGTCAAAGATGAAAATTGTAAAATTGTGTATAATTAAAACCATTCAGTGACTTCCGGAATCTGTTAAGCATCACCTCTCTGAGCTCTGCATATAAGCATCTTTATAAATGTGTTATAGAAAAGAGATCGGTATACAAAAGTTTGAAGCCCTTAGATTGCTATAGGTTAGCAATTGCTTAGATGGCCAGGTTGGATGGGGCTTTGAGCAACCTGGTCCAGTGGAAGGTGTCCCTGCCCATGGCAGGGAGGTCGGAACTAGATGATCTTTAAGGACCCTTCCAACCCAAACCATTCTATGATTCTATAGGGAACTTTTAAATTTTTTCCTATTCAGTAAGCAATCTGTGATGTTTCCACAGTAGGAGTTTGTGACTTCTGTAATGCTTGTGTATTTGAAGAATAAAAATCCTTTGTATTCATGGAGGCAAGCCTTTTATCCATAACCTACCACTACTGACCACAGAAACTAGGACCAGAGGATGAGCATTGGTTTGCATATGACCAGTCTGTGCACTGGGACTATCAGGCTTGTTTCAGATATTAATCAGTAGGAGTTGTTGCTTTTAACTGTCTTATAAAAGACTGTATCTTATTTATTTATTTATTTATTTGTTGATTTAAGCTATGCAAGGTGACTCTGTAAGGTGATGGATTTCAGATAGTTTGTCCTTTTTCCTAAGACAAATAGTGAAAGCAGTAAGACACAAAGAACAAAACGTGAACTCCACAGAAGCCTCCTGACCCCTGATGTCAGATACTGGCTTAGCAGGGCTTTCAGCACTGTCTCCCGTAACATCCTCATGCAAAACTGGAGTAGCAGTTGATAAACCGGATGGTTGTGCTGCCATTCAGAGGAACTTCAACAGGCTGAAGAAATGGGCAAACAGGAATGTCACGAAGCTCAAAGGGAAATGCCAAGTCCTGCCCCTTGGGAGGAATAACCCCTGACACTGGGACAGGCTGGGCGCTGACCGTCTGGAAAGCAGCTTTGCAGAAAAAGACCTGGAGGTCCTGGTGGACAACAAGTCAAACAAGAGCCAGCAGAGTGCCCTGGCCACCCACTGGCATCCCGGGCTGCGTTAGGAGGAGCCTTAGCCAGCAGGTTGAGGGAGGTGGTCCTTCTCCTCTACTCAGCACCGGTGAGACACATCTGAGTGCTGTGTCCAGCTCTGGGCTCCCAGTACAGAAAAGGTGTGGGCATACTGGAGCTTCTTATGGCTCTTACTCTTTTATGGGCATAATTTTATTGTGAAAACTAATTCTGTAAAAACGATACCCTCTTCTTTCATTGCACTGTTTCATCCGTTTATCCAGTACTTCTATATTGCTTTTCATGTAAGATAGCCATACTGAATTGACACATGCTAGAGGGAGCTGCATCCCATTCACTGTCACATCAGGGCGGAGCTGTGGACACAGGTGGAGAACTACAGTGCTGACATGGGAGAGCACAAGCTGTGGGTATTACAGATGCCATTGGTATCTAACTTACCTTAAAGGGTGTTGTCATGATGGTGAAGCCTGAAAGAGGAAAAAAAATGAGTTTGGTTCTTAATACCAGGTTTGGCTGATTGCTTAGCAGTTAAATAAAGAAAACATTATTACTCAGAACATGTTTGCTTTACAGTAATTTCAAGGAGCACTAGTCAGTGTGAAGTTCCACACAGTGATATATTAATTACTATCCACTTTGCATTTTAGAACGTATCTCACCTATGCTGATTTGTGCAGGGGTTGCAGCTCTGAGAAATAAGCTACTTTCTGTAATATTTTGTATCTAAGAATTATTAAAGACAGAAAGATGCTGTGCATCTTGCATCGGTTTATTTCTTTGAGAAGTGTAGACTCACTGGACGAGATACCAATGCAGTAAGACAGTATTTTTTTGCATGTTTTATGTTCTGGGAAGGGATATTTATATCTACTCTTTGGCCCAGATTCTGGAACAGCCACCAGTTTCACAAACAGCAACAATTATCAGCTAAAAGGGGACTAGAACTTAGAATTGAAATTCCCTATAGAATATATATCTAGTGTGTGTGTATATATACACATGAACATACACGTACATGTTTTGGGGAAGAAGAGAGATGAGGTAGTGGTAATTCTGACACTGCTTTTTGTGCTCTCAAACGCTTCTTTTTTTGCACAGCTGAATATTACTGAGACTATCACTGTTTAACTATTTTTTATTGCAGTGTTGATAAGTAAATTTTAGCAATATTGTGTACTTTAATGTTTTCATGCTAATTTTTTTTGTTTTTTTTTTTCTGTTCAGTTTCTTTTTGTAAAATCCATGAACTGAGATTTGAAGTTAATTTTCTGTATGCATTAGTGATGTCATTTTTTTCCCTTATGTGAATAACATCATAAAAGTAGAAAAAAATCAGCTGTTTCGGAAGAAAATCAAAGCTGTCCAGAACAAATTCTGTAATTTGAGTCGATTGCTGACAGGCAGTGGTCTGTCAGCATTTTTCATCCCTCTGTCTCCGCCACCTTCTGTTGCAATGGCAGCATGCCTGTGGGCAGAGTATCAACGATTCAGTCTTCATTGCTGCAAAGGAGACTATTCCTTCATGAAAGGGCTGGAAGTCCAGACACTTTCTTAAATGTTGGATTTTATTAATTAAGGTGTAAGGAAATGTTCTGCTTTCTTGTAACAATCAACTCAGAATTCGAGACTCAGTTCATGTAGCACCTTTTCTGAGGCTCACTAATGTCCTGTTAAAAATTACCATTGACTTTACTTAATTACTGATTTTAAAAAACAAAGAACAGTTGCTTGTGCTTTAATGTTGAAAGTCTCACTGTTAAAGGCATATTTCATTGCTTCAGAGTTCCTTGATTTTTTGAACAAGATAAGGATAAAGAATTTCATGCTTAAGGTTATAATAAACCAAATATCTGTCCTTCTGCTTAGAATTACGAACAGACTCTTCTCCAGTTGATTAAATTCAGAAATTCAGAAGAACTAGGGCATATTAGGGGAGGTGGTTTTTTGTCATACAATACATCTTTATTTACCTAGACATAATGAGAACACTGAATAATTTAAAACTATCTGTGTTTCAGATAACTGTGGAATTTGTAAAGAATCTGCTCACTTTTGGTAGCGATGGCTTGGATAACCAAGTTTGTATGGTGGACCAAAGTAGGCACTAGTGTAGATTTGCTGGAAGTTAAGCTATATCTCATGGCTTCCCAGAGTTCTGTCTGTGGAAGATAATAGTGGGGCCTTGGGTTAGGAAGGCACATTTAAAAAAAAAAGTAAATAAATAAGTCAACAGTGTATTGGTATCGTTTCGGTTAGTGTTACTGCAAGCCACATACAGAGGTTTTTTTCTGAGGCCCGTGGGATGATTTACAGGCTGTACTTCCAGAGTTCCTCTTTATATAGCTTTGGAAAAAAAAAAGAAATACATGGGTGAGATACAGCTTTGTTTACTCTGAAAGTTTTTTGCTGTAATGAAGAATAATTATGCATGTTTTAAGTTTTTACTGCCTGTGTGCCTGACTTTATGGTGTATGCAGTTTATGTACTGTCATGTTGATTTCACACAAAAAGTTAAGCCTTGAGGGTATTATATGCTTGAGGATCACAGGCATTAGGAGAACCCTCCTCTCTCTTCTCATTGTCATTGAGATAATTATGAAACTACTCTGGACTCGTCGTGATGTTGAGGTGTTCAGACCACAGCTTCCTAAAAATTCTCAAAGTTGCCCATGCCTGGAGGCATAAAAATGTCCGTAGCTTGCCATGGCCGCCTCTTGACTTGCCAGGGCTCTTCCAGGTTGTGGACAGGGTGTGTAACTTACTCTAGAGCAATCACAGAAGCCCAGCATGTGTCTGGTAATGCTTTGCATGTCAGTTTGGTGGGATGTGAATGTACAGACTGCACTAGTCATGATTTAGTAGAGTTATCGTGCATACACCGAGATAAGCAGTCAGAATGAAAAGGAGAAAGAGAAGCTTTAGTGTAAGTTCATATTTTTAAGATAAAAATAACAAAGCTGCGTTGTTTATTATTCTTTCATAAATAGCATATGGATATCTAAAATGAAGGTGAGAATTCTGTAATCTTGCTTATGCAGGAGTTCCTACCAAAGTACAAAGAAAACGTACTTGAATGGATAGGAGCTTCACGAACAAAGCCACAGTAGACTAAGTTCTCAGTGAAGTCTTTTTAAAATTGCAGAATGCACTCAAATGTGTGCAATAAAGTAGGATACTTTTTTAAAAAAAATTTAAGACTAAGGGATATCAAGAAAGAATTGGGAAGAATTAGGATGTTGTATTTGAGGTCGCAGGTGTAATTGTCTAATTAAGAAACAGTTGCCTAAATGCACTTGTAAAACGTTATGATGCATACTTCTAAAGATCTTCCTGTACAAAAGAAGTTAAGTTGGATTTATGTCAGCTTCCTCTGGGTCGTTGTAACTAACCTTTGTGCCCTTTCAAACAGCTTCTCACTCTGGTTTTCTTTCATTCATACAGCATTCTGGGTGCCTGAACACAGGCTGGTAAATAAAAAACAAACCCCAAGACCTTTGTTCACTACTGTTAGGATAAAAACCTTAGTTCGGGAGGGGAAAATACTGGTATTGCTAAGCTGACCTGCAGGTACTTAGTGTTTGCTTCTCAGTTCTCTTCTTTTGAATGTGTTTTGCTGAATCTCGTTTGTATGTCTGGCTTACTAAGTGACAGTTCTGCCCTTTGAGCCTCTAACTTGACTTCACTTATAGGGAATAATACTGTACATGTTGGGAAATTGAAAGTGTCAGATTTTTTTGGTGTATGTATAAAAATATTCTCTCTAGTTTCTAAAACATAGGATATATTAAAAACTGAAGAAAGACTTGATACCTATGGTTGCCTTCCATACTTCCTACCTAGGGAATGAATGTTAGAGTATCACATCACAGAGCAGGACTGCTGTATAAAATGGTGTGGTAACTCTGTGATGAAGTTGGAATCAGCTATACACTCCCAGTAGCCTCTCTGTTGAGTTAAGGAAGTTTTGGAATTGAATACTTTATCTTGGCAGGCCACTTCTTACAGGAAACCGTATACTTACTTTGGCTGTATGTATGTCTGCTCACTCTGCATAAATTGATCTAACTATCAACTGTGAATGAGAAGTCATTTATCTTTTGCCAGTTAGTTTGACTTTTTTTTTTAATGTGTGTGTTTGTTTTGGTTTTTTTTTTTTTTTTAACACAAGTAATTTTTTGTATCTGGGCCTCTTGAAACAGAAAAACAAGAAAACTATTATAAATACTACTTGACAAATTTTTTTTCCCTCTTTCAGATGAGAACTCTCCAGCCAATTTCTGGGATTCCAAGAATCGGGGAGTGACTGGCACGCAAAAAGGACAAATTGTATGGCGAATTGAACCTGGCCCCTATTTTATGGAATGTGAGTACCTATTTATCCAATGCATATCCAAGGGCAAGCATGCCTTTGTGTCAAGACAAGTCAGCAGGATGGCATTTGATATCCATTTTGTAAATCCCTCTGATAAACCGAAGGAATTGATCGTGTTGCTCTAAGGAGCAGCATTTTCCAGTGTGTTTGCTGGACATTATAAAAATGGAGTTGAGTTTGGATGTACATTTGTATTCTAGGGATGTTCTTAGACAGCATGCTTCAGTTTAAAGGAGGAAGAAATTGCCTTGTGCAATGTCGTATAGTATATACGCATTGAAAGATGAAGTCCCTTCCCAAGAAGTTTAAAATTTCAGCTGGACAAATATTAATGGTAAATGCACACAAAGGGAAAGGTAATAAGCTAGTAGTGCTTGCTAATGGTTGTTAGTATGAAGGTTAGATTTTTCTCTAGGAAGTGCCAATCTCCTGTCCAGTTGCATCAGGATTTCTCAGCTGAAGTTTTGTTGCGCTGGGAAATCCACTAGTCAGTTTTGAAATATGGAGAGTCTCTATGTGACTGGAAGAAAAAGTCTTCAGTTGAACTCCATAATGAGTATTGGTAGCCAAGCCTCAAATTGGAGAGCTATGCTATGCCACTCTCTTAGGCGACCAGGATTTATAGGATGCGAAGCCACTCTGCTGTGTGCCTTTTTTTTTTTAATTATTACTATTATTTTTTCCTTTGTTTTTTGCTTTTTGATGAAAAGGAGCTGCTTACCATCTAAAGTATATGATCCCCTAGAGAAATTGATGTTCTGTGTCTGAGCTTGCTGGAAACTCTGATATGCCAAGCATCAAAGTGGCAATCAGTCCCAAAAGAGCTGTGAGCTGCTCTACCACCCGTTTAGCCCCACAGCAATGAATCTTCCTTCATAAACTTAAAAAAAAAAAAAACCAAAATAAAACAAAAAAAAAACCAAAAAGCTCCCACTCTATTACTTCACTGTACACTGCAGTGCTGCTAACTGTAGGTCTTGGCAGAAATTTTTCTTCTAATTAACTGATGTAACAGCAATACATGTATTTCAAGAGGTGTGTATACCCTGTACTATAAATAATTAGTAAAACTTCTTATTTCTAGAACTCATCATTGAATCTTGCCAAGTTACCCTATGCGTGATGCAGCACATTTCTTTAACCAAAAAAAAAGCTTTAATAGGATAAAATTAAGTTCGATTTCAGGAGTTCATTACAGGAAAAAATGATTGAACTGAAGATGAAGATCAAGAAAATAATAAAGATCAAGATAATTAACTTTCCTGATGCTGAAGACAGTGGTATATTAAAGCAGATTAAAATGTATGTTAGAAGAATTCATTGCCTCATCTTTCTTGTACATAATTCTATCAGTGTTGTTGCCAATACAGGCAGTTTGACTTCAAGGATGTTCATCTGTATCTTTTAGCTGGTTATGTGTTGCTCTATAATGTATGGAGATGAGGCTCTTGAACAACATTTTTAGTTCATGTGAAGAACCTAGACTAATGCTTCAAGAACTAGTCGTTTTGACTTAAAATCAGCTGCAACTGGCTTTGCACTTTACAACTAACTGCACTTCGCAACCAATTGATATAAAGAGTGCAGGATATGTGTTCTTTGGTTGTGATTAGCTTTACTAATGAACAGTTCTGCTGCCATACAATGAACAAGACACAAGCAATTATGCAGCAGCTGAGAACTGTAAAAAGGAATGTTTATGAGCATATGTTGCTATAGCACATAGTACGGCAGATAAATATGTCACCAGTGACACTTGTGTTTCTAGTGAGAGACCAAAAATTGCACCGCAAAACTTAACTGAATTTCTGATTCCACTTTTTAAACTAGAAGGCTCCACAGATATGTGACCATGTTTACTCAGCAAGGCTTTTTCTTTTAGCTTATAGAGGGTGAAGCATCTCTGATGCAACTACAGGCAGCTGCTCTTTTCTTTTCTTTTCTTTTCTTTTCTCCCCCCCCCCCCCCCCCCCCCCCCCCCATAGCAAATGGAGAGGCTAACATCCCCTGTAAATATGTGCCTGATTATTGAAGTTAAGGTATCTCTGATGCTTTAATCTGCCATTATTTTCCAGATTTTGGAAAGAACTCTGCAGTTGTAGTTTTTTTGTGTTTAGAAATATCTTTGCTAAGAGGCAGAATATTTCAGATGCAGGTCATGGTATTAGGGGTTTGTCATATCTACTCCTCACAGTAATGATGCGCAGCAGACCATTAGCAACTTGACCATGCTTCATTGCCAGAGCTTCATTGCCAGGACAGGGAGGTGATTCAAGACAGCCAGCAAGCCAGGCAAGTCCTGCCTGACCAACCTAGTGGCCTTCTATGACGGAGTGACTACATCAGTGGACATGGGAAGAGCTATGGATGTCATCTGTCTGGACCTCTGTAAGGCCTTTGACACAGTCCCCCCCCACACAGGAAAGACGTGGACCTGTTGGAGTGGGTCCAGAGGAGGGCACAAAAATGATCAGAGGGGTGGAACACCTCTCCTATGAAGAAAGGCTGAGAGAGTTGGTGGTGTTCAGCCTGGAGAAGAGAAGGCTTCGGGGAGACCTTATTGCAGACTATCAGTACTTAAAGAAAGATGGGGACAAACCTTTTAGTAGCGCCTGTTGTGACAGGACAAGGGGGAATGGTTTTAAACTAAAAGAGGGAAGATTTAGACTAAATACAAGGAAGAAATTTTTTACAATGAGGGTGGTGAAACACTGGCACAGGTTGCCCAGAGAGGTGGTAGATGCCCCATTGCTGAAAACACTCAAGGTCAGGTTGGATGGGACTCAGGGCAACCTGATCTAGTTGAAGATGTCCCAGCCCACAGCAGGGGGGTTGGACTTGATGACCTTTAAAGGTCCCTTCCAACCCAAACTATTCTATGATTCTAAGATGATACTCACAGTCCAGGAAGTACCTATGATTCTATGATTCTCTAGGAATGAAGGGAGCAATTGGAGAACAGTCCCAGATTCAGCAGCGATGTCCCTGAATTTTTGAACCAGCAGCTCCAATAAGAGGCAACAATGTCTGGGGGACCAGCATGGACAAAATGTTTAAATGGATCAATCTAAACTCAGCTGGATTCTAATCACAGCATAGGAATGCTGGTTGCATCCAACCTCCTGCTCTAACTAGGACCAACACTCGACCTGGTCAGCTGTGGTTTGTACAGTACAGTCTTGAAAGCCTTCAAGGACAGAGATTTCACAGATGCTGTAGGTAATCTTTTCCAGTGCTGCAGTATTGCTCCAGCTAAAAAGATTTCTCTGGCATCCAATCTGAATGGCCAAAGCTTAAATCTGGGGCCATTGCCCCTTTAAAAATCTTCTGATAGAACTGGAAACAGTTGAGTTTATAATATTTGTCTTGCCTTAACCTCCTCTTCACAAAACTAAACAAGGCCAGCTCATTCAGCCTCTTCTCATAGGTCATGTTCTCCATCTCAACCATCCTTGTAGCCCTCTGCTGTCCCCTCTCCATTTTCTCCGTGCTCTTGAACCTAGGGACCCAAAGCTAGGCACACTATTCAGGTGTGTCCCCACCAGTACCAAGTAGAGGGGGACAGTAACTTCCATCTATCTGCTGGCGACACACCTTATATGATGAGGTGGTTTATCATATTTGCAATGAGAGCATGTGCTGGCTCGTATTCAACCTGGTGTCCATCCTGAGTTCAGTTCCTTTTCAGCAGAGCAGCAGCTTTACCAGTCTGTTCAGAGGCCATAGTGATGCACGGGGTCGTTCCAGCCCTGGTGCAGACACTTGTAAGTCTCCCTCTTGAACTTAATGACATTGCTCTTGACCCAGTCCTCTAGCTGTTGCTTGTGCTCTGACATGTAGAAGCTCTGGCAGGCTGATGGTAAGCTATGGTATGTAACTGAGTTAGAGCTGGGCTTATGTCACTACAGGGTTTTCTGGCTCAGAGTTGTTTCATGTTTAGAGCACAGACGGTGCTTAATTGCCACCGCTTATATACTGCTATACCTGTATGATTGGCGGGCTCCCTGCTCTACCTATACACAAGGAGAGGAGCGGGATGTTTGCTGCAAGCCTGAGACGCCTTGAACCAGCTCTGGCAATGAGGAATGATGATGCTTGTTAACAGAGTTATGCTAAATAACAACAATAATCCTTTAGGATTTACAGTCAAAACTGGCCTGAAGTTGTCTGTCCTTCTGGCAAGAAAAGGCACAGAAGTTACTCATGTTGGGTGATGAGTTGAGATCAGTCAGCATGCATGTTATCCCGAAGACTTTGGTTGTGTTTTTTCCCTAGCAGTGTCAGAGCTTAGGGACATTACATACCTTTTCACCAGTAATTTAACATCTCTGTAGGGCAAAGTGCAGAGGGTGATAGCATCGCTAACAAGCCATATGCAAATGAATCTCATGCAGAAGGAGTATTTCCATTTTAATTGCATTAATGTTAATCAGTGGGATTCAGCTGGATTGGGCCTCAGATTCCTTCTGCAATCCTCACATTTGTATCTTTTAAGAAAAGTATCTTGTGCCTTAATTTGGAAAGCTTTTTTTCCATGAGCATAATTGTAAACTTACTATTAGTTTTACTGAGGTCTGTGGAATTTATGCTTATGTTTGAAGGTAGGCCTTGGATAAGCATTTTCTGAATTTTGCATTACTGTATATCCACAGTCTTATAACTCAATTTTCCAGTCATTCCATTTATTCCTCTTAAAATCCCTATGGATTCAGCATCTCCTGTTTCCCAAGCAAGTAACATGTAAAGGCATAGTTTGCCATCTGCTCTATTCAGATCAAGCAACCTGCAGAAAGAAGGGCAGGGAGAGTCTCATCATCTTCATACTAAAACCAGACATTAATTCCCCCCAGAGCATCCAAAATTAGCAAAACAAGGATGATCAAAGAAAACTCTCACTTGCTTTAGACAAAAATCAACACAAAAAATTCTGTAGACTCTACCCTGAGAAGGGAAAATCAAAGGAAACAACAGTGAAATAATGAGAAATGAACTTAATGTATTCTAGAAATATAAGCAGTCTCTGAGGGGAGTGCCTGAGGAAGGGGAGGGGGAAGTGTATGTAAAGGAGAAAGAAAATACTTGCAAAGCACTGCAAAGAGTCCAGCTCACCATCACAAACAGCTGCTGTCCATAAGCTGTCACCTCGAGACAAAGTGAGTGGCTCTGAACTGCAGAGCCAGCCAGTACAGAGGCAGGAGCTCCTCTTTCCTTCTCCTGAGGAAAGAGCAAAAGTGCCATGTAAACATGAAAGGGAACTCTGTCATTTTAAAGATTCAAGAAGGTGAATTTGAGCATCAGTGTGCCCGAGATGGTGTTTCCTTACTCGCGTAGTGGAGGTGGCTTTAAAACATCCTGCTCTGAGGCTTGCTAAAATGTGGGGGAAGGAAAACAATGACTCACTAGATGGCTCCCTCAAGTTGTTTGCTGTGTAAACTACAGAAGAGTTGCTAAATGTGGCCCGTGGCCGCAGCTCTATAGTTCTCATCCTTCTCCTGTAAATGGAAAGAACAAGTTCAAGGAGTATTATTCTGAACAAGTGGCAGTAGTGTGAAGGTGCAACACAGCTTAATGCTTTCTCATTTGGTATGGTCATCTAGTATTTAGCATGACATCAGACTGTCCGGGTCCTTAAGTACGTCAGGAGCTTTAGTCTCTGGTGCAAGAGAAGCATGCGGAGTGGTCTGTGGTGCAAGAGAGGCTGCAATTGCCCCAGGAGTGATTTTAGATGGCAGAGTGTTTCTCTGGGTGAGGAGTCTGTAAGCTTGGAATGGCAGGGGCTCCCTTTGGGGCATCGTGGTGGAACAGAGATGACGGTATTCCTTATGGAGAGCAGAGCTAGCAGAAAGATGGAGTGAAATGATCCATGGAAAAGCTGGTGATAGAAAAAGCATGTGCAAGGAAGCTTGAGTTTTATGAAGACTAGTTGATAAAATCTGCTTCTCATTTATAAACTGTGGCTTCTAAGTCAGTTTTCTGCAATACGGGGAAGGACAGGTCGTGTCGGAGGTGCCATGGGAGGGAGATTCAGTATAGGACAGTCACTGTCATGCAACAGGTAACTGGTGCTTATGCACTTCCATATGCAAAGTCCCCAGAAGTTAAAAGCTGTACATGTTCTAGTAGGTAAAACAGGCCAGGGACTATTTTCTGCTGCTGGGAGCAAGTGACACAGCATGGTTTGTGCCCATGCAGCCAACCCTTCCCCCTGTGTCAGCGATGCGCAGTCACCGTTCAGCAGTATGGATGGTCCTGTGCTCACACTTAAGTCCCTACCATGGTCCTGCCTGGTTTATTAGTAAGGCATAGGCCAAGAGCCTCCTTTGAGACTGGATTGGACTTGTATTTATAAGGTATAGCTTGGTCTCATGAGTTGAGTATTAATTACAATGTGCACAAGAAACACGTTCACCTACTTTACCTGTAGCATAATGTCTTTGTTGTTATTTATAACAGCTGATGTCATAGTCATTACTGGGTAGAATAGAAATATATTGATTTGCATATATTTTCTTTACTGATGCTGTGGCTTTATGTCTTGAACAGTAATCCATAGTGGCAGCTATTGGGATTCATCAAGAGACTGCCAGTCTTTTCACATCAATCATTTCCAAATCACCCTTGGGATGTTTGTGGTTAATTACTTCTGGTGCCACAATGCGGTACTCGGATGCAGTAACTGCACAGATGCTGTCTGTTTTGTACTTAAAATCTCAGGTTTGTGGCATGCGTAGGCTATGAGATATATTCAGAAAAAGTGGTAATATATGTGTTTGCATTACACTGGTATCATGTTACGAGTGAGGTTTTGTGTGGAGTTCTCTGTATTCAGTCCCTATTTCCATGAAATTATAACTTTAGCAAAAATAGTGTATTGAGACTGAAACTGCTATACTTTGTAGCTAGCAGAGTGGACTCCCAGCTCCCTTTTTTGTTAAAAAGGCTAGTATATATTGAAGGAAAAAAAAAAACAGTTTAATAATTAAACTTGATGTGCTTTTAGCTTTTAAGGGCTGCTGTAGGAAAGAGTTGTTGTTACTAAAGATATGAGCACAGTTTAGTATTTTTAGTGGTTTTGACCAAAATGGTCAGTGTTAGTGAATGTTCTATCAACATAATTCATTACTGGTATCCACTCTTTATATTTTTTGACCATTTAAATTAAATTCTATAAAGGTCATGGTTTTCTCACATGGAATTGTTCTGAGCCTGGAACACTCATGTCTGTAGTGCCCTGCAAACAGCGCCCTTTCAGTGGTCTGGGGACTCATGGTTATTGTCCCTACCCTATTTATAAACACATTCACTCAGTTAGAAATACTTCTATTATTCTTCTGCTGTTTATATCTGTTGTCTCTTAACAGCTATTTTTGAATATCACAAATAACTGAAACAGGATCAGGTCTTGTATTTTTTACGTCTGTGGCAAGCCTTGTTGACTTCCTTAAGCACATAATACCCCCAGTGTTTTTTTTTTAAAGGTTAGCTTATAATTAAATGTTTTGCCAAACTGCAGTATAATAGGCAATGCTCGTGACTGTAAATAAGAATGTCTCAGAGGGACTGCAAAGTGAGCGGGGCTGGCAGGGATAGGTAGGCTCTGTTATCTGAACAACCGTTTGTCCAAGTAGTTTCCTTTGAAGCAAGTTAGATGAAGAGAGACCATGGGACATAAACATTTTCTGTTATTGATCCTAGTTTATCTAAAAAGCTTTCTGTAAGTCTGCTTAAGTCACTTTCTAGTTTGGTGGGTTTTTTTATCATTCCTTCTGTAAAATAAATTCTATTATAGACCTGCTGAGGGAGATGTCAAGTACCTGGAGGCAGCCGCTTTGGCACTTGTGTTCTGCTGCTGTGGTGTTTGCTACACTGTAGGAAGTAATCGAAAAGGTACATGGTTAAAGTGATGCTGACAATAGAATGCTAAATGCCCAAACAAAAAGACTGTGTTCAGTGAACTGTCATGCTAAGGAAAAGAAATTCAACTGGCAGGACGTGCAGAGCACTTCTAAATTCCTGCAGTTGTCTATGAGGTCTTTGGGTTCAACTGGGAAGAATTAGGGTTTAACCCAGTGCCTTTTCCCTGGATTACATCTCCCTTTATAGCTTTGTAAAGCCTGAATGTGAGTGACTTTATTTGTTCTAGTGACAAAGTTTTCTTAAATAAGTTTCACAGAACACGCTCTCCTGTTTTTCAGATGAGTTTATGTGATGTCAGCTTTTTCCTCACTGAATGTTGGAGGGCATATGTTTATATCTGCAAAGAGCCATGGATTCAGCCCAAGTAACTTCTGGCATCTAGCTGCGGTGTCCAGGAAGTATTAGCTGCTGTGCAGTTTCCATACAGTTAACCAGGAGCACTGTTTACCTCCACAGATGGTTGTAACCCAGCTAGGATTTGACTTGTCTTTTGGAAGTGTCTCTGCCCATCCCTTCTCAATGGAGCGCGAGGTGATTCCACCTCTAATATAGGTGCTTCATTTGACTAGGGTGTATCTGGAGCAAACTGTTCTTACAGCGAACACATTTGTTTTCCTGAATTATCGGTCTCCTGGAAAGAATGCATTCTTCTAGAATTATGTTCGTGTGTTTAGGTATTCCAAGTTTTATGTATTCTGAGTATCTTTCTATCCTAAAGCAATTTTTTGATGGACAAGGTTAAAGTATTAAAGGTAGTAAAAAGGTAGTTAAAGTGGGCGACTTTGGGGAATTTGTGATGTTTTAAAAGCAAGCTATTATTTGGTGTAAGCTGATCTCTGTATTATTGAAGAGACGGGAGTGTATGGTCCATAGAGGGAAGTACAACGCTCTACTTTCATGCAGGAGTTCTTTTGAAATTCAAATGTCAATGTTTGAGTCCCAGAAACCTTTGTTAATTCCAACATTGTTATGTAATGGACCTGAGCTATAAAACTGTGGTTATAAAACGATAACAGCTATTGGCTTTTAAAGAAGGGGATTATGGTTTTACGGAGTGTTCAGATTAATTAACATATATATCACTTTTTATATGTCTGTGTGATAACTTTTAAAGAATCATAGATACCGCAATTTCATTTTTGTTGTATTTTCAAATGAGGAAGGAATTTTGTGTGGTCTATATGGTGTCTGGAGGGGCATGTGTGGTATCCAGAACACAGAGCTAGGTACAGTCATTATTTTCCCCCATAAATGAAAATACTTTTTGTTCTGAAAAGTCATATTTTTCTTTAATGAGACATCAAATAGTCCTGTCGTCAGGTACAGATGTCTTTCCCTTGCTGGATTTACTGCTATTAACTTTTTCATTACAGATCACATACCAAGCGAGCTAATTAGCTTGTTGAGAGAAGAAGAAGTAGGAAAGAAAAAAGAGAAGCGCAAGTTTTCCCCTAAAGGAAACACATGAAAGCAAGGTGGCAGGAGGAATGAAAGAAACTGGGAGAACTCTGTAGGTGACACATGCTATTGTGCAGTTTGTAGTATGGAACCGTTCAGAGGAAGCCTGTGTATTAATATGGTATTGAACTCAACTCTCTAAATATTAAAGTCCTGTTGCAGATAATTGAACTTACTGTTTCTGAAGAGGTCATGATTTATGGAGCCTTATTTATAGGCAGTAGGCTGAGATGTGTTCTATGAGGAGCAGCCACAGATACCTATTTTCAGTGTATCTGGAGCTCAGGAATCCGTCAGTTATCAAGAAAAAAATACTCTAATAAACATTTTTTCTGATAACACAGTACAAGAAATGTCAAAAAGCTAGATCCTCAGCTGTTTTGAACTGACAGGGTTCCTCTGAGATTTCTTCTACTGTTAAGTATTAACTGCAGTTTCAACCATTATTAGCCATGAAAAAAATTACTTAGCTATCTCTGGTCCTATGAAGGGATTGTATTCTTGCTATATACAAGATCCAGTCTTGCAAACCTGTATTTACTTTGGCAGTGTCTGCATGCTTGTGATGGGTAGCCCATTTTACAATTTCATGCTGAATTTCAAGCACATCATCTCTTGGGTTAATCCCATCGACACAATGCTAACAGCAGGCTGCTGTTCCTGTGTGTAGTGCTGTATAAAACCAAAACCAAATTCAATGCTGCTTCTGTTGGGAAGTGGGAGAAAAAGTCTACAGTCATTATTTTTAAGTGCTCTGATTTTTCTAATTATTTCTAGCAATTAGTCCTGAAGATTTTTTTTTTTAATTTAGTTTATATGAAAGGGATTGTCAGATCTATTTCTTGAATCAAACATTGTTTTCTTCTATCACCAGCCACATACAGGTATTGAAAAATACTGTATGCTTCTAGAAGTCATTGAGAGAAAGAAATCTGAGGATCTGAAGCTCGTAGCATTGCATTTCCACCTGTAGGGGAATGTACATGTCAGTGCAGTGAGAATGCATAACAAACGTCCGTCCAACATCATATTATGGACTGTCTGTGCATAGAAGCAGCAGATAACCTTTCCATTGCTAGGTTCTTTTCAGGAGTGATGAATTGAGAGAAGGTAGTCAGTGACAACAGACTGAATAAACAGCAGCTCCAGAATCTCTCTGAAAAATAAAGTTTGGGTCACAATAAAGCTGAGCAATATACGTGGAAAGTAGAAGTCTTGGTGAAATAGTTCATTGTCTTACCATACTCTCATGTAGTCATAATACGTTCACAGTGTGATTAAGAGATGCTCAAGACTTGAGTCCTGGTTACTTAACATGTGCATTTTACAAGTGGAGAGTCCAGCGCTTGGTATAAATCCTGCCAACTTTTGCAAGTGCTGAAAGTCCAGTTTTATGTGAGCTAGAAATTCTTGTGTGTCTATTTGGATATAAGCATTGTTGGTAGGCCAACAGAATTGCTCAGTTTAGGAAGAACCTGCAGGTCCTGACCTATAGTTTTTAGGTCTGTTAAACCTTTGTAGGTGATTAGAAATCCTGTTGGCATTTTGAATTTTACTGTGGTAAATAGAGCATGTTTTGACTGTGTGTGTGAACTCAGCTGTAAGGAGGAGGAAGTGGGACCAGCATCTCCTCCACCTCCTAAGTCCCTGGAGGCACTGTCAGCCAGGCACTTTCCTTTGAAGGGTAGTTCTGAGGTGCCTCCTCTTTGTTCTGGGAGGAAAATAGTAAATAAACGTTGACCTATAACTGCAGTAAATTTAAAAATAAATAAATAATCCTTTTTCGCTAAGCAAGCTTGCAGGATGCATTTCTGATCCTTCTGCGTAGGTATAAGTGGGTATTTTATCTCGCAGTTACGAAATACCTCAGCCCTCAAGGAATCATGCTGTATGTCTCAAAACCTTACACAAAATATTGCAGTTTTATATTTTAGAACTACTGACATACTGTTAAACCAAGTCAGAGGAATTGAACTGTCAAGACTTCCATGCACATCCTCTGGTCTGTCTGAACTGGCTGCTATAATTTCTGCCTTCCTGTAGCCACTTTTGCCTGCCTGTGGCCATTTCTGTACCCAGAAATAAACCCTCATGAACCTCACACAGAATAGTTATCCTAACGGAGAAGGAAAACAGAGAGATTGTTCCAGATAGGGAAAATCCCACAGGATCAAGGGCAGCCATGATTATAGTTGTTCTGCTGGGCTGGAAGAATGGAGAGGAACAACAGTGGAGGTCAGGCTTCAGTTAAACATAATACTCTTCTGTTTGCAGTAAATGCAATCAATGCAGTCTAGCAAACAAAACTTTATTCAGTGGGACCAGAAACATGGTCCAACATTCACCTCACCTGTGTTCCAATATAAAGTGCTTCAAGCTTCCTTCAGGTATGTGTCATGCAACTTCTTCCAGAGTCTGACAAGAGTCATCCTAGTAGTAAATGTCTCTGTAACCCCTTTTCATAGTTGATTATATTGAAGTAGTAGCAGAAATATAAGTACAGAATTAGGTAAGTTACTTTTTTATTTTCCTGTTAAGTAATAGAAGGTCCCAACACACAAAGGGGAGATAACCAGATGCTCTATTCTTAATTTCCTGTTGAAGTATTTCTGAAGACAGATCATTGAATGATGGATTCTACTCATACAGAATGAGCTTTCAAGAGTACACTGAAAGGCATATTAATAGCGTTCATCATGGTCAGCCATACTTGCATCTCCACTCCTACCAGAATGCCAGAACACCTGTAGGGCTAATGCAGAATCCAAACTTTAAGAGCTTGTGTTTTACAGTAATTTGTCTCATCCTCAAGCTGTGTTTATTTATTCTTTTATTTTACCAGGATCAAGGGTATTTTTGGATTGGCATACTAAATGATAGTAAAAAGTTTGACAGGTTACACAAAAAGTGAAATCTTATTAGTGAGGCTCTGCAGGAGTTAATAAAAGGTGCAGTACTTTTAAACATTTTCATAGCGGTTTGCAATCCAGGGTTCCTACTGATTTAATCTGTGGATGATATGAGAATTAGTGGAACGAATAAAAGCAATTGAAGATCCATATAGGATGATTTAGCAAGCTAGACACAGGCGAATAAAATTAATTTTGGTATTGCTGACTTCAGAATGAAAGGCATGTAGGCCATGTGTCCTGCACCTCAACATCAACTTGCTATGTAACCTGTGATGAGGAGCTATAATATATATAATATATTCTTGCATATATAAGCAGAGGAGCATCTTGTAGGACCACAGGAACGATCCCCCCAGCCCCCTTCAGCTTTGGTGAGGATGATGCTGGTGTACAGTTCTGGAGTCAACATTCAGTTTGTGAAGAGGAGAAGGGGCAGCAAAGAGCACAATAATGATCAGAGTAGATGATCTGATGATTTTTCTCCTTCATCTTGTAAGAATCAACTCAGAGCAAAAAGCACCGTTATCTTACAGGAAATAGAGTTGTTATAATCCAGGAAAATACATCCTGAGTCTCTACCCTGATTCTCTGCAATCCTGTTTTTGGCTGTGAGAGAGTGGTGAGACACTTGTAGCCTCTCTGTTCTCTGTGCCCTTGCCTATGGTTAGGAAAAAGAAGTGCAAGGTGTGTTGCCTTGCCGCTGCGGCTGTGCAAGGGCTCAGGGCACTTAGCACATGTTCACCTGCGCTGTTCTCCTTTCTATCACGATTACTATAGGGGTAAGTAGTTCATTTGAGAATTATTGCTTCCATATGAAAAAAAAAACCCAAACTGTTCAAACTGCCTAAAAAGGATGCCACTGTTTAAATCATTATGTCAGCATAATATATGTTAATGCATTCATCAAAATATGTACTTTCCATTTGAGAAGCAAAAAAATCAGTTGCTTTAACTTTTTCATACGTTAAGAAGATATAATACCTTCAATACCACCTCTGTGTGTAAGGCTGTAGAGAGAGGTCCCATTTTCATATGATTAAATAATTTAAGAATAAAACGTGTAATTATTTTTTGATTTGCAACTTACAAATCTGCTGAAAAATAATAATTCACCTTAACCCTATTATGTTGAAATGAACTTGTCTTCAGAGATAATACTGATCTCCGGTATTCCTTCCCTCTGGACCCATACAAAACATACAGAAGTGGCTTTGTGTGAATTGTGGCTGGTGAATACTTAGACACTACTTACCCGATAGTGACCATGGACATCTCGCTGTAAGAGCTGGAAAAAATGAGCTGTTGTTTTTTTACTGACTGAGTAGAAATCTAGTTAAAATTATAAATTGCGGGCAGGGGGGGCGGGGCAGGGGAGGCTCTTTAGCTAAAAACTCTATTCAGACTTTCTTTGAGACAGGTTTCCAATTTTCTACAGGTTGAGAGAAAATATATTTCAGTTACAGTTATTGTGTGCTTTTACAGCAAAGATGTATCAGGGAACTGCCCAAACTTGGACTTCATGAGCAGAAGTGAACTATGACTCCCTGTATGCCTGTGTTCCTTTCGTTGTCGCTCTTTTGCCAAGGGTCAGTCATGAAAAATGTGATTTTTGTTTTGTTTTCCAGCTGAAATAAAGATCTGTTTTAAATACTACCATGGTGTTAGTGGAGCCCTCCGCGCTACTACTCCATGTATCACTGTGAAAAACCCTGCTGTGATGGTAAGTTTAGCCTATTTGTTCATTGTATTTTTATAAGATGATAATATTAACTCTCAGACAAAACTATTGATATAAGTTTCCTAGTTTTACCATTAACTGCAATTTTTGCAAAAAACTATTGCCTGACAAAAATCATTAAAATTGGGAAATGCTTTTCTTGGTTTTGTATTTTTTGTGGTAAAATGACAGCAAAAATCACTGAGCTTAGCTGAAATCTTTTATGCTAAGAACTTGGTTTTGCTTGCTTTCAGTTTTGTGGCTCACAGTTTGCTGTAATTTAACACTAGAGTAGAAATTTTTCACTCTGGTTATCTAACTCAAACTGAATCCTTATTAAAAGTCTTAATTTCTTCTTATTATTTGTTAATAATAAAAATGAAATTGTTGCTGAGATAGCAATTATTAGTATAAAAATGAGACTGGACAAAACTCTGCTTTTGTAAAAATTACTGATTTTTTTGAGTGTTCGGATACCATTGAAATTTAGATAATTCTCTGACTACTGAGAATTATTGCTGCCTTACTATGTTTTCATTATGAGACTTGTTCTTTTGAAATACTAGAAGTTTTAGAGGAGTTTTTTTAGTTGTTTAAATACGCCTTGGAAGAAGAGCCTTCCAAACTTGTATTCAGGTGCTTTTGATGGAAGTAATTTATCTAATAGGCTAGCTCTTCAGTTGACATGAAGTTTCACAGTGCATTTGATTCGTTGATATTAGCTGACAAATATTTAAGATCACATCTGTCAGGATGTTGTCTTGACAACTGTAATGTTGAAGATACTGTAGAACACAAGTTATTCAGACTGAATCGCTTTTATTCTGATCCTGCACTTTTTCAGCGTTGTATATTATATACAAGTGCATGTTACGGCTATGTGATATTGCGCTATACTAGATTTATATCTCATTATACCAAATGTTTTTTCTTTTTAGAATTACAGACCTAGGTGATAGCATCGTTTAATTGTCAGATCTCTGTCAGATCTGACTATGAATAATACCGTTTTGCAGCAGGCATATGAACTTTTGATATTTTACAGAAGAAAATGTGTTACAGTTCATGAGCTTGACAGCCACTGTCTTTAATATCAATTTATAAACAGACGGTAAGGTAGCCTGACTTTGAACAAAGGAAAAAATGCATCTCAAAGTAACCCTTAAAATGGTCTATGTGCTGCACTATTTTGTTACTGAGAAGCGGAATGATTATATTGGATGGATAAACCATTTGAACTTGCGTGTTTTCTTGACTTTGTCATACTAGCCACCAATATTTTTGAGAATCATTGCACAGAAGGACATCTGAACTTCTGTCTCTGAGTATGCATTTATTTACTTGGGAGCTACCTGAAGACCTGTCTTTCAGAGTCATTAGTCAATCTTGAGGGGTTAACCAGCTGTCGCTATTTAAATTTCTTTCCTTTGAAAGGCAGCAGGAGGTCCTGGGTATTCGACAGAATTTACACTCCTGCTAGAAGGTGTACTTTTATATAAACGTTTTTGTTTGCGCTAACAGTACAGACTTCCAGTAATAGTGAGCTCTTAGTTTCCCTGATGAGAATGTCATTTGGACAGCTCAGATGAGACTTCCTAAAAATATCATGTTGGGTTAGTTATACGTAAGTATACCTATTATTATATGTTAATACCTCACACCATTTTCATGGTTTCGGTTTTGCGCTTAAGCACTGTATAGTAGAGAATACTTTGTTCTCTTGGCACTGGCCGTGTCTGTTGCTACAGAAATGCTGTTCGCGGAAGTGGTAAGAGAGCACGACATGCCCACTCTCTTTTTTTTAAGCTGCCATAAGTTACCTGACTACTTGGATCATTCTGTGTTTTCGCATTACACGGTTTGGCGGGAGACATGTTTCTGGTTTTCCTCATATTGATGGCAGATCACACCAGGCATTTCAATCCATTTTACTTTTGGATAAGCAACTAGCATTCTGTTGTGTTCATTTGAACCAGTGGAAATGCAAGGGCTGATCACACTGCATTTCTGAGATAGCCTTTGTAGTGCAAAAAATCTAAGCATGTATGCTGGGATTAAATTTTGTACTTGGCATGGAAAAATTGAAATTGCTGTTCAGATCATAATGGAACAGGAAAAGGGTATATAGCGAAGCCATGGAAGTGCTAGGGAACACTGTTACAATTCATTTTATTATAGCTAATTGTGGGCAAATCCTATTTTCTATAAAATGAAGTAACAATTAGCAATGTAAACAACATTATTCAAACAGAGTCAGCAATGTAGCAGAAAAATAGGTATAGAATGAGGAAGGCCTTTTTGTTGATGAATAACGTTTTTAACAAGAAAACAATGCATGTTAGAATAAGCCCCAAAAAGTTCACTGAAATACATAGTGTTTCTCTTCCCAGGGAGGGAAGGGAGTGGGCTGGTTGGTGAGCGGCGGTGCTTGCTGGCACGGCGTATTCCCTCGCAGGACCACTGAGGCCCATGGGGACGTCAGGCATCAACGTCATTGCTGTTTCTTTATCACTTTGTTTGACTGCTTGTTACGTATAAAGTGTCAGAGTTTTGCAACAGGAGAAATTTTGTGTGTTTGCTAATTCCGATGAAATTCCAATGCGCTTGCTGATCATCATGGGAAGTATTTGAAAGCTAATGATATTAAATAGCTTAAAGCAATATAAAAAGGAATGATTAAGTTTTTGGTTAATGCAAAGTGGGTTCCTTGCAGCTACCACGGCTCCAGAAATCATTTATCAATCCAGTAACTTCTAGTTCAGCCTTCAAACAACTGCTCAGCTGCTCAAAACTGCTTTACATACTTCATCTACACACATAGGTGTGCGAGTTTTTGTTCAGCTTATTTTTTTTATTGTTCAATAGATCAGATGACTTCCTGTTCTATCCCTAGTATTAATCCCCAGCACCATGTTTGACTGAAGCTTTTTCATCAGGCTGTGTCACCTCTTCTGCGTGGGAGTGAGTGCAGTGCCTACCTGGAGAAACATTTGACTAAAGATAGCTCCACTGATGTCTTCATGATAGATTATTCAGCTGGATGCACATCTCTGTCTTGAAAGACAAATTCTTCTGCTACTTGAAAGAGCTAGACGTTCCTAAGACATTAATACATGAGAAGCTTTTTATTTTGAATTAGTACTTTACCTAACAAGAGATATCAGTGGAAACCAAACCTGAAAATCGGTGAAGCGTAAGGTTTTAGACCACATTCATATCTGATGCATTTTTCTGTTTAAAAGGAGCTTTTGTTCGTAGATGTGAAGGTTTTTGTTAGTCTTTCTTTGATCTCTGCTTTTTTTGTTGCACAGTAAATTATCTATTTATGGAAAGTGACAAAAGTTACACGTGCTGTCACTGGCCAGTTTGGTGCTTTGGTATGTATTACCAATCCATACTGTTGATTTTATTTTACAAAAGGGAAACCCATAAGAAAATACAGTCTCCTTTTCTCCGATTAATAGTGTCTGCACGTGTATTAGCCTATATATCTTCTGTTTGGAAGATTCCAAGGACTGGCGTATTAGCACTGCATGGCATAAATAATAGATATTTTACAGCAAATGCTGTAGCTTTGCCTGTCCGTGGTAATAGGCAGTAATTGGTCAGATTCTTCCCCTGCATACTACCTTACAATTGCATTATCATCCTCAAGCAGGTACAAAGCAGATGAAAACTTCTATGGTATATTTCATTTTTTTCCTCTTCTTCAGATGGGAGTAGAAGGCACGGATGAAGGTGCTTCTGGAGCCCAGCACTCTCGGAAGTTAGTCAGCTTTACCCTATCAGGTAAAAACCAACATTCTGTGTTTCACAAATTATTGTTACAAAAAAAAAAATGCTGTTTTAAGTAACTTCAAAGATGGAACACTTTTCTTCATTAGCCTCTGTAGGAGCACACTCTAGTGGCTTGAAAGTTGTCATTTCTTTAGAACTTCTGTTTGTTGAAAACAAGCCAGAATCATGAATCTCCAGGAGTGAAAGAAATGGATTTGATGGATCCCAGCATGAAAAATTTGGAGACATTTCCAGTTTGCACAAGGGACAGTTTCTTTCAGATTGAAGAGTGGAAAACTTAGCCTCTAAATAAAGTACAAGCTGGTTCCATCACTTTGAAGTAGTAAAAAAGCAATGGCTGCAAATGGTTGTTTAGAAAGGAAAAAAATCTTTACTTGTAAGAAAGCTAAGCTGTCACTACAGCAAAATAGCTGTAGGGGTACAGCCTACCAGCTTCACTTGTTCTGATTAGCACTTTATTCCACGGGAAGTCTTGTGTGAGATTAAAGCATATTCAGCTTGAGCAAAGACAGAAAAAATTTGCTTCTGATTCTTGAGGAGACTTTAAAACATTTAGAGATTGTAGGGGTAGAGCAGAAAATAACCCGGCTTTTTGAAATGGTCTTGCAGCAGTTATCTGGGATAGAGCTGAAAGGTTGTGTAGACTCACATAGAGTACTATAAAAATAATTGTTTTGTGAATTCTGAAAAACCTGTTGTGTTTAATAGAAGGTTGTGAGTCACCCTGAGGAGTCCCTTAAATTCATTTTGAAAGCTGTATTGACTGATAGGTCTGTAAGGTATTTCCAGAACATTTTTTGGTTGCTCATTTGCACGTGCAAAGTTGTTGCTTTTAAAGCAATTACCCTTTGTTTCCTGGTATGTCTGGTGCGGCTTAATTTTGAACATTGAGTAGGATTTTTTTTTTTTTACTGGATCCACAGGCGTGGCATTTCATTTTAGTGCAGTGAATTTTGCCTGCATGAATAAACTGCTCATCTAAGTATGTATGTGCCAGTTGCATTAGAGTCATGAAGACTGCATGCAGCATATTGGAGTACATAATGGAGAAAGACACAAAAATCTTGCGCTTCAGCAGACCTAAACAGAGAAATATTTTACAGTTAAGTTTAAAATCTAACATTATATATAAAAAACACCTCTTTTTGTTCTTGTTGAAGCTTGCACTATCATTAATCCTTAGGCATGAGAGTATACACCTGACGAAATTATTATGTATTGTTGCAAGTCGCAAGGGCTGCAGTACTGAGGTTTCTCTAGGAAGAAAGAAGCATTTTCAGAAGACTTTGCCTCCTTTTATGTGAGATAGGTTATCTTCTCCTAAGTTGGGAGAAAGTTGCATCATAGTCCAGAGCAACCTTGATAAACGGGTATTTGAAGTTACGTTTATCAAAATCTCAACTTTGGGAAAGTGTGAGTTCACTACATTACCTCCCATACAGTTTTTATCTTAGTCCCTTCCCCTTACCCAGAAACAGAGCAAGTACTGTGTGATGTTTTTTTGTGGTTTTTGGTTTTTCTTTTTAAGAGTGGAAATACCTTACATACTGAGAAAAAGTTTGTAGGTGAATTACAAGTTCATGCTTTTTGTTTTAGAAATGACTGGAGGCTGAAATGTAAATGAGGATGTTGATACCTTTCCTCCCTATATTCTCTTGGGAAAACACTTGACTTCCTGCTTTAACTGTCTTCTGTACACTGGATCCAGTTAACGTATGAGTAATTTTAAGTTGCTTTATTTAGTAGTTTATGGTGAATTGATTTCCTGGGTAATATTTTAGGAATGCGCTACTTTGTGAACTAGCTTTAATTTACTCAATTCCTTTTTCCTTCCTTCTTGTTTTGCTTTATAGATATTAGAGCAGTTGGACTTAAAAAAGGCATGTTCTTCAACCCTGACCCATATCTAAAGATGTCCATTCAGCCAGGCAAGAAAAGTACATTTCCTACATTTGCTCATCATGGCCAGGAAAGAAGGTCGACTATCATCAGTAACACAACTAATCCTGTTTGGCACAGAGAGGTAATGTATCCCTTTTGAGAGCTGTCTGCCAGCTGATGCACTGTACGAGGCTTGTATTTTCTCTTTATGCATTAGTCCTTACTCTCTGAAGGCTGTGAGCTTATTTTGTAGCTAGTTATTTAAACGGACACAGAAATTGTAGTAATTTTAGGAACCCTGTTGTTGGATAGAAACAGCTATCACCTGCACATTTAAGCTGTGTATTTAAGCTGCACTACTGTGAGGTTTTCATTCCCTTCTCTGCTAACAAGAGTTAAACTCACTCAACAGCCCTGTAGATTTCTCAAAATTGCAAAAAATAAATTAATTAAAATGGATTATATGTTGTGAGAAGACTCTTTTAAAAAAAGTTACAATAAGTGAGCATTTATGCGTCATGATTGCAACAACTGTTCATTTGGAAATTATATTCTCATTGTGCATAGCAGGTGGAAGCTTTCAGTTTTGTCAGGCAGAGGGGATGCTCCTTGGTGTAGCCTCTGTATGCACTGCTGTAGGAAGGAAGGCCCAGCAAGGGGGAAGAAAAAGGCAGTTTGGCAGAAGCCAGTTTTCCAGATGTGTTTATATTGGGTAAGCTGTGCAGGTCTCAGAGAAGGAACTCAGCCCCACAACTGTCTTTGAGCATAGAAGAGCCAGGCTGTGCCTTTGAAGATAAATGTTTATGTGGGAAACAATGTGAAAATACTGAAAGAAGTCTATAACCCTTTCAGGAATGGCAAGCAGCGTTCTTGATCTGCGCCTGTTTTCTAATCAGCCAGATGCCTGTACTGTGTTTCATGAATGTTAATGTGTTCTTTAGGAAGATTGGAAAATTGAGTGGGCTTTGGAAAATGTTCCCACAAGTCATAATCAAACCAAACAACGAGTAAAGCAGTACAGAGCAGGGCCAGCGTTAGCACTGCTCTGGGGTGCTTGTTTGTGGGAAAGATTGTAGATGTGTGGAAGTCTTAAAATCTTAAAAATTAGAGTTCTAATCTCTAAATTGATTCTTCATCTTTCTGTCTGTCCATCCATCTATCCAGTAGATGGAAAGAAAGTCTAGTATTATTTTTCCCCATTTTTTCTCCTCCAGTTGTCCTTGGTTTTGAAGCTTATTAGAAAAGTGTTAATGTTCACTGGTGCACGCATTGTATCAGTTTGCTTTCACTGCTGTGTCTTCCCTGTAGCAATGCTCTGACAACGGCAGCTTATGATCCCATTACATATGCTGTCCTAGTGGTGCAGAATTGATCCTGTTTTGCATCTACTCCTTTCTGCAAAATAATTTGCAATTTTATAGCAAACTGAGTGTGACAAATTTTTGAGTTCTGTTTATCAGAGGAACCCAGCTCTGACAGTTGCCCAGCATGAGAAAGTGTTTTTATTCCAGACCCAATTTAATTGCTGGTTTTGAATATGTTTAGCTGATGTCTACAGCTGAACTGAAGAGTTGTTCCTTCTTTTGTTCCTTGTTCGATACATCTTTAGCTATCTAGCCAGGTGCATATTAGGCATTGTACTCAGGTTGCAATTTGCTCAGAGGTCTTAAAGACGGCAGATAGTAAAAGTATAACCATATAACCTCGGCTTTTCTGAGTAGGTTATACCATACTTTTTGTTTGTTTATTTGAGATATCTTAAAATCTAGAGGAAAAATAAAAATCTTTGGTTCCTAAGCTTCCTAAGGGAAATTATCACACTGTGTGTATATGGATGTGTCTGCCAACATGCCTCCTTATATATTGGAGCACAAGTCTGATGAGGAGCGGCTGAGGGAACTGGGGTTGTTTAGTCTGGAGAAGAGGAGGCTGAGGGTAGACCTCATCGTGCTCTACAACTACCTGAAAGGAGGTTGTAGCGAGGTGGGGGTCGGTCTCTTCTGCCAAGTAACAAGCGATAGGACGAGAGGAAATGGCCTCAAGTTGCGCCAAGGGAAGTTTAGATTGGACATTAGGAGAAATTTCTTTACTGAAAGAGTGGTCAGGCCTTGGAACAGGCTGCCCAGGGAAGTGGTTGAGTCCCCATCCCTGGAAGTATTTAAAAGACGTGTAGATGAGGCGCTTAGGGACATGGTTTAGTGGGCATGGGGGTGTTGGGTTGATGATTGGACTCGATGATCTTAGAGGTCTTTTCCAACCTTAATGATTCTATGATTTGCCTTGTACCCCTTTTGAATCTTTTGGCCATCTTCAGGCAGACTTGACAGAGCAGCACAGATCTCAAAGATGAAGTATTCATAAACTGCATGAACATGCTAGGCTGAAGAGAGTAACTGTGACAGTGTTCCCTTGTTAGGGAAAGGTGGAGGAATGATCTTACCAGACATCAACAAATCTTTTATAAATTAGCACAGTGTTGTTTAAAGGCCCCAAGTGCAGAAAAAGGTTCTGTTGGAGCTTACTGAGACGATTTGTGAACTTTGGGGCAAAAATCTCCTCCTTTAGTTACAGTGCTCCTGAAAATACTGTATACACATTGCCCTTTTGACTTCCTGTCATGCATACAAAAAATTAATGCAAAGCATGGTGTTGGAAGGGAAGTTCACTAAGCACAGCCTCGAGTGAGACGCTTTACTCCTTCCTTCTGTGTTGACCTTGCTACTCTTCTATAACCTGATAGAGTACAGCAAGGATTCCTTCTCTTTTTGCTTTCTACTATCCAAATTGAAGCAAGCAGTAGGATACATTGCTTTGTCCTTTCTGACGTAGACCGTGAAAGTGCTTTTATCCAGTGCAGTTTCTTACTGAGCAATTATTTTCAAGGAACAGTAAAAGGGTATGGATTTCCTGAGAGGCTAGTTACATATGCAAAAATACAGTGCTTAAAAAATGACGTTGACATTATTTTGCAATATGGAAACTGCTGTCGTCAGTCATTGCTTTTGGTGTTCACTGTACGCTAGTAGTAATTATGTACATGCTTTTTGAATAAAGGTGTATTGATATGGTGTCAAATATGTTCTTTCCTTCCAGAAATATTCTTTTGTTGCACTTCTAACAGATGTCCTGGAAATTGAGGTTAAAGACAAATTTGCCAAGAGTCGTCCGATCATCAAGCGCTTTCTTGGGAAGTTAACCATACCAGTTCAGAGACTATTGGAGAGACATGCAATTGGGTAAATTAATACATTCTTAATGCTAACTTCCATTGATCAGGGAGACTCGGCATCTGGGATACTGGCGCAGAGCAGCCTTTCTGGCTTACTGGCACAGAACAGCAAATTTCTACTGCGTCTGTAGTAAGAAATTTAGTAGGAGTTTTAATAGCCTTATTGCCTGACTGGAAGATGTCAGTGTTTCTAACGCTGTTCTGAATGCATGTAACCATGTTCGTGTACACGTGTGTCTATAATTTGTTTTCAGCTTGATATCTTTACACAAAAAATGTTACCCTCGCAAAAGATGTTACCTTCTGGCTAGCTAGTCAAGAAGCAAGGTGTTATCAGAATACTACATGATTGTGTGCAAATTTTTTAGAAGCAGCAGATTTTATTGTCTCACTTCTTTTACAGTTCAGGTGTTTTTAATTGTCAATTTAATAATCAGAGATTTAATATCTGTTCAGGTAATTGGCCGGAATGGCAGAGTGCTGGTGAACCAGAACTTTCAGAGTGCTGATGGTACTATGCAATTAAAATTTCCTTTTGCTATGAATAGCGCACTGATGGGACTCAAAATTCACCTGTTGTGCTATTTAAAAAAAAATCTGTTCATTTTTTGATAGCTAATCATTATGGTATAAAGATGCAAGTCACCTAGAATCTTCTAAGATATTTTGTACTTCATGATGGTTACTGGAGGGGACCAAGTGAATGATCCAGTGAGGCCTTCATACAACCATATGCACTGAGAAGAGCCTGAGACTTGGTAATTAGGCACTGTGATATACTGCAGGTGTGAAACAAATGACTGGAGGTCTGCAAGAGATGCAGCAGTGTGTGCAAAACCGTAATTTTACATTTAGCACAGAGCAGTAATTGTAGAGTATATTATTTTGTTAACATCTTTTTGCTGTATTTGACAAATTAGAAAAAATAATTCCTTGAAAGACAATGGGAGGAAATGAATTATTCAAGTGGGTTTTGCATAGGACCTAACTCAAAGTCTGCTAAAGTTAATGTGTCTCCATTAACTTTAAAGAGACCCATGAGGAATGATGGTTAACATGTGAACTTGAAAAATTACATGAACAAAGTCCAAGGACTTACAGTATACCATATGCTTAACTTGCCCTTCCCCGTATTAATGATCAGTATTAATGAATGAAAAGGTGAAGTCCAGAACCAGCCATTTTTAGACAGACTGCACGAAAATTCTGCCCCACTTTTAGCTGTCGCCATAGCTCACAAGTTTGTGTAACAAAATGGCCAAGTGGCTTTAGATTTCATGGAAAATACGATAAATGAGCATGAGAATCATCTAGTATTGATTCAACTGAATGCAGAGCAGACATTATTCATGTCGTGGCTTTCTCTAATCTCGAATGGCCTAGAGTAATATGAACCTTATGTAAGAACTGGAAATCTTAAATGGCAATCTTCTGAGGACACCCCAAGTCTAGCTGAGAATTGTAATTGGAGTACAGAACGATGAATCTGTGACTGATCCTGGAGACACTACTATAATAATTAGATGTACTGTGGCCCGTAGAGCAACGTGGGGAGGCTGCTTTGCCTTACGTTGTCCACTCAGGACTTTTTTTACTAAAAGTTAATGTTTGGATACAAACTGCTGCAGCTTATTTCAGTAATGACCTTGCATTCATTTTAGTCTGTCACTCATATTGCAGTAGGAGCGCTCCCAGTAAGGGAGAGGTTTTTATACCAGTATAATAGCAATAATTTCCTATGGAGGTCTTCAGCAGCCCCCTCCTCTCCCTTCAGCTGTCCCAGCTGTGCCGAGGGCGGCTGGGGCTGTGAATTCTGGCTGTGCCTAATAAGTATGTATAGCCTAGGATCTGATCCGAAGTCTCAAGCTGATACAAGTGCTTAATCAAGTCTGAGTCCCGCTGAATTCAATAACCCTTAAGAACGTATTTGAAGTTAAATCCGAGCATTAATAGCTTTTCTAAATAGGAATGCAGAAGTGCTTTATTGAATGAGAACTAAAATGTGAAGAACCTATCTGGGAATTTTGTGTATAGTAAAAACCACAAGGGGGCAGAAGGTTTTAAAAAATGAAAGGTTTTGTTAATTATAAAACATATTTTGGGTTGGGGGAAGGAGGAGGTTAGGGAAAAGGGGATGCTTTGCAGTCTTAGGACTTAAGAAGAGATTTAGGGATCTATAAAAATTGCTGGGGCATAATCTGTGTTTGGAAATGATCAGAAGCAGTTTGTTAGGCTGTTTTATCTGTTAACCAAAAGTATTTTACACCATTGTTGGTGTTTGTGCTTTTCCATACAAGCTAGAGTATGTGGCTGATTTTAAGATTCTAATAGAAATTACATTCTATCGTGCTGACTCTTATCTGATAAGAGCCTCTGATACAAAATACTGGAAAAATAAAAGCAGTTAAAATTGTAAAAAAAACCCAATATCTTTGTTTTTGCAGAGACCAGGTTCTCAGCTATAATCTTGGCAGAAGGCTCCCAGCTGATCATGTAAGTGGGTATCTCCAATTCAAAGTGGAAATCACATCTTCTGTTCACGAAGGTGAGAATTTGTCAGTGAACTGGATCCAGATAGTTGTATGGAGAGAGTTTCTATCTATTTCTATTTTTAGCATTTTCTGTGATAATATACTTTCTGATTTGTGTACAGTGCCTCTATTATAGATCTTTTCTATTGGGATTCAAAGTTTAGATATGTCAGGTACTGCTTTGGAGATGGTAATTCCAAAACACCAACACTTATTGTATTGTTTTCCTATTTTGTTAGCTAGGTTTTAAATGAATCTGCTTGTGAGTCTCATTTTATGGGATAGATTGGGTAATCAAATTCATTGTTTCTCTTCACTCTGTAACACCTTTGGCTGAGATAAGCAGTTGCAAGTAAGATTCCACCTGTGCTCTCCTCCCCTGCTAGTGTACCTGCAGATCACTGTCCTGTCCCCCTTTTACAGGACTCTGTTCTGCTTAGAACCAAGAATATCCGTTATAGTTATGAGAATACATGCTTCCATTAGGCAATTATTTTATTTCCCTTTTTTCCTGTTCTATAGGCAACTAGTAGAACATGGCTGGTGGAGTTACATGTTTGTCACATCGTATGTGTCTATTTACATGTTTATGATCTTAAATTCTCCTTCATTAGACTTGGTATATTCTCTTTGGTAGTGAAATACTGCTCTATCTTCTAACTTGATACAACCTTCTTGCCCTTTGTTGTAGCCATGTAGTCCTGTATCTCATTATTATTTTTGCTCTGTGTCCTGGTTTCTGCTGGGTTAGGGTTAAATTTCTTCCTAGTGCTGTGTTTTGGATTTAGTACAAGGAGAATGTTGATAACACACTGATGTTTTCAGTTGTTGCTAAGTGCCCTCCTAGTCCAAGGACAGCTCCCGTGCCTACTGACTGAGCTAGGTACTCGAGATGGGAGGGAACATAATCAGGACAGCCAGCCCAGCTGGCCAATGGGGTATTCCATACCATGTGACGTCATGCTCAGTATATGAAGGGTAGGCGTGATCCAGGAACCGATCGCTACTTGGTTATCCGTCAGCGCGGGTGGTGAGCAATTGCATTGTGCATCACTCATTTTGTATGTTCTATCATTATCATTATTATTTTCCCTTTCTCTGTTCTATTAAACTGTCTTTATCTCAACCCACGAGTTTCTCTCACTCTTACCCTTCCGATTCTCTCCCCGTCCCGCTGGGGGTGGAGGGGAGTGAGTGAGCGGCTGCGTGGTATTTGGCTGCCTGCCAGGTTAAACCACGACAGTCCTTTTTGGCGCCCAACGTGGGGCTCGAAGGGTTGAGATAACGACACATCTGACCCGAACGGGTTAAAACAAATTTGTTATAAACATTCATTATATCAGTTTAGTACTCGATGTTCACAATGTTGGTTTATTTGCTCTCAGAGTTTTTGGATCTGTTTTTGGAGTTGTGGTATATAGCACCTTACTGGCTGTCTATACTGCTGATTATCAGTTTTTATGTGGGGTTGGTCATTTCTGGGAAATGGATTAAGGTCATTGCTTTGCTATACTGTGTGACCTGGCTTTATGTTATGATAAAATTATTGGTCACGAGCCTGTACTCAGCACTGCCATCATCCTCTTCTTCGGGAGCTATCTTTTGGAAACTATTAATAATTACACTTCTTACGTCTTCACCTCAGAGGATGAATTTAGGGGGGAGACAGGATGGGACACTTTCTCCCACTTGTTCACCTTCCCCTCCATATCTTCAGAAACTCCTTTTTCTATTTTTCACCATTAAAAAGAAGATGCTTGTCTTCAGTCCTGTTTGTTGCCAGGCACTCTAGTTCACAGACTTCACTGTTAAGTTTTTTGCAGGCTTTTACAGACACTTACATCTGGATTATTCAACTCTGTGCTGCTTTAATTCCCTTGTGGAGAGTTACCATCTTATCTCTCAAATGAGATGGCTTATTTTCATTTCCCTTTTATATGTACTACCGTAGCATACCTAATATCTTACTTAGGTAGATTCCCATTCTTTACAGTGGAAAAGTTCTATAAATTAATTCAAAATAAGTGTTGTGTATATAAGTTGATATCTGTACACAATTTGTGCTTCCTCATGTGATCTCAGATGCTGGTTTGCATGCTGCTGTGGGTATAATTACAGCTGGTGTCAGTGGCTGGCTTTGTGTAAATCCTACTTTTGGATATGAGAGACACGCTGTAGAAAACTGGTTCCTTGGTTGTGAGGCTGGTTTTACTGATATTTTGGCAAGATGCTTGGCAGTGCTCTGTCTTCTGAAAGCAAAATGGGAGTCCTTTAAAGTCATACTTCACACCCCTTAAATTTTCTATATCCTACAAAATAATATAGACTTACACAGAGAAAGTTCTGTAATTGCTATTATAACGCTGTAGATGGCTCTATTGTTTTAATTGTATTTTCTTCCCTTAGTTGTCTGAATGAAATAAGCAAACATCTTGAAAGATTTGTATTTTTATATCACTTCTGTGATCTTCTGTGGTGCAGGCAAGGTAGAATGAACTGTCTGTTGCTGCATTGTGTTTCACATTCAGTCTTTGTGTCTCTGCAGATGCTTCACCAGAAACAGTTGGCACTTTGCTAGGAGTGAACTCTGTAAATGGAGACTTGGGGAGCCCCTCCGATGATGAGGACATGCCAGCAGGTCATCACGATACATCTACAGTATGTTCCAATGGTCCAGTCCTCGAGGAATCTTCTGGAGAAGCAATCCTGAGACACCCTTTAAGGACTAGTACAACTCTGGAAACGGACCAGGATGAGTTGACCTCTGGAGCTTCAAGATCATCACCTATCAGAGGTCGCCAGGACTCACTAAATGACTATTTGGATGCAATAGAACACAATAATCATCCCAGACCCGGGACGTCTGCCTGTGGTGAGCGTCCACGTGGAGCCTCCCCAAAACTGAGGAGTAGCTTCCCTACTGACACAAGACTTAATGCTATGCTTCACATTGACTCAGATGAAGAGGAGCATGAGCTACATCAAGACTTGGGTTTTCAGTCTTCCTTGGACGACGATGGTGGTTTAGTAATGCTTAATGGTGCTACAAGAAATGTTGAAAGAAATGGTTTAAGTTACTCATCAGATCAGGTAATGCAAGGGCCTGCAGAGAGTGAAAATGTTTCAGCCTCTGAAGCTCCTTTGCCATCAACTGATGACCAGCAAGAGACTCTCCCAGAGCTTCCACCATCACAGTTAGCAGGAGGTGAAAGCCTGCAAGGTTCTCAAAGTGAAGCACCAGCAGACCAGGCTGGCAGTGAGTCGTGTATCGCTCAGGAGGCAGAGCAGCCTCATAGCAGTGCAGATGCAGGAGCTGCCGATGCTGCTGCCGGGAGCAGAAGGGGCGTTAGTGAAACAGAATCCATTGATCAAGGGTCTGAACCTTCCCAGATGTCATCAGAAACCGAGCAGAGTGATCCTGCTCGCACGGAAAGCGTCAGTGAGGCTAGTACCCGGCCAGAAGGGGAGAGTGATGTAGAAGGGGCAGACAGCTCTTGCAATGAAAGCGCGACTGTGCGACGTTCCTCAGTTGAAATGCGATGTTCTTTTGAAAGTGCCAGGTTTCCTGAGACTCCAGCCTTTTCTTCTCAGGAGGAGGAAGAGGGAGCTTGTGCCACCGATGCGGCTAGAATTGAGCCAGGTGTTGAAACACAGGACTCTGCAAGTACTTCTGGTTCTCTGCCTGTGGTACAGTTACCTCAGGAGGAAGTACAGGAGGCTGAGGCAGGTGAATTACAAGACCAAGACGAAGCAGAAGAAATCTGGCAAAGAAGAAGAAGCCTGCAGGCGGCAGCTGCCAATAGCCAGTCTCAGGATGAAGAAACTGAAGGAGCTCAAGCAGCTTGTGAGGGTGCCACAGCACAGGTTGAAGGAGCTACTGGAGGTAATAACTGCAGGAGGCACTTTCTGAAGTGACCTTTCTGCAGCCAGTAAAAATTCATTTAAAAAACTAACATCTGAAAATAAAGATCTTCATTTCTCAATTTCATTCTCTTTCAAGATTTTTTTTTTTGTTCCATTGAGGTTTATTCCCATCTTCAAGAGAGTCTTGGAGTTTTTGATTTAACAAAAAATCAAACCTGAAATATCCAAGACATGTTTATTTTGAAACTGGATATATTTTAATTCTTGAGAGAGTAGTGAGGAGGATGAAGAGGAGGAAAGAATTCCACAATGTTACATTGCTTGCTAATCAAAATGGTAATAGGGGGGGAAATAATCCCAAAACTACGAAATGCAAACTAGAATTTGTATTTGGGTCTTCTCTTTGGCGTGTTTATAGGGGAAAGAAAATATATGCCTATATTAGCATTAGAACATAAGGGTAATCAAAAGAAAGGGGAGAAGAAAAAAAAAGAACTGGTTTTTAGTCATACTTCAGGCTGTTTATCTTCCTTTTCTCAGACACATCCTAGCACAGCTGGAACCATGGGAGGAGCTAACACTGAGTTGAAGGAGGAGTTAAAGTTTCAAGTTAACACTGGGAAACTCTTACCAATTGTAAAATTATTTTAACAGTTGAGAATTTTTTGTCTCACTAAAACCACTGAAAGTAGAAATGTGTCCCTAATGGATTGTTTCCAAGCACATTTCACAATGGATTATCCATCCAGTTTCTTCAGGGACTGAAGTGCATCTAATCAAGTGGGTGCATTCAAACTGGATTTCTGAATGTGTCTTTTTCATAACATTTCAAAAGTTTTGGGATCTATTAATTTCTTCTCTTCTTAAACAGCTCTTTGATTTGGAAAGAATAATTTTGGTGTTTGTTTCAAATACTGTCAATATGTTCTTTTACATAATTTTCTAGAATTTGGGACTCCTTTTATTAGGTGTCAGGTTGCACTGTGTTTTGCAGATCAGTGTGGCTGCAGCAAGGAAGGTCAGTGGACAGTTTCACCTCCCATTCTTACACCAGGTTTCTGTGGTGGCCAGGTGGAGCTTTGTCCTTGTCCCTTGGTGTGATACGGCTCTAGCACATGCTGTTGTTTCTGTGCCCTGGATTCTGCTGGTCACAGGTGGATGCGGCACATCCCAAGAGGTGATGTTTCCAGGACCAGGACTGCAGCGCAATCCAGAGAAATCACTTACCCAGAACTGCAGACATAACTTGTTTTGCCCCCCAAAATAGATGACTATTAGATATATCCTAAAATATCGTCCTGCAGAAGCTTTAGCATGTCTTGCTCACTTTAGAGGCAGCACTAGGGCTTCTCCACATTGACTGAAAGAATAATTTGTGTGCATTTTGATTGCAGGTTCTCAAGCCAATGGCCATCAGCCCTTGAGGTCGCTGCCTTCGGTACGTCAGGATGTTAGCCGCTACCAGAGAGTGGATGAGGCTCTACCACCAAGTGAGGTTCTTCATACTTTAATTGGGGGATAGGCTGCCTGGATCTCGTTACTGAGATCTCATTACATTTCTTTTTTAAATGTGAGAACTGAGAACAAACAGCTGAGAAGTTCTAAGTGAGGAGTGATGATGATGAAGTCTAGTGCTGTTTTGTAAAAGGCATTGTGCTCAGTCTGCAAACTATCAGGATGTGTTATCATAATTACACCTGGTGTATACAGACTTGCTAAGTGACATTTGCGGAGAAGTAGGAAGGCACGGTGCTGCCTTTTCAGTATGCAGTGCGCATGGGTAGGGAGGTGAGGTGATATGCTGTATGAGGCACTTGGAGGGAAAGATGTCAAGCACTCTGAAATCTCTGAATACTTCTTGTATGGTGATGATTTACAAAGAAATATATGACATCTTTAATCTGTGTGTCTGTGTTTTCCTTGCATTTTTTGAGGCAGCATGAAGACTTTTTGAATTAAAATAAACCTGGGTATTAAGCAACAGTTCGATGAGCCTAAATTGATAGATAAAGTGTAATTTCTCTAAAGCATATGAAAAATACATTGCTCCCAATTCTTGGACTGATTCACTTGCTTAAACTTGGGGCAATCTATTCAGTATTAGATACTTAAAGAAAGGAGAAAGGACCAAAAAAAAGCTACACAGCTAATAGGCAAACATTACTTTAAAACAAGCAAAAAAAGTTAAATTCAGACCCACTGAAGTCTGCGGCAAAGCTCTATTACTTTAAAGGAGTCAGGAATGTAAAATGGATAGATCCTTATTTCACAGCATGGAATGGAACTGTGTTTGCTCTGTAATTGGAGAGGGTAACTGGAAGGAGCCTGATAGCAGAACGCAGATATAACTGTGTATTGGAAAGCCAGGGTGATGAGAAGATTTTGCTCCCTGCTGCTTCTGTTATAATCAGTGCATATAACAAATTAGTCCTGCGTGCAGATCCTGAAGTTAATTAACTGCCACCTCAATAAACCAGTATTACTTTTTACAAAATTGTGCCTGGGAGACATATATTTCAGTTGCATTTTTATCACTTTTCATGCTGAAGAAGACAGCGAACATTCGGGACATACGCAGAGATCAATGTAATAAATGAGAAATGCATGGAGATAGCTTTTATAGTATCATGGTTTATATATAGATTGCTTTTTGTGTTTCAGAAGCAAACTATACACTACAATAACTTGGAAAAACTATTGGAATGTTAATGGAAAAGGTTTGGCTGTGTGGTATTTTAACATTTCTGACATTTGCTGGGATTTTACACAGTCATGCACGGGCATGCATATACACATTGCCCCTTTACAATCAAAGCCCAGTGCAATCTTTATGTAGATCGTTCATTTGCTAATGTGAATAAAATCTTAAATACTAATTGTTGCCTAGATTCAGTTTTTCTCTGTAAAGCTCTGCTTTCGGATATGTGACAGTTTTAATGTTTTAATAGTGAGAAATTAGAGAAAACATTTAGAATATGATTTTGAGTTATAAACTGCAATTTCTTTGTAATTTGGGTTGTACTCTATTTGTTGTTTCACCAGAATCTGAAACTAAGAAAGAAAAATAGGTATATTTTTTTCAGTTGTGTGCAGGTTAAGTTAAAGAACAAGACAAAGAATTGAAATATTTATCTAGTATTTCTGCCTATAACGTGCAACATTATGCTCCAATTCCTACATTCCTAGGGAAAAATCAACAAATAAACTTGACCACACAACCTTGATGAATTACAATTTTTTGCAATTCAGCAAGCTAAGTTATTTGTAACACATTTATTAACAATGATTTGACTAACGGAAGATATCCTTGTCCATCACAACACTGATGCAGGTGCTTTACTTTAGAAGCCATTGCCCAAGTGTTTAAACTTGTGTATTTAAAATTGAATGCAGGCAAAAATGCTTTTCTTCTGCAAGACCACATTATAGAAGGGGTGACTGTGTGTCAGAATTGGGCATATAATCACCACAAGAAAAATCTCAACTATTATACAGTGGTTTAGGGTTTGACATTTAAGCAGAATAATGAATTCACAGATTTAAACTGGTTTGTTTGGTTTGGTTTTTTTTCCCCAATGAAAAGTCTGTCCTCTCCAGAATACTTCCATGTTTTGTTTTGATTGCAAACTCTGGTTAAAAATTTTGAGTATTTTTATTTCATCAGAAGATACTACTTTTTTGAAATGGGACCTTTGCACAGGAACATGTTTCAATAATTTTTTTCTTTTTAAAAAATGGAAATGTTTTTTAGAGGATGTTGAAATGTTTCAGTTTGCTTTTTTGAGATATAAATGAAAATTTTTTTTCATAACTTTCAAATGTGTTATATTTTGAATAGCAAGTACAGTGATTGCGCCATAAACTTTGCATTGATGTAATTGTGTTTATTTTTAAACTTGTATTTTAAATTTACAATATAATACCAAATTTTGAATTTTTTCTCCTGGAATTGAAATTTGTTCCTTAAACAGTTCTCTTTATTTCTACCCGATTGTGCTGCTTTTTCTTTTCTTCCTCAGAGCTTACTTTCCTGCATAGCTCTTGTTCACACTAGAAATGCTTTAAACACTCATAGGCTGTTTTTATTGTGCATCATAAAGATAGAAGGGTAATTTGCATTGTGGCCAGCTAAAATACACAGCTGTCGTGCGGAGATGACACGACAAGTTTATCTCAAAACCTGCCTTTCCTCCCTCTTCGTGAGTCAGCTCAGGCCCTACAGTGTAATGCAGCGAGCCACTTGGCTGTCTCCAAGAATTGACAGAAATCATAGTACGCGTACAGTAACAAAGCCTGAGGTTTTAAGGCTGTCAGTATTAAATACTTTACAGTAGAATTTAGTTCTCCTTCTCTGCTGTCAAGACATTTTTATGCCCTCTCTCCTTGCGGAGCAGCGGTCATTTAGGATTGGTTGCTTGCCAGTGGTTTTTAAAACGTTACTGCAGTGACTGATGTTTCCTCCTAGACTTGCAATGTAGAAAGTCTCTTCTAGAAACCTTCTGAGCTCTCAAAGACTGTTTTTCAACTGATGTGCTGAATGGTTTGCACGTTTTCTGCAGTTGCTAGTGCCCAAGAATCAGGCACATCTGTTTTCGTATATATAAAACGTCTTGATTTTTTTTTATTATTATTATGTGGCCCCCAGCCATGATCAATGTCTTCATATCTTGCTCATTTTATAACCAGTTATTAGGCAATCAGTGTTTCTGACCCAAAAAGTTTATGAACTAAGCCTGGGTGTTACAATGCACGTGGTTTCTGCGGAGCACCGAGAAGCCAGATGTGGTTGGGGAAAGGTCCCAGCGCCTTCAACTCTGCTTTCCTGGTGTGTCTCCACGGTCTAGACTTCTAGCATTGTCTGTAGTGTTGCAAAACCAGTGGACAGCATTATAGTTACTGCTTGCACAAGAAGTTGAATTTGCTATGATATTTGCAGAATTGGCAATTCTGGAACATGCATTTGGTATATGAAGGAGTTTGATTGTTATAATTGTATTATCTTCTCTGGCAGGTCTGCTATGTACCTAACATAGATACATGTAAACCCAGGAAGAGCACTGAGATCTGTTTTATTACTGTTACTACTAGCTGGGGAAAAACAATGACGGGTGTCAAGCTTTGCAGGGGTTTTGGTGCTTATCCATTGGCCTTTTGCACTGGAAATAACGCTCAGAGATACGATCTTGAATTATTTCAGTCCAAGAGAATTAAACTAAGTATTCTGATAGGTGGTTTTTTTTTTTTTTTTCTGGGACAATTACTGGTTAGTGGGAAATAGAATAGAGAAATGAATAGAAATTATTAGATATGGATTCCACAGAACCTTAACTACAGTGGGGAATTTGATTTATGGGGTAAAATAGGGAAAAGCTATGTCTCTTAACCCTTCACTAAGAAAGTTCTGTGCTGAAGTCATCCTGTAAAAGAGAAATAGAAGCTTGGAACAATAGATTCAGTTACACAAGTGACAGAGCTAAAAGAAAGAAAGAAAGAAACCCCCAGCTCTCCATAGTTCACAGTGTTCTATTGCTACTTAGACTGGGAGGCTCGAATTGACAGCCATGGACGGATTTTTTATGTGGACCACGTGAACAGGACAACAACATGGCAGCGACCCACAGCCCCTCCAGCCCCACAGATTCTCCAGAGGTCAAATTCCATACAGCAAATGGAACAGCTGAATCGCCGGTAAGAATTAACCCTTGTTGTTTGTGAATTGTGTGCTTGCAAAACTGCATTCACCATTGTAAGACTGAGTATGAAGACAGGGTCACAGTTGCTACCGCAGCTGGCCATATGTGTTTATTTCTATGTGGCTGTCCCTTTTAATTTGCATGTGGGCTTCTAGGGCTTTTGTATTCCACCTGTGTTCATAAGCTATGTGGCTAAAAAAAAATTCTGATAATGGTTTTCAGAAATTCAGAAGGCTATTAATGCAGAAATTAGAGGTCAGTGTATATTAACTTACATGGCAGAAAAGATGGGCAAGCCCCCTCGGAGCCAGAATTGGATCATAGTTACCACATACTATATATAAAGTCCAGTTTTCTAACCCTAGGTACCAGAGCATCCGAAGAACAATGACTAACGATAGGCCTGAGGAGCATACAAATGCCGTGGATGGAGCTGGAGAGGAAACTGACTTCCACCATTCTAATGCAGGTTAAAAAAAAAGATTTTTTTTCCCCCCCCCCCCCTTTTCCAAAGGGAGCACTCATCTCATAGATGATTTAATGAGTGACATAAGGCAGAACCTAACTTCTGCCCCTGAAAGCCTGGGTGAAAATGAAACCATTTGTTTTCGTTGCTGTCTAGTTTTTGAAGATTATGGCTCAGCCTGCTCAATACGCTGAAGAGAAGAATGTGAGACTCAGAGCATTTTTCTGTCCATACCTGACTGGGTAAAAATATAGGCAGGACATTTGCAGTGAAAAAAATATAAAATTGTGTCATCTGGGTTACAAATATTTTGAATCTGCTACTGCAGATACTGGTAGAATATAGGACTAGAAAGGACTTTGGGCAGTCATCAGCTTCATCTTGGTGCTGAAGATAGATAGGATGAGCTGTACCTCAACCATACTTGGCAAATGCTATCTCATGTGTTCTTATAACATGTTTTCCAGTTGATGGACATTCTGTCTTTTTCAGACAGTCTACTGATGTCGTTTCTCTCATAACATATTCTTAAATCCATTACTTCGTAGTCTTTCCTCTTGGCGCATGTTTTTAGGTCTCCAGTTATTTTGTTGGCCTCCTCAGGATTGACTTCAGTTGGTCTGCAGCTCCTGAGGAATATTTCAGAAAATTAAATAAAGCTATGACTCTGCTGTATGGAAGAGACTGTGGAAATGTCACGTGTCTTATGTACAACACTCCTTGTACATTCCTGCATAATTATTACTTTTTTTCCTGATAGTTTGACACTAACCACCAGTGTTCAGTCTTTGATCTGCTAAAATCAGGTCCAGACCCTTGTGTGTGAATCTTTGGCACAGATGTCTGGTTTTCATCTGGTGTCTGTGCAGTTGATTAGCCCTACCTCCATGCAGGTCTTTGCACTTTTCTAATGTGTCACTATAGTTTTGAATCTTGTCCATCCTGCTGTCCAAGTACTGCAGCATCTCCTGCTGTCCAGTACTTGCTCCTAGTTGAGCAAGTTCTGTCCTCCCTATCCAGTCATTAATAGAAATAATGAATAGAACGAGACCCAGGCAGATCTCAGTGAAACATCACTTGGTGTACTCTTTTTGTTTGACATAAATCATAACTGCTCTTCAGTACATTTTTGCAAACTGCTGTATACCCCTCTCCAGGTGGTTTCATATGTTTCAGGTAATTTTCTCCACCAACATGATACTGAGAGTAGCATGTGAACAGTATTAAAGGCGTTATTAACATCAAAATATGTGGCCTTTACACCACTCGAGTAGTAGAAAATAACTTCGTTAGTTTGCTGTGATTCATTCTTCAGAAATCCTGGTTATTTGTGTTTCTCCACCTTGCTGTCTTGCTGTCCACCTGTTCTTAAAAATGGATATAATATTTATCCCTTTTTTTTTCTTCTGAGAACTCTTCAGACCTCCGAAATAACCACCAATGTCTCAGAGATTGCTTCACCTAGTTTCCTAAGAGTATGCTTCATCAAGCCCAAAGGGTTTGAAAATCTCTGATTTGCACCACAGTCTTTAACCTGCTCTTTACCTATTCTAGCCTAAGAAGAAAGTTCTCTTTCTTCTCCTGTTTTTTAGTTCTTCTGGTTGTCTGGTCGTTGCTAACTTCTTGAATGAAGACAGAAGGAAAGATCTTTTTTAGTGAGCTCTAAGCATCATTACTAGTTTTTCTTCTTGCTAAGCGGTTCTGTCCTTGGTCATCTTCCTATTACTAATTTACTAATATATTTATAAAGTTAGTTTGTTACCCATCCAGTCCCTTTCATAGTTGTGTGTTACGTGTTTTGGCTTTGTCTCTAGTTGCTCTTGATACTCTCTTATGAAACTCTTCCCTAAATTAATCTAATACCCAAGCACTGCCACCCTTTTTTGAGTTTCAAGTCATTGTAGAACTTGTCATGTAGCCAAGTGCTCCGTTTATTTTTTTTTTCTTTACTTCTGCCTTAGCCTTTTCCTTTTCTATCCTTGTGCGTGTGCAGCTAGACAGTTGGTTGTGCTATAAACAAATCAAAATTAAATTAAAGCAAATTCAGGCTAAACCCTAATCAGCAAATTCAGCTGAATAAGCTTTTCATAAATCAAATTGATAAGCCTCTAAACTGCAAGAAAAACCCACCTGGTGACACATTCTGGTTTCCAGATTACCCAGAGTATGACAGTGGACCTATCTGCGGCATGTCACAGCATCTTCCAGGGTGTGAGGAGTGACTGGTGTACTCCCAAGTTTTGTACCAATACAGAGTTGACATGCAACCGCAGTGCATGCCTGGGAGACACCCCCAGCCCAAGGGTTCAGGCACAGCTTCAGGGGTCTTTATGCTACACTGCTGTCACTCCATAGACATGCCTCATGTGGGAGGGCTTGGGGTCTTTCATGTAAGAGGTGTCTCTAAAAATCCCTTTCTTCATTTACTTTTCCTTTACTTATTACCCTTCCATTTTCCGGTTTCCTCTAATGCTTAGAATCTTCCCCATTCCCCTTTTTCCGTAATGTTTACCCATCCATATTTAGAATTCTACTCTTTGCTCTTTTCCTCCTCTTTTTTAATTTTTTCTTACTTTTCCCTCAGTTTAGAGTCTCATTCACGGCCTCTCTTCTTCTTTCTCTGCCTGTGGGTTATTTTTCTTTTACATCCATGGTAGCTGTGTTCTACATGATTAATGTTCATTTGGTGGGCAAGTGTGCAAGTACTGCAATATGTAAAAAGAAAGAAACTGTGAAATGTAGAAGATCGCATACATTTTAGAGTAAAATCATTGCGGACCCAATCTGAATTTGCAATTTTTCATTTACATTAAAATATGCATCTAAATGTCCTGTTGATTTTCAAAGATCATTGGGAGGAACAGTTTTAACATCATAGCAAATACCACTCATAATATATTTTCAGTTCCTGGTACTGTTGAAAAATCAGTGTACTTCTGCGGTTGCTAGGAGAAGACCCAAATGTTTACTGAAAGTTGAAACTTGAAAGGTACTTCCTTGGCAACCTGTTTCTTACTTACATAAGCTGCTTAAATATTGTATCAAGATTGGGGCTGTGTTAATGACAGTGATTTATTGTTTGTTTTTTTAAAGGAGGAATGAAACATTTTTAAGTGTACAATGACTTTTATATCCATTAGTTAGCATTTAAAAAATAACTTATCTGCGTACAGCTGCAGTATAGCAATGCAGGAGTGCCATAGGGACCTTCTTGCATCTTATACACAGGTATATGTTTGGTAACCCAAATAATTGGATGTGGGTTTTTTTTTTTTTTAAATGATTGTTCATCAAAAGCAACAAGTAAGAGTATTTTCAGGAACTTCAGTGCTATGTTAGAAGAAATTCAGGTACACTTTTATGAAGAATAGTTAATAAATCTGAAGTAATTGTATATCTAGTGCTTTTCTTGCTTGTGTGATTCAGATCAATATAGTCATTTGCAGTGATGTTTTGGTAATGGTTATTACTGGAAGTCTTTGTCATTCACTTTGCTGTTAGATTTTCGAAGAGAGAATGTGCTGCCTCACTCTACCTCCAGATCCAGACTTACTTTGTTGCTCCAGTCTCCCCCTGTGAAATTCCTTATCAGCCCGGAGTTCTTTACAGTGCTGCATTCTAACCCTGTGAGTATAGCGTCTACAGCTGAAAGAATTTTATAAATACATGCTGATATATATAGTTGTCTTGCGTACAAAGATACTGCTCAGTGTTTGATGCTAAGATATTGGTAGTGCATAGGGAGGCTGGATAAATTCAAACACTCATCATCATTCCTTGCAATTGGTGGGCCATCAGAGTTGTCCTAGTTGGCATTAGAGCTTCTACAGTTCTTATTTTTCACTCAGTTCTTCATCTTTCTTATGATACAAACCTCATTTGTTTATCGAAGCAATAGCTTTCTTACTGTGCTTTGCAGAGGGTGAGAGACAATTCTGAGAAAGAAAATGATGCTTATTTTTTAAGATCGCTTTGCTGCTTATGGGATGATTTGTTTCCCAGCTTGCCTGGTTCGTATCAAAAATATATTAGAGGTCACACTGAACAAAAAAGCATCTTAATATGTATTTCCCTTTTCTGTTTTGCCTGTTCTTCAGTGCTTCTTCTTATATAGGTTTTTTATTTTTCAATGTTTCTTTTCCTTTGTGTAATGGGATGTATAGTGTAAACAGAAGTAATGGAATGAATAATTTGTTGTCTGTAAGCACACTTGTTAATAATTCAGTGTTTTTTAAATTACTGGTCGGTGTTAGTTTGGTTTTGATATATATGTATGCTTGTCTGTATCAGAATAATTCTGCTTAGCTTGCATAGCTTTATCTTGAATATATGAAATAGGATGGAGGTAGATAAGACCTCTGGCCAGGGAGTAGAGGTGTTGGGGCACAGAGCGATTTAAGTAGCAGCACAATGCAATAGGAGGGCCTATGTCTTGGCTTCTGTCTGTTGCTAATGCTGAGAGAAAGACCTGGTTTCTGGTTGGCTCGGTTTTTTGGGAGGGAAGGGCATTAACTGTTTATTTTCCCCTTTTATTTAAAGTTGTCCCTATTCCTCAGTGCTCTCCTTTTACTCTCTTATTTTAATTTTATTACATAAATTACACATGGGCATGCAATGATAGGGTATTTTTGAAAAATCAATAGGTGGAAACAATATTTATTGTGATAAGTTCTACAAGTTTATGTATCTCTGTCCTGCAGAAAACCTTACCAGCTTTATTGCTGTATTCTATGGCTGCATTTGACTCATTATTCCAGAAATTTGAGAATATCTATGAAACTCTACTTTCAAAGCAATTTTAATGTTACAGGATTCTTCACAGTTCCAGGGACAAGTGTGGTAAATGGAATCTAATATATTTCACACTTTGCTGAAGTGAGTCAATTATGAAATTTTGTATATCTCAAGCAAAATAAGAAACCTCAAACACTTAGCCCAAAACATCAGAAAGAGGACCATTTTTTCCATACTGTTGTGGCTTAGTTGGAGGTAATTTTTAAGGTTTTATAGACGATTAGATAATTCATTTACAGAGGAAATGTTGTCTTTTGTAGTAAGAAGAAATTTTATCTTTTAAAAGTATTTCCTTTTGTTATTTATTTTTCAGAGTGCCTACCGCATGTTTACAAATAACACGTGTTTGAAGCACATGATCACCAAAGTCCGGCGGGACACCCACCATTTTGAGCGCTACCAGCATAATCGTGATTTGGTGGGCTTCCTCAACATGTTTGCTAACAAACAGCTGGAGCTGCCGAGAGGTTGGGAAATGAAACACGACCATCAGGGCAAGGTAACTGTAATGCACATGCGGCTCTGTTGAGTGTTTGATCTTGGATGTTGCGATGTCAGGACTCGGTTGCTCTTATCAAGAGCATAAGTGCGCGTAGTTCTCCACATGTGGAAGGTGCGCATCCTTTTCTCCTGCTTTTGCCAAAAGAAGATTGGAATTTCTCATCTGTGTTGACAAAGCATTTAATGAAAGGAGAAGATGACTGATAATAGTTATTAATCATTACAGGGAAAATTGCTAGAAAATCTGTAGCCTTTTTACTGTGAAATAAGTTGGTTAGATTCCCTTGGATGTTTAAAACTTCTTTTGAAAAGAATTACCTACTGTGTAAATACAGGCAGTTCAGTGAAGTTCGTTGGAGTTTTGCCTGTGTACTGGTAAGATAATTTAGATGTAAAATTACTTTATTATTATCTATTGAATTTTATTTAGTTACTGTTGAACCATTTCTATTAGCTTTTCTATTGTTTAACTGTCAAACTTTTCCTTAGGGCTTTTTTTTTTTCCCCCCTCCTTCAACCTCAAAGTCTTGAGTGGAGTTCATTAGCATGCATTATTTACATTTTTTTCTTTAATAGCTAACCATTTTCTTAGGGGAGTCCTTACCCAAATGCTAAGTGGGTCCAGTGTTCATCAGTTTCTGAGATAAAATGGAGGCACTTAAGACTGGGATAGCTCTGGGGACGATCACTGTATTGGTTATATATTGGTTAACAGGAAAGAAATTGTGTTTAGTAAGTTTCATTAATAGGGATCCTCAATAGTTGCAAGGCTTACTGCTTTTCGAAACAGGTATCAATTTCTAATGGACTATTTTAAAATTAAAGAACAGACACATTTTTGTGGTAGTAATGTAACTTTAAACTAGTCTATCCTCACTATCTAGAATATTATTTTCTTTGCGGAAGATAGGAGGGTTAAAAATAGACTGTGATTAGCATGTGAGTAAGTGATAAGGCTATCAGTTTGTGTGAGAAATCCTAATTAGGAATATAGCCATATTAAGCTTCTCACTTCTTACGTTTATCAGTCTTGGTACGGTTAGCTGTGTGTGTCCGTATAAATAGTGATCTTGATGCTTGAAAAGATTACAGGCAGATTCTAAACTGAAGGGTAGAAAAAGTGCTTGAGGGTTGTTTTCTTCTTGGGTTTATTAACTCTGGAAAGCACTGTGTTTTTTCATTAGAAACACAATTAGGAATGTGCAATTACACTAACCTTGTTCTTTGCCTCCCTCACTCTTTTCATTTTTAAGTCATTCTTTTTCTGTTCAGTTCTTCAGAGGCCAGTTTCCTCCTGAAGAATACAGCAATTTTCAATTGACTTTAATAGGCACTCCATAGAGAGAATTAGACCTTTGGATTTCTGGTGTGGTATTTGGTAACAGTGATGCTACCACAACATTAATCAACAAGAGGAAGTACTGAACAAATCCCCACTGGGTTTTCTTCACTTTGAATTAGGCTAAGTATTGTTCATTTTCATTATGTTGAATTGCCGTTGTCACAAGTAGCATTTGTGGCCAGTAGAAAAGCCTATTCAGCTCTCGAGAGAGATGGTGGCCAGTACATGGTGAGACCAGTGATTGAGGAGACCAAACCGAAACTGGACCTGCCTTTATTAAAGCATAAAGCTAAAGAGAAGCAAGTAGAAATTAGCCATGCCACAATATATAATTATATTTCCTTTCCCTGGCTAATCTTTCCTGCCGAGACGAGGTTTTCCTTTATTTTTCCAAGTATATCATAGTAAGAGGCTTGGTGCTCTTGCTCACAAGGCACAGTGATTGTTCTGACCCTTATGCAGTGCTGAGTAGTAGAGTTCTTACTCCCCAATGTCAGTGCGGTCCTGGTTGCTTGTCCTCTTTGCAGGCTGTCTTCCAAGGTCAGCTGAGGATGCGTACCTCTGAACTCCCTTCAAAGCTGCACAGCAAAGCCCAGTTGCCCACTTTGACTCCTCCATGTATCCCCTACAGAAGATAAAATCCGTTTGGCATGCAGTTCTCCCTAAAAGGGCTGGCGTAACTAGGATGTAGTTTCTGTTTGGCGTTACAGATGAACCTTCATCAGTCACTGACCACAGGGAGGCAGAAGACCATTGGAAAAGGTGGTAGCGGGAAGTATCATATAGGCTAGATAGGCCCCTGAGCTGAACTCAGTCTGATAACTTTGAAATTCTGCATTGCTGCATACATGTGCATACACACATGTATATACAGATAAGCACCCCAGTGCATTTGTGCAGTATGTGTAAGCACATATTCGTATTTTAAAGCCAGATGCAAATGCATATGCTTTTTAATTAGATCTCTGCAAGATGTGCAAATACATAATGAGTTGTTGTACAACATTTGTTTTTTGTTTTTTTCTTTCTACGATCAAAGAATCCATTGTAATTGATTACTAATGCCTTCAATAGGAAGAAAAGGTATTTTAGCAAACTTCATAGACTTTAATTGGAAAGATAACTTGGGCAACTATTCGTGTTTAATGGGCTAAATGTAGTTTTGGCACTACCCATCTTATGTAAGTCTCTTCAAGCATCATACATTTATGGATTATAGCTCGACAGGAGTTATGAGAGGAATTTTTTTGAAAGGAGACTGTGAGCCACACTATATTTTGAGGTGTGTGCCAATGTCCAGATTAGCCCAAAGCCTTGAAGCTCCAATGATTATCTTCACGGAAGCTTCAAAGTAGTAATTTATGCTTTATTTTAAAGTAGGCTGCTATTAGCTGGCCTGCAAGCATTCATATTTAATAAGACATGATTGTCTTTAACTTAATGTTTAAACTGAGTTGCTTATTTAAATGTAATGCTAAAGAACACTACATGCAATATTAGATTGCTGCATTAACTAAAAGAACTGTGTTGCACAACTAGGTCGTACTTTCTCCTATAATGAGTCAGTACCTTTGTTCTCCTAAGTGATTTTACAGTATAATGTTGACTTAATGAAATCAACCTTCGTTTTGATGAAAGTGCTTCACATCTTATAAATACACATAGACCAGACTCGATAAAATAGTAGATACAGGGACATTAAAAAAAAAACTGTACCAACCACTTGCTAATAAATGAAATAAACCTATCAATCAGGGGCAAAAAGAAAGCCTGGATATGTTCCAGCAGCCCCTTCCAGTCATTTTCCAGGCCCAAAACTGAAATTTCAGAATGGCTTTCATTCTGCTTTCCCACTGGTTTCATATTCTCTAATCTATATACTTGCACTGCAGGTGACATCATTATTTGTCAAGGTGAACAAGTCCTGCATCAGGCTCAAACGTTGCAATTAAAATTGCATTTATTTAATACACTTCATAGTTTTTGAACTGTGGAACAGTCAGTTTCACTTGCATATCTGTAATTATGTCAGATGATCAAAACAGAGTTCTTCCTTACTATCCAGGTAATGTGATTCCTTACTTGCAGGCACCAGGTTACAGGTACAGGCGATCGCTGGTAGGGCTGTAGGAGGCTTGCTGCCCTCTTCTGGAGCGTTTCTAAGGTTTTGCAACTTTGGTGTCCCTCCATATTCTTCTCCTTCCTTGGGAAATGGAAGTACGAACATTTTCTCACACCACAATTCATAATAGTATTTAGTTGCTGTATAACATGACACATTGGTTTGTCTACCTACCTTCATAGCAGTCAGAAGAATTGCATTTTCTCTGGTCTGGTTATACCAAGCAGTCTGAAACAAGATTTCATGAATACTATAAGCTGGCATCGCTGCCAAAAGAGCCAGTTCTGCTCTCCTCTCATCCCTGGTGGGCTGACCAAGGTTAGAGGAACCAACAGGGAGAGGGACAAAAAAAAAAGAGTAATTTTAGCCTGGACCAGCTCCCCAGCTGGCTTCACTGCGTGGCTACACAAACACTTGTGCCAGCACAAGGCAGGAAGGGTGCGCAAGGGATGAAACAAGCGGTCAGGATGGGGGGAAGATGAGAATGTTTCTTTTGCTGACACCGCAGGACTGAATTGTTTATGAAACCGTGGTCAAAGTACCTCACTGGTATCCAAACACAGAAATGGCTGCCGCAGTCCCCGACCACCTCTCTGCTGGTCCAGATTCTTCAGTTCCTCAAACCAGATGTCACTTTCCTGTAACTCTCCTGCTCAAAACCGGGATGTTTTTTGCCACTTCCACATGTTTCCAGTATTGTGACTGAAAAAAACAGTGTGTTGAAATAGAACAGTGCTGGTTTCCAAGTGCAACACTAACACTGGAAAAAGTTTAAATTTCAGGGCTTAGAAACCTTTTTGGTTCACATTGGACAGAATTGTAGGATGTTTTCATTTTACAGGATACATGCCTCTGTGACCTTGCTTTCAGCAAATGACTGAACGGCCAATATGTGGTAGTTCTCACTGGTTGCCTGGTTTAAATGTTTTTGTTGCCATCATCTTTGTGTCTCTGACTGACCTTTCTTTTTGGTTTTGGGTTGTTTTTTGTTTGGTTTTTTTTTTTTTAAAAAAGGTTAGCGCACTTAGAATAGCTGTCTCAGGAGGATGGCAAAGATGCCTGTTGGCCTGTAATCGTAGTTCATCACAGGATGCAATCATACACTTGACATATATACACCCAATTGTGTTCATAATTATATGGTAAATAGTTCACAAAAGGGAATGGTTTTGCCACCTAATGACGTCTTTTTGGATGCTTATAAGGAAATGAAAAGGAGAATACACCAGGATTACTTTTATTAAACATTTAAGTCTTCCTCTTCTTGACAATCATAATAACGCTTCCTACTTCTGATGCTTGTCAGATGAGAATTTCAAAGGGCTTTATAGAGATGAATGAAGTAAGGCATTAAAGAATTCATCCCTTCAGTGAGATGGAAAGCTGTTATCCCTCTTCTGCCGAAAAGCCACAGTAATGTGAGGAAGATTTTCCGAAGCCTCACATCAGCGAAACCTAGATCCTAACCAGACATTTACCTTGGACATATTAAAAAAAAGTATTGGCTATAAATTCTTCTTTCTCCTCCTCTAGGCTTTCTTTGTTGACCACAATTCCCGCACTACCACGTTCATTGACCCCCGGCTTCCCTTGCAGAGTAGCAGGCCCACTAGTGCGTTAGTCCATCGGCAGCACTTAACTAGACAACGCAGCCACAGCGCTGGTGAGGTAAGTTGGATCTGCCCCTTCTCTTCGGGAACCACTGGGTTTTTAGGATCATCCTCTTTCACATCATTCCGTGTTGTGAGGAGCGAGATTCTTCTGTAAGTGTACGGTCCTCATCCGTAAATATTTATTATTTTATTTGCTAGCCATTGTTGCTTTTGAAATGTATGATTTCAGAGGAAAAATACCAGACATGAGTTTCTCTTACTTTCAATTCGCAGTAACCCCATTTAACCACAGGAGAGCATCTGATTACAGATTACCAGTATCTGTATCCTGTCTTTCGCTGTCAAAATATGTATTGTTGTCTAGCAGGGTGTCTGCCAAGTATGTTGATATAACTCTGCAAATAAGAGGCGAGGGGGAAGTGCATGTGTGTATACACATCTAGATGTGCAACTTTCTGAATAAGTATAAAAAATCTTACCACATATATGCTTATCAGACTGTTATATGCATTTGCGTATGTATTTCATCTCTACTTTCTAAACAGAAATACATGGAAAACACTGTTTTGTTGATATGTCACTGTGGACCATTTTCACCAGCAGTCTCCATATTGTTGTAACTTCTTTTTACTTGTGAGCAAGTGTATGTGCAATGACTTAGACTTCAGTTGTACTTTATTTAACCTCCATACATTGTCTTTTCAGAGGAGGGCTATTCCATGCCAGGAATTAAAGATAATACAATTTAGAATGGCAAGAGAAATGCTCTGATTTATGCTTTCTATAGCTCAGTCTTGTGGCAGATGAAGTTCTGCCAGAGGTCTGTTTCAGAGCAGGCATGAAACTTCTCTGCCACTTCTCTAACAGGGCTTCCGCTGAGCTGCCGCGCGAGTGCCATACCACTGGCTGCGTATCTTGTCATATCCTGTGTGAACATCCTTTAGTCACCCATGATACTTTCCACCCCCCAGCCCCAATGTAAGGTGTATTTTACAAATGGTTTTAAATAGCATTTTCTGTCAATTTGTGATGTGATGCAGTCGATGTCTTACAGCAGGCAAGGAAGCTAGAAGTGTCTTCATATAGCTATTTAGATCTTCAATAGGGTAAAGCAAGTATTTCTGTTGTGACTGATTTATAACAGAGCAGAAATAATTTTTTTTTCTTGACTTTACCAAATATGCACTGAAATCATCTTTCTTTAAGCAGTGTGCAGAAGCTCTGCAGTTAAAACAGAGTGTCAGCCGTGTTGCTGAAGTTGTCAATACTGCAAAATAAGTGTAGTTTATCCTACAGGAAGTCATCATATATATTGCATATACACAATGCTGATTACCTGTCAAAATTTTCCACTCCATCTAGATACATGAAATTCCTTAAACCATGTTTCTACATGTAATTTTAGAAGTATTTCCTTGATATTGTTACAATTCTAAATTGAATTGAATACAAGAATAATTCCAGATAGGAGTCTCAAACATAGCACTTCAATACATTATTCCCATTGTGGGATTAATGATGTAATGATATTCATTTATATGCATATGTATGAATCTGAACTCCACTTTTTCTTCTGCGCTTATGACTTAAGTATTGCATATTTGCAGCTGTTTTTCCTATTTTTAAACCATTGCATCAAGGAACTGTACATTATTGCAAAAGATGAATACTTAATGAAAAAAATTCTCAAAATACTTTCTTTGGATTTGCCTTGCCACGAACTTTGATGTTTTGAAGCCACTGACCCAGTTTTTACAGGGAGATGCTCTAAAACAAACATTAACCAGTGTAAGGAATGCCTTTTTAGCTAAAGCTGAGCTACAGCGTGAAGCTGGAGCTAATAATAATGGCATTCCTTTTCCAGCACAGTGCCTACAGGAAATAATTTTTCATTTTCCTGAGAGAGTATTATCAGAGAGCACAAAGATCTTGGGAGATATCTCGGGACTTTTGCTTTTTTATGATTTCAGAGACTGGATTTAAAAACAACCTTTATAATTATTTGATCTTTTGCAGTTAGATGTTTTAGAGATCTTTGAAGCTTGGAAGTGTAGTTCAAATGCTAACCATTACATGTAAGCAGAGGAACTGAGAAGTAAACATAAAGGTCCAGCAGGATGAAAAAGAGATTGAACAAAATGTTTTATATAGCTAAAATACAAAATACTGACACTGTAGAAATGACTGAAGCCTCAGCACACAGAAAACTGCAGAAGTTGCCCTGACAATCACAAATGCTACCAGGAACAATTTTACATTGTGGTTCTACCCTAAAAAATGTTCATATGCAACATTTTTTAATCCCAAGGAGAACACAAAAAAATCAGAGCAGTTTTACTGAATGATTGTAGGAAACATGTTTTTACCAGTTTTGGACTCATTTGCCTTGCCTGAATGTGAACTCGCTTCTTTATCCTCCCGGGTCAGCCACAAACTTGTTTCCAGATCAAATTTAGGGAAACTCCATTCATACAGAGAGGTAATAGAGGTGCTAGTGAAGGAGCAGAATTTGATTTTTCAGAATCTGTGATATGGATAAAGATGTCCATGAAGTACAAAAGATCCTCTGAAGGAATCCCAGTTTGAATTTTTCAGTCCCTTTTCAGAATGAGACTATTATTTAAAAATAGCAATAAACTCTCAATCAGTTTTGATTCTTCATATTAATGGGCACAGTATACTAAATAATGTTTTACTAATAACTGTCTACAACACAGCTGATTCCTGCTGCAGTGGTTACTGGGGATAGTGATTAAGCAAAGCAGTTATGTACATACTTAGTTTTAAGCCATATGAGTTCTCACTTTTATGTACCTGAGTACATGTGCTGGCACGGAGACACTCATTGTGGTTACTTGCGCATTTTCAGGTCGGAGAGGACTCCCGTCATTCAGGACCACCCGTTTTGCCAAGGCCGTCTAGCACGTTTAATACAGTCAGCAGAGCTCAGTACCAGGATGTGGTTCCAGTGGGTATGTCAGCGTACGGCCTCTTTTCAGAGAAGTTCTCCATGACGCACTATGAGTGTGTCCTGTCAGTGTGCACTGCTGGGTTTTCCATTTGGTTGGGGTGGGTGGAAGTTATCATCTGTTATGATTACTTCTGTCCATCAGCACTTCCCAGTTGTTCAGTTGCAACCTGCAGGAATAATACTGAAAAGTGTCTGTGCAGAACCAAATAACTGATGTAAAACTTCTACCTTCCTAGTTCACTTACTCTAAGCGGTGACGGGAGGACTTGAAGCCAGTGAGCCAAGTTGTGTCCTAATTGGACTCCATGTATTCCCAGTGATTTTTGTACAACTTCTGGGCATCTATTTTGGCAGGATTCCAGAAAGTGTTAATCAGCTTGGAATTAGTCGTTAGCTTAACTTCTGTTCTCAGTTACATACGCACAAAGTTACTGACTTCTATGCCACCAGGAACAGAATTTAGCTTATTGAATCTAACAGCTGTCACATTGTGCTAAATCAAGATAAATTAATCCGATTGACTATAACTGGCTCTTTGTACTGTGGCATGTTTACTTGAAAATCTCTGCTAATTTAAATCCTTCCCCTTGCCATGGACATGGTGTGCGTACACTGCAGGCTCAGCAATTAGTGAGGATTTGATATGGGTGTTTCCAATGACTGTTTAATATTTGAGAATGGATTTCAGTGCAGTGAAAACCAAGGTCCCTGCAATTTTATTCTAGCAATGAATATTCTAGTTCGACCTTAGCTAAGAGTGCGAGTGATAAAATATAATAGAAACTGCTAACAAAACTAGAGCTGTTAACAGTGGGAAGGACTTGTCGCAATCAGATTTGGTTCATAATCAAGAAATGTGTTCCCTAAATGATAGTAGAATCAGTAGCTTTACATGAAAAAGTATTAACACAATACTGCTAAACTTAACTGTGAAGATGAAGTCTGCTGTCATTATTGTTCAAAACTCAGAAGAAATGCAGTCCTGTCTTTTAGTATCTCCTTGTTTCAGCATCATATTTTTGTTGATGTTTTCAGCTTACAATGACAAGATTGTTGCGTTTTTGCGGCAGCCCAATATCTTTGAAATTCTACAAGAGCGTCAACCAGATCTTACCAGGAATCATTCACTCAGGTAATAAAATCAGTGAAGTCTGCTATTCACATTTCAATACAAAATGCTAATTAGAATTAGTTCCTTTCATTAAAATTAGCAGTGGAACGTAGAAGATTGTAGAATTTTGGCCTATTCAAACATATTCATAAAACTGTGGGAAATAGTTCTTTATTGTATTTCTGTGTAACTCCCTGAAATAAGGTTTATGAGAACAGAGGTAATGTGTTATTACCAAATAAAGGTATCTACAATAAAATGTTTGGAACAACTGACATAAGAGATTTGCTGATGTCTTCAAAATGTGCCAAGACAGCTGGATGGCACGGCAAATGTGCCCATTCAGTTGAGTATGTGTACAGCTGGGACTGCGATGCAGAATGGCATTTGGTTTTGTCCTTATCTTCTCAATGCGCATTTACAGAAAGGTTGTCCTGACCTAATGGCCCGGGAGGTAATCTTACATCAATCAGAATTCTTAGTGTCTCTCCAAAAAATTTAAAAAATGGGTATCTACAGGTTTTTGTGTAGTCCAACAAGATCTGATGAAGGATGATCTTTGATTGTTATATGGTTGTTATAACTCCCTCGTATGGTTAGACTAGGAATGATAAAAAGTGAAATTCAGAAAGTGGCAAGATCCCTCCTAAAGTGTATCCTGCACAAAGACACTTTAGTTCATGTACTTGGGTGTAAAAGATGGAATAACTAACAATGTGGATATTAGTGACTAGGGCTCAAATGACTATTTATTCTTCCTTGCACACTAAATTTAAAAAATGCTGGTTTGATGGTTGCAGTCTGTCCTGTGCAGAGAGCTGCCCATGCAGCGCTCTGTGTTCCAGATGCCTAGCCACGCTGGCTGGCATAGCAGCCAGCACCAATTTTCTTTTTTTTTTTTTTTTTCCCCCCATTCTTGTAGTGTTATTATTGATCCCTTTTCCTCCATGTCCTGCAAGTTCCCAAAATTCAACAAGCTGCCCTGTTTTGCAATTTCCCAAAGCATTGTGTTCTAACAAGTTTTGTGATGAGGCTTCTATGTTAAAGATGTATTTTACCCTCTAAATAAATCCTGGCTGACAAACCTGAAATTACATGCTAGCAAAATATGCATGCTCGAGAAAAGACAGAGAAAAGGAGGAAAATAAAAATCTACAGTTCTCAGCCTGTCAAAACAGTTCCTATGTTGCACCCATATCACTGAAGGCAAGTTTGTCCCACCAGGCTTGGTTTGAAATGTGAGCAAATTAATCTGTTGGGAAATAGTATACAAACAATTTGTCATTATTAGTAGTTTTATTACTCCTTTTTCCTTTCCCCCAGGGTGCTTGACTTCCTTTACTCTGATAGCAATCAGAGTGTAATTTTCTTCATGTGTTTTGTGTTTTTTGATAATTTAGAGTTCAGACTGTTGAAAAGACTTGTTGGTATTACCGGATTCTGCTTCATGTAGAACCTTGCTTCCTGATTACAGAATCATAATTTGCCACAAGCTGAGCCCTTCTCAAGAAAAAATAGTTTTCAGATTAAAAATGGAAGATCAAAGGATAAAATATACTTGTTTCTGTAACTCCTCATTTACTTGAGACTGTATATCCTTCTGTATACTTACTTCATAAACAGACTGAAGATTTATGTCTAACTTACCTGCTTTAGCAGAATGATTGAGGATTTTAATGAACATAGTTTTATTTTACATTAAGTAGGATTGGTCAGAGAAGCCAGGTAAGCCAGATGGTTCCATTCTGGCCTTAGTCTTTGAAGTTCGTATATTTGATTAAGGTAAAGAATTGCATTATACCTCTCCTATATTCTTCTAGAGCTGATGCTTTAGTAACATTCCTTGTATTTTTATAAAGATCTCAGTTTCATTTTTCCTAGTTAGTCTTTTAAGATCCTCATTTAGCAAGTTACTGGAATCCATGTCTATTTGACACATTGCGAGACTAAGCGACTCCAATGACATTGCTGTAACACTTGATGAGTGTCATGGTTTAACCTGGCAGGCAGCCAAATACCACGCAGCTGCTCGCTCACTCCCCCCGCCCCCCCAGTGGGACGGGGAGAGAATCTGAAGGGTAAGAGTGAGAAAAACTCGTGGGTTGAGATAAAGACAGTTTAATAGAACAGAGAAAGGGAAAATAATAATAATAAATAATGATAGAATATACAAAATGAGTGATGCACAATGCAATTGCTCACCACCCGTGCTGACCGATAACCAAGTAGCGATCGGCACTTCCTGGATCACGCCTACCCTTCATATACTGAGCATGACGTCACATGGTATGGAATACCCCATTGGCCAGCTGGGCTGGCTGTCCTGATTATGTTCCCTCCCACCTTGTGTACCTAGCTCAGTCAGTAGGCACAGGAGCTGTCCTTGGACTAGGAGGACACTTAGCAACAACTGAAAACATCAGTGTGTTATCAACATTCTCCTCATACTAAATCCAAAACACAGCACTAGGGAGAAATTTAACCCTATCCCAGCCGAAACCAGGACAATGAGTTAAGACCTAAGTGAAATCCCACACTATGAATTCTTTGTGTCTTTTTTTTTTTTTTTTTTAGTGGAGTGATCAGTACAACTATCTGTAGTCTATTTCTTTGAGGACCTCAGTGCAATTGAAGTAGAATGATGAAGATATTAAATATTATTATTACTGTTACAATTATTACAGAGGTGAGGAGGAAAATCAGTATTTGGCCAGTGGAAGAGGACAGACATAATTTGAAAAGATCTCTTACATTTTCTGTCTAAAATAATTTCTCATTCCTAAAAAGAATGAAGAGATGTGATAAGAAGTTGAGGGTCTATTAAAATCTACAATGAAAGTATACTACAGGTAGGAAATTGTTGTTCAGAGGTTTTATGGTGGAGTGAGAACATTGTGTTTATCTTACCACTATTAAGCATGTAGCCAGGATCAAATCTCATTGCAAGCCACCACAGATAAAACTGAGAGGCTGTTAAATAATGTAAAAGGCTTCAGGCAAAGGCACCTATTATACATTAAACATAATTTGTATCTTAACAGAAGGTAAAAGGCATATATTTAAAAAACTATTATTGAAATCACAACTCTCATTGGTAACCCCAAGAAATCACGGATTGCATTCGTTTGGAGGGCTGCATACGTTAGTTAACCCAGAAAACGTCCTTCTAAATGCCAACTAAATGCTAAGATGTATTTTGTAATCCAGCATTTATTTCCTCAAACCTTGCCATTCAGGTACTGATGTAAATTGGAGTAGGCTCTGGAAGTGTCCAGATGTCCCTGCCCTGGGCACTCCAGGGCCGTGCTCGCAGGTGGGCAGTGCATATTGGCTTTGGCTCAGCGCTGTGCTGGTGGAACTGCGGGGCTTCCAGGCTGAACTCAAGTCTTGACTGGTCAACACTGTGGTTGCAACAAAGCGGGTGCTTGACTTTCAGTACCTCTCTTCGTAGACAAACACTGAATTACTGTGGCTACAGCTGCCACCCTGGCAAGCAGGGAGTGGGGGGCTCTGGGCACAGCCTGGCTGTGCCCCTTTTTCACCCTTGAATATGCTGTAAACGTAGCACATGTTACCAGGGAATGTATGATAGGTCCACTGTTCGAGAAAGTCGTTATGCACCGTGATTTTAGAGACAGATGTCAAGAAATTTGGTTTGATCCTTTTGTTGAAACTGCTGTGCATGAAATGATGTGTTCCAGAAATTAATACTGCAGCTTAATCTGTGTGCAGCTGCCAGCAGCAGCAGCCTTGTTACACTGTCGATTGCACGGATCGTTTTTGTCCTTCTTGTCGCTGTTGGTAATAGGACAGTGGGGTAGATGGACCTCTGAGCCGAGCCAGTGCTCCTGTTCTTATGTGGAGTTCTTTACTTTTCTGTTTGTTTGGGGTTTTTCTCCTTTGCAATTGGGACAGTTTTTACTACACAGATTTGGTTTTTGTTTTCTTTTCCTCCTGAAGAGTAAAGCTAAATTAGAATTTCTCTGTACTGTACCTTGTACTGATAGAGGGAAAATAAGAGACATGTACTTTCATTTCAGAATGCAGGAAAAAACTCCAGAGAGAAAAAGAAAAGGAATCAGCCAAGGAATTATATTCAATATAGATCCTAAAAATCTGTGTGTTACTATGCTCAGAGTTTAGGATGTGTAGATTCCACAGTAGTGACCGAACTGGGTCTGGGAGGAAGGGTGTGCGCTTGGGTGAGACAGGGGGAGAAATAGTACAAGGGTTTTTCTGGAAGATCTCTTAAATGCAGTGTGTTACGAAAACCCTGCTTTTAAAATCACAACTGTGCATTGTAATGTATGGCTTGCATTTGTACAAAGGTTCAAAAAAGACAGTACCTCTTTAAATAGTTCACTTTCAGAATAGTCATGTCCTCCCGCGGCGCTCAGCCTCCTACTCTGAATTCAGGGACACAGCTAGTGTGAACTTGAAGGATTGATTTTTTTTTTTTCCTTTTTTTTTTAATGATTGGATGGCTGCAGGCTGTACTACCTGAAGCAGCCTGAGCTTTGAAGAGATAAGGGCAACAGCAGAATCATTCCTCAGGACAGATTAGCTTTTTGGTTGTAATATTTTGCTGCTCACATGGACATAGTGTGGCAGGGAAAAAAATGGTTTCTGAAATACAGAAGCATAACCCAGAGGTTTTTATGATATACCCTGTACTTTTTCTTGTTGCTGTGGTGTACATTGGTGTCTTATTTGCAAAAGATCTTTTGCTTACACAGGGAGAAGATCCAGTTCATCCGGACGGAGGGAACACCTGGGTTGGTGCGTTTATCCAGTGATGCAGACCTTGTCATGTTACTCAGGTAGGCACTGCTGCTTTCGATGCACGTATGGAATATGCTGTGGCAGCTGCTGAGGAGCCGTTCAGTGAGTAGTGTGTGCTGGTTTAGTGACCTATCATTTCCCCTTCAGTACTTGGACTTGCAGCTGGGAGAGCTACAAGTCAAGGGTCAGATTTTTTATTTTCATCATGTTCAGTTTCTAGACGGGAGTTGCTAGCTTGGAGGTCACATTTTTTCGTAACAGTGATGGAGCATGATATTCTGTCTGAGGAAAGGCAAGTGCAAGAGCACTGTGCTTGCGATTTATATGGCTTTGCCCAGAACACCTTTTATTGTCCTGTTGCGTCCAGCTCTGACATTTAGATAGGTGGTACAGTTTAGACCTCTTCGCAAGAATGTACTTCTGCTGCTTCAAGAATGCATCTGTTTAGTTCTGTGGTTTGGGAAATCCGTATCTGTGAACATTCATACTTGAGATATATTTTTATTACGTAATGTCCCGCTGCCTCTTCATTGTGCTGCCAAGCATTGTCCTCATTAATAAAGGAAAAATTGTTACAGAGTTCAAGAAATGAGAAGCTGCTTCTTTAATATTTTTCATTGAAGCAATTAACTCAAAAAATCAGGCAGATTTTTTTTTGCTAGAATTAAATCCTTGTTTCTTCAGGTGTATTCTCATCCATTGTAAAAGTGCATCAAGAAATTCACGAGTATATTTAAGATTGAATCTAGTGAAATAGGATTGGCATTAGTAATAGTATTTTGAGGTCAGGTTGCATAATGATAATCCTTTCTGGTCTCTAAATCTCTGAATTAATTACAGCTATAAAAATCTCATTTTAAAGCCATGCTGAAGCTTTTTTAAAATGAGAATATAGTTTTTCAAAAAAACTTCTAAGATTTTTGTTTTGATTTATGATGCATGGAGATGACATAGGTTTTATACGGAAAAATCGGGCTTCAGATATTTGTTTTTAAATAAAGACTGCATGAATGATTTTATCATTGCTTGTTGACTGGGTTTTATTCCCTCTAGTGTTCTGTTAACAGCAAAGACTGCAAATAATTCTTACAGTGGAAATAAAGCAAATTCAAAATCTCGACTGCAGTCTTTCTTTTGTAGAAAAGCAATAATCAGTGTAGTTAATTTTTAGGAGAAAAGCAGTAGCCAGTGCTTCCCTAGACTAACTTTATCATATTCTTTAGATTTTATTTCTCTTAATCTACTTTTTTCCTCCCAAAATATCTAACTGAAAAGCTTTGCTTGAGGATTTTCTTCCTATTTTATTAATAATCTAGTAGTAGCATTGCCCCAAGCACATATTATTGATCAAATGTTATCTATGCATCCGCTAGTTTCTTAAACTGTTGGATGTTATACCTCAAGACTGGACTGAGTTATTATGAGCTTATTGTGAGTAAATACTGCTGTAAAATAGAAGATGGGCTAAGTTAAAATAGTGGTGTACTGAGATGATGAAATTTCTTTTCTTACCCTTATTTAGTCTCGGTGGATTTTTACTTTTAACAGTATCTTCCAGCAGGGTGTCATCATGACCCTTCTCTATGAAATCCTGAAAAAACTGCACTCTAATCATGATGGCTCAATCTTCCTGGGCTCAAGACACCTGGGTTCTATATCTAGCTTGGCTGGTTGGATGACCTTGGGGAAGACTGTACCCATTTCCATGCCTCTGTTTTTTCAGCTGGGGGGATTGATATAATTTTCCTGTAAAGGACTCTTGAGATCTAGTAATAACTGGGTGGAATCACTATTTCTGATGCCTTTATTGCTTGGGAACACTGCACATTTTTTCACATGCTTCATTAAATATTAAGTTGCAGCTAACTAAAACCAGACAAACTAACCCCTATGTGTTTAGGGACTGAAGGAGGTACAGTGCATCACATTTTTAAAAATACTCTAAGGGCATTGTATTATGCTTCAAGTGTTAAGAAGAAAGTATTTTTCAGTTTCTTCTTCTAAACGTTATTTGGTATAAAACACAAATCATCATTTTAGCTCTTAATTTAATCCAAGATTGAAATAGTGGTTTATATTTTATCACATTTTCAGCATCAAAATGTAACTTGGAGGAAAACAATACATAGTCATGAATGTAAAAAGAACTGCCATTCCAAAAGAAAAATCTCATGCAAAAAATTTTTCTGGGTATTTGTTCGGTGAACAAATTTAGTAAGAAACGTCTTTTATTTGAACATTGCTTCCATTGGTTGAGCTCTATAGTAAAAGATTGGCTTGTGATTCTTTCTATAGCTCAATTTTTGAAAATAAATTTTACATATTATCTGAATAGTTTATTCTTATCTGTGTTGTGTTTAACATCCAACATAGGCTTTGATATCAGATCCATTCTGACATTAGCTATTGTCTTTTTGGATTTGCTTGTGTCAATTTTGGGAAAAGACTGAAATTTTAATATATATTCAGACTACGTACACAGATGCAGTGATTAGGCTGCAAAAATGTTTATTGTTTTTCTCTTAAAAGTTGTGTGGCAATAATAGATCAGGCATGAAGTAACTCAACCTGAACAGACTAGATGTGATACTCGTTTCAGCAACAGTGTTAGCATTAAAGATAAAATAAAGAAATAACTTATGCCAACAAGCTTACTATTCAGTACACTCAACAAGTTCAGATGTGATTCTTAATCCTGGAGGCTTAGAACATTTGTCTCTGTTCCTGATCTTTGTGCTGTATTGCAGATCTTTTTCCAGGAAAGTGTGACTAAAGTTATTGACCCCTTTGTAATGAGAACACAAGTTTTTTAAAAAAAAAAAAAGGGGGGGGGCAAATTTTAAAGGCTGATTAACTATATTTTAACCTTGAAAACAAATACCACATTATGTATAGCGATGTCCCACAAAGGTAGTAATTACTGCTTTCCAGTACTTTCAAGATCTGATTGAGGGAATGGCAATAAAATATTTAGTAGCACTCTGAGTGTGCATAGTGGAAATAGGCAAGCAACTACCAAAGAAAGCAGGTTAGTAACTAGAGATTTATTTCTAGAAAGTGAAAAATGCCATTAATTCAAATAAACATGTTATTTCTTATTTGCTCCTTTTTACCAGCTTGTTTGAGGAAGAGATAATGTCATATGTGCCGCCACATGCCTTACTTCATCCTAGTTATTGCCAGTCCCCAAGAGGCTCGCCGGTGTCTTCACCTCAGAACTCTCCAGGTAAGTTGCTCAGGCACAGCTTCTGCGAGGGCTGTACGAAACCATTTCTCATACCTGGTGAGGACCAGTTCCAGATCAGTAGTCAGTAGCGCACTCCTGCTGCCTTCCCAGAAGTCAGAGAACAGAAACAACAGAAAAATTGTTTGACTGTAATTTTTTGTTTGCTTTCCAAAAATTGAAATTCACAGCAGCCTAAAGCCAAGAACCTTTGGAATTTGGAAACTATAACCCATTCCCCTTTGCAGTTCCCAGCTTTTAGATGGGTAAAGTTACATGAGCTGAAGCACCTTCTGAGTGGTCAGCGAGCTTGTCACTGCAGTACTTTCATTATAATGGTATCTGTAAGATACTGCAGTAGAGCCAGTCCCATAATTTAGTTTACATTATGCTACATGTAATGACTTTCCACCTTTCTGAAGCTCCAAGTTCTGTTGCTCCAGCAACAACAAAGATTTAGTCCTATTTTTGAGCAAAGTCAACAAGTGTGATTGCATTTGACTGTCAAACTTGAACCTTTGCCTTGGGCTCACAAGATACTTTGCTGGCAGAAAAGATCAGTGCATTACAACTTCAGAGGTTGTGATTTTGTTCTGACTTGTAAAACATGCAAACTTGTTTTTCACTGATGTGAAACAACAAAGTGACTGCTCGTGCCAGGATCCTGATGCCTAGATAATTAAAAATATGAGATCTAATAGTTGTACATTAAAATGCCAGTGTTAGTGGGCGGTGGGGCAATGAGTGACAATTTTATGTAAAGCTAGATTGTTGTCCCTTAACGTGAGTTCAAAAGATAGCATATTGCAGCTGTCTAGAAATACACATGTCGGAATGGAATGAAATTGGTATTTCACATATTAACTAAGTTGTGGATCAGAACGAAATTATTTCAAATATGACAAGTTCAATTTGACCTGTGAAGGCTAAGTACAGCAATTTGAATGTTATAGATGTCACTGTTCTTAGTTTTCTCAAGAAGATAATAGGTAAGTAAAATAAAATCACTGCAGTAAATCAGAAGTGGCTTAAGGGGATTTCTACAAATTTCAGAACGAAAGTATAGATAAATAGAGAACCTTTGGGATGTAAGCAACTCTAGGTAGTTCCACATAACAAAATTTTACCAGAAAAATTACTGTGATTTTTATGGGCATTTCCCAGTCCACAATCATAAAAAGCTTTACCTTTTCAAGAAACCAGATTAAAACCATTCATAATCATGTCCTGAGTGGTAGCTTTTCCTTCTACTGGACATAGGACCTCTGTAGGACCTTTTGGAAGAAACTATCTGAAGACCTTAATGATCTTACGGCATTCTGAAAAGCAGCAAAATACAATATTCACATGTATTGATATTTTGGATACATATATGGTTTAGATATAACTGTTTCCCTTCGTTGAAAAGAAAGGAAGAATGAAATCTGCATGTATGCATCTTATTTCCAACTGCAAACCTGGCAGTTTTTTATGAGTAAAAACAGTTTTGGCTTTCAGAGTTATAATTTCTTCATTACTAGTACATGCACCAAAGCATGCTGGGCAGGGCTTCATTCCAACAAAGTAATTTAAAAATGCATTCAATCTTTAACATGTGATATTCTCATCTATGCCTCAAAGAAGTAGCACAGAGTAAAGGATGAATAGTGACGGTTTTAGTCCCGTTCTCCTTAAAATTGTAATGTGTATTCTATTTCATAGAAAATTATAGAGAGACCATTGAATCTCCCTGTCAGTCTGCAAGTATGCATGTTTGTGTTGGTGTACAAATGACTTTTTTGATGAGAAATTGTAAATAGCCCATCATTTCTATGGAGGCTCTGTGTTTTTTCATCAGCTAAACTGGCTGTGCTGCACTGCATGAGGTTGCGTGTTAATGATCCATTGTTCAGATCAGTCACAATCGGTTGTACTTTCTCTTTTGGGAAAGATGAATAGTCATGAAGCTACTCTTTATATCTGCTTTGGAATATAACCTCTTTGAAAATCAAATATGATTATCACATCACTGGCATTTTTTAGCTCTTCCATTAACATCTTTTGTTCCCAAGGCGGAAGTAATCACTATAATTGCCCAGGAATTTCTTGGCATATGCATCTGATTTGCAATGAGGACTTGTCATGTGCTGACAGAATAATACACTGCTGATTTCTGAACCGTGAAGTAATGTGTTACCAGATTTATGTTCTGCGGTATCTCTCGGCAAAAACTTCCTTCAGGGGTTAAGATTAAAGTATGCTTTTGTTGTGTTTTTTTGGTGACCACATTTTTGTGCCTACTTTGACCCAAGGCGAAATAAACAAAGCGGGAGGAAAAGGCCAATAATTAAAAGGCTGTTTACAGTTTCAAGTTTCTGTAAGTTTTCTAGAGAATTCAGCTAAGTGTACCGTTAGAAGCCGTTGGTGCTCTCAGTAGAAGAGCATAACCACTATAGATTAATCAATGACCATGATTTGTTTTTCCAGAGGGGTCCTGCGTGTTCTCCTTGGAGCTCTGAGAATTCCCTGACACTTTCTATTCCTCCCACACATCGCGCTCAGCCTAGAACAAGTGGCAAGTGTCTTTCTGGTCAGACAGGTCTTTTAAAGACCTGTAAATGGCATTCAGTGTTAATACTGATCTCGCTTGTTCTCTCTCTGATCTCTGCAGAGAGATCAACTCTGCAGCTTCTTCCAGCAGCCACTTCCGCAGGATGTGCTCGTCGCCTTTTTCGTCAGACCCATATGCTCTGTGGCTAAGCAAGCTGCTCTCTTTTCCCTCGGTCTCTGCCCACAGGCTGAACAGATACACGTTCTCTCTCTTCCGTAACCTGAAATGTTACGTTCCCATGCCTTCACTCATAGTACCAATAAATGTTTCTGTATTGGCTTAGTTTCATACAGGGAGCCAAAAGAAAACTCACATAAGGAACTGATTGTCACTTAAAAGACAGAAGTCTACGTATACATGCTTCGAAACTGTTCATTTGTATTTCCAGTGCATTATGGGCCTGTTAGATGACCACCAGTTGCAGATAAGTAGTTGGCAACCTATGTATACTATAGGGCATGAGAAATTTTAAATGTCCTCTGAGTTTTTGAGGGGGATGTCTACACAGCCATGCAGGGGAGGAATTTAATGTTATAAAAACTAGGGGTGAGAAGATGAACGTAAAAGGGCTAGGATTAACTGCTTCTTTGGCACACTGTCTTGCCATCAAATCAATTGAAGTAATTTATCCAGGGAGGCAGTGGAAGTTCTAATGGTTGTAATATTCAGAATAGATCAAACTAAACACCTAATTTGTATATATTAGACTTGTACATGCAGATGTGGGGGTATGCCATTTTTTTGGCATACAGATCTCATCTCTCCCTGCTTTTAAGAAATTGACCCTTAAAAACAGTTTATCAAAAATAAATTCACTTAGATGACCATCATGTATGTTCCTGCAGTCACACGTGAAAAGTTCCACAAACTTAAATTTGGTAGTCTTTCCATTCTTCCAATATTTTTCTTCCTTGTACTTCCTCAAGGAAAAACTTCTGCTAGGGAATTTCCGAAAGTCTTCCTTCTTCAGCTTGATGTATTCAACAGGGGCACCAGCAGAGTACAGTCTGTTTATGCTTCATTTCTGAGTTCTTGTTTTTCCTGATAATATTAAAGCCAGAACAGAGCAGAGCATTTATTGCATGAGCTATTTTAAAGGTTAGACATAAAGTGTACTTGACAAACAAAAGTTAAGTCTTTCCAGTTGATTGTGCTGTTTTTTTAATCCATCTTTTGCATTGACCTGGATTTGCTCTTTTAAGACTTACTTTAGAAAGATGATACTATTGGAAATGAGCAACCAAAAAGTCTTGGATGCAGAGCAGATTTGAAGATACGCAGCTTTTACTCTTTATAAAGGTGACTAAACCAAACACATACCGTGCTATTAAGGAGTCTTTTCAGTAGAGGATGGGACATTAATCAGTTCATGTCGCTACAGCTCATTCTTTGCTTATTGCTTCCTGCAGGTACTCAGCGTGCCAATGCCCGAGCTCCAGCTCCTTACAAAAGAGATTTTGAAGCCAAGCTGAGGAACTTTTACAGGAAGTTGGAGACTAAAGGATATGGACAAGGCCCAGGGAAGTTGAAGTATGTTGAAGAATCTCATGAAACTGGATCTGTTTCTGAAGCAGCTTGCCTTGCCTTGCACATCTACAAACTTCTTCCCATTAGAAGGAATGCAGATGTTATGGTTACCCTTGCACTTCTGGAAACATAAAGCCTGTCATAAAAGACTTAGTGCCAGCATGTGATTCATAGCAGAGGATACAGCAAGTTCTGAGCGCTTCTTTTCTATGTTTCCTCTAACTATATTTTCATGCAAATAATATTACCAATACAGTGCCAAAAAGCGCTTTGGGAAGAGGCATGCAGAACAGGAGGCATCTGAATTCTTCCATTGTAGCAATTGCTATGATATAAACAGTTACATTTTCTCATGTCTTTTTCCATTGAAAAAACTAGATAGGCTTATCTTTTGTATATCATTGCCTGTATTGATATCACAGTCCTCCTTAGTAAAGAGGACTCATAAAATTAAATGTTACTAAATTCTAAGGATCACCTTAAAAATCTGCTAATATTTTTACTTTAGCACTCTGAATGCTAGAGTGCTTGGAGTGAGGTCTTCCTTCATTTATTTGGTAATGGTGTGATTACATATGGTTATATTAAGGATCATAAGATACTTTCATAATTTGGTAAATTACCAAGTCTTGTGCCAGCTATCAAACTCTGAGTTTGATACTCTCATAGTAGCCATGAGGGACTAGAACTTTTTTTAAGCACTTTTTCTATTAGAGTAGGGGGGTAGGTTTTTTGTTCAGTTCCCCCCTCCCCCCCTTAATTTCCCCCAGCCAGTCACTTCTCACATTTTGCAGGAATTTGTGCAGAGCTCGGACTTCATTTTTGTGAGCTTGTTAAAAGTCTTCCACAACTGAAATGGTATTGTTTAGACAGTCTTAAGAGGCAGGGGTTGGACATTGTCTGCCTATAACGTAATGAAATCATAAACACTTAAGGCTTAATCTATGAAAGTTTTGTCATGAATGCTTGGGCAAATAGCTGGTAGAAGAGGATGGCATTTGCTGCCTGTAAGATCCATTACATTTCTTGCACCTTTTTTTCCTGACCTATTTGCCATCACACTGTGGATTTTTAAGCAGAACAACAGCTTGATTTTGAGCAGAAGTCTTCTCTGGGTTCCTTTCCCAGGCATACACTGACCTGCTCTTTTTTTTTTTTCTTCCCCCAAACCAGGACCTCAGCACAACTTGCATACTGCCTGGGTCCTCTTGTTGTCCAGGTACCTTTCCAATTCCTGGCCTCTCCGCTCCTGTGTCCTCTGCAGGATAGTCCAGTGCAATCGCTGACTGATGGCTGCACAAGTAGTAAGGCCAGCAAGGGCTTTGCAAGAGGCTGTGTGGAGGGGTAAGCTGCCTCTCTGCAGGCAGCAGCAGCTCCCAGCTTCAGTCTGACTGACTGATCAAACGCACACATAAGGCAGTATTTGAATATAGAGCAAGCTAAGTTTCAGGAAACTAATTAAACAAGTTTTTTGGCAGAAGATAAAATGTTTAAGTAGGGAGGATTCTTTCACCTCTTAGTTTAGATCCTTATGACACTTCCTCACTTTCACGATTTTTCTTTTAGAAGGTACATTATGTTTTCACATGTGATGCTTCAGTCTGGTTTTGGACAAACAATTGCCATTCCTTCTAGACTTTTTGTCCCGTCACACTTACACTGGGGATAATGTAGGGATGTGTGATTCTGGAGTTACTATTCAGTGACTTTCCCACAGTTTTATCTTTTTCCTTGTTAAGAGATTGATTTTTACATCTAACATAAAAGGGTAGATTCTTGCTTACAGTAAGACTGATTTAGAGGCCCAGCCCTACAAAAGGGTTTTAAACTTAATGAAAATGCCCACTTCAGGACCTTTCCCATTGAAGCCTTTAATTTAAGGAAGAACCAGGGTAGAAAAAATAAAACTACGCTTCTTTGTATGAGAGACATTTTATTGAAATCTAAAGTCGATCCTTGAGGGAGATAGACTAACAGACAGAAGCTGCCTGATCTGGATCAAATTATCCAACAGAAATGTGTATCTCTATGAAGTCACCCTGTTACCTTGCAGTGTAAATAGGTGTTTCCAACTGTGGTTCATGTTCACAAATTGCTGTTTCAAAATTATTTTGCTCTTCAGATTAATCATCAGGAGAGATCACTTGCTAGAAGATGCCTTTAACCAGATCATGGGCTACTCAAGAAAAGACCTGCAGAGAAATAAACTCTATGTCACGTTTGTTGGGGAAGAAGGGTGAGTAGAACAGGGAAGTAAATGTGATCTCAAAACTCAGTGTCTTGCAGCTGCTGTTTCACCAAACTTCTTGTGGTCTAGAGTGAAAAGAGGAAGGATTAGAGTCAGGAAATGCCACATACATAAGCCTAGAACATACAGCTGTTCAAGATGACTTTTTAGGCATTGTGAAATGTAACATATCCTGCCTTTGGAGAAGTAATGCATGAATTTTCACAATAGTTGGTGCATGTTTCAGACTGTCGCTGGGAAAGCAAAGAAAAAACAAGCAACTTTCTCGTGTTATTCATATTTCTTGTCTGTCAATGCTGACATATCTCCAGTGCTTGTTAAAAGACAGCTGCCGCTTGTTGGAGGGAGGGTGCTTCAAGAGTAGGCTAGAGGCTCAGTCCTTAATTCGACTCCGGTCTGAGGCAATGGGAGCTGAAAGCCCCCAGTGCTGCAGAAGGTGCTCACTGCCTCCCCAGGCCAGGGCCTGCGTCACAAATAAAAGCAACTAGGCTGTTGCCAGTTGTCACATAAACACAAATATTCCTGACATTTCAAAGTCACTTCAGAGATGGCTCAGTCTGTGTCTAATGAAAGTCTAACATGTTACAGGTTGCGAGACGTGCATTGCAAAGCAAGATGTGGTTAGATTTTCTTTGCAAGTGAAACTGGAATAATGTGCTATTTGCCTCTTTCGTCTCTTGATTTGTGCCCCCATTGTCAGATCTTAAAGCCTACTGCTTTAGGCACAAATATTTTTATTTATATATTTCATGAATGTATTTGTAAATACATTCAAAATTTGATATTTAGGAAACTGCAGCACACAGCTCTTGGAGTGCTGTAGTGTGCATTACTGCCATGCGATGTGTGAGTCTTTAAAATAGCTAAGTTGTAATAGAAACATCTCATACAAGATTAGATAAAATTAATCTGTCTTTGAAAACCCCTAAATCCTGTTGTTTGTTTAAAGTTCACCCTGAAGTGCTTAGTGTTAACAAGGACTCACTGAAGTCTTAAAATAAAAAATGTTGACAGCTGAGAGCCAAGTGTGGACTTGTTCATATAAATAATATCACCATGCTGTCTGAGGAGAAACTCAGAACTGGAATGACAAGGCTGGTGCAGGATGAGATTACGCTATATTGACAGAGCAGGGTGGGGATGCAGGAACGAGGCCTGTCTTACACAGCCCTACCAGCCTTTACTTTCACAGCTACAACCTCGACTCAGATTTTAAAATGAAGAGGAAAATTTTAAAATCATACGTGAGATAGAGATTGATCCAGATAGACTGTCTCCTTTCATCCGATGTCAGGCTTTTGCATTTCATCACTCAGTACAGCAAGATGAAGAGTGACCTGGAAATGGGGCTGACACATCCTGTTTCCATTATATCCAGCTTTACACAAGACTCTCTTCTTAATGGAAAAGAATGAGTTAATTAAGAGCAAAGTCAAATTAAAATGACATCAATTCTCTATTTACAAATCTGTGTTTTGAATGAAGAAAGGATGTGTGCAAACAGTATTGTTTCATCAGAGATGGTGCAAGGATATGTATCACATCAAACTATTCATTTGGGTAGGTGTAGAAAGACAGGTCAGGATGGAGGAGAGGAGGACGATGAGGAGAAGGAATACTGGAAGTGAATTGTTTCCTATTTGCTCCTCCTTCTCCTTTTTTAAGTTTTTAAGTGGGAGTTTGCTCTTGCATTTTTTTTCCTCTCAGTGAAGAGGTGTAAATCTTAAAGTAATGGGTAATGAAATCCTCACAAATTAAAACATTTTAGTAACTATTGATTTATTAGTGTATAAATTAGTAAGTGAGGCAACTCAGACATAGTTACTGCTGTTTATATGATTTTTATCAAAAGTCTCATAACGTTTGGTATCTTCCTTGAACCTTCAATTTCTACAGTCATGCAATTGTGATGCTAGTTCAATGTTTTAACATTCATACTTCATGTAGTGATAAATGAAGAAAATTTTGATACAAAGAATATGGTTCCTTGAAGTTATTTTCCCTAAGTTCTATTAACTATTAGCAGAAGCTGCTTTGCATTTATGAGTGGTAAATCTGAAGTATTAATGGTGCTTCCTAGGAGACATGAGTCATGTTGCCAACAACATACTACTCTAGTCCTGAATACCCAAATGCCCCACAGTTGCAGCTGTTGTGTGGTTGCATACCTCTTCTATGAAGTTTTCTCACCCTTGTGCCAAGCCTTTAATTGTGGGATAAATCTGACTGGCAGTGCAGGACTCTCATGATTGATTTATTTAACATGACTCACAGTAACTCTGCATACAAAAGGAGCTGTATGAAATGGCTGGTAGTCAAGCACACAGTTTCTCTTCAGTCTTAAGATTTCATAGTGAGTCTGATTATCCCAGAAGTTTGCAAGAGTCTTCCAGATGACCCTTTACTTGATCCTGGTATTTGTGCCAAGATTAAGATCCAACAGTTGTCCATGATATCAAACCATTTTGGTTTTTTTTCTGCAATTTGAGGATGGAATCTGCCCTTCTTGCCAGGGTAAGGATCTGTTTCAGTACTTCACTTCTGAAGCTTAACAGAAGCGAAGTGCTTCCAAATGACTGAAGGGAAAACGTTTTTTATTCAACAGAGGAAAGAGGCTTTCTCCTGGTACCTAGCTTTTACTTTCCTGACAACTTCATCCTCAAAAACAACTCTCATCTGTGTTTGTCTTCTGTAAAAGTTCGTGAGCCAAAACATTAGTAGCAGAAGTCCTATGTGAAAGCTGACCTTCTCTGTGATACTTCTGTCTGTGCATTGTCTTAGTACTAAAGCAAGACCTTCTTAAAAGTCAAGTATGAAATCTTTAATCTATAGAAGATATATCTTTATATCTATTTGTTAGGATTATAATAATCTTTGTTCCCTACAGGAAAGTCCTGAGTTTTCTGTTTTCCAACTCCACCAGAGCATTAACTTTATACTTAACTCATTTCACTGGTGACCTGCAGCATAATGTCAAAATTCAGTCTCACTGCTTTGTCAGCAATGAGTTTGTTTATGATGCAGGAAGAAGGGGTTATTTAGATTCCTTGTTCATTAGTACTGGAATCTTGAAATAGCAAAAAAAAACCAAAGGAAATGCACTCTCCAAAAGACATTTAAATGCACTCAAGTTTGGAAGACAGACAAGAAAATTTAGACCAAGAAAGATAAATCACTGAAGTAATCTCAGATCATATTGCTAGGGAAAACAGAAATATTATCCTTCAAATTGTCCTATTGTTGCAAGTCTGCAAAGACAAAATATGACCATTGTTCGTTTTCATTCTTAATTTGTCAGATGCAGATAGGTCTAATGTTGGCTCTTTTCATGTTTCCTTCTTCCCCCCGCCCCCAATTATTTGGTAATATTCCTGTGGCAAAGAGGCCATTACAGCTGGAGCCAAAATTTTTGATGAGAGCAGCCCACATAGAGCACTTCATTCCAGTCCTCCAAGCCATTCCATTTCAGAATAGCCCCACAAGGACTTCACATACCTTGGCATTAAGCAATCTGCAGGATAAGGGTTCTGGTTAAAATCTTAGGAAATTTTAATTAAAATATAGTGTAAGGAATGTAGATTCAAAAGAGCGTTTCTTTGCACACAATGAACACTTTATAGTAACGTCAAGTTTCTCTTTAAAGGTTGGACTACAGTGGACCTTCAAGAGAGTTTTTTTTCCTGGTGTCTAGAGAGCTCTTCAATCCGTATTATGGTTTGTTTGAATATTCAGCCAACGATACCTATACAGTACAAATAAGTCCCATGTCTGCTTTTGTAGACAATCACCATGAGTGGTAAGAATTATTTTTCTTTTTGTTTTTCAGATATGTTTTCTGTTGTTCCCACTTGTAGACAGCTGCTCATATCTGCTCAGACATGTAACACAGAATCTGATCTTTTTAACCAGCAGCAAAATAATTGCATTTCTTTAGAGTTTCCTGATTTTGTTTTCTCTTGTGGTTTTACATGTTCTTATTTCTCACAAGGTCAGCAAAACTATGATTTGGAACTTGTACCATGGGATTATCTCACAACACGACTCTGCGTTTCTTGTACATTAGCAGTCATTTCATGAAAGCAATATTAGCCTCTTGTGCATTAAAAAAAAAAATGAATGAAACATTGGCTTTTTGTCAACCAAGGAGATTAAGGGAGATTTCAAACAGGTATTACTGTGTGTAATTTGTTTGAGTCTTCCTAAAGAGTACAGAGGTCTCCTCAGTGTTAAAAACCCAATATATCTGTTGGAATGAAATCTATGGAGGTATCTTAATTGGGGGCGAGGGGAAGACTGCTGACTACATAGCTCTTAAGCAAAGTCTGTACATACACACATACTTCTAAAATAGTTATCAAGGATTTTTACATAATCCCATTTTCACAATTATAAACCAGTTTAAATCATCCTCAGTTGATTTAAGCTATGGCATCACCATAAGTCTGTGAAGCTGTGCTGTGAATATTAACAGAGAATTCTGTTGTGTAGGTAGATTACAGTAACATTGGAATGACATCTGTGTAGATCAGATACGTACTGCGTTCTTATTTATTGGAAGCCAGTTATGAAGAATTAATATCAGAAAGGAATCTCATTACTAGTTTTAAAAATTAATAGAAATTTAAATGGCTGGCTGCAGCCAGTTTGGTTAGTTGAAGCAACCTACCTGTTGAACTCCAATACTGCAACAATAAATGGCATATGCTATATTGGAAAAGCAGAACAGTCTGGCAAAAAGGGGAGAAAAAACCTTACGTTCAGTGCAGCTTCTGCCAACATTTTGTATTCATCCCTAGCTTCTGCAGTGCCGGACCAGAGACCCTGGAGGCGAGGGAGGCATGACCCCCTCTCTTTCTGGGAGGACTGGTGCCAGTGACAGCACTGGTCTTGTACAGCCTCAGGGGGAATTCAGAAAATGCAGCTGTGACAAGCAGTTATGCATGGAAGGAGAGGGTTCTGCATGTCCCATCCTCATCTTGCAAACCCTGTGTACAGCAGGTATAATAAAGCCCTAATCTTTCCAAGAAAAGTGTTGCTGAGGGTGCATAAACAGAAGGTTTAAGAAACATTATTTTCTTTGAAAAAGAACACTAGACTTAAATCTAGTTCCAGAGATGTGGAGGATTTTTCACAATGGATTTTTATTCCCATGGGAATATTTGCAAAGACCCTACTATTTCAAAGTTGCTGCCATCTGATCTCAAATCTGTCAAACTCACTCCCTCTCCCCCAACCCTCCTTACCCACCCAACAAAATGAAGATAATAGGGGACGAAAGAGAGAGGGTAGAGAAGGAGATCATTTAGATCCCATTGACATAGGGCTGGAGAGCACTGTGATACATAAAAATGCTTCCAGCCACTGTTTGTGAAACTATAGAACCCCATAATCGCCAGTCAGAAGAGGGAGCAAGGAGCCACTGTAAGCAGAAAAGACAGACAGCAAGAACTGTCAGGCTGGGAAAGGGTAGAAGAACCTTTGGCCTCCCAGTAACATGAGAACAAGTTAATCCTATATGGGGTGCGTAAAGAAAATAAATGGTGGCTATCATTTTGGAAGATACGCTTTTATAAAGAGGCTAGTCTGGCAGGGGTTGCTTGGGTTAATACGGATTTGACATTTTTGAGAAGTTGCCACTTAGGTATCTGAGGGATTTTCCACACCCTGCAGACTTGCATTTTTTCTGTGCCTTTCTGAGAATGTAAGAGAAACGCAAGAAAAAAAAACAAAAATACCACAATTTAGACATAGCTATCTGATTTTAAAATGTTGTTTGGAAATATATGTAAGTTTTGATGACAGAGCAGTGTACAAACCACGAAGTTTCAGTCTAACAATTGTAACCCTTTCTCTTCCAGGTTCAGGTTTAGTGGTCGAATTCTTGGTCTTGCTCTGATACATCAGTATTTGCTAGATGCCTTTTTTACACGACCCTTTTATAAAGCCCTCCTCCGAATGTGAGTAGAATTATTCTGTCTCCTTTTTTGTTTGGTTCCTTCCCCGTGGACGATGCCATTTTGTATATGGATAAATTATGATGTTTTATTGTCAAAGAAGATGGGCCATTATTCATAATTTAATAATTTCATTTCAATCCAGGACTTTTAAAAAAAGTTTACTTGTTTCTGCTTATGGTTATTAGCCAGTTATCTAATAACTCAGGATGTTGTTTCTGATCAGTATGAAAACCTCAGGTTTTGTTTTAGCCATGTTATCAGCTTGCTTCTACAAACTCTTACATTTGAAGTTGTACAATGAAATGCTGTGGTTTCATTCCAGATATTAATAGAGTTCTTATTCATTTGTCTTGTAATGACTCACAGGATAGGATATGAATCACTTTGTAACTTAGACTGCAAGACCCATTCTCAGAGGTAGACTGATTGTTGGCAATCTCCATTTTGAGGAGCTTTACTTTGATATACTTTAGACTTCGTTTTCAGAACTACTTCTCCTGTTCTGGCTGAAAAAATGAGAGCTGCACTTGCTTAGCACGTCTGGAATTTAAGACCTGATGAACTTAAGGTGCTTCGCTTTTTGTCCTCCATTTGAAAGCTGTTTTTGAGAAGTCTGGAAGGATATTTTTTGTATAAAATACCATACAGTCTGATAGTGTGAAGTAATGCATCCATTCCTATTGCATGTATATTTTAAAAGTACCTAAATGCTAACAGAACCATTTTAATAACAATGAGGACTTACCCCAGATGTGACTGCCAAATTAAATTAATTGTTTAATTTGGTGGTTCTCTAAACAGTAAAATCAAAAATGATGGGGCGGCCACCTTTGTACACAGCCTAATTCATGCAACTTCCCCATCTAAGCCCTGGACCTTCTCTTTTCTCAGAACTGATGAGCCATCCAGACTACCTCTGCGGAGGGGACATTGGGCCCAATCCATCAGCTTTGATGTAGGGGCTGTTACTGCAGGATGTCACTTAAACTACACTTGAGCGTCCAACTAAAAGTACAGGGCTTGCTTCTGACTTTATACGGACCCAAGAATAGAAGCAGGCAGGGAACCCTGCAGCTGAAAAGCACCTTCCTTAATGAATAGCCCCAGTGTCCTATTTCACAGAACAGGATTTAAGGAGTTAAGAAGTATGGCAGAAATTGCCACCACGGTATTAAATATTATTAACAGCTGACATGGTCAAAGCTTGGAGTAGTAACTGTTAAAAACAGCAAGGGCAGTTGGCTTACAGGTTGGGTTTGTAAAAGAAGGACCAGGTAAGGGGAAATATGGCAAAAACTAAAAAGATATTTCTGTGGTAAGCAGGGTATCTGGACAGACCTCTTTGCACAACGAAGAGATGAGAGAGCTGGTAGTGTAGTCACATAAGCAAAAAGGATGGTAGTTGCTTGTTATAAAAACTTACATTTCTTTTAGGATTTGAATTTTTTGTCTCTTCAATCTATGTATTTCATAATTCCAAAATATTCTTCACAGGAAACATGGGACAGACTCACCATAAGCTTAAAAAGAAATGTGTCTTCAAATTAATAAATTCTGGAGTTTTGTATATTAAAACCATTTTGTGTTAACTGCTATTACTAGGCAAATAAACAGAGATTTGAAGTAGTGTCGTCTTTATTCTATTGCTTTTTCTCTTGGCTCTCATGCTCAGTCTGTTTTTCAGGACTGTCCTATCTGAGTTTAGTTACTGAGCACACGCTACTGCCGTCGTCTATATTTGTGTGTTTTCTTCTTGTTTATGTTAGACTCTGTGACCTGAGTGACCTGGAATATCTCGACGAGGAGTTTCACCAGAGTTTGCAGTGGATGAAAGACAATGATATACATGATATCCTAGATCTCACATTTACTGTAAATGAAGAAGTTTTTGGGCAGGTGTGCAAGATCCTTAATTTAATTTCCTTTATCTGCTAGATAAACATTTATTTGGACAGAAGAATGATTGTCATTCCATGCTGATTTGAACTTGTTTTTATAAAATTCTGGTTGATGAAAACAATGTTGAAATCTAAGGAGGAATTACTATTTGTAACCGGTCAAACATGTCTTTCTGGCTAAGATGATTTTCTGGAGACTATCTGAAAAATCAAAATTTTGGATTGCTCTGCTGGAGGTATTTTACCTGAATTTAATTGCAGCAGAATTAGTATTCAAAGGTATTAACCACCTTTGTTATGATATTATTTAGAACACTTCACTACTTTAATCACTGTAAAGATTGTTTCTTCTTCTCAGCTTATTCTTCATACTAAATATGAAGATTCTTCAGACTAAATGGGATTTTAAATATGATTTTATCCAAAAAAAGATTTGTTGTATGTTCTCTTATTTCACGTATTCCAGTTTGCTAAAGTCAGTCTTGGCTAGCGCTTTTGAGGAATTACTTCAACTTAAAAGTTTAAAGTATTATAGTTCTTTCTTTTATCTTTATAATATTGTGTTGTCACTTGGTCATTTTCTTTCTAAGATCACAGAACGGGAATTAAAGCCAGGAGGTGCCAACATCCCAGTCACTGAAAAGAACAAGAAAGAATATATAGAAAGAATGGTGAAATGGAGAATTGAGAGAGGAGTTGTACAACAAACAGAGAGTCTAGTTCGTGGTTTCTATGAGGTAAAAAACTCCAAAATGAAATCTACTTTATTCCTTTATCCTCTCAAAATATTTTTCTCCTCATATACATTTCCCAAATACAGAGTCCCAGAAAGCAGATACGTATATAATCAGAAGTGCCCTTACAGATACTGGGCCGGGGCGGGGGGAGAGAATCATTGTTAGTCACTGACTTAAACGCTATGGTTATGTGTCGTCTTTAAACTGGAAAATACTATTGATCACTATTTGTATGATTAGCACTGAATGCTTGCTGAAGTGACCCATCTGTTTCTTCATTGGGCCTTTGAGGTTTTTTGTGTGCGTGCCGTACTCAGTGTAACACGGTAGACTGAGTGTATTTCAAGGTATTTCTCTCTTACCTGTTTTAACATGGACAATTAAATTGAATGTATTGAACTTAATTTGTCCTGAAATAATTCAATATTATTTGCCAGTGAAGTTCTCTCCCAATCACTGTGATCCTCTAATGAAACTGAATGGAACTGCAGTGTAAGAAAAAGAAGTCCATTTATTTGCCTTTAAAAAGAAAAAAAAACCTTAATTCTTTCCATTTGTGAGAGAAATGTTACCTGATAAATGTCTTGGTAACAGACAAGCCTTTCATGGGGAGGCAGAAACCAATAAATGAAGAAATGTTGCTATGCGTTTTGTTTCCTTTCACAGGTGGTTGATGCAAGGCTCGTGTCTGTGTTTGACGCCAGAGAACTGGAACTGGTTATAGCTGGAACAGCAGAAATTGACTTGAGCGATTGGAGAAATAATACGGAGTATAGAGGAGGTAACCTTAATTTTGAATTGTTCACTGGCAGTCTTGGAGGGCCTGGAATTACCTGGTTTCTAAGACACTAAAGAACCATCCCATGAGATACATCTTAGTATCTTCTGAATTTCTGTGGTTAAGTTTGCATTAGGAGAAGGTAATTTGTCCATTTTTAGTTTGCTTCATTGTTTCCCCATGCAGCTCTTCCCTTACTATTTTTGTCTGGACAGCATAACAGAGCAGTCTTCTCCACAGAAAGTACTGTGCTCACCTGCACGCTAGTAGATACCACCCAGACACCGGAGACAAATGGAAATGGTAACCAGCCTTAGTAGGATCTACCCCTTTTCCACTCTCAAAAACGACAGGAAATTAGCAGCAATCCCAGTGACTGCAGGCTGGCAGTTGAGATAATTTGAGAACGATGGAAGATTTGGGAACTACTTTGAGAGAGATGGTTGCAGCATCGTTTGTAGCTTTAGATTTATAAAAAGCACAACATTGAAATATTTCAAGAACTGGCATTCCTGTTAGCGATCGATTAAGGGGAGAAATGCTTGCAAAAGAGATTTCACCCCTTTTTGTCACAGTACATGAATTCTTTGCCTTTAAGATTTTTAATCATTTCAGGAGTAGTTTTCTGTCACCTCCTGTCTTTTGCTGCAATTGGATAAGAAATACAGCATTATTGTGACTAGGGCTGAACTAGGAAAAACTTACTAACTATTCTCTCAATCACTTTTGTAGCACTTAAAGGTATAAAGGCTACTCTTGTTTTAACAGGTTATCATGACAATCACATTGTAATTCGGTGGTTCTGGGCTGCTGTGGAAAGATTCAACAATGAACAACGACTAAGACTTTTACAGGTAAGAAATCAGCTGATCTGTATATAAATAGTCTGCAATGTTAAAATTGATGCTAAACTATTTCCATCCAGGCTTATGACATAAAAAAATTATAGTGATGCTGCCTAATGGGAATAACCTTGCAATCCTCAGAGACTTACTGTAATAATTTTAAGTGACTGAAGCTCACAGCTATTTTTATAGCTTTCTAAGTTAAAAATACATTTAAGATAAAGTATCTGAGGTCAATAATCCTTTACTATTGTTTGATTAAAAGTACATTAAGACTAGTAAAGATAGAAAAGGAAAACTCTGTAATTGGTTATATCATTAGGTAGAAAATTGAATAATATTTGTACAGCTTAGGAAGGAGAAAGCTTACTTGGAAGTTATAGTGCCTCAAATTAGAAGATAACGATGAAAACCTGAAAATCAGTCCAATTCAATTTTCACTAAGTCAGCCTGCAGAATCCAGTCGTCCTGCTGATGAAGGACAAAAACCTCTCAACAGAGGAATACTTATACATGTGGGTTTACTATTGAGTTAAATTTTCTAAATTCAGGTTATCCCCACCTCAAACCATACCATGTTCTTGATCTATTATGAAATCCACTGTTTTTAACAATTCAGAATTTGCATCTGATCATTGAGTTACTGTGGTGGTGCATTTATACCCCCCTTTAAGCGGCCTCTAAATCACTCATTCATGACAGTTACCTATATGAGTATGATGAAGGATCTTCTTTTTTTATCTGTTTAAATACTTAAAAAAGGTCTGTAAAAAGCAGTGTGGGATATCTCATTTGATGGAGAGCCAGAGATGTCTGCTTATATGGTCCTATCACATCTGTTAGTCAAAAGTTTTTATCATATCCAGATCATTAAAAATTAAGTAGCCTCTGATCTGTCAAAAACCATGTTTGATCTTTTCATAACAGGTTCTAATTAAATCTGCTCAACAGGTAGCATTTCAACAAATGTCAGTGGGCATTCTACCTGACGTTCAGAATTTAGTCTTTTTCTTACAGTATTTAATAATCAATATCTTATAAAGATATTGAAATCCACATAACCAAAAAGGCATAACACGAAGCCATTATCATACATTATTACTTTTTTATTAGTTCCTCTTAATACAGAATAAAGACAGTAGGAGGAATCTCACTTAGGCCTAATTTTAAGTAACTTGATATTAATAGTGTTTTATTCTATAGTATTTATGTAGCATAATTACTCTTCTAAAGAGAAACCTTTGAAGGCAATTAATCTGATAAACTGTCTTTTATAGAGCCCTATCAGGAAATGGTTTGTTTTCCCTTATCCTCCATTTAAAGTAGCATTTATTACTTGTGCCTTACAAATTTCCTTGTTTTACGAATGCTTTTACGTAAGCATTTGGACTTCAGTGGGTATGCTGATAAGAATAAATTTGTAGCCCGCACCATCTGTGTATCCAATATCCGTGATGTTTTGCTTGCGCTGGCAGTTTGTTACAGGAACGTCCAGCATACCTTATGAAGGATTTGCCTCTCTGCGGGGGAGCAATGGTCCAAGAAGGTTCTGCGTAGAGAAGTGGGGGAAGATCACTGCTCTTCCAAGGTAAAACTGTGTGTGCATTAATGCTAGAGATACTTTAGAATATCAGTTACCAGGATAACAGATAAGCTGTTTGAGAAATATAAACAAGTTTTAACTGAATATGCAAATATACTGTGCCTTACATGAAAATTTCCTTCCCCGTTGTTCCAGTGTCTGATGCATCTGTTTTTCTTTGAGCTCAGTTTTGTTCTCATAAGATGGACAAGGCAGTGTAGCTGTGGCTGACATCCATATTGTAATGCTTTTTTCATGGAAAATTATATTAGAATGATATTTTGATTAGAATTTGATTTGTGATATTTGATTAAATGTGCAAGTATTTACTTCCTAAACATGCAGTTCATCACTTAGGAGCAAAAATTAATATGAATTGAAATTAAATAGCACTCGTGACTGCGTCTGAGTGAAAGCTAATACCAGATTTTTTGCATTAGACACACACAGCCTTTACAGTATAGTTTAGTGATGTAATTTTTATGCTCTATCTGATGTCAAGAGTGTTAACAAATAGGGAAGAGGCAAGTTATGAAGTGCAGAAGAGGTGTATTTTGAGGAGGGGGTCATTTGACTTAAGAGGAAGTACAGGGACAAGAGGAGGTGAAGATTTCAAAGAGGACAAGTAGGGTCAATTGAAATACGTGAAGAGACTAAAGGAACAGTATGAGCGTCCAAGATATGAAAGCAGGAGTTGAGTTGTACAAGCCCTTGCAGACAAGAGGCAGCATTCAAATTGGGGAATGGCAAGTTTGGAGGAGTAGGATGAGAAGGTTACAAAAAAAAAGTCGCTTTTCTAAATTTTCCATTTTGTAAAGACAGGAAAGAGAGTTGTTTTCAAAGGTCCATGGTAGCAATACCAGGACTAGACTAATAACGTATGAATGATGCAAGAAACATCTTCTAGCATGGACGCTTCATTGACAAAAAACGACAGGTTCTAGTCTTTTCAATATTGTGATCAGTCTGATACGTTACTGGAAGATTTCCTTTCATCCAGTTCTCTAATTCTGTAGCCTCTAGAATGGGTTAGCAGTGGTTAGACATACAGATCAGCGTATGTGGGAGTGTGGTTGAACTAACTCTACTTAATCAGATCTCAGCTTTAGTGTGCTGCTTATAGCCTGTGGTGGTAGTTTTGGGCTGGGCTGATCCATGGAGGAAATTCAACCCTAATCCTAGCCCATTCCTCTTAAACAAGATTCCTCAGGAATAACTTGCATTCAAAGTCTCTTTTTAGACACAGGGCGGCTGTCAGACACACAGAGAGTTTCTCTGACCAACAACCCTTAGCTTTGTCCTCCAGCATGAAGTCAGAGGCAGAGACGTCTCTTGGGTTGGCTCCTGCCTGCAGGCTACCATTTGAACCGCACTGAGAAAGTCCAAGACGCAGAAATGGCACTGTGAAATCCACAGACACAGCAGGTGGCCTTTAAACAAAGCCATCTTGCCAGTTTACAGTACAAATGAGAGCCAGGCAACTGAGGATTAAAGATAAACAAATTCTGGGAATTGCAATTTCAAATCAAAAACTCGTAATATCTTATGGGGGCCTAGTAATACCTTGTACCTCGGTAAGTCTACTTTATAGTTTGATTATGATTGACTTATGGACTAGCTTTGATTCTGTTTAAAAAAAAAACAACTTTGATTCTTTAAAAAATAGTTTGTTACTTCGAAATACAAGATTTTCTTGTGAGTTTAAGTAAGAAAAGAGATTGTGGGAGTTTTTCCATATATTCTCCAATACTGGAATTCCAGGTGCTAACAAGCACAGCTTGCAGTGTGGAAAAGGTCAGGACATGCCAGAACAGGATGCTCAGAATTTCCTCTGAAAAGGTTATGCAGAGCCCTGGTTGTAACAAACTGCAGAATAAAACCGCTTCCTGTAGCGCAACATAGAGAAACACGTCGAGAATCTTTGCTACCACAAGGTGTTCAGCAAGTGTAGGGGAAATGCCAACTCTTCACATTTAGGAGAATGTATCATGCCCTTGAAATTTCATTTATGATTCCCTTGGTTAGGAAACATTTGATTTTTGTCTGTCTGGATAGTTTTTAACATACAAGTGTGAGAAATAAACCGACAACACACTTGTTTTGTTAAAATAAAAACAACTGTGTATGACAGACATCTACAGTTGTCATGACCTGGCAATTCCTGGCATTCAGATGTAGAACCTTGATCTTATTTAAAAAAAAAAAAAAAAAAAAAGAGATTTTCCATGTTTATGCTTAAATGGGCTAAGCCCTAAGCAGAAAGCAGTATTTACATTTTTACATATCTAGTTCCTGCATGCAGTGTAGCTTCAGCCTGCGTCTCACCAGCTTCAAAGACCTGCTGTGCAAACACCAAGTAGTACTGGCTTGAAGGTAAGACATCCTTAACGACAACCCCGAGTAGCAAACTTTCAAGAGGTTTCCAAACAAGCCCTGCGTGTGTAAACACATTGCTGCATCTGCTGAGAATGCTGCCCTAGGACTCTGTGACTCTTACTGATTCTCAGATAACTAAAGCATTTGTGTTAAGGCACCGTCACTCGCTCGTAACAGTGTTATACTTTGCAAATTGCCCTTTTGATTTCAGTGGGAGTGCTTGTGAAATTTGATAATACTTGGTGTGAGGGTGGCAAAAGCTAGGACTCAACAAGTCAGTGAACTTGGTTTCTTCCTCTACTGCACTGCTGAAAACACAGAATACCACCCGTCCCCATCTCTTCTTCCTGATTTTGAGACACAGAAGGTAACTAATACAGTTACTTAGGTATGTGATTGTGGTCTAAGCAGGTGTGAATATAAACACAAAAGTAGTCACTAGATGTTTGCCTAGTTCCCACTGTTCTGACTGCTGTGTAATCAGTTCTGCTGAATCAAAATAGTGAGATTTCTGTGAGGCGCATGTCAGGTTGCCTAGCTTGTATCACTGTTTTTTACCCTAATGAGTCGGTAGCATGCAAAAGGCCCTGCAAAGATTGATAATTACAGGTTTAGGTTAACTATTGCTATCCCTGATGCCACTTCTTCCTTTTTTCGCACTGTGTTGTAGATTACACTAAATCAGCAGAGGGACTGTTACTCTTTCCATTCACTTAGATGCTGAGAAATTGGTTCCAGGCTCATTGCTGTACATTATATATACGTGCATGTGATGATTCACATGCAAATAGTATTTATGTCTGACTGCTGGATTTTAACCCTAAGTCACTCTATTTTGCTACTGTCATCAAAATGAGGGGGGGATTAATTGGGAATCTAGACTTCAGGAACCAAGACAGTTTTTCATATTGTCATAAAATGTGAGTCCAGGAAGATGAACAATTAGTGCCTGCGTGGTCTGAAATGTTGAAATGGGAAAATACTGTCCAGAGAAAAAAAAACCTTTCTTCTCAAAGACTTACAAAGTTGCTTGATAGGGTGAGAAAGGCATGCATTCCCTCAGAAGACAAAGATCTTAAGTTTTTGTCTTTTTTAATGACTTGGTTTTCCAAAGTAGGTGATTGCATTTTCAAAATTGCCCTCAAAATTAAGATAAAACTCAGTTCTCTTAATAAATGTAAACAACATGCCGGCTTACTATTAAACCAGTTTGTAATGAATCCCTTGCTAATTATATACTACGTCTTTTATAATTTGTGGTTTTACGGCCCACACAGCATGATCCATAGTTCTAATGAGTGGCTGTCAGCCCCATGCAGCAGAAGCATGTGGTTAGACTGTTAATTGCCTAAGACCTTCCACACTCTACACTGAACTCAAGGGATCACTGAGTTCCAGTTGCCCATTTGCTGCTGGGTCTAAACCAGGCTCTTCCCTCAAAAGGGAAATTTTTTTTTTTTTAGGTGTGGGAAATGCAATAATAATAATTTAATCTATATCACAGATACTACTTTGTAAGGTTTTTGGAAAGGCAAATGAGGAGTACAAAAAAAGCTTTCTTCCAGCAGCTTTAGAGGGATGGAAGGGTGGAGAAATTTTACCCTGGAATACAGGGTGGGGAAATGCCCTCTCTGCTATACAGCATGTACTAGCAGTGTACTTCTAAACGTACTGTATTTGGGGAGGGTGCAAAATTCGGTGCTTTTTTAAGTGATTGCATATTTGATGTTTGGACTGTGTTTATAGTAATAGTGTGACCTTCTGTACTGTGTATACATTTCTTCAGCCTGATATTTTTATGACACTAAGGCTGTAACTAAGTGAGTGTTTCACCTTCAATGAGGGTTTGTAATGGACTCATGTTTTTAACAAACCAGATTAACCCACTTCACTCCATGTTCCATCCCCATTGTTGGGAGCTGAGAGCCACTTAAAATGGCAATTAATGAATTTGCTCCCACGGAAGGCAGTACTTTCTGGCTCAGACAAAGCTCACTGCACGTCTGTTGTAGACACTCAGATTTCTGGGAGTGGTTAGATTCAATGAGGAGTTGCATTTGCTGTGAGGAGAGAGCTTGTTCAGTCCTTCCGTTGACATTATGTTACATATTTACACTTGATACGGGTCACACTGACGAAGGGCAGGTCACTGCAGAATTGTATTTAAATAACTCTGTGATGTGTTTTATTGCAAAAGAATAAAGTATTTGTCAACAGAGACCTGCCAAACTACAAAAAGGTTTTCATCCTCTAAAATCAGTTTAAAGTGAGGCTTTGGTACAAAGCTTCAAAGTGGAAAAGATGCCTCCTCCAGCTTCTCTTCACATCATTTCTTCCTCAAGAACCCATGGCATTAATAGTTATGCCATCTATTTCACTAGAGCAGGCTCATCCACTATAGTGTTTTAGAAAGTATTCTCCTTAGCCTGCCCTGAGGTCAGGCAATGATTTCCATTATTCTACTAAGAGGAGAAACCTTTATTATCTCCCTTTTCATTCCCTGGAGGAGGTTTTGAGAGTCAGTTCCAAGTCTGTCATAAAAATGAGGTAGATGGACTTTGGAAACTGAGAAGTAAACTACGTGGTGGACCTCTTAAGAAAGCAGGATGGTATGCTAGAGGTACATGCATGGTTTTGTGTAATTACAAAAAGTATTATTCTAAAGGTTGTTGGCTTGCAGGGCCAGATATGTACATAGCGTAAATCAGACAAGTAGTAACTTCCCAAGAAAGACGATCCATATGCCTAGGAAACGTAGAAGGAAGAGCATCTAATTTGTCTATCCATTACTACTGTGGATTGTCTTCTGTCTATCTAGAGTATTTTTTAGTATTTCATCAAATCTAATATCTTATGCATATTCAATGTACTGAAATATCTTTTTTATGATTACAAATACAGTATTCAAGTATTATCAGTATAGAAGAAAATATTTCTCAGAAGATACATTTAAAGCCAAGATTTCAGAACAGACTATTTGAAATGTACCATGTTATATCATTCTTTTCTCATGGACATTTAACGGATAAATTTATCCCATGCCTTTTGGGCTGTCAGTGTGTTTCTAAAGACCTTCATAAATGCTTCTTACTGGTTTATTTTAATTAGAAAAAAGTAGATTAAACCTCACTACCTGTTCAATTGGAAAACATCATTTGACAGAACAAAGTCTTCTGAAACAACATTATCTGCCCATCTCTACGCAAGCACATACCAGTCTGTGTGTTCTCTTTTGAACTTTTAAATAATGTACTACTTCACCTCCTCTTTTTTCCCCCCTCAGGGCTCACACTTGTTTCAATCGTCTGGACCTTCCCCCTTATCCATCGTTCTCTATGTTATATGAAAAACTGTTGACAGCAGTTGAAGAGACAAGTACTTTTGGACTTGAGTGATACACAAACCACAGTGCCCAGCTCATTGGACTTTTGTGGATCTGTCTTCTCAAGGAATGAATGAACGTTTGTATTGGATTTCCTAGAGGAAAATTGTTTCACGGTGCAATTCAAATAATGAGGTTCCATGAAAGAGCTTCTGAAGCAATTAAAAAGCATTGTGGTAGTGGCAGAATTCTCTACAGTGAAACTAGAGTGTGCCTGATGTGCAGGGAAAACGAAGTCTTGCAATCCATGGTTTTTCAGGATGGGCAAACTTCTTAAGTTTATGTTCTGAGCAAACAAGAAACGTGATCCCATGTTGTGATCAACCTGGCTACTGCAAAACTGACATGCTCCCGAAAACTGGATTTCATCAAAGTTGTTGAATAGAAAATTCAAGTCAAAATGTGAAATCATTCAGCCCCTTACCTACCCAGTAAATTATCAAAAACTCATACAATACTTTTTTTTTTTTTTTTTGAATTCATGAAGGTACATTACTTTATGCCATATGTTACAATAGCATATCCAGTACTTGCTTTACCTAAGACTAGGAGCGGCTGCGTGGCGTGCACCACAGAGCTCAAGTTCCCGGGGCAGAAGCGAACTGGAAGGAAAGTCGGCCACAAAGGATGTAACAACAGCCGCTTGCATTAAGGAGGTTTGTGGAAATGTGTTTGCCAGTGGTGTGTATGACAAAAGATGAGCTGTTACAATGAACTTAATAACTTAATAAGACTGATTTTATGCTTTATACTGCATGGAAACTATTTTAAGAAGAAACTAGCAATTTATCACAGCATATCAGGAAAAAAACCCTAACACAGTGACTTCTGTTTATTTTTATAGGTTCATTATATTATGTTTCTTAGAGTGTAAACAGGAAACAAGCAAACTAAAATGTTATTTCTGTTTTTGTCACTTTCCATGCTTGAGCAGACATTCTGCTAGTGTTTATTCTTTAAGCACTCTCAAGGGAAAAATGCCTTTTATTTTTATAAGAGTAAAAAACTCCCAAAAATATTTTGCACTGAATGTACCAAAGTTGAAGGGACATTATGGTCTGACTGATAGCAAACTGCATCACTATCAAGTATCTGTAAAAATGCTTAGGAACCAGGCTTTCTTCACAGTGCCATGTCTATAGATACCAGGACTGTGCACATAGTAATAATTTTATAATACTATATGTGATATTGTAATATGCATTTATTTTAAATGCATCTGGGTCATTTTTCATGCATTGGATAACTTAATGCAGTGGAGTTTAATACAGATATTTCATATGCTCCCCACAACTTTTTATTTGTACAGCACCATAAAACACGAGCTCATTTGGAAACCCATGAGTAACCTACTTTAAGGGGAACCACTGGTCATAATGCCACTGTTCCATATCAGTGAACACCTACATGATGTAAACTGTTCATAGTGTCTAAGCTTATATTTTCACTGGTAAATAGTTTTCTTATCAAATGTTATTTGAAAGAGTTTTTATGGCATATCAGACACTGCATGGACACCAATTTCTTTATGCTTAATTTTGCTGAGATACATGGGGCTTGCTCGCATCTATTTTTGGTACTTTCCTCCAGATGGTCTCGTGGAACACTTGTGCAGCTGCGCACCATTTCTTAAACAGCTGCTGTCAGTGCATCCACCACATTTTAAAATTCCAGGAAGTTGCACTTGGATACTGGATGACAAGAACATGAATCTAGCTTTGCGGTAGCTCTCTTGATAGCAGTGAAGCACAAGCAAGCCCTGTTCTGTGGGAAAAGTAGCTTTTGAAGTAACATTCTCACTTTGGAGGCTCTTGAAGGGGCATCTCAGGGAGGTATCCTGCTTGTTCTTGTGGGAGGTTTTTTCCAACGGAGGCGAACGACTATGGAGATGTCATCGGCAAAGACTGCCACTCCACCCTCCAAGTCGGAAGGCAGGTGCAGCCGAGGTGGTGGCAGCAAAGACGGAGAAAACCCTTCAGGCTTACTGAGAAAATGTTACCTGTGCAAAGGAAAACCCACTTGCAAAATCAGAGTGAAAGCATTCTTTTATTTCAGGAATAATTGAGCTTCTGCGTGACATCTGGGACTCGCTTAAGTAACATAGGTTTTCTTACGCTACTTCCTCCTGGTATGAAGTAGCAAAGAAAAATCCAAACATGTCACCCTGTTTTTACACATATATTTATCAGTCTTTGCTAAGATTGCATGTCACAGATCGTAATGCCCATCTTTTTTCAGAGCACGAATGAGCAGTAGGCAAACTGACTTTTCATCAGGTCACTCCAGCACGGCTCATGTTTCATACGATCCATTCACTGAGTAGCTAGAACTCTGGCACTCAAGCAGAATGCAACTTTTGCTTGGTTGAAGGACTGCAGAATTTTGATTTTACATTACTGTGTTATCTGTGGTCTAAAAAGGAGATTTCCCAGGTGGAAACTGTATCTACAAGTTTTGAACCAGAAACTCTTTGGAATGAAAAGTTCAAATATTTGACACAAAGTAAGTTTATACTAGTCTGCCTGTTAAGTTATGCTTTTGTACAAATCGAAAACAATAAATGCATCTTGTCAATTTTTATTTAAATATATTTACTGCACACATTTGTTCTGTATTTATGCATTTATAAATAATTGAAATCAGTCACGGTGATCCGGTATTCTGTAAAGATGTGACAGGGTCACCAGTGGGGCAGCTGTCAGGTTAAAAAAAAGAAAAAAAAAAATCTAGAATCCCTGTAGCATTGAGACTGAGGAGAAGCTGCTCCTTCCTCCTTTGCTGCCAGCATCACCTGGGGAACTCTAGAAAAATGCTATTTGAAAGTGATGAGGAGTTAGCTGCCCAGATATGGCTGCCTACGGTGCCTTGAGCACTGGGCCGGCTCTTTGTGTAGATGTAAGTGATGCTGCTGCTCTGAAGAAATTAGCAGGGAGTATAGCAAAGGAAACCTGAGCTTTCTCAAATACCCACATCTCCTGGCTACTGCGTGGAATATTGTCCCTTCAGTGCGGGAAGCCATTCCCATTAAACGTGTCTCAAGTGAAAGCCAACTCTCACGTCCTGCAGATGACTGCACCACGGTGCTGTGGCAGGCAAGAGGGTCCAGATAGAAAAAGACCGAGAAGCCTTTCTGAAAACCGTATCTCATTAGAGCTCTTCCAGATGGTGCTAAGGAACTTTGCATTTAGGGAGGAAAAAAAGCCAGTCAACCTGAAGTAGGCAAAAGATTTCCTTCAGCTACAGTGTGATGACAGCTTGTACTAACTTAACCTGCAGCATCTCCATCAGACAGAGTCTGGCTGGGGAGGTGCCCGCAAGAGTTAAAGTGAGGTGCCCGTGCTTCCTGCTCTGCCGGGAAGCAGAGCCACGCATTGCTAGCCAAAAAGCAGCTAGCAGGTCCCTGCAGCCCGCCTGGCCGGGCTGGCAGCGCAGCGCCTGCGAGTGGCCTCTGTCCCTGGTGCCCCAGGGCCAGGCCCACCTCTTTCCAGGTCCCAACATCCCGGCCAAGCGGAGGTGCACTTTGCTCACCTATGGCTGTTAGCAGTCAGTTTAACCGTGACGCTCCTAAATACACCAGAAAAGCTTGTAATCGACAAAATTACGCAATGCGGCACCTACTGTAGCAAGCCGTTACCGGTTCAACATCTGCAAGCCAGCAGCAGTTAGGGTAGCAGTGGTTTTGCCCACAGCAGGCAGGAGACAGCCATCTGCTACCTCCCTCACACCGTCAGCAGCACCTTGCGGGGTAGCACAGGAGAGCCTTCCTTCAGTCCAAAATAAAATCCAATTTAACACACGATTTTGCTGACAAGAAGCAAAGCTTTTCCCCCATTCCCTGCCTGCTGTTTTTTCTTTTCTTTCATCAAATTATTGCCTTTTTTGCTTTTAAACATAATTTTCATTATCCTTCTTGTGAACCTACCATAAAAAGGTGTGAATATGACTTAGAGAGTATCTAGGGTGAAATCCATCTGCATACACAGGCCTGCTGGGCACCACGTACACTCCACATTGAAGCGGTTAACCTTGGGTCATGTATGGTGAATATATGTAATCTTCGGGGAAACTGAAAATCTAGGCAGCAGCATGCTGGCAGGACATCAGACAAAGTTTCTGGCATGAGTTAAACTGGCAGAGCACTGGACTGGTAGTTTGCTCAGTTTAAAATTATAGGAAAGAAAAGAGTTTTGTGGTTTCTTAGGTATTTTTAATCCCTTTAAAAGTTTAAAAAAAAAAAAAAGCTTTTTTCTGAAGCATTGAAGCATTCGTAATGGTATCATCTGGTTGCTAAATGTAATCTCAGCAGTATTAATTGCAGATGTTTACTGAATTTCTGCAGTGGTAGCTGCAGAGGTTTATGGAGAGACTTGCAAGCACGCTGTCTCTGGACTGAGGGAACTCCTGTTCACAAAAGGGGACTCTGCAGCAGCTGTGTTTGAATAGCCTCTATAAGTTCATTTCCCATAACATAAACCAAGTTAATTCTTTTCAGCAAACAAAAATTATTAAGTTATACTAGTAGCTATGTTTTTCTTGCTATTGTTTTTATGTGGAGCGGTAATTTATTCCTGTTAGCACTAATGGGAATTGAGCAATAAGTTTGGTCTCCAGTCGTTAAGATCACAGACTTAGCTTTAATGTTAACCTTACAGTATTAATACTTAACCACGACTGCTGTTTCCCCTTCTCACCTTCCTTCCCTGGGCAAGCAAATTGAACTCCAAGCAAAATTTCGGAATAGTTACTCAAACCTGGCTTCTTAAACTGTTTGCATTTTGGCTCAATTATGTGGTACGAAACGGAACTGCAGAAATGTTACGGGTTGACTAGCTCACCAATTGCAAGTAAAGAATCCTTCCCAATTTTATTAGCGCAACTACAGTGGCTGCTGTTGGACTAGTCTAACTTTTTGCCTAAATATTTTACAATAAAAAAAAAGAGTTTAGGGGGTTGAATTTGAAATTGCTTGTTTGCTGGAAAAATAAATATACTTTAGGTAAATAGCAGGGGAAAAGAAGAATTTTCTTGTAAAGCCAGTAAGGCTAAAAGCCTTTTTACAACCCATTCTTTGTTAGCAGTATGCAAAATTATAAAGTTGACCATATAAACACAGAGTTTTCACAGTGTGTGTTGGTTTGTGTTTTGCATCTCTTTCAAATAGACCACAAGCTTCATAGTGCTTCTGTTCAGTTTCAGACTGACGAGTTTCAGCACTAGAAGACTACTATTTAAAATGTTCATTGCTATGAAAAGTTTTTTATTCAAACATTTTAGTATTTTCTAGAATAATTTTACTGCAAAGAAAGGTATTGTTCAGGTTGAAATTTCATTTAGGGCTCTACTTCATCGGCTTTGCTCAGAGCCATGTTATGCCATAGGTATTTTAAGGTAAACGCATGATTAATTTGAGAGTTCTATTTAATATCAGTGACATTATGATGACCTCCTGGTCACTGCTTAGAAAGGCTCCTCCTGACTGTAGGTAAAAGGATGACAGTCAAGGACTCGTCTGGAACGGTTACAGTCCATTGTAGTATCTGTATGTATTCAAAATGCAATTAAAGTATCTCTGGAGAACTATGTGAAATAATTACTTACACTCATTGATTAGCCCCCTTCTAAGTCAATAATTGGAATTTTGAACTTTTTCCTTTGTGTATATTGCAGAACAATAATAATAAAAATATAACTTCAGATGTATTCTGACAAATCTCTTATGGTGAATGTGAAAGGGAGCTGAGCTATGCTTCTTTCAATCCTTCCTGCCTTTAAAAACTTCCGAATAATGAAAATTGTGTTTTGTTTTTCAGTTGTTTCTTTTTTAGAACTGTCAGAAACTCCTCACTCAGCCCCTACTAGAAGAAACCTTGTCTACTTCGAGGGCTTTTGCTAAGCACTCAGGAGGTATATTGTTCCACTAATTTAACCATAGTTTTGTGCTGACATCAATGTAATCAGCTTTTAAATGTATAGACCTACAAAACTCCACAGGACTCTGGTCTCCGTATTCTGGGCTGCCTTCCAAAGGCCAGCCGTCCTCTCCCTTTTAATTGCACATAATCCTACAATCACCCAGAGACAATTGCTGACCACCTACGCTGACTGTAGCTATAGTATCAGAGCGGGTTTGTTTATTTTTTCATCAAGAATTAAACTGCTCTCCTTTGCAACAAGAGCAGCTCCCTTCAGTCCAGAGAGTTGATAGGATCATAGTTACTCTGGCATCTAGATTGTGAGCGGTTTAAGAAAAGTAGTCATAGAAGTTTTTTGGAAAACAGTTGGTTAGGTATCCAAGGGTAGAATGTCCTTTCATTTTGGTTTTGCAAAATTAATAACAAGACAGGGGATTTTTCTTGCAGTGTTTTCTATCGCCAGAATTTCTGAGCCCCCACGGGCTGCTTCAGGCTGTTGGCTGGCAGGGTGAGTAGCTCTTGCAGTGAGGCAGGCGAGTGCTGATCCAGAAGTCACGGCAGCAGGTGATTTATTACCTTAGTGAGGACTGGGCCCTCCACAGATGGAGGCTTTGTCATACGGCCCTTGAACTGGTTTCTTGCAAAAGCTCGTTCGTATCTGTATTGCCTGTTAATTGCAATACAAGCAGCTCCTGACATACTCCATTGCTATTTAGCAGCTCTCATTTTAAATGAGAATTACAATTTTTATAGTTAGAAATGCTCATCTAGCAGTCAATAAAATCAGGTCAATGAAAGAAGATTTTGCTGAGACATCACATTTGATTGCCATGCTGACTGCAGTCAGACATTGGAGCAGAGTAATTTTAAAATAGATTACTGTATGAATAAGCAAATAAATCTCTGAAGGCTCATAAATAATGCTAAGGAAGGAATGTAATTGTAGGTGCTGTAATGGTGAGATACGGCAGTTCCACGCAGCAGACAGAGCACACAAAATGCAACCATGGAACAGTGCTAGAGAGAAGACGGCAAGGGTAGGGACAGAAAAAGGACTACACTTTGCAAATAGGGAACAGGACAGTGAACTGTGCTGACTGCTGGGTATACAAAAGGGGATACTTTTTGCTCGAAAATTAGACTATGATAATGTACCCAGGAAAAATGTCTATTCATCCTGAAATATATTAGTGTTACTGCCACTGCAAGACATACTAAGTTTTGAAAACCTGAAGTACACAATCAGAAAACTTACCTCTGTGTTGTTTTTTCTTGTTTTATTGGTTTTGGGTTGGTTTTTTTTTTGTTTGGACTCCTCTCAGGAAAATTAAGGCTTCTAAATAAAATAAGGGTTGTGTCTAAAAGTCCTCTTTACTCTTATTGTTTGTACAAATAATTATTGTGTTTATTACTAGCCCCATCTGGCAACAGAAATAGTATCTGATGAGAAGTTAAGTCACCTTTGGTAGTGGTGATTTTCATTTTAAATGTGATGGGCCAAATCCCTAAAATTTAGATGTGTGAAAATGTAGATGTTTATTTTAGATGGTTGGGTTTGTGTTATGGTTGCATAAAAACCATGACTTTCCACAAAGAGTGTTTTGTCATTCTGGAATTGATAGGACATTTCTAAAGCTTATTTAACGTGGTAAAAATATTCTTGATGGTCTAGTTAGCTTTGGCCAATCTGATGCAAGTCTTGACGCCATTCACACGCTAATGATATTATCAGAAAAAATACTGTGTAAGAGGGTAGGAAGATTTCAGGATTCTGAAAAGAATCTACCTAAAAGCTGACCTGGTTCTTTACGTAAAAGCCAAGCCTATCGGATAAGTCAGTATAAGAGTCAAAAGAAGAATTCCTTGCAAGTTTTCTTCTTCAACATGGTAACTGAGATGTAAGAGTTTTATATAAACTTTAAGTCCTAAACTAGAAGACAGCTAGTATGTTGGACCATAATGGTTCAATAGTTCCATATAGCAGGACATTTTTCTGCAATGAGTCTACAACACTCAGGAGACTGCTGTTTACTATCAGCATTGCAGGGAGGAAGAATTATAATAATATTAAGTACGTAAATCATCTTAGGAGGATGCTTTTTCTTTGTACTCTCTTTTCCCTTGGAATGACATAGCCTTGAGGGCATCCATGCATCCTGATCAGCAAGGCTGCTTTTTGTATAAGTGACTGAATATTTGTACTTGTAAGGGCTGGTACAGCATGGAAGGGGAAAACTGTAGGGAAAAAGAAGATAATGAGGGATGGGGTGTGGAATGCTGGTACCCCCAAGTCGGTCAATATTCTTGCCCTTGCTAGGCTACAGTTTGGGTTATTCAGCATGTTTGAACGCATACAGTTTTACAAGTTTTTGTAGTGGGGATGCAGGCATCCAGAATCTAACAGGTATATAGGTGCATCTCCCTCATTTTTGACAATTACTTGATATAATTTTATACCAAGTTCTTTGTTTTTAAAGAATTTCAGGCACTGAGAATACAGAGTGCGTATTTATTTCTAAGCTTTAAGTAGAACACATGTGGTGTATTTTTTAATCCTTTCCATACTTCTCAGTTAAGTGTTCACAAGACTGTATATGAAATACAATACCAAGGTTTTCTATCTTTCTACAAGCCAGTTTAAGTTTCATCTGAATTTGGTATCTGTCTTTCACAAAACACTAAATGGGGAATATGTGCTTCAAGCATTAAGATGGTGTATGTCCTTTTCTCCATTTACATTGCATTACATTTCACTTTTTTTCTTTGAGCCAGAGAGAGCAGATATGAAATGTGTTTAGTGTGTTAGAGGGCCACACGATGTGTTTCGTTGTGCCTGGCTTCAAGGAATGTACTATAATGTTTGACTGCTCACAGATTTGCATAATTATCTACTCAGTTGAATACGGGACTGTTGCATTGTATTTCCTGTTATTCAAAAACATTTGGGGAAAAGATTTTTCTGTGTATAATTTTATTTTCATACTGATCTCTATTTTGTTTAAGACCATGTTTCATCATGAAATCACTTAATTAAAATAAATCTTCTTACAAAATCCACTTTGGAAATCAACTCTTTTATTGTGCCTCTGCATATATCATAACATTTTTTAAATGAGTACCTCTTATCTCTAGATCATTCGATGTCCTTTGCAGCATTTTAAAACCTTTAGAGAAACCACAAGATACTCTTTCTTACATCACCTTTTCTAAGTGACTTCTGGTGGCCTATAGAGCCTGGCGTGTTTACAAATCATAATTTTGGAAGCAGAGAAGGTAAGGATTCTGCAGCCATACGCAACATAATTTGAACAAGAACTATGTACGAAACAAAGACTATCACAAGTTAAGCGAACAAAGCACCAGATACTACAGCGAACATGTTGGAGAGGCCCATGCTTCGCGAAAGAGTCTCTGCTTTTGAATGGAGCATCGGAACTGGCAGCGACAATGGCTGTAACACAGAAAAGCACTGTATTTTCACAGGGAATTATCTTCAGGGAAAAATATATTTTTCTGTCTTTGATAATAGTCGGTGGCCCCCACAAAAGATTTCCTCCTACTTTTGTAACAGATTATACTACTTCCAGTAAGAGATACTGGTCTTTATTCAGCACTTAGGTGAGGGTTCTCCCCGCCGAGACACAGTCCAAGGAGACCTTTGCTCTAGAATGTTTAAATGGCAGGTTGTTGCTTCTCCTGTGTGTTACATAAACTCGTTGTAGAATCTAATATTGAAGTGATACTTCTATTATTATAAAACTTTTTCTAGAAAGTAATTTTGCGTTATCTTGCTGCTAGCAGAAATGCGATGCAAGCTAACCTAAAGCATTGAAGGGGAGCTGCTGTGGAAAGAGAAGAGGCTTTGAGACTGAAGCCCTTTCAGACTCGGTTCTCTGTCATAGTTCTCAATGTTAAGACTTGTAAGACAGTTTCATCCAGATCACTGATAACTGACGCCATGTATTGCACAATTGCGCATTTTTCCCTCAATTTAAAGAGTGGAGTTTGTATAAAGCTCGTGCTGGGTGATGCTGAGGCAATTCTAGTAAGCAGTGACTGGGTGAAATACAGAGACTATTTGCCCATTGCATTGAGGATTGCCTTTTGTTACTCACTTCCTATGCATAAACGTGGTGGGATTCTTGCAGAGATTTTGGCACAGGCAAAAAAATTCAGATTTTTTTAAAAGACCTGTATTAAATAAAAACATGATAATTCTTTTTGGATGAGGCAGGTATCTGTGTATTCAATGATTAGGTCATTTCCAGAACTGACTGTTGCAGGTATGGCAGGAGATGTCACGCTGATTCTGAGGGACCTATCTCAAAACGTATTCTGTGCTTTGCGTATTTCATGTTTTAGGTTGGCATTTGGTATCAGAGAGGTTGCTTCAGCTAACAGTGCTCTCGTAGATGTTTGGGACACAGATAATCTCTACAGGGTGGTAGGGTGTTGAGGTTTTTTTGCTCATTTTATCCCCAGAGTGAGAGAAACAACAATCAGTGTCAGTAAGTATAGGAGCATCACCCCTAAGACAGGCAGCTTTATGCTATAATCTGAGATGCACTGAATCAGCACATTTTTCAGCTAGCCTCCTCTGTGTGGTGTTCTGGAGTGCCAACTCCATGCTCTTCTGCCAAGCAAACAGCTGTGGGTACTTTGCACAGCAACGATCATCCACTTTGCAAGCAGATTTGCTCTTGCTTCTTGAAGGCTGCAGTAGTAAAGGCAACATGTAGAAGATGTGGATCTTTCCCCATGACTTTTCAACTGCAGGACACTGAGGGTGCTAAGGTAAGACTTCGTTTTGCATGTGCTATCACGTTACTTAACCATGTACTGCCCTGTGGAACGGTGATGCCACAAAGAGACTTAACAGTTTGGTGGAATTACTCATTTCCCCATGTTTTTTGAGGTGCTACAGGTCAGGGTCTTGCTTTGTCAATGTCTTGTCAAAGAAGTTACCACAAACGAGTTGGAGAAGGCAGCTCAGACATTTTCAGTTTCCGTCTATGCAGCTCTTAATGTTGGCCACTTGTCCCCAACTCTAGTTATCTGCTGAGAAGGGTAGGTTGCTGTCTTTTCAGTCCAAACTACATCAACCCCATAACAGGTTTGAGTTGGAATCAGCACTTCCTTGAGCAAACTGAGCTTCTTCCACAAAGTTAGCTTCCTAAAACACCTATGGCTCTGATCAACGTGAGCTGTACATCACAGCTTTGCCAAATTGCTAACTGATCAAGAAGAAATAGTTCTTTTCCTGAAAGCCTCTAAAGACTGTAAAAAGCCAGCTTTGTAATTGATAGGTAATTCAAGCAAGCAAGAGAAGAAATTATTGTTAAGAATGGGAATTATGAAGCTAACACCTTTAGGACAATTAAAAAATACCAATTAATGACCAGGTGCATGCATTAGTAATAAGCATAGTTCATGATCCTGTACTGCTGTGACCTTCAGCCTACCATTCCCCCTTCTCCACCCTTTGTTTGTCATTCTCTGTGGTGGTGTATCTAAGTAAATTCCGAAGTCCTCAGGGTGGAGTCCTGCCAATTATACCCTTCTCCAAGTGCCATACGTGTTTCTATATCTGTTATATAAACAGATAACCAAGACTACAATAACACGCATGTCATGAAGCATTTTTAGTACGTATTTGGTTTTCAGAACTTAAAGGGAGAGTAGAGAAAATCCTGGCCTTGAAAAGAATCAGTAAAGACACACAAGCAGCTAAGGAGACAAACATAAGCACTGTCATTTACTTTTTGGCACCACGTGCTATAATAACCTAAAACATCTTAATTGTAGTCATCATTTAATTTTACTCCTGTGGATCATTTGGTATGTTCGGAATGCTGCTTGCTTTTCATACTGCACAAAGAACGCTTCTCAACAAACCCAATCTTTTCTACATGTTGTATTTTTATTTGGCAGATGTATTTTAAATCATGTTATAATGAAGAAAGGGTACGGTCTGGAACTCTGCAGAGATGGTGGAACTCTGTGGGAGAGAGTAAAGATTCTGGACGTTTTTTGTCAAAAATATCCACAGCTAAAAATGCTAAAAATCTAGATGGAAGGTCAAGCAAGCAGGAGTTGTAACACTTGAAAAGCAGCTCTTGTTCTTAGTAGGTATGTCTTATTGTGCCAGCTGCATGGTATAACATATTCCAAAATCTTCAAGAATACTTTCAGTTTTCTCAAACTGGATATCTCATCTTCATTTATACTACTATTACTAATCTTAACATAAGCATTGCTGTGACAGCATGACTTAGGTACTGCACTCACCATGCACATAGCAATTACCCATTGCATTGGCAGTGCCATGGCATAAACAAAATTAACGCAATAACTAATGGTGCACTGCTGAAATTTAAATTTATAGCTCTCAAACTCTTACGCTACATTACTATTACTGCCTTTATGGCAAATCTATTGTAAAACGGATGTTTGCAAATTTCTAGGGCAGCTGGTTGGATTGCTTCATAGAGGAAATCCATTTGGCAAACAAATTGCAGCTATTTTAGAACTCTTTCTAATTTCAACTTATTTCTAAAGCATGCTTTAGGCTATTTTATATCTTCAAAAAGGTCTTTGAAACCACAAGTTAAAGTCTTTTAAATTTTTTTTTCCTTTGGGCTCCTTAAAGCAAGGGGCTCTGAAGACCCAGTTGCCACTTAGGTGCATGAAAAAGAGATTGTCAAACAGGCTGTGCGCAAGATGTGTACTTGTATAAAAGTAATAAAAAGTTGTGTTCCCGTTTGAACACGCATATGCAAATGTCAGTGAGAACTGGTATACCAATTTCTATTTTTGACTGGACCTAGCCAGTTAATATGATTGCCCAAGACTTAGCAAGCTGTGTCATAAACGTGATATAAAAAGCGTAACCGTGTGCAGTCACTGCTGGTAAGCGCACATAAGTTTTGTTATTGTGGTTGTGGGTTTCTTTGTCAGATCCCCAGCTATGCTAGACCAGAGAAGGAAGAGAAGGCTGCAGACTTCACACGTCTGCCCGCGGCCTCCCCGGCACCAGCAGCGCGCGTGATGGCTTCGTGCAGCTGACCTTTACACCACCGCACCTAGCGATACCCCAACGCCTCAACCTTTCCCCTGTTCTAGTACTCCTGGACACAGCACACACACCGATAAGCCTCATTACAGTGTTTAGATTAAACACAGCCCTTTGACTAGGAGACACTATCGGTGCATCTCACCCAAACCGGCGGCTCTCCTTGCCCTGTGCTCCGCGAGGCGGCGAAACAAAATGGCTCTCCTGCAGCTGCCCCGGACGCGGGCGGGCCGTCAGCCGGCGGCGCGCGGCCCCGCTCCGGTCCCCCACCGGCTCCCAAACAACCGGCTGGCCCTGCCCCGCCGGGCCCAGCACCGCGGGCGAGGGGTAGACGGCCGGTCCGCCTCAGCGGACCCCGGGTAAGGCCGTGGCTCCCAGCACCGCGGGAGGAGGGGGAAGAGCAGGAACGCGTCCCGGCCGCGTCGGCGGCGCCCCCTCGGCTCTCACGAAGGAGCTGGGCGAGGCGGCGGCTGAGGCAGGCGGCACCTGCCGCTCCCGCTCGCCTCAGCCGCCACCGGCAGCTGCCCCGCGCCGCTCCCGCCCCACCCCGGCTGCCTTCGAGGGGCGAGGGCAGCCGGGCGGGGGCGCTCCCCGGTCGGAGGGCTCCCCACCAATGGCGGGGCAGACGGCTCGCCCCGCTGGGCGCGGATTGGCTCCCTGCGGCCGAAGTGGGCGGGCCGGGCGGGCGCCGCCGGGGCAGCCACATCTACCGGGCTGCGCTTTTCAAACGCCAACTGTGCGGGCGCGGCGGTTGGCGGGTTCGCGGGCCGGCCTGCAGCGCGTGCGGGCCGTTGGGGCGACGGTTGGCCCGTGAGGGGTTTTCCTGGGAGTCCGACGGAGAGAGGTGAGCGTGCCTGAGCTGGGGTTGCAGCTCCTGGCCTCAGCTGCTGCGGGTGAGGGCGGGCGGGCGGGCGGATCCGGTGGGGCACTAGGTGGGCGGTGGGAGCGTCGTACTTACTGCCTCCCCCACCCGGTGTTGGAGCTCGCCGGTGCGCGTCTCTCCGCCCTGGGGAGCGCTGGCGGCAGCACCCCGCGGCGCGGGGGTGCCTGTGAGGAAAGTTGGGGCGTCCTGCGGACATCCTGGGCCGGGTCCCGCCTTGACGCCGGCGGCCCACCCCGACCGGGTGTCAGCGCACTCGGGAGCGGGTAGCCCCCGCGGGCTCTCGTTGCTGTAGCACAGGGAGCAAGGGAGGGTGGAGGCGAAGGGAATGCTTCGTCCCCTTCAGCCCTTTCACGGGGGGAAGGCCGGCCCGGGTTGGTGCGAGGGGACGAGAGTGCGGGATGCGGGTCCGCCGCTGCCCCTCCTGGTTCTCTCCGGGGAGCCCGGGCTGACCGTGAGTACTTTCCTTCGCCTCGCTGTCGCTCGTGTGCATCTAACGTTGCCTTCGCGTTGGCTGCTGAGCGGGGCAGGTCATCGCCGACAGGCTGAAGCGCGGCTGAGGCGAGGAGGTGTGCGGGGACAGCCGGCTCTTCCGCGGGGAGGTCTCCTGGGGCTAGCGGTGAGCGGAGGGGGACGCTGCCGGCCGCGGGGCTCGCCGCTCCGCCGGGAGGTGCCGCGGGAGGTGCGGGCCCTGCGGTGTCGCGTCGTGTCCTGGTGCTGCTCGTCCTGCTGAAGCTGAACGTCTTCCTAGCCTGCAGCAGGGACTTGACTTTTGTTGCAAACAGTTAAATGATGTGACTTTTTGCCTAGTTAAAGATAATTTAGTGGGAAGTTTTCTCTTTAATGTGAAGCTTGCAAATTTCTGAGAGATGCATACTTCTAACATCTGTTACTCGGGGATTTTGGTGCAATGTGTAACAACACAGGTATCACTTTTAATTTTGGAAATAGTTAATGTATTAGAATTTGTGCCTTTTTCATAGCTAATTGGATTTGAAATTGGATCTCATTTTCCTGAATAGATTATGTGCCTGTTTGTGAGTTTCTGCCTGCTATGAGTATATTTTTCTCTATTCTTGATTATGCCAAGCTAAAAAGAGATGTGGTTTCTTACCAGAGAAACAGTTAATTCAACATAAGACAAAAGTACTCCTTAATAATAAATCTTTAAGAATAATGATATAAAATGAAAGCTTACATAATAAATTTGATAATAGTAAGCTCTTAATCAACTAGATCAATTGTCTACTATAAATAAATCTTTTTGTGCTGAAGTACTGCAGTAAAAAGATAACTTTAACTGTTAAACTGTATTTAGTGAGTACAGCTCTAAGGAGAGTCACGTAAAATCTCAGACATCTGAATCAGTCTCTTAAAGGGTAAGCTGTCATATAATTGGGGGAAAAGGAAGGCATATTTGTTACAAACAAGGTGATTCAAAGATTTGTATGCTAGATTGTATTGTGACCCCTTGATAATTTTTTTAAGAAGTTATTTCATGCTTATCAAATGCTACTTTGAAGATATTCTTAAACTATGTAGTATTTTTTTTTCCTGCTAAAGCATGAATCATGATTTAAATCCAAAGTAGTTCCAATATGAATATCCATGTTCCAAGAACTGATAATTTGAACAATGTTTGATGGGTACTGGATTATATCTGAATCATAACTACTTCAAGTGTTCCTCCAGAAGTTTCTGGTAGTACACTTCTGTCATTTGAAAACTGAAAGTGTATTTTTGTAAGTTTAACTGTATCTGAACTGTAATTTGCATTGTGATTTTTTTTTTCCTTCACTAATAAAGGTAAACCTGCTCTCTAACTTAGCAGAAGTCTTAATTGATGTTTTATTTTATCCTTCAGTAACCTTGTTCTGCTTTGCTTTTGCATTTCACCTGAAGAGATGCTTCAGGGCTATAAAAGTGAATGCCAAAACCCAGTATTTTTACTGTTTGGTTTTTTTGTGTGTGTGTGTGTTTTTTTTTTAAACAGTAGTAGAAATAATGTGGGTGGGTATATCTTCATAATGTGCCGTTCTTCTGGTTTATTAAGGTAATTTAATCAGGATTACTACATCATTTGGTTCTAAGTGATCTGAACTTGCAAAGAGGATGTTGTCCATTCATGCTGCTTTCTGTCAATGAATCTAGCATTAAAATGAAACTTGGATGAGCTATGAGTGAGTTTAATAAGAAATGTGAATCTTCCCCCTGGAAAAAAACTTTTTTTTTTTCCTGTGGTTAGCTATTCCTGCTGTGTTGCAGACAACAAACAGGAAGGAGTTTTGGTTAAGTCCCCCAGGAATACCAGTTAAAAGTGTAAACTTAAGGGAATTGCTGGAACTTACTCAGAATCCAAAGAAGAGTTAAAGCTTATTTTCAGAAAGTTTCTTTTTTTAAAAAAAAAAAAAAGAGAGAGAGTACATATCATTAATAGTTAAGTAGTTACTAGCTTTTTTTACTGGAACTGAAGCTTATCCCTAATATTTTATGGATATGCTCCAGGGGAAAAAAAAACCCTTATCTCAAATGTTAAAATTATTTTAAATAAAAAAAAAGTATTTCAATTAATTTTCTTAGCATGTCTTGATTAGTATTCCTTTCAGGTTTTATTTTTACAGTGTTTAAATGTGTTGTTTTCAGGTCACTGCTGAACAAACTTAAGGCTATTCTAGTCTGATAGACCTAAACTCTAATATTTGTATACTTTCCTGCACTATAATTATGGGATTTCCAAAACTTTTAATTATTTTGCTTTAACAGGTGACTGGTAGAAGAGAGAGACCTATTCCTGACTATGTCGAGGAGAAAGTTGGAGAATAAAAGCCTTCCTGGCTTGTTAGCCACATCTCTGCAGACACAAATTAAGACAGACAATTTCCACAATTTTTATATGCTTGAATCAAAAGAGCTAGGAAGGTAAGATTATTCCTATTTATTTTATTTCAGTAAGAGCAATTTCTGCTGCAAGAGAACTCTTTGTGCAATGATAGACCTTTTCTGGCAAACTTTTACGGTAGTAGATGTGGAATGAAGTGTGTCTCTCCCCCTCCCCACTCCCTTCTTTGCAGTATCCAACAAATTCTCTAGGGACCAGGAAAAGGTACAGTGAGACCTAAGTTGCCAGCCTTTTCCATGTCAGAGAGATTCAGCCTGTTTTCATAGACATGTAGATCTGGGATTATGTTCCTTTTCTTCCATTTACCCTGTCTAGTCACACATCACATTCCAGGTACATAAACTAAAGAAGAGATGACATAGGGTAATACTGCAAGACAAAGAATGGGGATTTTGAGTTGGTTGTTCCGGTTGTTTGGTTGAGTTTTTTTGAAGTCCAGAAAACAAAGACCTTTTTCTCTCCCCCTCCCACCCTCAAGCAGTTAGTCTAAGTTTCTAACAACCTGCTGTTTCAGAGTAGTTTTGCAGCCTGTTTCCCTTGCTCATGTTTGCAGCAGTAAAATAGTAAATAAAACAAAAGAAAAAAAAAACCCTTGGTATTTATGATACTGTTTCAGACATCTGAGTTAAGGCTTTTTTGAAATCATTGGGTTAATTCATACTTTGAAAATATTCACGGAATTGGCTGTAAAGCCATACAAACATAATGCCATGGTCATGTTTCCAAGCTCCTTGAACAGAAGTGGCATGGGTCAGTTTTACAGTTGTTGTGCCTTGCAGTGCTACATAGCGATCCTTTGCACTTGTAGCTTGTTTTGTCAGCAAAGATGCTCCTCTACATGTGATTTTGTAAGCTCTTTAGCCTTCATTGTTCTCTTGCTTGTTGTTTTTTTTTTTTCCTGGCATGTGCTTTATCTGGTACACTTTTATAAAAAGTGTACCTTGCCAACCCATAGCTTTCTTCTTTTCTTACCCCTTTGTCAGCTCTAGTTTTGAATTCTAGGCTGTACAGAAGCAATTTATATGCACCATCCTCTAGAACTCCACTATTCTTAAAATGGTGGATTTTCAGATAATACATACCTGTGAGATAATGTCTAAAGCAAACGAAAGTACAGATTTTGCATGCATTCCAAAACACAGTCTTTAATACTTTCTGTACATGCAAAACCAGGCATACAAAGTAAGTGCCAAAATGCAAAGAAACGGAAGCAGAGTAGTATGTTTTCCAAACATATTTTTGACTTTTCCTGGCTTAACAGTGTGTGTATGCGTGGTTTTTTTTTAATGTTTTAAGTGTTTACAACACTTCATAAGTGATGTAAAATCCACCTTTCTCTGTAGCTTCTCTAAAAGATTTAATATGCTTTCCTTTTCACTTGCAACTTTCTTCTTCCTCTTCAGGTTACTTAGTAAATGGTTCTTTTGTTCTTCTCTGCTTAATCTTCCCAAGTCCCATTTCTTCCTCCCACACCCTTATCTTTTAGGTCCTTTGGTATTTAAGACACTGACTCATAAAGCAGGCAGGTTCTCTTTAGTGGGTTAAGTAGTTTTGTCCCCAGCGTGTGGATGTCTTGGCTTCTTTTGAATTAGTTGCATTTCTGTGGTTTATAACTTGGGATCTGAAAACAACTGGAAAACAGTTTTTATCTTGTAAAACTGGGCTGTAAAGTGTGATGGTTAAGCAGTTGCTTTGCAGGCAACAAGGAGTGGGAACCACTTTGCTTCCTTCAGTGCCACACTTCAGATCTGACTTTTTTTTTGCATTTCTGGGGAAATTCCACTGCTCTAAAACAATTTTGTGTCTTAATAATTTTGTCTTAATAATTGGCACACTACAAATAAAATATAAACAAGTGAAAATTCTTACATCATCTATCTGGAGATACTGCTGACCCTCAAAACTGTTATACCCACAGCGACTAGAAGGAAGATGTGCAAAAACTATCAGGGAAGATTTTGCTGTTCTCACAAAACTCAACCAGTTCCCCTTTTTTAATTTTAGAGAAACTTTTGCGGTTGACAGGGTGATGTGATGTTAAAACGAGAATGTAAGCTGTGGGGGAGTATCTTAAACTTTGGTATGTTATGAAATTCAGCTCAATAACTTCCAATGCTCTGCAGTAATAAGCTGGTTTAACAATTGGGAAAGGACTTGGCCATTTCAGGCTTACAAATAGTTGCTAAAATGAAGAGTGTGCATCTATCAGACTGTAAATAACTTTCACCTCTTAAATTAATTTTTCTTTTGAGTTTTGTACTCTTACCTTTCTAAATTTAGTGCTTTAAAAAAAGGACAAAGAAATCTGACAACTAATTGATGTTGAAATAAATGATGACAGAGAAGCTGTTTTGTTGAATTTATTTCTAAATAAGTGATAGCAGTGTGATTAAAGGTCAACTTTACATGTTTAATAATTTAGTCAGATTTGTACAAACTGTATTTAACATATGGTTATTTCCAAATGGAAATCTGATTTTTCATGAGATGCACATACCTTTTTTGATTAAATACTGAAGTCTAGATTTTTTCAAAAAAGCCTCAGACATGCTTTTTTTTTTTAAAAAAAAAAAAAAAAAAAAGAGATGTTCCATTTAGGCACTGTTTTTTTTGAACCAGAAGAAAGACAAAGCCTGCAGGGCAACATAGTCTTTTCTACTAAAGAAGCTAATTTAGTTGAAAAAGCGCAGGTCAGATAGCTCATACTGAGCTTCCTCATCGAGTTTGTTTTCTGTATGCTGTGGTAACAAAAAAAAAGCATGGAAAGGCGTCGTTTTTTCGAAGACCTAAGTGTAGATCTAGTTCTTTGTACACAGTTTTATAACTGTTTTTAGAATTTTACACAATTTATTTTAGCCCTTCAAGTTTTGGTTTTTTTTTAAATCATGTTTCTTGTATCATTTGAAAACACTTTACAGTATGCAACTAGGCATTTCTGGGAATGCAAAACTTGTGATTATAAAACTTTGTTTTTTCAGGAGTTTATAACTTGGCTTAAAAAACTGCATTTTTCCCCCTATTTTTTTAAAAGGTCAGCTTGGTGTTTTAACTACAGTATGTGGTTTTCTTTTAAAAACATTTCTTTGCCAAAATACATTTTTGTTTCCATACCTAAACAGTTGGCTAGGAGATAAAGCAGCACACTTTGTCTAACTGTAATTGAGAAAGAGAATGCTAAGTAGTGGGTGTCTTGCTGTTAAGATGTTTTTAAACATTTTGCAGATACCTGGGGTTTTTTTTTAGCAGTACTACATGATTTGCGGAGGGAAATTCTTTATGACTCTAAAATTTTCTGCACAGAAGACCTTCCCCCCCGTCCCAGCATACAAATATGCTTTATTTTCTGTGTTCGTTCTCTACATTTCACAGGGTTTTGCTTTGTTTATTACTGTATCCTGTAGGTGCTATAATGTTAATATAATATTGCCAAACTGAACAAAGCCTTGAGCAGCCTGGTAGGATCTCATAGCTGGCCCTGCTTTAAGCAGGAGGTTTTGCTAGAGACTTCCAGAAGTCCCTTCCAACCTGAGCTATTCTATAATTCTGTGATCCTACAGTGAGAACGTCCATGTAACTTGATACTCTGATTTAATCTAGTCTGTATAAAGGGAATTGTACTGGGTCTCACCAAAGCTTCATCTAGCTTAGTGTCCTTTCTCCTACAGTGGCTGAAAGTGAATGTTCAGGGAGTAGCGTAAGAACAGGTCAAACATAGCATTCCCCTGATAACTTTTTTTTTTTAAGTTTCCTATTGTTTGCCATGCCTTTTTATTTCTAATGGCAATTCACATAGTTTTTATGTTTTAAGTCTTAATGTTTTCTCTTTTATTTTGTAGAGGAAGATGTGCTGTAGTTAGAAAATGTATAGCTAAATCCACAGGCCAAGAGTATGCAGCTAAATTTTTAAAGAAAAGAAGAAGAGGTCAAGACTGCAAAGCAGAGATTCTTCATGAAATTGCCGTGCTTGAATTAATGAAATCTAATCCTCGCATAGTTAATCTCCACGAAGTCTATGAAACAGCAAATGAAATCATCTTAGTGTTGGAATAGTAAGTATGCCTTCATCAGATGTTCCACATTTGTAGTTACAAATCTCTCACTTTTTGCATGTGTTGCCTGAACACCTAGAAGAATTATAACAGTACGCTATATACATTATGCTAATATTTCATTATGATATGCTTTATAAGCTCTTAGGGACTTTTTTGGTATGATTTATTTTCATGTAAATGCAAGAGTTGAATCAATTGCTGTTAATTTGAATCTTTGGTTTTGTACATGTGTTTTGTTACATCCACAGCTAGTGAGTTATGTCAAACTATGGAATAAGGCATAAAACAAAATACACTGAAATCTATGGTAGTTTTATACTCAAAATTTTAAAAAGTGGACTGGAAGAATTTTTTTTTTTTTTTTACAAAAAGCTATAAAAAAATAAAAAGAGATTCTTCTTTCTTCTCACTGCATAACTCGGTTTCATAGGCAATTTTGCTCAATTTCAAAATGAAATATTTTTTGTGCCTTTAAATACTATGTCAGGAGGGTAATTCTGATTAAAACTTGCCTGTTTAATTTGAGCAGATTAGTTGTTCTGCTGGTTGGATTTTTGTAAAAAAAGCTCTGATCAATTTTCAGGTCAGGCTAACCTAATATAAAACCTGAATACAAACTCTGTGGTGTAGTTTGTATTTTTATTTTTTTTTCCCCTTAAAGAATCTTTCATGCAAGCTGACCAGAGAGAATGTCCTTGCATCCCATAGAAAGTACATATTGCTTTGATGCATCTTAAATCATACCAAAAAAAAACCGTAGCCACTGATACCAAGTACACAGATTTCAGAGAAGCTGAGCATGTCTGTGTTCTATGAACTTCAGTCACTGCTTGACACTTTTTGGTGACTGAAAACTTGCAATTCATTTGCAGGTTTTGAGCTTCTGAATTTAGTGGTTTTGTTGTTTTAAAACTCTTTGGCTTTTGGAGCCGTTTCCTCCAAAATTCCCATATCTTTTTAGATGTCCTCGTGGCTTCTTACAAGCTCTGAAAACAAGTCTAATTTGGGAATCTAATTTGAATTATCGGTCATATTTGCTGTATGTGTAAATGTTTGTTTGGAATGTAAGGAACAAAAATGCAGTAGTGAAATTAATTCAGAAAGCCTCTCTCTAGGTAGGATTTAAGTTTCACGTACAAAGTATTTGAAGAGCTGTTAATGGTCTGCACACACCATGATAAATTCCTTCAAATTTTCCAAAGAATGTAGCTAGATAATCATAAAAACCACCTTTTTTCTTGGAACTAGATGTTCCCTAACATATTATTTGTTGTTCTGAGAACGCTAGAGTAATAAATAATGTAGAAGTAAAGACAAAGACCAGATGAAAAGTTCTGAAATTCTTATCAAGAACAAGTGCAAGTTCACATAAAAGCCATACTGATTTTCCTGCTGCTTTTTCAGCTCAGCTAAGTCCATCTTGCTTATTAAAGCTCTGTAATGAAACAACTTCCTTATACTATATTGGTATTAATGGTCTACTTTGTAGTAGTGTTCAGAAGTCTTACAGTAAGGGTTCCTAGTTCTATTGGGATCAGCAGAGGGCTGATTACGCTTCTAAATTATGTCCTTCTGTAGCAGAAGACACAGATTTTTTGTTTGTTTGTTTCTCATTATCAGAACTCTGAAGCAGTACTTTAAAAGAATTGCAAGAAATTAGTCTTTTACTCGTAAAATAGTTTATAAGCATTTCCCATTTAGCCGTATTTTTCCTCCTACATGTGGTCTTCGCTGTTGTTGGATTGTATTTGTGGGGTTCTTTGGAAGATGTAGTAGAATCATAGAATCATAGAATCATACAGGTTGGAAAAGACCTCTAAGATCATCATGTCCAACCGTCAACCCAACACACCATGTCCACTAAACCATGTCCCTAAGGGCCTCATCTACACGTCTTTTAAATACTTCCAGGGATGGGGACTCCACCACTTCCCTGGGCAGCCTGTTCCAAGGCCTGACCACTCTTTCAGTAAAGAAATTTCTCCTCATGTCCAATCTAAACCTCCCTTGGCGCAACTTGAGGCCATTTCCTCTTGTCCTATCGCTTGTTACTTGGGAGAAGAGACCAACACCCACCTCACTACAACCTCCTTTCAGGTAGTTGTAGAGCGCGATGACGTCTCCCCTCAGCCTCCTCTTCTCCAGGCTAAACAACCCCAGTTCCCTCAGCCACTCCTCATCAGACTCGTGCTCCAGGCCCTTCACCAGCTTCGTTGCCCTCTTCTGGACACGCTCCAGCACCTCCATGTCCTTCTTGTAGTGAGGGGCCCAAAACTGAACACAGTATTCGAGGTGCGGCCTCACCAGTGCCGAGTACAGGGGCACCATCACCTCCCTACTCCTGCTGGCCACACTATTCCTAATATAGGCCAGGATGCCGCTGGCTTTCTTGGCCACCTGAGCACACTGCCGGCTCATGTTCAGCTGGCTGTCAGCCAGCACCCCCAGGTCCTTTTCCTCCGGGCAGCTTTCCAGCCACTCTTCCCCTGGCCTGTAGCGTTGCCTGGGGTTGTTGTGGCCGAAGTGCAGGACCCGGCACTTGACCTTGTTGAACCTCATACAGTTGGCCTCGGCCCATCGATCCAGCCTGTCCAGGTCCCTCTGCAGAGCCTTCCTACCCTCCAGCAGATCAACACTCCCGCCCAGCGTGGTGTCGTCTGCAAACTAAGTAGTAAGAACCAGTTTGTGTAAGCGCACATTTTGTAAATAAAGGAGAGACATGGAGCTTGCTGTCTGTGAGGACTCCTAAATCCTTTTCAGCGGAGCTGTTCAGCTCTTTACTCATCTGGTTGTTCACCCATCCAGACCATAATGTAGTAACTTGGATAGAAGAATACTATGGGAGACAGACATACTTCAGCTTGCTAAAGTTGAAGTAAATGACATCCACTGCTCTTCCCCTTGTCTACTTTTTGTCATAAAGGCAACTAGGGGAGGCATTACTGATAGCTCGCATAGCTCCAGCAGGTTAGTGACTGTGTTTATCTATGTGGTCCATTATCTAACTTTTTTTATAGACTCTATCATTTTGCTAACAATGAAATTCAGGCTTACTGATCTGTAGTTTTGAGGTAGCCCTTCATCCTTAAGAGAGAGAAACTTCAGGCAGTTAGAGCAGGCTGAATGATGATTTCAAACCCAGTGTGAAAGAACTGACACTGTGTCAAAGTGTAAAAGTGTAACTAATAAACCATCTGCAACACGGTTATTTCCATGCTTCCTTTATGCTGTACTAATAGTAGGGTTTTCTGTAAGTAAACAACAGCCTTTTTCTGAGGAAGACGTATTTGAGATGCTGTGTGAAAGCAATCTCATCTTTGTTGTTAGTGTGGAAATGGTAGATTTCAAAGTGACAGAGCTGAGTCTTTGTGAATATTCTGTGTCTACTAGAGTTCTGGAAGATGCTGCTCACTAACTGGCTAGGCAACTGTGTATTTAATCAGCAGCAGCATGCTAGATTTTCTTCCTGGTACCTCTCTGATAGAAATACCTGATTTTTAGTCTTCCATCGGAATGGCAGGACCTAGGGCGGCAAGTATGCAGTTTCCTCTCACTCCAGAAATAGTTTTCAGCAACTCTAGCTGTTCGTTGCTTTGTAGTTCTTACATTTACACCACAGCCACATCATGTAAAAAATGATGATTTTTACTCCCCAATTCAGAGAATAGGAATACTGCTGGGCTTTCTTGCTTTGAATTATTTATGGAACTAGTCTAATGGAAGAAATTTTAGATTTGACTTGAAAAAAAAAAGGCTGCTTCTGTTAGGGAATGATGATAGAACTCATCTTCTTGAAGTCATCTTCACACTCACTTACAGGAAAGCGTGCTTGAGGGTACCAAAGCATTATGAGGTTTTTAGCCACAAAGTTCTGTTCCACTGTCTCAACTGCTGTTGCCATCTATGGCAACAAGAAGAAAGAAAGAAAAAGCATCATCAGATTTTTTCTTTTTTTCCTTTTCTAACTGCTTATATGATGTGTCTTCGCATAAGTATGTGTAAAAAAAGAAAAAAAAAGTAACAATATTCCCAGTCTCTCTGAGAATATGAATATGATAAATGAATATATATTATATAATTAGGTACTATATATAAAATTTTTCCTCACTTAAGCTTGAAAATTCAAACTTAATACGTAAATGTTCTGGAATGTGTTTCAGTGCTGCTGGAGGAGAAATATTTGACTTGTGTGTCCCAGATCTGGATGACAGAATTGGTGAAAGGGATATTATAAGACTTATAAGACAAATACTTGAAGGACTTCGCTGCTTGCATGAAAACAATATTGTTCATCTTGATTTAAAGGTGAGGCTGCAGCAGACTTTTTATTTTAGTACTTTATCTTCAGCTTACTGTTATGATAATCAAAGTCATTTGCTAAATACGTAACAAAGGTGAAGAGAAAAAGCAGTGTATTAGATTAAATAATTTTTAAAAATAAAATGTAGCAATAAGTATTGCATGATAGAAGCGGAAATGTCATTTAGTACATTGGGATTTTTTGCAGCTTCTATTTTATTAATTGAGAATTAAATCTTTTCTATTCTAGCCTCAAAATATTTTGCTGAGCAGTGTCAATCCCCTTGGTGATGTAAAAATTGTAGATTTTGGTATGTCTCGGAAGCTTGAGAATTCTAGTGAACTGCGGCAGATCATGGGAACAACAGAGTATCTAGGTATGGAAGAGTTGCTTCACAATTTCTAATGTGTGGTTTTGAGAAAAGAGAATTTCTTGTAATGTGCATATCAACTTATCAGTCATTACTGGAGAAAGAACGATAGGACAAGACAACATGTTTTAAGCTGTTCTTTTTTTAGAGTAGTCAGCAAATATTTGCACCAAAAAAATCCCAAATTATATCAATAAGTTCACCTCTAGTTTCATGCTGTAGCATTTGCTATGACGCAGACTGTTAAATCAACAAGAAATTTTGGCTGCTAAATTCTTTTGATTAGAGTTGAAATACAACATTAGCATGTACAAAGAAATGTTCTTTGAGTTAGGAATGCTATTTAGGATGATAATTTAATGAGATGAAAATATTCCTCAGAAAGGGAAAGATTACCATTAACACTGAGCCCTCTCTGAGGGGCAGGTTTCCTTAACGATCTGACTACACTCAATTTTAAGAGCTCCTCAATCTGTAGTGAATAACTTGCTATCTGGCATATGCTAACAGCCACTGATCCTAAAATTGGCTTGGTCATCTGGCTTTGCAGTGTTAACGTGCTGAAGGCTGTATGCATTCCCCTTAAAAAGCTATATACTTGAAAATCTCTTAGAAGAATCTTTTATGTGCATGCATCTGATTAGAAAATGTCGTGGGACTTGGATAGAATAGACTTCAGGCCATATAGTGCCATTTTAGTGTGAACCAGTTAAGCATCGGTGTGTCTAATCAAACAAATAACTTTTTTCCACCCTTGTGGCTTGAAAATAAAAAACTCGATTATTGAAACTGCATGTTTAGTCTCATAATAATGGTTGGCAAGAAAACTGCCGGAAATTTAGCGTATGATTCAAGGCCACTTGAATAATGTATCTATTAAAGTGTTTTTCTTCTCCCCATCTCTTTCTCTAGCTCCAGAAATCCTAAACTATGATCCTATTACCACAGCTACAGATATGTGGTAGGTAATAGATGTTATTTCATTTTATTGAGGTAGGCGTGACCACTTAACAATCTGGGGGCCAGATCCAGACTCTGATGCAGTTTTATCTGGCTTCCAAGAATACCCTTCTAATGGTGTGCTGACCAAAAGAGGGAAAGTTGGCAGGGGAAGGAGCCCTCAGGATGTAATTTGGGGCTTACAGGAATATGGGTCTGTTGCACATCTCGTAGGGAACGCAGATGGCTTCTGAGCATGCAGAGTCTAGGTATTTGTTCTAAGGGAACAATAAGAATGATTGGATAGCATACTTTAGGTATTAGTTACTCTTGGATGACATGCTTCAGGTATTAACTACTCTTGGACACTCCTCCCTCCCCACTTTTGTATCATTAAATAATTTTATTATACAAATGATGAGAAGTATTTTAACTTTCTACTTCTTATCTTTAGAGCAATATCTGCAGAATGAGTCATAAAAAATGAGACAAGTACCTTCAACTAATCCACAACTTTATTAAGTATACTTTGTGGCCTATTAATTTCATGAGCTATGTTGGTGTAAAGGCTAGCCTAGGGATGTTTTCTTAAAAACATAAAATATTCATATGCTCTTCTTAAGCATCTAAATAATTAAAATTCAGTTTTAAAAGTTGCTGTGTTCTAATTACTCCTTTGAAATTCTGAACTCGTAATAGTAATTAAATCTGTTCCTGAATGTTTTTTAACCACTTGCTATTTGCTTGCTTTTGTGGGAAGACATGAAAACAAACTATTGGCGTTCTACTCGGAATGACAAACACAGCAGTTGCATGTTTCTACACTGTAATGAGTACTAAGGTTTGATCTATCAGATCATAAAACCATTTTTATTATGCATCAAGAAACCATCTAAGACTTATAATAAATCATATGATGTGTGGAACTCATGTTCATGTTCTTAGGGAAAAAAATCTCAGCAAGAGGATACTGTAACACAAATGTTGCTTGTACAGAAAGGTTGACTAAATCTCAGCCTTTGATACTTCATCCAGAATTACAGTGAAAGATGGCTTTTATTTAAATGCAAATTAGAAAGTCTATCTTTTTGCAGTTCTAACGTCCAGAATTGCCATATGTCAAGGATGGGCTGTGTAAAAGTGGTATTTTTCCTAACAATCTCAGTGGGAAGAAAAGGGTATACTGAAAGTAAGCAATTTTCAAAAATCCCTTCCTTGAGATACATACATAGCTTTCCTTGTGTTTGCATGTGCATACATGTTTCAATCACATCAAAGTGAGATGTCACATGATGTTTCTAATTCTTTGAGTGTGGCATACATCAGGAAGTTTGATCTGCAGCACAATAAATGTGGGGTGTATATTGTTTAGGTATCCTATACATTGTGTTCTTATCTCAGGAACATAGGTGTGATTTCATACATGCTGCTGACACAAGAATCTCCATTTGTGGGAGCTGATAATCAAGAAACTTACCTTAATATATCTCAAGTTAATGTGGATTATTCAGAAGAAACATTTTCATCAGTTTCACAGCCTGCCAAAGACTTCATTCAAAAACTTCTCATAAAAAATCCAGAGTAAGTAACAAACTCCTCCAGGCAAGAATCTTATCTTTTATGTTTGTGGAGCACCTAGAAAAAGTGAATGTTAATTTGGGAGCTTAATACCACTGATATGATCAGTCAGACATTTCACAATGCATTGGTATTATCAGCTGGATATTTAAAAGTGTAGATTTATACTTTTCCATAATATATGAAAAGGATCTTTGGTTCACTGTCTGGCTATTATTGTAATCAGGCTTGTGCTTTGAGTTTTGTATTTTGAGTTTGTTTATGTTTTCATTCAGAGGACAGATTATTAACAAATCTGATTAAATATATTCTAGAAAGGTCACATTCTTGTCTATAATTTAACCTTCTATTGCACAATTTGGAGAGACAAAATGCAGTCTTTTTGATGCAGTGCTTTCTTGTTTCCTGACTTATCTTTAATGTATCTACTTTAATAATTTTATATAAAAACATGTCAGTCTTGTGACTGAGCATATATTCTTCAGAAATATATAGTGTTTTGCCATGTTCAGTCTTTCAAAAAAAATGTTCTCAATCGAAAGTACAAACTTCTTTTTGTTTGTAAGGCACATTTCCATAACTTTGCATTCTTTGGGAGTTCAGACTCTAATCAAGGCTTTTCAAAGCAGCTGAACTTTGAGAAGATAGTCTTTGAGAGTAGGAGAATTACAGACATTAACTGTGTCTATTCTTGCTGTATAGCATTAAATCTGGATTTTTTTTTTAACTGTTGCACCAGCAAATGCAGTGCCAAAACCAAAAAACAACGAACCTAAAGAAAAACACCCTAAAAGGTATATTGGGGGGAATAATATTGTAAAGTCAGTTAGTCATGTTCTACTAGGCATGGTCAGGTATTATCAATTATAGTGCTACGTATTGTCATTTGTGGTGAGAGGGTAGTCCCTGTCTTCTTCAGAGAGTCTGCAGCCAGCAGGAGTGACCCTGTTGTTTGGTTGCAAAAGAGGTTCTTTGATAGGAGGGGACGATGGGAGATGATATCCACTTCGACTAAATAAGGACTCCATATAAACTCATGTCTGGACAAGATCAAGGATGAACAGTCCTTTCTATTTTGGCTTCTCACATAGAGGGTTTGTCAATATCTGGAATAACTCACAAAAACCATAGTATCATGAGGGAAGCAATTATGAAGAGCCTGCTTTGATAAATGTTAGCGGGGACCTGCGGGATGTTTGACGTTCCATCACAGTTACTACTCTACTTGCTTTTTTGCTTCTAGGCATCTTGGAGTCTTCGCTATATCCTCAATAACCTTCCCCCCCCACCCCGTTCTAATTCTTAATGACTATTCCTTCTTGCATCTTAAGAGGAAAAATCTGTCCCTCAGATAGTCAACTCTGTAAAGTTACAGTCTCTGACCAAAAAATATTCACGTGTTCTGGTAGAGTTAAGGACAAGTAGTGGGTTCTATTGCATTTCCAGCAAGTTCTGTGGAACTTAACAATTCAAAACGTGATGAAAACTGTAGTAGCACTAAACTAGGTTATCCAAAGGAACCATTTTGTAAGTCTGTATTTTGTTTGGTAGTAACTACATTTTGGAAGGGTTTACACCAGTTTATGATGAATTGCAAGAGTAAAACACTGCAAAATGTCAGATAGAGTTGATGACGTTATTTGGCCCTCCTTGAATACCTGATGACTGAATATTCATTAGCCTCCTGGTTTACAATGGTCTGTATAAAACATAGGACTTCAAAAGCATAAGCACATGCACATATATATATACACAATGTTGAAAACATTCCAAGGGACTATGAATACCAGCTGAGAAATACCTGTTCCTTGTTCTGATGAAAAGCTTACCAGTTCTGACACTCAGCAGTAGGGGAAACTGTCAACTAAAATTTAGATGCATGTTGCCAATACTTTAATAGGGTCTAATGTGTTTTTTAGCAGCAGTGGTAGTGGTGGAAAAACAGCAATATTGACTCTTTAGTGTCAATTCTGCTTAAGATTTCTTAGCATGTGTCAGAGATATTTTAATTACATTTTTAGTATTTCTGAAATTAACTTAAACAACTTTACCCTTTTTTCTTTCAAAGGGAAAGACCCACAGTAGAGGCCTGTCTTTCTCATTTGTGGTTGCAGCAAGGGGAGTTCCTACTCTTGTGTAGCCCTGAAGAAACTTACTGCTCTTCTCCGATGTCAGGACACACAACAAAATGCTCAGAAGAGCAGAATATAAAATCCAGTTGTAATGGTACCTGTAGCAACAAGGAAGACAAAGAAAACATTCCAGAGGACAGCAGTACAGTCTCCAAACGTTTCCGTTTTGATGATTCATTGCAGTATCCCCAAGACTTCATGACAGACTTCGTATGTTAATGTGTGATACAGACTTTTATAAAATGAATTTAGCATAATCTATTCCAGTGGCGAATATAAGATTATGGCTTGCCAATTCGTGCAGCATTGGCATACTGGAAATGCACTTTGATTCTTTTATGCTGGTGCTTCCTTTTCTATCCATTGCTGGCAATGGATTTAACTCCTGAGAAATTGGGGTTGTTGCACCAATAAAATGAATTATTTTTTTTAAGAATATATAATTAAGTATTTTTGCACTTTTCAAGTTTTAGTCCAAAAATGATGCCAGAGTGAACAAACCAAAACCTGGAAAAGGAGTTTGTTTAAACTCAACCTTTGCCAAACAGTGGTTGAATACATGCACACTTTTATGACTCGCTCTAATAAGAAATTGGTCTAAGCAGGAAAACTGAATCTAGGTGTCTTACTGGGCTTATTTGTGACCACCATTCTCATCACTTTAAATGGAAGCTAAAGTTGGTATGTTTTGGGAATCTGATACATCTGATGGGGCCATTTGGAAAACTGCTTTCTCTCTAGGATCATTAGTAGTTAAGGAAATGTTTCTGCCTTATAGAACTGGTCCACTTAGGGATTATAATGCATACTCTGTGTGTTTTTCCTGTGTTGGATCTCTGGAATGCTTGAATAGAAAACGGGTAGATTGTCAGTCCTTATGCTAGTGGTCCTTTGGTTCTTATCAGTAAGTTATATTTGAAGAGGATGAGGGTCCCATGCTGATGTGAATATTTGATACACTTGTTAGTTTGCTTTCATAAAACCTCTGAAATAGTATCGTCTAACTGTATTGACCTATTACTCATCTTAAAACAAACAAACAAAAAAACCCCAAAAAACAAAACCCCACAAAAACCCCACACCCACACAAAAAAACCTAGAACAGAAAGCCTCTTTAGACTGAAAAGCAATAACTGAATAAACTGAAAATAACCATTTTTTGCCAGTGAAGCTGCAGTTAAAAGCTTTTCATTACGCCCCTCTAATGCAGTGCATCTTTCTGTCAATTATTGTTAGCCGTAATAACTTAGCTTCATGCCTGCTCTGAGAAACGGACTGCAGTGTGTTAGTATTTAAAGATAAACTACCTAATAGTTGTTCTAAGCCTTTAAATTTGGTTTGTTTAGCGGGTTTGTTATTTTTTTAAGTTATATCCCTTCCACTTCCTGTTTCTAGGCTCTGAGGAAATAATGCCTATGTCAAGTTTTGACTTAGAGCAAATACCAGTCATGCTTTAACAGCCTGAAATTAATACTGACAAGATAAAATCCACTAACACTGAGGCTGGAAGTCTTTTTGTGTAGGGAATGTATTAAAACTCTTATAAATATGTTGAAAGTAAATGGCACTTTAAAATACTTCTGGGATTTTCCACTCCTCAGAGCTTAGACCTAAGCGTCTTTGATTTGGATTTGGTTTGTTTTGTATAATAAAATATCTGATAATCTTTTTCAAGTGTGCCTGTGGACTTGTCAATAGTTAGGCAGATTGAGGTTTTGGAACAACATATGTTTGAGAGGTGAACACAATGAGTGGAAAAAAGGTTGTATTTTATCTTTCTTGGCACAAGGAAGGAACAGATTTTTTTACAAATAGATTGCAATATAAGGTATCACCATAATGCATGGGGGAATTCAGGACTGTTATCTTTATTTTGGGTGACACTCATGTCGACAAGTGAGAAGTCGACTCAGGTGTAAGGCATGTAAGACTATCTTTCAGCTTATGTTTGTCAGAAGAAGTAAAAGTTTTCCAAGACTTAATCTCATGTGAAATGAAGTACCGGCTGTATTCAGCATGGATGAAGCTCAGATGCCTAGGTATAAATGAACCACACTGAGTCTCCTCTGTATTAATTCTCATAAAACTTTTTCCAGTGATACTGATAATATATATTATTATAAAATGACTTTGCTGGAGGCAGTTGTTGGATTGTGTTCAGGTACCTTATACCCTTACTTTTCAAAGTCCTTGGCTTTTCCCAGTTGGAGTCTTTTCTAACCTTTTGTTTTTTCTACCAGCATGGAGTCTAATTTGAACTGGGTAAATTAAAAATATGAACTATTTTACACATACTCAGAAGTTAAAGTTCACTTAACATAAAGAAGATAAAGAAAAAAGCTGCAACGGATAAAGGTAGAAAAGAATGTTTTAAAAATTGTTGAATTTTAAAATTCTGCAAAAATATTACTGAACTGAAATTGCAACAGGGAAGCTTGTGAAAGTCTTCATACGTTAGTATTCTATTTTTAACATCTGGAAAATAAAGCTGAAAGCATATGCCAGCACTTTATGACAAAGTTGTTATTCCTTAAGATTTTTATCATGGTATCTGATGTTTACATTTCTTACTACTTTTGGAGTTAACTTATCTTTAAATTTAAATAAATGAAAATTGGTCTTATCCAAGGAACTTAAGTTTTGAAGACTTTATTTGTACTTTATGTAAACTTAAAATATACCTTGAATCAAATTGTGTTTGGATGAGTGCATTTGATTTATTTAAAAATATTATTGTGCATGCATAACTTCAATTGAATGTAAATACATACATTGTAGACAATTGTTAGCCCGTCTTGCTTCCTGCCATATTGCTGGGAATTACCAAGTGTAAATGATTGATGAGTAACATTTTAAGATGACTGAAGTCATATTTCTATGCAGTTCATTACCTTTTTATATTAAAAAAAAAATAAACTTTGCCTTTTTTCAAAACTTCTGTGTTTTCATTTCTTCACAGATTCAGAGAATGGTTGAGGTTGGAAGGGACCTCTGGAGGTCATGTTGTCCAACCCCCCTGCTCAAGCAGGGCTACCTAGACCTGGTTGGCCAGGACCATGTCCAGATGTTTTTTGAGTATCTCCGAGGAAGGAGGCTCCACCTTTCTGGGCAACCTCCAGTTCCAGTGCTCAGTCATCCTCACAGTAAAAAAAAGTATTTCCTTATGTTCAGACGGAACCTCCAGTGTTTCAGTTTGTGCCCATTCCCTCTTGTCCTGTCACTGCGCACTGCTGACAAGAGCCTGACTCCATCTTCTTCGCACCCTCCCTTCAGATACTGATGTGTTGATAAGATCCCCCCTGAGCCTTTTCTTCTCTAGGCTGAACAGTCCCAGCTGCCTCAGCCTTTCCTCATAGGAGAGATGCTCCAGTCCCTTAATCATCTTTGTGGCCTTTTGTTGGACTCTTAGGTATGTCTATGTCTCTCATGTACTGAGAAGCCCAGAACTGGACACAGTACTCCTGTACTTAGTAGAAGGGAAGGATCACCTCATCAACCTGCTGGTGATACTTTGCAGCCCGTGATACCATTAGCTGCCTTTGTGGCAAGGGCACACTGCTGGCTCATGTTCAACTTGGTGTCCACCAGGACCTCATATCCTTTTCTGCAAAGGTGTTTTCCAGCTGTGTGGCCCCAGCATATATCAGTGTATGGGATTGTTCCTCCACAGGTGCAGAGCTTTGCACTTCTCCTTGTTGAACTTCATGAGGTTCCTGTCAGCGCATTTCTCCAGCCTGCAGAGGTTCCTATGGATGGCAGTATGACCGTCTGGCATATCAGCCACTCCTCCCAGTTTTGTGTCATCTGCAGCCTTGCTGGGGGTATGCTCTGCCCCATCATCTAGATCATTAATGAAGATGTTAAACAGGATTGGACAGAGTATTGACCCCTGGGGTACACTGCTGGTTACTGACCTCTAACTAGACTTTGTTCCACTAATCACCACACCTTGGCCATTCAGCCAGTTTTCAGTCCACCTCACTGTCTCCTCATCTAGCCCATACATCAACAGCTTGACTGTGAGGATCTTATGGGAGACAGTGTCAAAGGCCTTGCTGAGGTCTAGGTAAGCAATGTCCACTGCTCTCCCCTCATCTACCGGCCGGTCATTTCACTACAGAAGTTTATCAAGTTGCTCAAGCATGGCTTCCCCTTGGTGAATCCCTGCTGACTACTCCTGATGAATCATCAACTTACCAGTTAACTTCCTAGAACTCTTTTATATGTGCCTGTTTTTAAAGTTTTATGTTCCTATATGTAATAGTCTTAATGTCTTGCAGTATTTACTGAGGTGATACCTTTATGTTAAATTCTAATGGCTTTTGCTGAATGACCATATAAGGAAACTTAAATGGAATGTTTGTTACACATATTGGCCTCCTAGGGCACTATTGTACATTTGTTTCATTTTCAAGTAGATGGCTGAATTTAAAAAAAATAACAGTTTTCCTTTAGAAAAGGAATTACACTCAAAAGAGTGGTAACCCCTTGTGGCCTGGACAATGTTCCCTACAAAGGCGCATTTCACTGAGGAAATGAAAGCTTTCTCATTGTTAGAAATGCACAAATGAGCTTTCTTTTTAGTGAAAGAAATAGTGTATTCATGTGCTTGGTTTGGTGTTGCTTGCAGCATTAAGTTCAGAAATTATCTGAGTATTTACATTTCCTGCATTGAAGGTTCTTACCAGGAATGCTGCCTTTTTTTTCTTTTTTTTTTTTTTTTCTCTAGAAAACAAATGACTCTGTTTAACACTAGTAGTGGTTTGAGACAGCTTGAAATTTCTGTGTTTTCAAAAGGCCTTCTAAGGAAGGAGACAAACTAGAAAGATGCATTGTCTAGATAATACCTGATCATCGTCTTACTGGGACAGTTGTGCTTGTACTCTTGCCAAGTAAGGTAAGTTACTTGGAAAAAGCTTGGAAAAACACACTGTAGAATTGGGGCAAGATAAAAGCATGCAATTAATGTCTGTTTGTTTCAGAAACCAATCATCCCGTGCCGTAAGAACCTGGCAGCTGACAGACTTGAAAATACTGCTTGGCCCACTCGGCATCGGAGAAGTGAGCAAGATACAGAATGAGTCAGTGTCCAGAAAGTCTACCAAATTAATGGTAACATTACAAAGCTGAATTGCCGAGTCACCTACCCGTGCATGAGAGTGTAAGGAAATATCTTAATTAAAAGCAGGTACATGAATTATGACATAAAAATTCTTACCTGGTTAGCCCGTGTAGTGTTAGCCCTAATAAATAAGGGCTAGACTATTACATAAAGTATTCAAAGAATCAATCATTTCATGTGATAGTGCTAGTTTTTGTTCCTTTCACAACACAACAGGAAGATAAAGGATGATTTTTGACCCAGTAACACCTGTGACAAAACTGTTGCCTTCCAGTGAAATGAAGACTTCACCTTTGAGAAGGGTGTAACAGAGCGTTCCTGTGACACACAGGATTTGCATCCAGAGTCAGTAAGTCAGCATACCTACATTGACCACAAAGTATTCATATTTCCTTTACTATTCTGGTATTCCTGATAGTAAATGAAGACTCCTTTTTCTTTTTTAAACTGGCACTGATAGGTGCTTAGGCTCATTCTAGTGTCTTTCAGAGCGGCTGTGAAGATGAAATAGGCATACAAGTTCTGGCCTGTAACTTGCTGCTTCTGTTGACACAGATGACCTCAGATCTCTTCACTGTCTTTAACAGAATCTTTTCTGTGTTCCAGTAACTGTAGGATTGTGTTGTACATCTGTGCTGTTACTGTGGTGGCTGTTCTAAAACAATCTGCAAAGTGATCTTTCCTTGATGGACAGCAGTTCCATTGTGATATGAGCAGAAGACTCACCTGACTAAACACATGCTTCTTATAGCTCAGCATGTTTCTGAGAATGATTTTTACCAACATTATGTAAATAATTATCACTCTTCTTTTAGGGAAGAAAATACTATTTTAGTCCTGTCTTCAGTTTTATTTTCGTGCATTAATTATTCCATACTCAAGATATACATAACAAGACCTGACATAATAAAGATCATAAAGTTTAAAAAAAAAAAAATTTTTGAAATAGGGGGAGATTTCCTAGGATTTCATAGGAATTACTTCTTTCTTACAAAACCACTACTTATATTTGTGCTTCCATATTGTTAGTCTAGGTACGGAAAAATAAGGTATACAAGGAAAACATTATAGACATGGTTCTGTCTTTAAAAAAATTTTTGAATTGAAAAATATATGCTTTTTTTTTTCCCCACTGAAAACTTGCATAAAATATAATGACTCCCCATTCATGGTGAGCTGAAGTGTTAAATTTATTATCTTTTTGAAATAATTATCGTGTCTAATTGCATTTTAAGTGCTGTCCAAAATTCAAGTCCTGCCTATGAACATAACAGAGTTTAAGTATCAACTCTTGATTTAAAACCCTTAAACTTGAATTTTGATGACTAAAACTTTCCTTTACAGGAATCATTATCAATTATCAATCATTATCAATTTCCCCACTATTAGAAGCCTCTATGAGAAAGCTTTGCTTGCTTCATTAAAGGTCTTTACAATGTGAGATCGATTACTTGTTTTATATACAACTATAGAGTCCATGAAGGGTGTGAGAGAACTTAGAAATATGTACACATATATATTTAAGAAAAAAAATAGAGACAAAAGAGATTTTAGACGAAGTGCAGTACAAGAAACGGTATTATGTGGGAATAAGTTCCAGTATGTACGCTTAGTGTTCAGTTGAGATTGCCGTAACTGCTGGAGTGATTTAGGAATACAACTTTGAGAGACAAGTTGTAGGCATTTAAGAAGCTGTGATTCCATTGCATTCAAACATCTTGTTCCATTTTCATGCTTTGTTTTTCAGACTGTCATCTTGCAACCTCTGGGGAAGAAAAAACCCCTTCCTGAAATTATTTTTAAAGCAATACCCAAATGTGAGAATTTTCATTTTTGTACACACAGGAGTTACTACATTTGTTGTACTTTCAAACATCATTTTTTGCTCTAATCCAAACATACAAAGCATGCCAGTGAGTACTTTGGTTAAAAATTAAAGACTCACTTTTTTCACATTAAGGTCAGTAAAATACTTCACTGTACATGGTATTTTGGCTTAAGTTTTGTTAATTCCATGGAGTAAACCACGTTGTTATCTGCTGTTTAATACTTTTGCCTCTGTTTCAAGGGTGAAAGAAATGTATTCTTGATTACTGGCACTCCAGAATTTAACTGAGGCATCAAGATGGAATAAAAACCCCATGTCAGGGAATCTTTCAGAAGATGAAAACTTAGTGATAAAAATGTTACCTATGGCCTTTTTTCCTTCCTGTATTTAATTTTACTGCGCCACTGATCCTTTTTTATGGCACTGATGTTCCAGTCTTTGCTAAATTTTTTATTACTTAACAATATATGAACTGTATGATACTGAATGCCTATATCTGTTGTCTTTGGCTAGTAATGATGGATTTTCTTTTTTAATAGTCTGGTCCATTTTTTTAATTGCGTTTAGTACAGTTCTAAAACAGGTGCTGAGGAGTACTCACTTCATATTTGTGTGTACTCGCTCTTTCTTTTCATCCTGTCGCCATTTTATTCTTTTGATCTTATTTTTACCTCTGAAATTAGATTTAGATTGTTTTGTTAGCTATGACTATGGGATTTCAGATCAAAGTGAGATGTTAACCAAACACAGGAAGGCAAGAAACTGCGTTGTAAACCATTTTTTCTGCTGTGTCCTCCTATGGCCTTGGAAAAGCTGATTAAAATCAGCTGGTATTGTGTTTATGTAAATAAATTGTGTTTAACTGGTCACTGCAGGAAAAGAATGAAATATGGGGAAAAAGAATAAACAGCAACATATAAGTTATTAGTTCTCTATAAGAATAAAGTTCTTCTGATAATGAAAAATACTATATACACAGGAATTTATTTTCTCTGTAACGTTCCTAATGTTAGCAACCTAACTGTGTGTCTTTCCTCCTCTGAAGAGTACAAGCAGATGTGCTATTTCCTAATCAGATAATGAAAAAACAAAATGTCACTTTCTAGCAAAACGCATCGCAATGCCCAACAGTGTATGGTGATGTGTGCTGAACGTGCCACTGCCTTCTGTAGATAGTTTCTAATAGTTGAATGACTCGGTACTAAAGAGAAAAAGCAAGGATTTCCCTTTGCGTGTTTTCCAGCTAGACTGTTATATATTATAGCCAGTACAGCGTACAGCTTGTTTGAATCTCCCTAAGATATGTTGAGTATGAGGGTATTTCTCATTTCAAAATCAAAACCAGGCTTTGGTACTCTTTTAGAAAATGCACTGGGAATTCCAAGTGATGTTGAATTTTCTTCAGCTGGACAAAGCAAAAATACCCTACTGGTTCTTTGCCTGTGGTACTTTAACAAAGGGGCTTTTATGTTTGAAACTCGATATGTAGACTCTTATAATGCTCTATGTACAGTTCACAAGGTTGGTTATAAGCCTGAATCAGAGCTCATTATAGGGATTTTCCAGCAGGCTAACTCCACTGTAAACTGCAGTGCTACCTTTTATGTGTTGCTACTGTGAAAACGTAACAAAACCTCTCATTTAAAATTCACAAACTACCTAACATGGCAACGGCTGTTTCAGATCCCATTGAAATCCAAACCTGGTCACAGCGAAGTATAAGTCTTACTAACCATACCGGTATTTTACTTAGATTGGTCAAAGCATCAGACTCATAATGCAGGGAACACCCATTGACTACCAATGAAACAAAGAGATTTTTATTTCTATTTTCTTGTATTCTTTAATACAATGGTGGCAGGTTGTTTAAATGCTCTGTCTGTTGTGCACAAGATGGGCTGATGCGTGATGTGGCACCTGAAAAATCTGTGGTTGCTGTTGTGGTTTAGACACCCCAGTCCAGCCATTAGAGCTTACTAAGAATGATTTTGCAAGCACAGGTGAGTTCTTTTGCATGTTTAGTTGGAGCACACAGGTCTCACTGCTTCGCCTAAAGACAAGCAGCCACATTCACTTATTGATACACATCCATTAATTTAAAAGGTAAGCAGGAATCCCTGCCTACAGAGCAGCGCGTGGTACATGCTACTTAAAGCAATTTTAACTATCCTTATTTTCCTGAAAGTGGCAGGCCTCAAGAGGGTATCAAGCATTTTCTACTGGAAGGCAATCTCAGTGAAGTAACCGCAAAGCTGAGATTCAGCTTGCTGCAGCTGCAAATATATTGCAATAGCTTAAAAACAACCATCACAGGTGTAATCCGTTCTGTTGTTCAGCAGCTAGTGAATGGCATGCCTTCAGTCAGTAACACCTGAGCAGGCAGCCGCGCTGAAACGCCGGGGTGCTTCACACGTGCGGCCGTGGCTCTGTTCGCTAACTCGATGGCAGAAAGCAAGCTGTTGCTTGGCTTCCAGTTCCGGACGTTTCTCTCTCCTTCTCCCCTGCAGCAGGACCGCGAGTTTTCTGCTGCTCAGATAACGCGCTACACGTTGGAAGGACAACGAAGCCGCTGTAATTAGCTATACCGTGTTTCGCTGCGGAGGGCCAGCGGGCGCTGCCCGCCCTGTCCCTCGGGCCGGGCCGAGCCGCCCCCTGCGCCGCTCGCGCCTGGCCGTTGGGATTCGCTGTGCGCGCGGCCAGGGCGGCGGCGGCCAACGGCCGCGCTCGCGCTCGACGCTGCTAGGTAACGGCGTCGTCCCAACACCGCGGCGCTGCCTCGCCCGCGCAGACATGGGTACCGAGCAGGTACGGGGGCCTGACGGGGCACAGGGGAAGCGGGCAGTCCCGGGGCCGACCTCCGCCCGGCCGCTCCGCCTCCTTCAGCCCGGAGCCGACAGCATCTGTCCCGGCTCTGGCAGGCGAGGGCTGGGGGTTCCGTGGCGGCCCTCGCCTTGGTGGGGGGCTGCGGGGCCGGACTGGGTGCCGGGGAGCAGGGGGCTGGCCGAGGAGAAGTGCCTGGGCGGCGCTAGCCGTTCACAGGGCAGAGAACAGAACGCTCGGGTGCACCTGGCAACCGGAAGGGGGCTTGTTCTGATATGAAAAGCATTGTTTTTCTTTTAAACCTTAAATAACAAGCTTGAATTAAGCTTCTGAAATTACCTTTTTTACCCCTGACACCTAATTAAATGCTTGCACGTTGTAAGCAGAGGCCTGGTGGGGCAGCCGTGTTTGTAGAGAAAGACTTCAGTATGCTGTCCCGTTAGTTGCGGGCTGGTTGTGACTGATACCCTCCAGGAAAATTAAACTGTGGTGTCTGTGCTCTGAACTCCTTAAATCAGGTTTTTAGAAGCAACGTAGTCCTTCTTGCAGCTGCCCAGATTTCCTTTAATTACTTTAACAGTGTGAATTTAAACAGACATTTTACGTTTGGGCTGCTGTTCCTGTAGTGTTTTCAGAGAGAGTAACTCTCTCCTAAAGGTACCCCATTATAAACCACAGAAACGAACTTCAGTCTTTAGCTTGGTACAAAGTGTTATGTCATAAGCCCTTTCCCCATTTTTTCATTTGTTTGTTTGTTTGGGTTGGGATTTTTTTTTGTTTTTTAAACATGAAGCATGAAGAGATTTTAATTAATTCAGTTTATTTCTAGAATTGCAGGAAGCTTAAATGCTGAAGACAAATGCCAGTAGAAGCTTTTGGCTATGAATGTGGTTTTAAATCACTGGGCATTAACTGATACTAATTTGTATTATTTCTCTAGTGGCCTGATTGGGTTGTAGTTGGTTAATGTTATTGTAAGGAAGAGTCTGCCCTCTTCAATCACGTTGTTCTCCTGTTACTAAGTCAATCCTGTTCTTTTAGTCTCTTTTGGTTTTGATGTCCTCATTCAGATTTGTTTTCCTCTAATGAAATGTGTGAGATATTTTAAGTTAAATCATTGAGGAACTTCCTTCAGTGAATTAAAAATTCACCAATTTTTCTTCGGGTGTGTTTCTTCTTGAGGTGCATATTGGAGGGTGTGAGTTGGCTGCTCATAACTATTTGAGATAGTCCTCATTGTCAGGACTCTCCTTTTAGTACATCTTATTGCCAGTAGTAAGTTTGCAGTATAGTTTTTTAAAATATTGCTACTGTATTCAGTGCAACCAATTTCAACACTGAGTTTATCAGTACCAGCAGCTCAGAGGTGTAAGTTGTGGTGCTGAATTCTGTGTTTTTCAGCAAAAGAAAATCTAAACAAAACTCTGTAATGTTGTATATGAAGACAAGGTATAGTCTTAGTCGTTTTTGTAGCCCTATTATTTGTAAAAATACCCAGGTTTCTGTTATTTTTTCCTAACCAGGAATCTGAGACTTAAGACTGTGGTCCTTGTCACTAAGAGAAATAGATAATGCTCTTCCAGGAATTCAAAACCATTTTCTCCTATACAAAAGATTTTTTTCCCATCCGTTCCCTTCAGAGGGTAGTAGATAGCATTCACCATCTGCTTTAGAATCTGGGCTAGAGAAACAATGAGCTTTATATTTCAGTCTTATTACGCAAGACACGGAGAACAAGCAGTGTGTCTATACTCAAAGTTCAGAACCACTTAAGGTGACTGCCTGAGCCAGCTCCGGTCCAGCAGCTGTAAAGCTGTTGACAAACCAGAGTCCATCAGATCACCACTGAGATCGTTAGGGGGCTGGAGCACTTGGTGTATGAGGAGAGTCCGAGGGAACTGTGTGTGTTCAGCTTGGAGAAGAGAAGGTGGCAGACGAATGTAGTTACTACCTTCCAGTGCCTGAACTAGAGAGAAAACGATGCCAGATTCCTCTTGGTGCTGTGCAGCAGCAGGAGGAGAGATAATGCTCTCAAGTTGCAGGGAGGGAAATTCTGACTGGGCATAAGGATGACATTCTTCACAGTGAGGTGATTAAGCAGGGGAGGAGGTTGCCCAGAGAGGCAGTGGCTTTAGAGAACTTCAAATCTCAACTGGACAAGGCCCTGTGCAATCTGACCTAACTTTTTGTAGTTAGTATTGCTTTGAGAAGGGGAGCGGATAATCAGAGGCCCTTTTCAGCCTGATTTTTTCTAAGATTCTATCATAGTGTGTTCGTATAGAGCTGTGTTCAAACCAGTCCAAACTCTGTCCATAGGCTACACTGCATCCTATAGGCCTATTGGCTTGGTAGGCAGTAGTTTCATGATGCAATGCGGATACGGTATTAGGAAATGTATTCATGCTAGTATTAGAAAAGACTGGTAGCTGTTACGCGGTCTGTGGTAAGAATCTTTTTGCAGTTGAATATGTTACACTACAGAGAAATAAATGGCTTCATATTTTCCCAGTAGAGTTACAACTGCTCCGGTTACCAGACAAAAGGCTTGTCATGTACGTCTTTCTGTATTGGTTATAATACTGTTTTTCCCTCATTTATGCTGAAATAAGTTCATCATCTGTGTTACTGCAGTCTATATGAAACTGGTATGGGCGTTAGAATTTCGAGGTGTGAAAAATCTTGCACGTGGACCATGCCCAACTGGAAGATAGACTGGCAAGAGCATTAAATGAGGGACTGAAAGAGTTATGTGGTTATTGTGGCAAAGTCTTCAGTCACCTTTTCTGTGATTGCCAAAAAACTATATTAAAAATATTGAAATTGGCCTGCTTGGTGTTTAGAGTACTTTAATTCACCAGGCATTTTGATCTCTTTTCAAGGGGAAGCCAAATGTGTTTAATCTCATTTGGGGAGAGAAAAGGGGAAGATGGATCTTTTGTTCATTAATAGAGTAGTGCTGTTGATTTTGAAACAAGATAGTTAAAACATTTTGTTGTATGACTCCCTCTTGCAGCTAGTGGTAGTCAAGGAGTTTCTCCCCATCACATTCAGGGGAAGAACTCCCTAGAGCTGGAATGAGTTTGCTCCCCTTTCGCAAGCTGGACCATAGATTAGTTTATGAAGAGATTCCTAACAAATGATAATGTATGCCTACACATATTTTATCACTATCAAATTCGTGTATTTTGAAGGAGGTTTTCTTGGAGCCTGATTGGATTTTTGGCTCACTTGGGAATTGCCAGAGTTTATCCCTGACTACAAAAATCATGTAAATAGTTGAGTGCCTAAAACTTGCGTGAGTTCTACACCACAGCAACTGTATTGCAAATGATAGCCAACCTGACTTGTTTAAGGGTAGCTCGGGTATGTCTACACAAACTTTCTGTGCTTTGTGTCTTTCCTCCAGCCTTTGCGTAAGACACAAAGCAGAAAGAGGACGGCTGTAGCATACACATGCAGTATTACTGCAAGGAAAGAGGTGGTGTGGGCAGTGCCAGCAGTATTGGTGGTGGTGTGAAACAGAGGAGAACTAGAAGAATAGCCGAAGGCAGTTGTGTTAGAGACGATTTTAAATAATTTTACAACTAGATTGTCTTGTTTGTTTCTAGGAAGGTGCCGTACCTTGCTAAAATGTGCTAGGGAGAGTCCTGGGTATAGTCAGAGGGTGCTCTTGGACAGACGGCTTTGATGTCTGATGCTGAGGGATCAGTGTTGTGGAAAAGCAGAAAACACTGGGCAGTCTTAAATGAAACTTTATGGATTAGAAAAAAAGGACCATTTTGTGTTTTAAGAAATGTTGACTGAAGAATGGGAATAAAAAAATTGTTTATTTTTATTATTTCATGGTATCTTTTAATGCTTTAATGTATATCTTGGCAAAAAGCTAACATAAATGCTTCCCAGCCTAAAATTTATTTTTCAGAGCTGTGATTTTTCAAAGGCATTTGAGAAAGTTGAATTCTACATGGAAACACTCTAGGAAGAATAGGGGAAGTGATATGAAATTGTATGTGTAAAAATTGTTATATAAGAGATAAAAACGGAATTATAGCTCGATTACAAGTTTAAGTATTCCCAGAAGTCTAATATTAGTAGTCATTTAAATGTCTAGTTATGATTTTCCATTTTTTATTTTTCCAAGCCCAGTCCAAGCGGCAAAGGGAAGTTGGCAAAGAGAACAGTGAACTTACTACCACAGTTGTCTCAGGTAGTTTTGTTGGCTTTTTTTGTAAGCTTTCATTTTCAAATATGTGTCGCAGCATGGTTATGTAAAGACCATGGTTCTCATTCAAATATATGCTGAGGTGTATATTCTCTCTCTCTGCATTACGTATGTGTATTAGATACGTATATTATAGCTGTATGTGGAGCAACGTTTATATTGCAATATTTGGAAAACATTGAAAGTGGAGTATTTGAACAAGTTTGAAAATATTTAAGTAAGGTATAAAACTAGAGACTTTACAAATATTACATATATGTTTAACACGCTTATCTCTAATGGTCTGGATATTTAGAATTTGAGGGCAACATATAAATAGTAGTTTGTTGTATGATTTTTATGCTGCCTTATTCCTGCTGTATATTAGGCGACAGTTTCTTTGATTTACTATATTTAAGAAGTCTTGAAGTGTGTGTGTTAGTAGCACCTACAACAAGTGTAGAATTAAAATATAAAATATTTATTCCAGGCAAGGTCTAAACCGCTGTGGCAGCAGACTTGTCCTTCATTCCATCTGAGCAAAGAACAGAAAGATGACGAGTCAGATGAGTTTACTGTAAAAAATGAGTATTCACCTGGTAAAGTTAACATTTTTAGTACTACTAAAGAAAACCTCTCAGAAGCATAAACATATATGTGGTATATTTGAGCTTTTTTTTTAAACTTAATTTCAAAATTTATTTTCTGCAAGGAGAATATTTGAAGGCGAGATGCAAGAGACACAAAATACAGGATTCTAGAGATAATGAAGCAGGTGCTGGACCATCAACTTCTACGTCGCAGAGCAGCAGTCATCTGAAAAAAAAAAGTTTCAGAAGTGCTCTGGTTAACATTATATTGTGAGTTTCCTTATCTTTGAATAACGTGTTTTTCCTTTTTGATAGATGAACCAAATTTTAAAATTAAATTATTTAAAAATTGTGACGATTGAGAATTGAAAGTATGTATATGAGCATGAACTATATCACCAATTTTAAAAGCTGAACCTTAGCAGATAAAATACAAACTTGGTCACGTGCTTCAGTGTTCTTTTTGAATCAGAATGTCTTGTGCTCATTGTAAAGTTTTGGCAGTTACCTTTTTTTGTTTTGTTTGTTCACAACTGACGTGTAGGATGGCTATATGTTACTTATGGCAGTAAAATGTATCTGAAGAATATGATGCATGCTTTTTTTTTTTTGTCTCAGACAGCAAGACCTTACTGAAGAACAGCTTCCATCCCTTGGTGGAACCCAGCCTTCAAGAGCAGATTCTTCCACAGCAATAGAGAAAGATATTTTGGTAGCTAAAGACTGTTTCCTAGAGTATTAAATGAAATACAGTGCCAGTCATTTATTGTAAATATTGGCAAGATGATTGACACAATGAGAGATGACTGACAATGACATATTCTTCCACTATTCGTTTCACACACTATATAATTTATAGTGTTACTGTTGCGAATGGAGCATTAGGAATGTATGGATGATTCAAAGAATTGCAGAATGGAATAGTAACTGGAGGATAACCAATGTCAGGAAGTAATAAATTAATCTTTTCTACACTTCCTGAAGGTGAGAATAACTTGCAAGGGAGGGTGCACTGCTTTGTACGAGCAGATAGAATCCATAAGACAATTCTCTTTGGGTTACCCTCATCTGAGGGCTAGGATGTTCTTCATTCTCATTCTGGTTTAAGATATCTTGTATGACACAACTATATACACAGCTCTGTGATTTATTTATATTTAAAATAGATTAAGTTCATTCTGGGATAAATTGATTGAAATAGATCCATGTGTTACTTCCTGACATTGGTAATCTTCCAGTTGATATTCCATTCTGCATTTCTTTGAATTTGGGCTGATATATTTCTTCATCTATGTTTCCTTTAATGCTCTGAGGTTTTCTTAATCAGATTTCACATGCCTGTTTAAATGCTGGCATACAAGCAGATGTACTTATTTGTGGTTATAGATTCATATTCTGAGCAATGCATTAGCTGTACATTGCATATCCACACAAAACTCTGCAGAATGCATGGCTTTTTTTTTTTAATATATAGTCTAGCCCCAAAGCGAATGGATAATAATGGCAGCACTGTAATGATGAGATAGATGAATATATATCTGTGTATCTATATATCTATATATCAAGTTGTGCCAAGGGAGATTTAGATTGGATATTAAGAAAAATTTCTTTACTGAAAGAGTGGTCAAGCATTGGAACAGGCTGCCTAGGGAAGTGGTTGAGTCCCCATCCCTGGAAGTATTTAAAAGATGTGTAGATGAGGCGCTTAGGGACATGGTTTAGTGGGCATGGTGGTGTTGGGTTGACGGTTGGACTCGATGATCTTAGAGATCTTTTCCAACCTTAATGATTCTATGATTCTATGATATATCGAAAAATTATTTAAGGAAAAGATTGGTACGGGGACAGTGCAAAGGAGAGGCATCTTTCCAGAATTGTAGAATTATAACAGCAAAACCAAAACAAAAGCCAGATTTGTATGAGTTATGTCCATTCTTCAATGAAATTTTTGTTATTTAGCTCTTATCAGAGAAATGGAATGAGGCTTATGCCATTATACCCTGTTTTTCTATTTCGACAGCTTTTTATCGTTATTCTTTCGACTGGTGTTTGGCAGGCTGATGAAGATATTTACATCAAATTTAGTGATGTACATGTAATTTACAACATAAATCAGTGCTTAGTACTAATTTACTAAAGATGACCATATCTCTAGCTAAACCTGTAGTAGCAATGACTTTCTAGTACTGGACTTAACTGATACATCTTATTCTTTTATCCTGCAGAAATACTACTATTACATTCGCCATGGAATTGATACAGCAAATGTGGCCCCAATGGATGAATCATGGCTAGACCACATCTTAGCTTTAATTCCACAACATCTGAAAGTACTTGATGAAAGTATACATTCACTGACTGATGAAATGAAAGAGGACTATCTTCTGAGTGTAAAAAAGGCTATAGGTAGATTCCTAGGAGTTTACTCGCATTTTCTCCTAAGTTGCTAATATTCAGAAGCACTGTTGAGTGCTGTTCACTGCTGAGAGCTACATTGTGGAAGAGTGATATAAAAGTGCTGTCCTGGATGTTAGAGGCCCATTTTAATAAAAAGAATACTCAGGTTTTCTTACCCTTGTAATGATCAAAGCTAATATTATTCAGTATTTTTGATCTTTCAACGCTTTTTAAAACCATTATTTTATTTCATAAATCCCTATTTAATAGTATAGCTTTCTCCTAAATCCCTTTTCATGTATAGCTAGATAAAACTGTTCATTTCAATAGGTTGTGCATTTGGACATTTTGGTTGAGACATTGAGGTGCTGGAGCATGTCCAAAGAGCAACGAAGCTGGTGAAGGGTGTAGGGCACAAGTCCTATGAGGAACGTCTGAGGGAACTGGGGTTGTTTAGCCTGGAGAAAAGGAGGCTCAGGGGAGACCTTATCGCTCTCTACAACTACCTGAAGGGAAGTTGTAGCGAGGTGGGTGTTGATCTCTTCTCCCAAGTAACAAGCGATAGGACAAGAGGAAATGGCCTCAAGTTGCGCCAGGGGAGGTTTAGATTGGACATTAGGAAAAATTTCTTCACCAAAAGCGTTGTCAAGCACTGGAACAGGCTGCCCAGGGAAGTGGTTGAGTCACCATCCCTGGAAGTATTTAAAAGATGTGTAGATGAGGTGCTTAGGGACATGGTGTAGTGGGCGTGGTGATGTTGGGTTGACAGTTGGACTCGATGATCATAGAGGTCTTTTCCAGCCTTAGTGATTCTATGATTCTATTCCTTCACTAAGCTTATTTTGGCTTTGCTTTTCTGTATTTATTTTTTTATACTTTTTTCCAGTTGACTTTGTTTTAAGAGACACCAGGGAAAAAGATGAAGACAAGAAGAAAGATTTTCTTCTACGTCATCGTGCAGAGTAAGAAAATATATTTATTCAAAAACACTGTCTAGAGAACGGTGGGGTAGAATAGCACGTATAAGGAACAGTCTTAATAGTGGTAGTCAGTGTCAGCTGTAAATAAGACTTGGTTATTAGTTATGTAAATTCAAATAATGATTATACAGCACGTTTGGAAAAACTCTGGAAAATATGTGTCTACTTTGAAAGGTTGTTTGGAATTAGTTTTGTTTAGCAGTCCTTACCTGGTAAGAAGTCTCACAATTAATCCTACAGCATTTGAAAATGGGATATAGCAGGCCAAATGCTTATGTATAAAGTGCATTGTAATCAACAGAACAATGTCATGTTGATTACAGACGTGAATCAGATTTCACAGATTTCACTGAAGCTCTGTCTTATTTACAGTTTGTGACAGTTTGGCTCAATACATACAGGTTTAAGAATGTAATAAATACAGACTGTTTTCTTCCTCATAACAATTCAGCAATATGTAGTATAAACAGTGATAGATGGCTAGCTTTTCTGGCTGTTTTTTTCAGTATGTAGCAGCCTCCATACTGGAGTGGATAGATGTGGCCTTTTTTAGAGTAGTGGCCTATCTCCTTTCCGTTCACACTTGCCTTAAAAAGTCTGCAGTTTACCAAAAGCAAGTATAGTGCTACTCCCAGGATCATACATCTGTCCAGTGTGGATCAGCCTACCTAGTATCAACTTTCTAGAACATACTTTAATTCTTCCCGAGATGTGAAAGTGAAGAGGTACCTCTTTCAGAGTTATAGCTAAAAACTGGTAAAATAAATTTGCCTTGTAGAGGAATGAAATCTTACAAATGCTGCAGAAACAGACATTTCCACTGATATCAACCAGACTCTGTATTGGGCCTGGGCCTCAGATTAAAATCCGAGTGATTTTAAAAACAGAAAAGGTTTTGTGAATAATTTCTGGCCTGTGGTTTGAGATAGATGGTTTTAAATATCAAATGGTAGGCATTAAAATATAATAGAAGGGGTGGTTGTGACAGATGTTACTTAAGCAATTTGCATCTTAAAAACAGAAATAATATGTGATGAGTTTATTGCTGTTATTGTATGCCCTGGGTAAGAGGCCATCCTACATCTGATTCTTTGTAGATCTTCCATATCTCCTAGGAACTGTGTAGGACATACTTGCATGCAAATCCAAAAGTACAAAATTCTCCTAGAATAATCATTGGTAAAACAGTTTTATTCCATTAACAGTTTTTGAAATATGAAACTTTCTTCTAAAGAAATATGTAAGATAGATGTGGAAAAACTTCAAGTTTTTCAACTTAACTTCCTGTAGCTAGTTTTTCTGTCTCCTATAGAATATCCATTTCTCAGTGAATCTGTAAAAGTTTTATTTTATATCAGAAATTTTTTTTTTTATAGGAGTTCATTATGAAAATGGGAACAAAAGTATTACAAATATATGAGAAATTTGTCAGGAGTGTTTTTGCTTTTCCCTTCAACCTAAAAGTTGCAGTGTATACTTCTGAAGTTGCAATGCTTAATATTTTAATAGTAAAATCAGACTGCCTGTAGAAAATGACAACAATTTTTAAAGCAAAAAAAGGCTATGAGTATATAAAAAACCCCACCAAAATAGCTTAATGTTTTTAAAAATTTGAAAGCAGACCAAATGAGTTTACAAAAAGGCTCTAAATTTGAGTTTTTACAGGTTTGATGTGATAAGCATAAACATAGATACTACATGTTATAGAAAATTGCATATTAGTTGACTAAATACATTATATACATATAATGATTTTATTACATGCTAAATATAAGGGACCATGAATAGGTTACAGATCTCTTAGGATTTAGCCAATATTTCTCTCATTATTTCTTTTTTTTATACAGTGGTCGATATTTGAAGACTTTTTTTGATATCTGAATAATGAGCAGAAAGCTAGATTTATCTCCTGAATTCTGTGCTTTCTGGGATGCGAACAGTTATCTTAAAACAAGTGTATAAATATTTCGGTTCTTAGCACAGCTACATTCATCCTACTGTTTCTTGTTGGTTTTGTGGTGGTTTTTTTTTTTTTTTTTTAGAATAGAAGTAGTGCCAAAACCTTGGAACAAGTCTTTCTTGTCAGCATGCAGTTACATGAAAGAAAATTTGCATGCAATAAATCCTTCAATGCTTGCTGTTCTGAATTTATGGGAGACCTCATATAAGTAAGTGTTATCTATCTCTCTTAAGTTTCAACTGCTCAATGATTTCAGAATCTATATAGGGAAGTAATGGACAGTGACATCTTAGATTTCCAAGTTGCCCTATTGAATTTGGGACTGCTACAATATATACATCTGGACACTGATCATCGATATGATGGCTCTGTTCAAAAACCATTATCCGAAATATATTTGTCTGTGTTCCCTCTAACTTTATGCTTTGAAGAGTTTCTGTCAACTTTTCCTCTATAGAGGTCAAACTTTCTTATCTCTATTTAAATTTGACACCTTTTTTTTGGTCTTTCTCAGGTCAGGAATATTCAAAACAGTCTGTCTCCCATGAAGAGAAGGGTTGCTGTCTTGCCTAGCAGGGCAGTTACCTTTTTTCCTCTTATCTGATTAACAAGGGAAAAAGGCATTAGATAGGTTATTATTTTCTGATTCTCAGAATAGACCAAACTGCTTGCTTATTTCTTGACTGGTGATACAAAAGAGAATGAACTGACCTGTCCAGGCCAGGTGCTATAACAAGTTGCAAGGAGTGTTGTGGGTTTTTTTTTTTTGGGGGGGTGGGGTGGGGTGGGGTTGTTTTTGTTTTTAATTTTTGTGGTATCTGCTAAGTAGGAGACAAAATTCAGACAATGTCTTTTAAAAATATAAAAATGGAAAAAGATCTTGAAGCTAGGTTTAGGTGGTTATTTTTTTATTTTTACATTGTTTTATAATATTTGTAAAAATTCATCCTGTCCTAGAAAGGAATGCTATTTAACGCATTCAGAATTTTTAATGTTTGATCCTATATATAATGAGTAACATATACACAAACTGATTCTGAAAATAGTTATTAATATGCTCAAATGTAGTAATTACTACTTCAATTTAAGACCATGCGTACAGACAATACTGCCGTGCTTATATTTGGTTGTTCTGAAACAACAGAAGCTAATTTCTGAAAATAACACTATTTTAAGTGTTCAAAATATGTTTAAAAACCCTTTATGTTTGAAATGTGAAATATGAAAAAAGTTTTATGGAAACAAAAGAATAAAAAACAAGATACAGTGAATATGCTCCTAAAATATTCATGTTATATTCTGTTTCAGAAATTTACGACTTCTTGATACAGAAATATTTCACGAAGCTGAGGAACTCTCATTTTTCCAGAATAAAGTCATGAAGGAAATTGGAAAATGCAAAGTGATTCTATCTAAGAAGTATGATCCGGTGTATCCATATTTTTTAAGTTGCAGGGAAATCTTTAACCTTTTCTTCAGCTGTTTTTGAAACTCTGAACTTTCTGGAGAGAGAAGGAATGATCCATTTTAATAATACATGTTAAAGAAAGAGATGCAGTGTTGTGAAATGCTTTGAGGCCTATGAACGAAAACTGCTGTGTAAATATTGAGTATGTTATCGTGATTCGTGCAGTTTTCTTATTCTGCATTTTGGTGTGATGTGTTTTGCTCACTTCTTAGAGGGACATTAACAATATACATGTTTTTGTTGTGACAAAAGCTTTTATTTTGTGGACTCATTTGTGCTGGATAAATGAGAAAATACAATGTTACTACTATCAATAATTTATGACAGTTTAGAATATAAACTGTGATATAACTTATATAATAAGACTTGCCCCATCCCTACTTCACACAAAAGAAGTGTCTCATTGATAGGAAGATTAACCTAGTATCACATCAGTAACAGTATCTCTGTAGAACATCTATTGATTTTGGAATTTCAATTTGTATATTCTCAGTTTTGTAGCTGTTTCTGAGGGCAGAGTCACCTGAAAAATGTTGTATTAATGAGATCCGTTGATGTTAGAGATTATGACTTAAGATTTTCAAAAGTAAAGTGTTTGGATATCATAGTGTTTGTATATTCCATCTGAGATATTTTAAAAGAAGAAAGGCAGTTTTCTTGGAGTGCACTCAGTATGCTGCAGTTAAGTTTTCAAGTAAAGCATCAAAATTGCTAGATCTTTTTTAGATATTTGTGGCCAAACTGTATTGTTTGTATGCATCTGATCTTTCTTTAACCGATAATGCTTGATTCCTGGCAGTTATGTATTACTGCATTTTTATTATTTCAGGTTTCAATTAAATAAAACAAGTGTCGAGACTACTATAGTCTCAAATACTTGTTTTTACATGCTATTAACCTTGAAGGTTTTTATTTCCGTACTTGTCTATGATTCTGTTACATATTGCCTTTACCATTTTCAGATATATTTCTTCCTGACCCTGAAGATACCTTTCTGCTCTTAACTGAAGGCTGCACCCTTCTGTACTTTCTTCCTTCCTATTTCCCAGCAGTGCCAGAGCCAATTTTGTTTTGGTTAAGGGCAACTGGGCAGAATTCCCTTTGGATTGTTTTCGCATCTTAACATCTGCTGAGGTTACAAGGATCCATAACGAACTGTACAACCTCTGGGACTTAAGTGTGCTGCCTATGAAGCCTTTCTGGTCTGAGAAATAGGAGACCAAAGCAAGATAGCAAATTTGGCTATAATAATATCTTATATTTTAAATATGGTTCCATAATAATAGATAACATTTTCAGAGACATGATTCCTTAGAATTTAAAGATACTACCATATGACCTACTTAAGTTAAACTATAGTTTCCCAAGTATACTGCAGCATCTTTTGACTGCATGTAAGATAAGCATTTATAGCAATTAACTTAAAACCACGGGTTTATTAATGCTAATCACTTGAAAAACTTAAAAATATTGTATTCTTTTAAGGTGGTTTCCAGAAGTGCAGAAAATCTTCTACCAAGGTAATAAACGAAAACAAGTACCCAGCAATGCCAGCATCACTAAATTAGAGTCTTTCTTCAGTTGTGCTGCCGCTTTAATGACTCTTCAACTGCAACATTTACTTTTACATTCAATTCAAGACTTTACAGATTTAATTGTTCAACCTGCCGTAAGTAGTCTTCCATATGCACACTAGCAGCACTGTTTATCCATACAACTTGTTTCCTGTTTATTTTGCTTCTTTTGAAAAAAAAAAAAGGAAAAAAGTATGAACTCTGGTGGCAAGGTGCTTCCTGGAAAAAAAGGAATAATATTTTAGGAATGCATTGTTTATTAAGTAGAGTTAAAATAACTTTTGTTTTTTGTCGTGTAAGAAGGGAAATATCAACATATTTTAAATCTGTATCCTCAAGAACACACTGCAGTCAGACATGCATACAGTAGAAATTTATTAATATAAAGGTCGTTTCCATCTTGCACTAGGGCTCTCTCTCCCTAATACCCATCGGGGAAGAAGTCTTATCTTCTCTCTGCTATTAGTAGGTGTCTACTACATGCTTTAGCAGAATTGTTCTTGGGGGAAAAAAAGTGAGAAAGAAGGAGTTTCTCTTTTGCACTCACATAATGTCTATTGTAGAAGTACATACTTCTCGTTGATATTTGAAGTCTTGGAGTGCAACTGGATCTTTGTTCAGCTTTTTGTTAATACAACCTTGCCATCAAATATCCACTTTTTTTTTTTAAGGTTGGTAGATTCATAGTGACTGCTCCAGATGATGGATACATGTGGTGCTGTACACATAATGATTCATATATTGCTACGCTTGTGAGGGCTACTACTGTAAAGCTACTCTGCCTCAATCTGTGCAAACAACTTTATAAAAGTTGTTGGGTGGTGTATACCTTGTGCCTACTTGTGCCTCTTGTGCCTACTAAAAATAACATTGTATTTCATCTTAATGAGCTTCAGTTGATGTGAATTATCAGAGACATACTTCCTACTTGGACAAATATTTTTGTTAGGATTATGGCATGTCATTTGCAATTGAAGTCCTGACAATTTAAAATGCATATGCTGGAGTAATTCTTAATGATCCTTTGACTTTTCCTGCATGAGTTAGGTTAACTAATATTTTACTTTCCTTTTTTTATTTTTTTTTTGTGTTAGAAATCAGTCCAAGCCTACAAACACCCAGGTTTCATCCTGAGGCTAATCCTTGAGAATGACGGTATTAAATTTGAACCTGACTTTAATGACTACGAGGATATATTACTGAATGTTTATACTGTTATGATTCAAGCTGTCAGTGATATACCAAGAGTTGAGACCAAATTATTTTCTAAGTGGGTAAGAAATTACAATCCTCGTGGATTTTGTTTTATCATTATATTGTTGCTACATTTAGTTCCTAGGTATTTTAATGAATAGCCCTATTGTCAGAACTCGCATAGTACTATTGTAATCCTCTTTCAGAATATTTAGAACACTTTTAAATCATCTTAATTTTATTAATAAAAGGCCCAGTCACGGTTCTCTAAGCAAATAAAAAGCCAAGAATCGCCTAGTTTCCTCTATGAGTTATTTTCTGCAGCAGCTACTACAAATGTACTACAAACAAAATTGATGCATTTGAATGCATTTCTGCAGTATTCTGGAAAATACCTTCTATTTTGATACCGGAAAGGGTATGGTCTTTTTAAATATAGAATCTTTTGAGTAGACTATCCTTTAAAAAAAGTCTAAACCATGATTTTTAAGCAGTTTATATTTTAGGTGGTTTATGCATTCAACCAGATTAAAATGTTAGGAAACAATCCAAGTTAAGTAAAAAACATTTTGTGAAATAATAATAATAAAAAAAGCACCTACTTGGTTTAGAATGACATGTTGCTTTCAGTGCAGCAGTCTTAGTTTTTAACATGGAGAGAGTGAAAGTAATGCCCTGTGGTGCCTTTTGATCATTTCCCAGAGAGCTGTGCGAGGTGAACATTTGTTTTTTCCTAAAGGAATATCGTTTGGACGTTATATTGCCCTTTCTGTTTAGCAGCAACTTGAATTTTGAATAAAGATACCAACCTTCAACATTTTTGTTAATATGCTTGAACACATGACCAAGCAGAAACCTGAGGAGTATGCTATACTTTATAAAAGCCGTAATCAATAACCTGTGAAAAGGCAAATTAAAAGAAGCATCTCAAGCATGTCTAAATGCGCAAGAGCAAGGCTTTAGATCCCTGGGGGGTTGCAGGAAAGTGTTTTCTATATTTCTAATGTCACAGATTCATCAGCTGATGGCAAAATTGAAGTTGTGCCTGTGGTTCAGGAAAAATAAAATCCACGTAGATTAAATTTAAAATTGTTGATAGGATTGTTTTGGGTGTATAAGTATATGGACTTCTGAGTTTCTGAATGAAGCAGCTCTGATTTCTTACTTGTTGGAGGCAAACATCCATAAGCTAGGATTAAAAAAAAATTTGGGAGTAGAATGTAAGTAGCTGTATATACAAAATAAGGTTTTTAATCAGACTTGAATTAGAAAGATTTTTAAAGTAACATTTAGTTGATTTTTCTATCCTGTTTATCTTCTATGATGTCACTGAGCTACAGACATAACTGTAATTTGAAAATGTGTTTGGTTTTTTATGTGTTTTTTTTCAAAGCCGAAAGGGGAGTTCTCATCAACTGTCTTGAAGCCTGTTATCCTAGATGAGATCTTGGATGAACATAAGAAAAGAATCAGAGAAGAAATCATCAAAGAAAGTGCTGCACCGGTGGAACATCTCAAGCTGTATGATAAGTACAGCTTCCTGATAAACAAACAAGCTGAACAAGATATTGATCAATTCCTGACAGAGGGACATACCTTTGAAGAAATGAAAAGGGAAATTATGAAGTACCAGAAACTTGCTAAAGAAATAAAATACAGTTCTAGGAAGGTAAATTATAATAATATTCATAAAGAGATATGGATATCATTTTAATGTTGATTTTGTAGTAAGAATGTTGTCAGTCAAAGGTGATGATAATTAGCTGTGAAATAATTAAAGTGAAGTAAAATTATTTTTTTCAGAAAAAGAGAAAACTTCAAGAGTTAGCATTTCTGGGGTGTAGTTGCCATACTTAAGTGAGACTTAGTTATTTTTGCTAGAAATTGTTTTGGGAATTCAGAAGGCATTCAGAGTATGCTCCTCTTAGATGTGAAGGTGTAAGAGAAAGTGTGAGTCCAGCTACCTCCAAATTCCTTCCAAGCATCTAAGGCAGAGAGAGGATCCTTAACATGAACCACTTTTTTTGTCCCTGTGGTAAGAATCCTTTGTCCATCAATTCTAAAAAAGAATGCAGAAGGCTAAAGTGGTTTTCCTTAAGTTGTTTCTCTCCTAGCATTCAGTGCAAACCTCAGTTCTGGAGAAACTAGTACTTACAGGCCTGTCATGAGGGCTCCTGTGTGTGAAAGTCAAGCTCACTTGCCCACTAGTCAAAGAAAGCATCAGATTCAGAGACTCACTGGGAGGCAGAGTCCCTTTTTAATCGTAAGGAATGTCACCTGTCTCTAACAGTAAAGCAAGATTACCACATTTTAGATGTATGTCAAACTCAGTAATTTCACCAGACAACATTCACTGCTACAGACAGTAGATGCCCTTCCTTTTGGAGCAAGTGGATTATTTGTCAAGGTAAAAGGTGATAGAAGTAGATTTATACGAAGTTCAACATGCAGATACAGAAGAACAGTTATTTGCAACAATAGCTTTTTCTTTCCTGTCTTCACTTTAAAGTTTTAAAAGCATTTTATGATTTAACTAAATTCCTAGGTGAGATCCCTGAAATTCTGCTTAAGACTGTGAGAAAATAGATAAAAGCTATTCAATGTTCTGACAACTGTTATATTTGTATTGCAGTATCTCCGTCTAGGAATGTTTGAATTGCATTGTGATGAATTAATAAGCGCTTTGGTAAAGCGAGCAGATAATATTTGTGAAAAAGTTATTTCCAAAATGTTCAAAGATCATCAAGACATAAATGTGAGGTAACTCTCAAACTGAAAATGTGTATTGAAATATACTTAATTTTGTTTCCACTGTTGAAATTTTTTAATCCTTAAAGGATACTTTGACCTCATTTTTGCTGTTATAAATATAAGGATAATTAAAACAACACACACATGCCAAACTGGTTATTTTATATATTTTTCAGGCTATGTGATGAGTTTGAGAGAATATCAGAAAAAGCCCTTACTACTCCATCTAATACACAGGAACTAATGGAATTTAAGGTACTCTCTTCTTTTTTATGAGTTCAAGCAAGAAGTAGCTACCAATACTATTGCTCTGGCCTTAAGCAGTAGCATATGCATGTTGCCCTCTTTACAGGTATGATTCTGGCCTTGATAAAATCACTGGTGCTGTATCTGTATTACAAAATAGAAAAGGACAGGTCGTCTTTGGCCATGAGGCTAAATGTAATAGCCTGGTTCTTATACAAACAGCTAAACTCTTTTCCCCACCAAAACGTCATGGTTGCAACCAGACTGACTATTTGGAACAGTCCTTTGTCTCTGCTGTCACTTGCCCTACACAGTGGTACTACTGGCGACAATGCTGGTTGGCATGGACCAAAACCCTGTAGGGCAACTGTCTCCAAAGTGGGGGCTGTGCAGCCCAGGGGGTGCACAAGACGATCCACTGAGTACGTGAAGAAAATAGTATTTATTTTTTATCTAAAAAAATTGAGAAAGAAATTAAGCTTTACCAATATTTATATGCAGATTGACACTGGTGCCCTCACTCAGTCTGTACGTGAGAGGGTCCTGTGTCACATACGTACGTGAGGTGTCCTGAGGAAAGAGTGAGTGTTCCACAGTGCAGAGGGATTCACAGGGACACCCTCACTTGTTCACTTGCTTTCAGCATATTACTATGTATTGCAGTTTGTGTGCCCAGTTAAGTAGATTTATGGATTATATTACCTAGTTTTAACTAACCTAACCCTCACAAAATGGGCAAGTGGCTTAAAAAGATTCCCTCAAAGAAACTGCAGATTGAAGATAATACTAATAACGTGAGCACAAGTGATCAACAAGAAAATGGCAGAGCTGATGCTTCTATTCCTAATACAAGCTGTTCATTGTCCACATTATGAGGTAAAAATAATGATGGTCTAATCATATTTGGCAAGTTGGCCAAAAAAATTCAGAATTATCAGGAAGGCTATTAGAAATATGAATTTACATCCATTATTGTTAATGATGAACCTTGCCTGAAATATCTATTGTGCCTTGAGATATTAGTTAATGATAGTATGAAACCATCACACTTAGCAAGACATGTAAAAACTAAGCATCCAGGTCATGAAGAGAAACCTCTACAGTTTTTTCAGTGAAGTTTCAAGTCATGTGATACTCAATCCAGTACTCTACAAAATGTAATGATGTATGCTTAGAAGACTTAGAAGCCTCGCCTTATTTAATAGTGAAAAAGCCACATACCATTGGGGAAACACTTGTTCTTCCTGCTATGGTAAAAATGGCTGAAATAATACATGAAAAACAATATGGTGACAAACTAAAATGCATTTCTTTGTCAGCAAATACTGTTGAAGGTGCATGGAAAACATTGCTGAAGATTTGTAGAAACAAGTATTAGAACAAATTATTCAGTGTGGGAGGTTTGCTGTACAGCTGGATGAAAGTACAGATGTTTAACATATCTCAGTTTATGGTAATTGCTAGATTCTGTTTCAATAATGAAATGCATGAAGAACTACCCTTTTCTGAGCCACTAAAGGAAAGATGTAGTGGAGAAAATACATTCTCAACAGTAAATGACTTCTTTAATAAAAACAATGCTCTATGGAAAAACTGTTCAGGTGTAGCCATTGATGGTGTGGCTTCTTTGACCAGAATAAAAAAAGGATTCTGGGGTACGGTTACAGAGATAGCACCACACATGAAATTCATTCACTGCATCATTCATAAACATGCTATGGCAGCAAAGACGACGGAGCCAGAAGTGCATAAACTTCTACAGGATGTTATCAATGTGGTTAATTTTATAAAACAATATCTTTTTGAGACGGGGTGTGACCATGAAAATCTTTTGTACCATGCAGAGGTTTGCTGGTTAACTTGTGGAAAATTTCTTTAAAAGAGTTGTCGAACTTAAAGATGAGTTATGCATTTTTCTTTTACAAAAAGACATGTGTTCCTAGTTTTGCTGACCTTTTCTGTGATGACAAGTGGCTGTCAGTAGTATGCTTCCTAGCATATTTTTGGTAAAATAATGATGCTTAATCTCTCCTTCAAGGTAAAGGTGGCATCTTTAAGAATGAGTGAGAAATTAACTGCTTTTCAGAAGAAAATCATGTTATGGAGAGAGCATTTTGAAAATGGCTGTTTGGAAATGTTTCCATTGCTATGTGATTTTGTTGCTGAAAACTATATGTCTTCCCCTATAAAAACTCTCATATCTGTACACTTTAAAAACTTGGAAACAGAATTTTCTAACCCGTTTAAAAATCTTATAAAATATTTCAGTGGGTTTTGAACACATTTGTTAAAAATGCAAAAATGCAAGACCTTCCAGTTAGGTTGCAAGAACAACTGAGTGACATCAGGGAAGGTGGAAATTTACTAGATGAATTTCAACTAAAACCTTTGCATAATCGGTGGATGGGATCATGATTTATTAAGCGCAGCCAATGATGCAATTTTTCCATTTGGATCTGTCTATCTTTGAGGGGTTTTTTTTAAGCTGTGACAGCTATTAAAACGAAGTATTTGAATACACTGAACTTAGAACCAGACCTTTGAATGTCTGAATCTCAAAGTATTAAACCAAGATTATGAAGCATATTCAATCTCATTGCTCTCACTAAAAATATTATTAATAATAGTAATATTAGTGAAAGCAAAAAGTTCTCTGTAAAATTAATAAAAATTATTTAAAATATTTTTTATTTTATCTTCATTTAATCCTGTTTTAATTTCTATTTTTTGTGCATGTTTTATTATGTACATAATATGTTAGTACAATATTATATGTGTATAATCTATAAATAAATATACATATATTGGGAGTGCATGCTTGAAAATTTCTTACTGATAAGATGTGTGATCAAGAAAGCTTGGAGACCGCTGCTGTAGCGGAGCATGCTAACAAGCAGTGTGGCTGGCTGGAATGCTGATTGAGCCTGTTAGTAATATAGGTATTTAGTTAGTAATATAGGTATTACCTGGAAGTTTTGTCACTGATTTTCACAAAGCAAAGAGTTTGTGTATAATGGCTTGGAATAAGTGCGTGGTTTTGTTTCTATCCCCATCTAGCTAGTGTAAACAGATAAGTAATTTCTGCGGTGTGGGCAACATGGCGGTAGAATTAAATTTAGACTGTGCATTCTTCAGGCTTCTGAACAGATAGTGTAGTTAGTGAATATCTCTTGGTTCTCTTGAATTAAATTCAAGCAATCGAATTAGATGTGTAAGACTCAATATCCATTCCCAATATCCTAAACTAATCAAAGAATTGAAATTTGAGATGTAGGGAACTTCAATATGTATTTAATTCTTCACAAGAAAACTTTAAAACGCACTCATTGGCAAGTTGTATGAAGTAATTTTGCCTTTTTATCCTTTGTTGAATGATCATTTAAAATTTAGCAGATGTAGGGTTTGCAGTTCGATAACTGTAAAATCCCGTCTCCTCACTTACGAATACCACTTCTGTAATCAAACCCCTGCTGTTTCTTTGATGTATTCGGGCTCCAGTTCACTGGAGCACTTACATTCACACTTGAAATGTAACATGTCTTAGTCTCTTGCTGTTCAGCAAAGTTCTGATGTATGTGCACAATATTAAACGTGTGGAATATAGGTGTGTGCTTAAAATAAATTGGGTGCCTGAGTGGTTGGCTGAATTTGGATCTGAGTGATTTGAACTTTTGCTACAGTGAAGTTTAAGATAGGATCTAACTGGAATAATTTTTTCAAGTAACAAGTAAAATGTTTGGAAGTTGAACTATGTGCTGTCTGAGAATACCGTGCCTTTGAAATGCGTAGATGTTATGCTATGATTTTGTGTTGGAGAGCAAACAAATTGCATGTTATCATGCGTAGCATGTAATACTATACCAGCATCAAACCCCTTCTAATAGTTCTTCCATCTCATTGCTGAAAAGGTGTATCAGTCTTTGTTTGGGATATTCTTTTAATAGCCAAATATTCTCTAGATCCATAGCAATGAGTATAATCTGAAGCATAGAAACTGCTGTTAAAAGAGCGGAAGTGTAGATTTACCGGACAATTTATCCCTACCTAAAAATGTTTCCAGTGATATCACGTTGTGTCATCATGTTAAATTTTTCTGTGTCTTCAATTGATGGATATCAAGTAATATCTACATATACTGGTATACTATTGATCTGTCCAATTGGCCAACATTTTCACTAATACAGCTCTTTTCTTATTAAGAGGCTTTCAGAGTGCTTTGTTATGGATTATTGTTTAAACTGGGCTGTGTTGCTGTCCTGTTAAAAGCACCATACAGAATGCTACATGTATCAACGCAGTTTACTGCCAACTCTTGAGATCTGAAAGAACAATGTAATTTTTATCTTAATCACAATGAGCAGTACAGTGGCTGTCTATATTCCTTATATTCTTACTGCTAGGGAAGACCTACTCTTACATTGGCCGTCCTGTGCTTCCCTTTCTGAAATCTGTCCTTCTTTTCTCTTGTAGTTATTTTACTAATTTTTCCTTGGTAGCACCACGCTTTCTTTCCCAAACGTGCAACACTTACAACAGGCTGTCTGGATTGGCTTCCATTAGTCCAAGCCCTTGTGCATACAGCTTCACCCATTCTTTTGAGTTTTAGGTCAATAAAATAGCTAGTAAGGCAGTTGTATTAACAAGTTATATGCTGTAAAAATGGCTAATACCATGCCATTCCAAATAAACAGAATATGTATTTCTAATTTTATTTAATTTTCCTCATAAAAAATAAGCTTTTAAAGTTAAGTTTTAACTACTTCAGTCATTATTTTGGCATCAAATTATACAAAAATTATATAAAAAATGTCTTCCCTTTTAATTTCTATTCCCCAGGCCTGTATGCAGAAAATAGAAACATATGACATGCTTGAATTGGAGCAGAAATTAGTGGATGCTGTAAATTGTGTTGCTTTCCTGATAGAATGCGTCAACTTTTCACCAGCAGACATTCGACTGAACAGTAATGTTTTTCAGTGGTATGCACGAATGCCAGATATCTTTGAAGAGCACAGAAAGATAATTCAAGAAAAAACAGATCAATTTCAAGGTGGTCTTAAGGTTTGTAATGACACTATTTTAAAAATCCTTGAGCTACTAATTTTGAATGGCATATGGGACATGAAATAAGGGATGAAATAACCTCTTTTATTTTCCCATATATTTTAAAAAGGAGTTTGAAGTAGGTGTTTTTATATTATTCTTGATATTAACTAATTTTTGCCTGCTTTCCACTCATGTGCTTTTCACATATCCACGAGTACTGCAAGACAAGCCACATCTCACATTTTGCACTCTGAAAACTCTTTGGTTACAGAACTTCCAGTGATGTTGATGAAAGTTGTCTGTATGTGAAATAGTAAAATTCAGATAGATCCTTTAAATTCATGTACATGGCTTGATTTGTGCACATGAGCAGTCCCTTTGGAGTCAATGGCAGTATGTGAAATTTCTATGATAGCTCAAAAAAAAATCTGCATTAATGTAAGTGTGATTGTGCTATTAGGATAATGTCAAATAAGGTAGTTTTATAATATAAATGCATCTTGATTCAGGTTTGGTTTATTTGTTTTTATTTTTTAATCTCTTATACTTTATATGTATTTTATCTCTGTTAGAATTTTTTATTATATTTACTAGGCTTTTACAGTACAGTTTGTTATATTATCTAAGTGATGGGGTCTCTCAACAAGGATTGCTAATTACCAGGCTGCTGATCTGTTACAGTTACTGCCTGTGTAGCTGTCTGCTTTGGTTTTCTTGTGCTCCTTAGTCTCATCATCATTTTGTCTTAGATCATACATATTTTGAGATAGTGAACTTCTATGTTTATGCAGTACGTTTAAAGAAGTAGCTGGTAAGTGTTACTGTGTTATAAATAAATGTGCAGCATAGACTCTGTTATCTTGAAACATGTTACTGCTTTGTATAGTTTAGATGCTTGGTTAGACATTGACCACTACTGATTCTCAATGTGAAATATGTGTTGTGGAGTTGTATATACAAGGAAAAAGCTATCCTTGAACTGTGAGGCTTTAAGACAAGAGACACCGCTGTCTTGTGAAACTGTTTAGCTTTGTCTGTCATTTGATTAATCCTATTATTTTATTTTAATTTGAGATATACTAGAAATTTTTAGCTTTCTATTATTAGCCTGCTGACTACGTCCATCACTGAAAGCAGAAATTTCTATGTCCAACTATATCCTATGACATAGAAGCCGAAGTCACGTCTGTCAGTTAGCCCAAAAAATCACTGCAGGTAACAGTAAGATTCAGGGCAAATTCTGTAATTTGGGTAGAATAGATACTAATGTGCAAATATATTGGATGTCTTGGATTTTCTGCAAATATAAAGAGTCCTACTGTAGCAAATCAGAATAGTTATTTCTTCTTTTTACAGAAATTTATTGTGATTTTTAAAAATTATTATATGCTTGCTTAATGTTTAATTAGATACGCTGTGAACAATTTGTTGAGGAACTGAAAAGCTACTCTAAGCAGGTTGAAGAATTTAGCACATTTGGAGATATTCAGGAAGTCAACAGGTATTTGAAGAAAGCTCAAGCGTTAAACACAAAATTGGATCTTGCTGCTGATAAGGTACAGATTATAGTCTAAACTAATCCAATAGTATAAATTGTAACTCTTAATATTTGTGTTACCAGAATCAACAGTTTGCTTAGTAATGCAGTTACTGAGATGTGGCAAAATAATTCTTAATTCAGCTATGAAATATTTTTACAGGATTTGCGATTTAAATTGCAAATTTACTGAGCACAGTGATTTGTTACTATGTGGTCTTGAGTTAATATGGCAGCACTTTGCATAGTGAAAGAGTGGATTAAGTTTATGTAGGTTTGCGTAGAAATTGTACTTTTATGTTCTTGGGAAGTGCAATTCTTGATGCTCATTATTACCTCCTGTCTGTTAAAGCCTCCATGGTACTGCAAGTTATAGAGGAATGCCCGGGTACCTCTATATATATTCCTCTATTGACTAGCATGAATGCTGAGCTGTTACTGTTAAAGATTGCTTTCACTGCAGTCAATGGCAGCAATTACATAGTAGACTGGTTTAGTAACTCAAAACTTAATTTGAATCTTGTTGAAGACACCAGAAAACCTCCCTAATGCCTGTGGTGAGGACCTGGTATCATGGACAGCTTCCTTTGTATTTCAGACCTCACTTCTGTCTCAACAGATTGAGCAGTTTAATTCAGAAGAAGAGTCCTTCGGATGGCCAGTATCTCAGTACCCTCAGCATAAAAACATCCGGAATACTCTTGCTCCGTATCTTCGTCTCTATGATATGACTGTTGAATTCAACAGAAAACACAAAGACTGGACAGAGGGATCATTTACAGAAGTGAATCCAGACAAAGTAGAGGTAGATGTAGGAAACTACTGGCATGGACTGTATAAACTAGAAAAAGCCTTCCAGAATTCTCCAAATGCATTAGCAATAACAAGACAGGTTAAATCAAAAGTAGAGGAATTCAGATGCCACATTCCCCTAATCCAGATGATTTGCAATCCTGGTTTGCAAGAAAGGCACTGGGAAGAGATGTCAAAAATTGCTGGTTTACCACTGTCTCCTTCTGAACACCCAAATGTCTTGTCATATATTAACTTGCATCTTGAACCATTCCTAGAAAAGTTTGAGACCATCAGTGACACAGCCAGCAAAGAACATTCACTTGAGAAAGCTTTAACAAAAATGATTTCTGAATGGGATCAAATGGAGTTCACTCTTCTTGCCTATAGAGAAACAGGAACCCATATTTTGTCATCTGTAGATGATATTCAGATGTTACTGGATGACCACATTGTCAAAACTCAGACTATGAGAGGATCTCCATTCATTAAGCATTACGAAAAGAGAATAAGGTATTTTTTTTCTAATAGAAAGTCACCAAGTAATGTTACCAAATAAGAAATCTTTTCTGCTTTATCTAAAGCATGGGGGCTTCGAATGCTTTTGTTTATTCTCCTTAAGCAGTGAATTACTCTCATTTTAAAGGGCTAAAGCTTTTGTCTCTTGTCAGATACATGCTACTTAATCCCATAAACCTGATTTTTACTTGTAATTAATGATATGGGAAGTGCTAATGCATGGGAGAGGTTGCTAAACATTTTTAACGTGCTCTGGTACTTAAGGTACCAGATGCATTGTAACATTTATTATGTTACATTATCTGTTTTACCAGATAAAACATATCTGAGGCACAAATGGAAAGGTTGTAGACTAAGAGAATACAGTCTAAACGTTCCACCTAAATTATAAAGCTACTGAATCTTTTAGCTCTTCAACAACTAAAAATGTTAGGGCTTATGTAAGGGAGATGAAGAAAATGAAAACAAGACAAATTTCAGGGAAGTGGTGAAAGATTTTTTTTTTTTCCCTAATGCAGAAAATTAAATTCCAAAACTTAGCATTGTATTTTAAAAATTCTATACTTCTATCTTTAAGCATAGATTTTAATCTGATTTTGTCTCTTTCCTAATAAATACTTTTCTTGCTTCTTAAATCCCCCAAACATAGCCATGTTGTGGAAAACCAAAAATCTTTCATCTAAAGTTTGGCTATAACTGTCTAGCTATATAGGTACCTCCAAACTTCTATTAACCTGTAAAAATGCTATTTCAGATTTCAGCACATATAATGAATGAATAATAATGAATACATAAGTACATATACATACATGTACATTCCAATAAGTATTAATTCTCCAATTAATACTGTACTATAGTATAAGAATTCCTTCCTTATTATAGAGTATAAGAGTTCCTTCCTTATGAACGTAAAATGGTAGGTTTTGCCTATTTAAAAAGAGTAAGCACACCATGGTAATTTCATCAGTTTTTTTGGTGACTGACAGCATTTGTAATAATACAAGGTATTACTATTGCTTCAGTCTTTGAGATCTAGGCGATTACGCAGTGGTTGCTTTCTCAATAACCCAACAAAGCATGTAGAATTCTGGATTGTTGCCAGCGATTATTCCAAATTCCTCGTGTTAATTTTTGTGTATTTTTGGTGTAAGCAAATGAACTGACCTGCTTAACTTTCCTCTTGGAAAGCTGCATTTTTCTCTACCTTTTGGTAGAAGCAAAATCACCGGAGATGAAGTACCAATACCTAAAAGATGAAAGAGGGACTTTGGGTAGAGGAGAAGGTACATGCAAACAAAGCTAGCTGTTGTTTAGAATCTGTGGCAGGTAAATAAAGGAAGGAAGAAGCTGAGTATGTTTTCACATGTATCATTTTACAGAACTCAGTGCAGCCCATGTGTAAGTGTCCTGTTGAGAAAATTATTGCCATGATTCATTTATACAGTATATATTTTAACAGCATGCACTTTTTGTAATAATTCTGTCTGTACTGTCCAGTGGTATGAGAGTTGTGAAAAATGATACTCACTGTTTTCATACAGGAAAGAAGAATATATGAGAATATATGTACTTGTTATAGGATTATAAATAGCATTTTATGTTTATATATTTTTTTGCAAATTGCTTGTGTCAGTGAATTAGGAATACCAATGACATTGGAGAACTGATAATATCACACCTGTCTGATACTGGTGAGATAGCAAGAAGCGTTAAAATGATGCAGAAAAATTGAGGAGACTGAGAAAAAATGATGGACTAAAGGATCTTGAATTTTTAGCTATCAAAAGGAAAGACTGAATAGCTATTGAATTATAATATTGTGTTCCCATAGTGATGTGCAGTAATATTGAAAGACTCTTTATCAGACAAATGTGTTCAACATCCACATTTGGAATTTGAAGTCAGAAATAAAATGTGACTTAACCATTGGACTATTTACTCTACTAATTGAAATCTTTTAATTAAGACCACGTGTCTTTTTAGGACAACATCTACATATTTTTGATTTAGTAATTTAGGTTAGTTTCATGTCTGTCTTTTGCCATCTCAGCCTGTCTATCCCAGGAAACAATTAGAAATAGTAGTCTGGGCTTTGGTATATGCCAGAAACCAGATTACATACTCAATTGAAGTGAATTTGTCCACAGATACTATTACATGCTAAAGTAAGTGCTACGTTTATTCACTGATACTGTTAGTCTATTTATTGGATTAACCTGGTTCATGAAATCCTACAATCAACCTTACAGATGATCCAGTTGCAGAAATTAATGTGGAGTTTGTTATGCAGGAAATCAGGCTAGGTGAATATGATGTTCTGCTGAAATCTTAAAACTTATACCTGTTGCACTTGCTGCTGAATATGCAAATTGCCAAAAAGATCTTACCAGTCTGTTGGAAATGTTTTACTCTAAGCATCGATTAATGCATTTGAACTAATGCTATTTTATAGGGAATGGGAAGGAAAGCTGTTGTTGGTACAGGAGATCCTGGATGAATGGCTGAAGGTTCAGGCTACTTGGCTTTATTTGGAGCCAATTTTCAGTTCTCCTGACATCATGGCTCAGATGCCTGAGGAAAGCAGACGATTCAGTACTGTGGTTAAGACGTGGAAAGACTTAATGAAATCAGTTTTTCAGGTAAGTACTGCTGTTTTAAGAATATAGAGTGAATTTGTAGTATGTACCAAAAAAAAAATTGCTTCTGATAACATAGTAATTGGTTTTCTGTTTCATCTTAGCCCCCTTTCTTAGATTCTTTTTAAAATTATTTTGCAGAACTGTTTCACATAGAATCATAGAAGCATTGATTGGGAGGGGCCACTGGAGTTCAGTTAGTCTAACTTCTTTCTAAAAGCAGAACTTTTACCAACACTACATCAGGTCAGCCACAGCTTTGTTTAGCCAAATCTCAAAAATCTCCAAGGACAGAGATTTCTTGCAGATTACCTCCAGAGGCTTCAGTGCTGTGGTACCTTCTTAGTGAATAATTTTTTTCCTAATGTCCAAGCTGAACCTCCCAAGCAAAGATTTGTACTTGTTGCCCCTTGTTGCCCAACTGTCACTGCTGAGAAGTTGGCTCTGGTTTTTTTCAATTACCCTTCATGTAGTTCCTGGCTACAGTTAAATTCTACCTTAATTTCCACTTCACGAAGCTGAACAAGTCCAGCTCTCCCAACCTTTTCTCTTAGGCCATGTGCCATTCTAGTGAGTAAAATTAAGCAGCATATAAAACAAAGTAACATAGCAATGATGATCCTGGCACTGTAGGTCAATTGACATGAATCAATGAAATTTGACACCAATTGTTCCTTTTGAAAAATGCTGTTTATTTGCATATTGAATGATAGAGATGCCTCTATAACTTTAAACTGTTTAGTTATTTAACTTGCTTCAAAAGTACTATTCTGATCTACTATAAATCAGTACATAAGGCAGTTGTCAGACCCCATCACTGGCAGTCTGGCAGTTCAAAATGTTACTCTCTTGCCAATCTGCTTCTTATTTGACCCTTTCCAGAAGTTAGCACTGTTTAGGATCAATTGATAAGATTATATGAATGCTCTTTGCTTCAGTAATTAGAAGTTTTCAGCCTTGGGTTGGGTTAGACTGGCTATATTTGCCAGCCTAACTGAATGAAGAACACTCCTACAGCCTCTTCTGCTGACTGCTGGGAGGGCAATAGCTTCTAGCAAAGAGGTGGTACTAGTAAGGGAAGAACTAAGTATCTGAAGTATCTGAAACTGGCACAGCTGATTCTTCAGCAGTTACATGATCAATGGCTTGAATGCATGCTCTACAAATTCTGTTCCTCAGGGAATAACCAGTTACCTAGTAATTCTGGTAATCCTATTACGTAATTCTAATGATTCTCATAATGATTAGAGAAAACTGCATTCATTCTGAAAAAGTTCCCTAATATCAAGGACTTTTCTAGTAGGATGTTGCATTTTTAATATTTTTTTAACTGGGCTTACTAAACTATTCAACAGACTTGAGAAGATTTATGAGGTCCACTGTTTTCCGGGGTAGGGACATAAGGTTGTCGTTTGAAGAAAAAAATTAGAAGCTTTGTTTTCATCCGTCTCATGCCTTTGCAGAACTTTCAGAGACTATTATGTCATTAGGACAAATGCTAAAATCTTCACTCAGTCCAAAAACTTTTGGTCTGAGCTCTTTTCAAATTGCAGATATGGTCTTAATGTAGGAATACACAAAATGTGTAGTATACAAAAAGAAACATTTGCTCAATTTCCTGGCAATTCAGCTTGATCACTTAAAAATAAAGTTATTTTTCATTTTTTATTCTCTTTTTATTCTTTCTCCTTCCCTTTCTCTCCCCCTCCCCCCCTCTTTCTCCTTCTGTCTTACACTCCCCTCCCTCCTTTTCTCTGTTTTTTTTTCCTTCTGATTTAGAAGAAAATCAGGAATTTATCCCATAGAGCTGTGAAATCAATAGTATTCATTTTGGGGAAGAAATTGGGTAAAAATAAAAAAGGGCAAGAATTTCAGAATTTTGTTGAGTATTATATTTCTGAACATTATGTGCTGAATGATCTGTTTTGATAAAATCTTCTAATTCAGATATTCAGTGCTAGTCAAATACAAAGTATCTTTTGAATGTGATATATGTTATCACTGGCAGAAAAAAGAATAATCTTTTGTTTGTACAGGAGTGTGTAAATGCCAGAATACAAGTTTAACAATCTAAAGTTGGTTTTGGCTAAACAAGTAGACATTATTTTCCAGAAGATGGCACTCTGTTTCTGCAAATGCAATGTTTGTGTTTCATGGTTTAAAAGAATGCTCTTCCCGAGTCTATGTGAATGGTCTTAAAGCATAAAGCAAACTTGAGTCTGTTCGTGCTTTTTTGCATTTATATGCCATTGTATTATAAAATTCTCTGTATTATAAAATTCCTTTATTTGCTTAGCTTTTCATCACAAATTTGAATAATCATATATTATTCCTTCATTTTGAGTATCTAATTTAACCCTCATTAATGTGCATTGCTTAAATTATTTAGTGGTGCTTAAATTATTTAGTGGTTTAATTTCCACTTCCCATAAATTTAAAAAAAAAATCTAGGATATGGAAGCTTTTCTGTTTTTGTGGGGAAGAAAGCAAAAAAAAAAAAAAAAAAGGCAAGGGAAAAAAAATCCAAGAAAAAAAAATCCCAGGCTGTAACCTGTGATATTTTAAAAATTATATTTAGAAGCTAAAGCAAGTGATGGTGTTTTAACAAGGTATTAAAACTATTTTTATACACTTGATTTATGCTATTTTCTTGATACAGTTTTTTCCCCTAATTGACACTGAGTGTCACTGACAAAATAAGTTACACTGATGTTTTGAATGACTGAGAATGATGGCATTCCCCTTTTTTCTTCATGTCTTAGCAGAACTGTAAATAGGAAATCTATGTTGAAGCATAGATTATTTTTTTTCCTGACTTCTTCTTTCTCATATGAAAGAAAAAACAAGCAGGAATAATCCCATTTATAAAACTGGCAACACAGCTTTGATTTGCTTTCCCAGTTGCACTTTTTCTATTTGCTGATGATAAATATGCTAAGAAAGGGAACAAAACCTTTTTCTGTTGACAACATATAGTTATATGGTTGTTTGTGGATTAAAAACTGTTTTATAAAACCAATTATGAACTATGTTTGTATGCTGACAGCTTAATTGTCTATGTATGGATGAAAAGTATATGTAGTTATTGAGTTTGTTCTGGCTTGGTATGATGCAAGAGGCAAGTAACAGAAGGTAAATGTATTTCATGTACAAAGGAACGCTGATTATTGTATTAGAGAGGTGCACCCCCATGAAGATCAATTAGATAAACATCCAATTCTGGTTTTTTTTCAGTATATTGGAAGTATATGTGTAACATGAGCAGGGAATTGAACAGAAGCTGAATGCACATTGCAAACAATTTCAAAATGTTATGAGTTTTTGAACTGAAACTGAACTTGGAATTTATTATTAAATTCTCCAAACTGAAGCTGGACAGCAGTCAGGTTACTGGGTCAAATCTGCATTGTCATCCTATGAGGGGTTTTTTCTTACAGATGCCTTTTGCACCTTCTGGGCTTTGCACAGCAGTCTAGCCTGTCTCTCCTCATCTGTCCCTTGCAACATGAGTCACCCATGCTTCTGCTCTGTGAGACTTTTGTTCTGCAAACCCTATCAGGGTTTTTCTGAGTGGGACATTCTGTATTTGTAATGGGCTCTGACAAAACTGTTCCTAGTGGAAATAGTCTGGGTGTTTCTTATGGTTGGATATACCTGTGTCTTTTTTTATTTTAATCCTGCATATGTGTTCTATGCTGTGTGCTTACAGGTGCAGACTCACTGGGCAGAGCAGAGGGGACCTAAGGGTTGCCTAACATTTCTGGTTAGCTCTGTTGCCATCTCACCTGTAGTCATTCTGGCCCCATTCAAATCCTGGGGAAATGCAGTCTGATTTAGGTGGTAAAGGAGATGGTATGGCAGAATCTGTGTTCCCAGACTTTGGGAAGTGGAGCAGGGAATTGGGATTTATCACTCTCCATTTCCTTGCCAGGACTTTGTCATTATAGAACATTATGTATTGCAACATGAGTGGGTTTGAATCAGTTCACGGTTAACAAGTCACTTAATGTACTGGCATGAGCCTGAACTAGAACTGAACTAGAATAAATTCAGTCACAGATGAACCCAAGACCATACTGGAACTGAGTAGAAGCATTTGCTTGGTTTGACTTCCTCAGTCATAAATCTGCATAATTTCCTGCTTTTCAATATTTGCTCCCAAAACCCCATACTTGGTGAACAAGATTAAAAAATGTAATGATGATTAGGCTATAAATAATTGGTCCTAAGGCATATTAAATGCTGGAACCTGATGTTCAGACAACTGTATTTCTTTAAAGCTTCTTTGCTTGGCAACCTTTAGGTCTTTTTTGTATTTGTATTAATTGAAGTAACTTTCATCTTATGTAGTAGCTTTTCTAAGCATTTACATTCATTTAATATGAAAGGTTAATTTGGAAAGCACTAGAAAGAATTTGGAAAGCACTATATGTCTTAATATGTATGTGGTGGGTTGACCCTGGCTGAATGCTAAGTGCCCACCAAAGCCGCTCTGTCACTCCCCTTCTCAGCTGGATAGGGGAGAGAAAATATAACAAAAGGCTCGTGGGTTGAAATAGGGACAGGGGGAGTTCATTCACTAATTACTGTCATGGGCAAACAGACTGGACTTGGGGAAATTAGTTTAATTTATTACCAATCAAATCAGAGTAGAGTAATGAGAAGTAAAAACAAACCTTAAAACACCTTCCTCCCACCTCACCCTTCTTCCCAGGTTTAATTTTACTCCGGAATTCTCTACCTCCTCCCCTGCCAACAGTGCAGGGGGACGGGGAATAGGGGTTGCGGTCAGTTCATCGTACGTTGTTTCTGCCACTCCTTCCTCCTCAGCAGGAGGACTCCTCACACTCCTCCCCTGCTCCAGCGTGGACAAACTTCTCCAACATGAGTCCTTCCCACGGACTGTGGTTCTTCACGAACTGCTCCAGCGTGGGTCCCCCACGGGGTCACAAGTCCTGCCAGCCAATCTGCTCCAGCGTGGGCTCCTATCTCCACGGGTCCACAGGTCCTGCCAGGAGCCTGCTCCAGCGTGGGCTTCCCACCGGGTCACAGCCTCCTTTGGGCATCCACCTGCTCCGATGTGGGGTCCTCCACGGGCTGTAGGTGGATATCTGCTCCACCGTTAACCTCCATGGGCTGCAGGGGGACAGCCTGCCTCATCATGGTCTTCACCACGGGCTGCAGGGGAATCTCTGCTCCGGCGCTTGGAGCACCTTCTCCCCCTCCTTCTTCACTGACCTTGGTGTCTGCAGAGTTGTTCCTCTCACATATTCTCACCCCTCTCTCTGGCTGCAATTGAGCAGTTTTTTTCCCCCTTCTTAAGTATGTATCACAGAGGTGCTACCACCGTTGCTGATGGGCTCGGCCTTGGCCAGCGGTGGATCCGTCTTGGAGCTGGCTGGCACTGGCTCTATTGGACACAGGGGAAGCTTCTAGTAGCTTCTCACAGAAGCCACCCCTGTAATCCCCCCTGCTACCAAAACCTTGCCATGCAAACCCAATACAATGTATTTTGTCATCTACACAGGGTATAAATATAAGAAATCCAGTGTTTATCCCATAATGTATCTTGACAGGTCTTATTCAGGTGCTATCGTAAAAAAAAAAATTTATATTCTTAAAGTAAGTATAACTTTTCACATTTTGCTTGCAAAAATCTTTAAACATGTATTTAGCTAGTAAACGTATTAGGATCAGAGAATACCTTTTTTTAGATCATATTACTAGTTAGTGTTAGTACGGAAGTGTCAGTGTTGCCTATGTACAACTTTGCCATCTCAATACTTATAATCTCGTGTATATATTTATATATTTTATGTGGAAGGAAAGATCTTTTTTTTGCATTGAACTCGGATAGATGATTACCACTTAAAATGTGTGTCTGCATTGTTGTCATAAAAGTACATTTTTAAAAATCCATCAAAATGTTTTAATTGTCTTGCTTAATTACATAATCCAATTGAATAGCCAATGTAAATTAATGTTGCTCCAACAGAATGATGGGAGTTGTGCTGTTTGATGAATTGATCCTGTTTTGAAAATTATTTTCAAAAATAATAGTTTGTTTTGAAAAATTTACTTTAATACCAACTGCCTAACTGCTTTTCTAGTGAACCCTGGCAATGAAGAAGGTTAGTAAATTGTAACCCTGACAATGGTTTGAATAAAGCAGAATTTGAAATAAAGATTCATTTTACTTAAGACTTCCTGCAGTGCTGTGTGGTGATTTACTTGAGAAGGCATTAACATTTTTATCTGGAATAATTTCTTTTCCAGGACAAACATGTGCTGACAGTAATAATAATAGACAAGATGTTGGAAAAACTGAAGAAGTGCAATGAACTTCTGGAGCTAATTCTCAAGGGACTTAATGAATACTTAGAGAAAAAGCGCTTGTTTTTCCCCAGATTCTTTTTTTTGTCTAATGATGAACTCCTTGAGATTCTTTCAGAGACCAAAGATCCTACTCGGTATGGTAATATTTAATAGATGTATTTGTGACTCACAGTGCATGCAGATAGGCTTGTCATACTGTTTCTCTGAGCCCAGAACTCTCTTTTTTCTCACTGACAGTTATGGTATTAAATATCTACTTGGTTTTTATGGTAGGTGAATGCAGAGTAATTTTTAATATGGGTAATTAAATTCAGTTCTGTTTTCTGAACTAGTAACCCTTCCATACACTGGTTTTCAGAAGAATCAGAAGTCCACATAGTAATTCATGGTGAAATTATCATACCCGTTTTTTCCTAGTAGAAAATTGAATATCAGATGGAACCTGTGTACAGCTGACTTGAGTTTTATCTTTTTGGAGGCAGTCCTTATTAAAGTATTTCAGAAATTTTTTGCCGTGTTTTAACGGCAAAGGATTTCTACTAGGATTTCTACTCCCCAACCTCATTCAGGATTAAACTGCAAAAAGGACTTATACTGAGTGGAATTAACTCTACGAAGATTGCTACAGAAGCGATCTTGTTAAGCAATACAGCCTTTGCTATAAGCAGAGGAACTGGGGTTTCATTCCTAATATGCGTCCAGACTTGATAGTGTGCAATGAATGCAGTGCAAGGTCATGCAAAAATAAGAACGAAAATTAATAATAAAATGCCGGCTCAGTCACAGAGAACTATTCATACAGTGCAATGAGCAGGGCAAGAGATCTTTTGAGGGAAAAAAAATCTTAAAGGTTTTTTTTTTATTATTTATTACAAGCTATTGTTTTAAGGTTGTACTTGGTTGCTTTACTCAAATTCCTTAATGTTTACTATAGTTTGCTGGGAAGATATAAATAATGGAATTTTATGTATTGTATGTGGATTAGCAGTTAAAGAAAGAATACTTGTTTATCCTTACTAGTTTATATGTTACAGAGACTATAAGTAGTATTTTACGTATTTAAAATGATCTTCAAAAAATACTGTGGTAGGCATCTTGCAGGGGGTAGTACACAAGAATTATTGTTGAAGATAAACTTTTTTAAACAAACTTAAAATAAACTTTTAAGTAAATTTTTTTTTTTTTTTTTAAATCAGATCTCTCTGGTAGTATTGGCAAGAAAAAATTGTCAGAAGCGGTTTAATACTGGTTTTGTTTTCTAGAGTACAACCTCACTTGAAGAAGTGTTTTGAGGGAATTGCAAGTGTGGAATTTACTGATGTATTAGATATTACACACATTAAAAGTAGTGAAGGAGAGACTGTGGAACTCATAGAGACAATCTCGACATCAGAAGCTAGAGGTCAAGTTGAAAAATGGCTGGTTGAACTGGAGGCAGCTATGCTGAAGTCTGTCCACAAGGTAACAAGTCCTAACCTCTTATTTTCTAGGCTAATGTCATTCAGCATTGATTTCTTCAGTAAACATTGACATATACTGGAATCACTTTTTATTCTTTGAACCTAGCAGGAACGTTAAAACAATGAATTCAGTCTTTAAAGGTTATATCTTTTTTTTTTTTAGTTCTGGTGTTAATTTCTGGTTGTAAAATTCTCTAAAATTCTTTAAAATTAAATAGTAGAGTCAAAAACGTTTGCACCAAGGATTCTTTTGCCAGAGATTGTTCTCTACTTGATGTCGTATTAAGGGACAAGATTAAACTGAAAGATTGCCCGTGGTTTTTTTTAATGTTCCTCTTAATTATGACTACCTAATCAAGACCCTTGACTCTTCTTTTCACATTGTATCATTATAGTCTTTACAGTGTCTCATCATTGTGTCATGTATTTTTTATTGATGCTATTGTGTGTATGCATTGTTATCAAGGATAATCCCAATGAAATAAAAATTTGCACTGGAATCGTTGGGATTATCCTTGAGTGGCGCTAGAACCAGGTTAATTATTCTATTATTGGAAAATACATTTGAAGTTAGGTATAAGTTTAAATAATATGATCTGCAAAATTAAAAGCTCTGAGTTTTTACTAGAATGAATAGATGAAAAAACTTTCAGTTTGCGATATTACTTCTAACTAAATTGTGTTTGTACTTGTTTTCTAGTTTCATTGTAGATGAAGGTAGAACATTTTAAGTATCTGATGGCAAGAATAATTTTAGAACGTGTTGTGAAATCACTTTTCAGAAATTTTGTGTGATCATTCATATTATGACATTTTGGGGTTTTTTGAGCTTTGTTGCGAGATTTGCTTGCAAGGTTTCAGTATTATAGGGTTGAATTTGAGGCTGAATCTAGACCCTGATTTATTTTTTATTCTCAGTAATCCAGCCTAACCTAAATTAATTCTAAAGCTGAACATTACCTGTTTTCACATGTAGTTATAGTGTGCTTTTTCCTGTCTAGGTCATTGGGGATGCACTTGAAGCTTATCCAAAAACTCCACGTGTTAATTGGGTAAGAGAGTGGCCTGGACAAACAGTTCTTTGTGTATCCCAAACTTTCTGGACAATGCAAGTGCAGATGTCTATTAGAAATGGCCAAATGGTAAGAATATTTTGAATTTAAATTTACGTCAAATTGATATAATGCAATATTAAATCAGACCTTTGGTAGTAACATTTTTGGATAAACAGGTTTTCAATGTAATAGTTAATCTCTTGAGTACCTACTTTAAAGATCTACCTGAAATGTGATCCTTGAAGACTTTGAGGTTAATATTTCCGTTTGGATATAGGCACCAATGCTCCTGCACTATGTCAGTGTGCGTTCTATTTAGGATTTTCAGGAAGGAGAGACAGGAATTCTAATCTTAGAGATTTTAGATTAAAAAAAAAAAAGAAAGCCAACCTCACCTTAATGAGTCTGTAGTTAATGTTGATTACATATTTCTGTGAAAGCAGCCCAGTGGTATATTCAGGTGGTATGGACTAGCATAGCTTTTCTGTTTGTCTCTGGTTCAGAATTCTAACTTACCTTCATTAATGTTTAGTGCTTTTTATGAAGATGGGCTAGGACTAGCATTAGAAGATATATACCATCCTCACCCGTGTCAAATAATGAATACATATGCCTGACTGGTACAGAATTTATAATCTGTTAGCTAATGCTAGTGGAAATAAAGGTACTTAAGGTACTGAATTAAGATTCAGGATATGTGTTTTGTAGAACCTTTCTTCTGTTTATCACTAAGGCTTAATGCTCTCACCTGTTGTATTTGGAAGTGTTCCAGAATGGCCACCATCAGATGAGGCAACTAGATTTTCACTCTCTAGTATTTGGACAGAAAGAAACATGAAGTTTTTCACAGTTATACATAAAGTTATAACTTTGTGATACTTCATAAAACACTCTCTTCTTTTCATTCTTATTTTTTGCAATGATGTGGTATCAATTGAAAGAACTTCTACAGTATTGTATTTTTGGATTCTCCCTGTTCATATATAGCTGAGCTGTACCACAAACACAAAGTTTTATCTAATCTTTAATCCATACATGGAGCAGTACTTTAAGGCTGTATAACACTTTCTGCTTATTCACAAGTTGAAGCAATAGCTCCTGGTAATAGTGGCTTTTTTGAGCAGCTGCACTTCTGACATTCAAGGAAAAGAAGCTTCTGAGAGTCTTGGAAGAGAGAACTAAAGGAAGAAGAGACGTTATCTGCTAATACAAGGAGTAAATCTTGTATTGCAACAAATTGGAAGATTTGAAAAAGATTTGAAAATATTTTCTTTTCCCAGTAATAAAGGAGATCCTCAGTTTCCTGGGGAAAGAAATAAGTCTTCTACATACTCTGCACCATTTATCCTCAGTTGGTGAAGGATTTTCAGGAAGGAGAGACAGGAATTCTAATCTTAGAGATTTTAGTTTTAAAAAAATAAGAAAGCCAACCTCACCTTAAGTAGTAGGTGTCTGTAGTTAATGTTGTTAGTGAATAAAAGAGGAAGTTAAGCAAGTGTTAAATTAATTTGGTTTTGGGAATGTTTGTTACAGAATTCTGAGCCTAGACAAAAGCTCTTGTGCTGCTCTGTATCAAGCCTTTTGTGTACGTGGGCATGCAGGGAAACCTGTCCTTCCTGTAGCTTTCACTCAAATTCTGTTGTAGTGGGAATTCTGCTCATTTGCTTCAGCCCAAGAATCTTCGTTCTGCTGTGGAAAGGGGCTTGTATGTAGTGAAGCAGTGGAGAGGCATTTGCATTTCCTGACAATCTGTCACAAATCTGTGGCAGGGAGAACTCTGTCTTACAGCCTTCAATGTTCTTTCTCTTTTCCATTCCTATGTTGTATACTAAAGCATAAGAAACATGGCAGACAATCAGTGACCACGTGAGAGGCCAAAAGTACTGCATTCTGCCTGAAGCACTTCAGTGTTTTCTGGGACAGGATGCCAATATCATTTAAGTCACTGATTAATATTAAATATGTGTTCACACATGCATGCACATGCATACACATGCTCCCTTTCAAACATTTTTGAGTTGTTTCCAACAAATGACTGTTGTACATAAATCAAAGGTGCAAATTTCTTGTTAAAACCAAATAACGAACTAAGATGCTATACAGAAACAAAGGTGTTTCATAAATTTTGAGGGCATTGTCTTGTGGACCATGTGCATTCTCAGTAAAATACAGTCATATGGTCAGAAAGATAGCACCAAGGAATGTTACTGGTATAGGAGTTGACATATTTTGTGCCTCAGCTGATATCTCATGTTTGCTGAGGAAAACTTGGTGGTAAGCAAGTGAGTTATTATCCCTGACTTGAGTGAGATATTTCAGATTTTGTCCTGGTCAGAACTTCTAATGCAACACTGTAGAAATTGAACTGCTTTTGAACTCTATGTTTACTGCTTTATTCTCATAAATAAAAATAAGTCATACTAAGAAGATGATTATCCAAACTTAATGTTTGGAAAATAACTAGTTGAGATGAGACACCTCAAAATCATCATAATCTATTGAGGGTTACCAGTGCCAGTGTGTTTGGAGACGAACAGCAGGCTATCAGGGAGAAAAATCTAAAACAGGCCTAGGTGAGTTTTTCTCCAGACAAATAGAAGCCATTCCTCTATAGAAACATGCTTTGGTGTGAATGTTTTGCTAAGGTTAATTCCCACTTTTATATTTCAATTCAATAAGGCACTTCATCACGTCTAAGTACTGTCATGATACAAGTGGTTTCCTTAATCAGGCCTTTCCTGTTTACCAGCAACTTATTAGCATGAAAGAAACTATCAATTACTGTGTAAAAGAAATGATTAAGCTAACTGAACACAAACTATAACCAAAAGTCAATAAACTGAAAAATAGCAGAAAAATGCATTTTCTTGTTAACTTTTTTGAATTATAAATGTGTTATTGTTTATAACTGTGGTAGGACATAAAGGTGTTTTTCTAGTTTTTCTAACCATAGAAAGTGTATTGTATACATATAAGTGGATCTTTAAAACATGTGTGGCATTTTCCTTTCCTTAATGTGAAATATATATAAAAATAAGGACCATCTCCTGTGTTCCAGGAATAAAATAGTGTATGCTGTTTTGTTTCCAGATATGTATCATTGATGTTTCACATATGGTTCTGTAAAAATAGAAAAAAAAAAAAAACCCAAACCTCTGGTTGAACTACCAGTGAATGAAGGGCATTGTACTACTATTATAGTGAGAAGGAACTTTTTAATACAGAGAAATAAAAATAATATAAGAAAAAATAATCAAACCTTAGATTAGACATACAACTTCTTAACTTTTAAAAATTTTTGCAGGCGCTAGAGGATTTTCTGGAACAAAATAATAGACAGATTGAGGACATTGTCACCTTGGTGCGAGGAAAGCTGTCTAAGCAGAATCGAGTGACTCTAGGAGCACTTGTTGTGCTTGATGTTCATGCTAGGGATGTTCTTGCATCTCTAGTAAGCAAGAAAGTCAAAGATGAGAGTGACTTTGAATGGTTAAGTCAGCTTAGGTACTACTGGGAGGTAAGTGATACCTCTCAATCCTATTAGAAGGTAATTTCTGTTCACAGCTTTTCAATTTCTGCTTGCTTGCTGACACAGAGAATGGTTTCACTACTATGAGAATTTCTGTTGATAAGAGAATACCTATAACCAGTCATTTTATGGATTGCTAAATAGAATGGCCAGTAGGCAGACGCAAACAGTTTTTAATTAAAATTACTTTTTTCATCACTGCTGAGTCTCATTACATTTGTTGAATTTGTGGAAGGGGTTACAGATAAAATTTGTTCACTCAAAGGCTGTATTTCGGTTTTCTGATTCTGCAGGATAGAGAATGCTATAGGGATGACAATTTTCAATTAGAGGTTTTAATCTGACTCATTGTCAATATTCTTTCATCTGTGCATTACATTCATTGGCAAAATAACAATGTTTATACTGGATAGTGGTAGGATACAATATTTTACATTCATCAGGACAAGATTTCCCATAATACAGAAGACATTGCATGTGAAGTTAAAAAAAATGTATATGTAGGGATCATACATTGCCGTATCAGAGTCATCAGGTTGACCATAACTACAGCTATTGTTCATGATTACTTCTGTTTACCTTTTAGAAAATCCGTTAACTTTCTAAGTAGCTACACAAGACAGTTTTACTCTGCAATATGGTTAGTAGGATCTTTTTTTAGATAACAGTTAATGTAAAAATGTGTCGATACTTTAGTAGTATCTATTAATTGGCAATTTTTTTTGTTTGTTTGAGTCACATTGAAACTAGTGTCTTGGAGCAATCAGTAGTCTGCCATGTAGTTGTTTCTAACAGCATCAGACCTGTTTATGAACTTGAGAAATAGTGTTGAGTTGTGGGTGTGGAGTTTTTTAAAATTGTTTCTTTAATCTATAAAATTAATGCCTTTTTTCTTAGCAAGGGCATCTAGAAACAAAGATGATCAATGCCGGACTGAGGTATGGATATGAATATCTTGGCAATACCCCTAGGCTGGTTATTACTCCACTTACAGACAGATGCTACAGGTAAAACTGCAAGTTACTAAATGTACTGTATTAGCAAGAATTTATTTAGTTGAGATATTTTAATTAGTCCTGAGAATAGATGACTCCAGAATTGTATTTTTCATGTTCTAATAGGCGTAATTAGAATAGGATACATGTCTTTTGGTGCAATAGAATTGGTCCTGTATGAGCATTTTAATTTAAATTTGTCATAAAATTAATCTTTTGTGACACTATAATTAGTGATAAATTACAAGATTTAGATTTAGAAAGTGGAAAGTAAGCTATTCTCTATGGTAAACTTCTAGTAAACTTCATACATTACTACACATTTGTAAATTACAGCTGGCCAGAAGCAAGTAAACTGTATCATCATAGGAAAATGCAGGCATGGAACAAATTTTTTGAAGTTTCTGGTAAAAGTTAGAGCAGCTGGAAAAATAGCATAAAAATTTGTACAATTTATTTTTTTTCTATTATTTTGTTTTCAGAACCCTATTTGGTGCACTGCACTTACATCTTGGAGGTGCCCCTGAAGGTCCTGCTGGAACTGGAAAAACAGAAACTACAAAAGATTTAGCAAAGGCTGTAGCTAAACAGTGTGTGGTTTTCAATTGTTCGGATGGATTGGATTACCTTGCATTAGGAAAATTTTTTAAGGTTTGGATAAATCTTGAGGGTCATATTCTCAATTACATTAAAGCCCTTCAATTATTTTGGCACTTGAAGTTGTCTTAAGGTATTGTAAATGTATCTTCCTCCACTTCCAGGCCGCTATATAATGCTAGTATTGTGCAGATAGGTCTTACCATAAGTAAGAATCCAACCAAGATACCAAAATGTTTTTTCTGTGCTTTGACAATGAAATATACCATAATGATTTTATTTGCTTTAAATAGGCAACATAGATGCTATTTCAATGAGTACATTTTTAATAGCTGATTGCAAATTTTAGGGGACTTGAAGTTTAAACTAAAGTCTAAATAAGCTGGTATACAAATCAAGCATTTCAGTATTAGCCTGAGTAGACAGCTCTGTATTACGAAAATCTATCCTGAATGGACATCTCTGTCTTATAGCCCAGAGTCCTGGTTTGGACTGAAATGATACAAAAATAGAGCAAGTATGATTTCCTCCCTGGCATTATTCTTACCTTCTGAGTCGGAGGTAGCTTTGGAACGATGCAATTTGTCTTTAAAATTCAACATGATGAAAGTTCACCAAAATAAGCTACATTAAGAGTTTTTATTTAGAATGATGAAAACAAAATACCATCTTGAATGGGAATTTTAGAATTTACTGTTAACAAAGCATGAGATGCTATTGGAAGACTACTAGTGCTGCAGAGATGGTACAGTAGCATTTGGGGAGCATATCTCAGAAAAGACCTACGAATTAACCAGAACTATAGGAAAAGAGAATTTATTCTTTAATTGCACTTTAGGTAACATGGTATGCCATAAACAAATGGTTAATTTTAGCTGTGTAGAAGTCCTTACATTGCCTTTTTCCACTGTGAACTCTGTTAGCATAGATGCAGAAGAAGAGTAGGTTTTCTGGAGGCTTCTTTAGTGCTGAAATCTTCCCCCTTGTCCAGTTGCAAAATACTGATTATAAAGGTAAAACATGCAAAATGTGTGTATTTGATAGGCACTTTGCATATGACAGAGAATTAGGATTTTGGATTAGTTTGTACAGGTTTTTTGTCTTTTTTTTTTTTTCCAAGAAACATTTTTTAAATTTCTGTAATTCTTTTTGAAACAAATTCTATCTGGAGTGATTTTGTTTAGAAGTTAGTGCTCTGGATCATGGATAGAAGTGCTTTCTTTGCACATTAAAACTTTTTCTTGGTGCAGAATTATTTTGGTTGGCACGTCCAAAATAAGTAATTACCTATTAATTAGTCATATGTCTGTCTCTTCTAGGGTTTGTTGTCTTGTGGGGCATGGGCTTGCTTTGATGAATTCAACAGGATTGATTTGGAAGTACTCTCTGTGGTTGCTCAGCAGATTTTTACTATCCAAAGAGGTAACCTGTTATTTTAATCATATTTTTCACTTACACGTGACAAAGAATAAAGATGCAACAAAACTGGCCCAGCAATGCCATTAGTTTTTATTTCTCCATAGGCATTAATTCAGGATCTGATTTAATAGTATTTGAAGGAACTGAACTGAAACTGAACCCTACATGTGCTGTCTTCATTACCATGAATCCTGGTTATGCTGGGCGTTCAGAGCTTCCTGATAATCTTAAGGTATTACAACACTTGTCATTTTATTACTTTTAATAGCTAATAGAGAAAGTAAAAAAAAAAATACAACAACTTTTTGTCAAATATAGAAATTATTAAGAATATTTAATATTGGTTACTTTCAGTTTTTTATTACACTAGTGTAAAAATCATCTCTCAGAAGAAAAGAAATTTAAAAATTATAATTAGATTGAAAAATAGGAATAAATTAAATTTTAAAATGTCAGGAAGTGGTTGCTTGATTCAAGATTTGACGGTCAGGGTGAAAAAAAGTTAAAAAACCCCCCAACTTAATGTGTTTCTTGGCTAAGCACCTGAAAGTTCAAAAATTAAAAGGAAAACTTTATAGTGTACAAGCAGTGAATAATATCTTAATATTGAATAAAAATGTGGGGTTTTATTAGTTTCCGTTTTTTTCTGACAAATTATTTGGTTTGATCTGAAGGGACTTGTGGTGTTTTTAATATAAGAGATTGCTGTTCTTTGTAAGTTTATTATTGAATGATTGTTCCAAGAGTGCTACATCCTTTCTTACCCTTTAAATACATTTGTCCTGTGTCCATAGAAAGAAGAGGAAATCTGAGCAAATATACTGATAAATTAATAAAAATGTAGAAAAGTACAGTCTTTGTAAATATTTCCCAGAACTGTCTGGGAAGCTTACTCACTAACACATAGTATGAATACAAGATTCAAAAATACTACTTGTATAGATGGGAGAGGATAATTTAAAAAACTTTCTGGTAGCATATGAAAAGGAGTGAAAGTTTTGTCTGTTTGAAAGTATTCTGATGCTTGTTCGGTAGAACAATGGTAAAATTGAAGCATAGACTGCAGCTAAACAATGCTAGTAGGAGTCTGACAGCATCAACTTACTTGTGGTTGTTGTATTGCACTCCTGTATTCCTTCTAGAGCTTGTGGTGTTTTATGTGTTTGTTGTTAATCTTGAATGAAGAAGACCTACAACCATGAATTGTCACAATGGAAAATAAAGTATTTCTAAGCATTTATGGAAAGCCATTAAATATATTGTAGTCATAATTATGATAGTTAAATTTAATTGGCTGTCACTGTATTAATAAAATAATGAAAAAAATACAATTTTATGTAATTGTAGAAAAAAGTTGTATATAATGATGTGGTATAATTTTTTCTGATGTGATTTTTCATATATATGTTTAATAGGCTCTCTTTAGAACAGTAGCTATGATGGTTCCTGATTATGCCATGATTGCAGAGATTGTTCTGTATTCTTGTGGTTTTGTTACTGCTCGACCTCTATCTGTAAAGATTGTAGCTACGTATCGTCTGTGTTCAGAGCAGTTGTCTTCTCAGCACCATTATGATTATGGAATGAGAGCTGTGAAGTCAGTACTTACTGCTGCTGGCAACTTGAAGGTAAATGATTTTTAAAATTTTCTTTGTCATCCAATAACTTAGTAATGTGCCTCTTTCGTAACAGAAGGTACACTATTCTACATAATGACAAGTAGCTGTTTAAAATTTCATCCTGTGATAGCTATGAAAAGAAAAGGGTATGTATTAGGGCATAAGCTGAGGAAAGTCAAGAAGAGATAAAGCTACCAGGCCATTCACCATGCCACTTGTCACTCAATGACGTGCCTATTAAGCGTGCTGATTATCTTTCAAGAATTCTAGTGAAATGCCAGTTTACAGAGTTGTTTGGCATGTTGGCCACTGCTTTGCTCTGCTTTTCTTAGCAGGTTCAGATGCCTTTGCCGTTGTATGAGAATACTTTCCAGTAACACACTGGCTAGTATTTGCCACGTGTGACTTTGATCACACTTTTATCTTTAAGAAAAATGGTGTATGATGTAATATTTTGTTTTGGCTTGCGTTGTGGATGAATGAATACATTTTACTAAGAAACTAAGCTGTTGTTTTATTAATTCAGTTATTTTTATTTAGGTAGACTAGTATAATTTATAACTCTCTTCCATTCCAATTTTTTTTCAACGTATAATCCTACTATTACAAAAAAAACCCCTACAACCCCCCAAATCAATAACTAAGCTATGTATTGTGGCAAGAGAGGCACATATATTTTTTAAATTTTTTTTTAATAACCTGGGAGAGACACCTATATGCAAGCTTTTAGAATTTCCACTTTGCTGAAGGCAGTTGTTTTACATCAAAGTAGGGAAAATTATCCTTCTTCGGAAGAAAAGGAATACATCTTAGAAAGCAAAAAATCAATGGTTTAGGAAAAAATGTCATATCAAATTTATAGTAACACCCATCACTGGGCATAAACTAAAGTGAAATTGGCCTGGCTATAGAAACCTACCACAAACACTTTGATCTGAATGTATAAACATACATACAGAACATATGTTGTTATCAGTGGACCTGAACCTGCCAAAATAATTACATAGATGCACAACAGGAACTGTTCAGTAAAACAGGCAATTTTAACATCTGTTTTTTGAAACTATAAAAATTAACTAACACTATTTTTTATATTTTTTAGCTGAAATATCCATTGGAAGATGAAGAAATTTTGCTCCTTAGATCCATTACAGATGTCAACCTGCCTAAATTCTTGTCTCATGATTTACCACTTTTTGAGGTAGAAAACATACAGCTTTTTAGTAATGTAAAAAGCTTGCTAAAAATACTAATTGATGAAAATATTATATAACAGGCTTATCAGAGAGGTGGACCAAAAACTTCTTTAATCTAGCCTATAATTATTTTAAAACTTAGTCTTAACTGTTCCTTCCTAGCAAATATAGCGAGCATTTGGGTTTTGATAGTTTAGACCAATGAAATTTTCTTCCAAGTCTACCGCTTGAAATGGTAACATGCTATTTTTATATATCGTGTATTCAAGATTTCAGAGTACCTTATAGGTATTCTTATGAAATACGTAGGTACTAATAGTCTCCTTTTTATAAGAGAAAATTTGGATTTTCATTTAAAACGTGCAAAATACTAAGTAGACTAAGTGGCCCACATTTGTTCTTGTGCTGAGTTGATCTCAATATGGAACTGAGCTGGAGAAAATGCTCTTTAACTTGCTTCCCTGATTTACAGGATGCACTAACACAATCAGTCTGTGTTCTAATATGTGCCATTTGGATTGGACTTCTAATGTGTTACTGCAGGATATGCATGATTAATATACCTCTGATTGAACCAGACGTGCCTAACACAAGTGTGAGCTGTCAACTTTCTTAGGAAAAGTTTGCAATCTTCTTTGGTAGTTGTGAGCTTTCTGTGTCCTGTTAGAAGAAGAAAGGATCTGGGCTGGTATATGTTTGGAAACTGTGAAAACATTGTCCTTCATGAGTACCTTTTTAAACATTAGTGGAAAGATCTTATGTGGAAAAAAATTGTTTCTTCATATACAGCCATGGGAATTTGTGTGCAATTATACACTCACAACATCAAAAACACTCATGAGGTGTTTTGGATAGTAATAGATATATTTTAGCAGTCATATTAGTTGCAATTATATTTTCAGTACATAATACTTATTTTTGTGTAATTTCATAATGCAATAAAATGAGGTAATTTCTATAAGAAAACATCCATGAGGGCATGAAAGTAATATGGAAGCTCTTTCCTTTAGGAATTTTAAGAAAAAGCCTTAGAAATCTGAAGCACAGAAAAGGTAATGGCCTTATGGCCTTGCCCAAAGTTATATGAAAACGTAATGAATAAGACACTGTGAACATATGTCTCTGTACACTGTCACTCTAATCTAATTAAAATTCTACCTAAATAACACACTTGTTCCTGAAAACAAGTCGTAAGCATGAAGGGAGATTTTATTTCTTCCTAAGTTTTGAAATAGTGGAGATAAATTTAGGGAAGTTGTCTGGGAAAATTGAAGCATCTTCACTAGTTGTTTCTCTACGTTTCAGTCTTTAAGAATAAGAATAGCAATGTTAAGAATTTAGCGTACAGAAATTAACTCTAAGTATATTTATGAAGTAATACTATACGTTTTTCACTTTGATAGAATAACAAATGTGTGTTGCTTTAGAGATGAAATAGCCTTGCACATACTAATATTTTGCTTGTTGGCATATCCCAAAACCAGGAAAAATTTTATGAGTTAAAGCTGGGAAGTATCACATTATTGACTTGTAAACAGCAAAAGAAGGCTAAGGAACGTAAGGCTAATAAACAGAATTAAAGTAGATGATTATGTCAGTACAGAACAGATGCATGTTACAAGGAAAAACACTGACAAATGAGCATGATGCCACAATGTCACTGTAATTAGTTATCCATTGTGGGATAGATTTAAGAGTAAACAGTAAGTTAGGCCTAGAGTAAGTGGGAATTGTAATAGCCTAATTCTGTTAGTTCTGGAATAAAGTAGCTTTGTTTGAAATTCTTATCAGATACAGAAAGAATTATGAAAAGATTTAACTTCAGCAGTAGTAATGTAATTTAAAATTTTAAATATTATTTTAAGAATTATTTCCATTTTTATTATGAGAAATATTAATTTCTTCCCTCAATTTATATATCACGCTTGAGAGAAATGGGGAAACACCCATGTCCTCCCTCATTCATTTTCATTTTGCTGGTTTGTTCGTTGTTCAGGTGTCCAGTGTAGTCAGGTACATCTGGCTTGAGATACACAGTAACTCTTCTGTGTTTACGTAGGAGCATGCAAATGATACATGCTTTCTCTATCTTGTTTTGCTCAAAACTCTGCTTCACTTTGTTTTAAATTATTTATAGTCTGCCCAGATTTTTGAATCTTGATTTTTAACACTTAAATTTTCCTGTAATACTACCTTGTAATGTATTGCATTGGGCCTATCATGAGATGAGATCCATCCGCGGGTCCTGAAGGAACTGGCGGATGAAGTTGCTGAACCACTTCCATTGTATTTGAGAAATCGTGGCAGTCCGGTGAAGTTCCCACTGACTGGAAAAGGGGAAACATAACCCCCATTTTTAAAAAGGGAAAAAAGGAAGACCTGGGGAACTATAGGCCAGTCAGTCTCATCCCTGTGCCTGGGAAGATCATGGAACAGATCCTTCTGGAAGCTATGCTAAGGCACATGGAGGACAGGAAAGTGATTCGAGACAGCCAGCATGGCTTCACCAAGGGCAAGTCCTGCCTGACCAACCTAGTGGCCTTCTATGATGGAGTGACTACATCAGTGGACATGGGAAGGGCTACCGATGTCATCTATCTAGACCTCTGTAAGGGCTTTGACATGGTCCCCCACAACATCCTTCTCTCTAAACTGGAGAGGTATGGATTTGATGGGTGGACTGTCAGGTGGGTGAGGAATTGGTTGGGTGGATGCATCCAGAGGGTAGTGGTCAATGGCTCAATGTCCAGATGGAGGTTGGTGACGAGTGGTGTCCTGCAGGGGTCCATACTGGGACTGGTACTATTTAGTATCTTCATCAATGACATAGTGGGATCGAGTGCACCCTCAGCAAGTTTGCAGATGACACCAAGCTGAGTGGTGCAGTAGACACGCCTGAGGGACGGGATGCCATCCAGAGGAACCTGGACGAGCTCGAGAAGTGGGCCTGTGTGAACCTTATGAGGTTATGTCAACAAGCAAAGGCCAAGTGCAAGGTCCTGCACCTGGGTTGGGGCCACCCCCACTATCAATACAGGCTGGGGGATGAAGGGATTGAGAGCAGCCCTGCCGAGAAGGACTTGGGGGCTACTGGTGGACAAAAAGCTGGACATGAGCCGGCAATGTGCGCTCGCAGCCCGGAAGGCCAACCGTATCCTGGGCTGCATCAGAAGAAGCGTGGTCAGCAGGCCAGAGAGGCAATTCTGCCCCTCTGCTCTGGTGAGACCCCACCTGCAGTACTGTGTCCAGCTCTGGAGCCCTCAGCACAGGAAAGACATGGACCTGTTGGAGCGGGTCCGGAGGAGGGCCACAAAAATGATGAGGGTGATGGAACGCCTCTCCTATGAAGAAAGGCTGAGAGAGTTGGGGTTGTTCAGCCTGGAGAAGAGAAGGCTTTGGGGAGACCTTATTGCGGTCTATCAGTACTTAAAGGGGGCTTATAAGAAAGATGGCGGCAAACTTTTTAGCAGGGCCTGTTGCAACAGGACAAGGGTGAATGGTTTTAAACTAAAAGAGGGTAGATTTAGACTAGATGTAGGGAAGAAATTTTTTACAATGAGGGTGGTGAAACACTGGCACAGGTTGCCCAGAGAGGTGGTAGATGCCCCATTGCTGAAAACATTCAAGGTCAGGTTGGATGGGGCTCTGAGCAACCTGATCTAGTGGAAGATGTCCCTGCCTATGGTCAGGGGGTTGGACTAGATGACCTTCCAACCCAAACTATTCTATGATTCTGTGATCCTATAATAAAGTCTTTGAGTCCTATTAATGGGTTTGTTTATAAAATTGTTCCTGCTCTGTTGTGGAGAAGACACTTTTGCCCAGCAGTACAACTTATGCTATGACACTAAATAGTTTCTTTTAATATGGTATTCCTCCATTTCCCCATATTTATGTCACCCATTTTGTAAGAAGGAAATGATTAACAAATTTTTTTTTTCCTTTCTCTCATTATCTTAGTTATAAAATCTAGTAGGCATAGAAAGACCATATTCTAGCACAAGTGTATAAATCTTTAATTCTTTAACAGAGTGTGGAGAAAAATTGCAGGAGATGAATGACCAATGGAAATTTTACATCAAATGTGTTTCAGACAAGAAAAGCTGCTCACTTTGAACACCACTTGATATTTCTACTTGGGAAATATGATTATTTTCATTGGAAAAGCCCTGGTTTTGTCATAGTCAATTGTAAAACATGTCCCTGGTAACACAGAACGTTAAACATATATTTTAATACATTTCAATAAAACAAACACTTTGAGGTCAGGATGTGGTATGCTCATTAATATGTTAACAGTGCAAACTAACAGTGCTAAAAGAAAACAAAGGCACACAGTAGAAGGACACCAACATACATAGTAACAGGAAAAACGTCAAAATAATGTGATTCTAAGTTCACCAATAATTGCTGTCATTGTCATTTCTAAAGAATATGTTTTATTTTGAATGTTTTTTTAGTAGTCTTTGCTTTCCGAGTTGATACTGCAGTTCTGTCTAATTGAAATGATAGCCCAGAGATTCTTTTTCTCATTTGTTATGTCTTCAGTTTATTCTGTATCTTTCTTGTTTTGTTGTAAGCAAAACTGCAGGATCTATGCTTTTAAATTTAGATTTCAGTTAATTATTTTTCAATTATTGAGGAAAAAAGGTAAATGCTTTCTCCACTTTCTAACTTCAAGTTTTATAAACTAGTTTAATAAAAGCTAATGTTTATCAGGAAAGAATATGCTTAGTTAATCCCTTCTCTATGTGCTCAGGTAAGCATGAAAAAGGGACTTGAAATAAATATCAATAATAGATTACAAAGTCAAAGTTTTGGCTCAGACAAGAGTGATATGTGAAATTCATAATTATTTTACTCAAAATAGATATCAGTCTACCTAGTGTCAACAAAGGGTTGATTGCATGAGTTTCAAACCGGATTACTGTGAAAATAAGTGTACTTTACAATTAATTGTTTGGATAGGGTATTACTTCTGATTTGTTTCCCGGTGTGAAGCTACCAAAACCAGACTACAATGACCTATTGGAAGCCATCAAAACAAACTGTGATGCTATGAATTTGCAAATGACCGATGTATTTACTATGAAGATCCTGCAGATATACGAGATGATGATTGTGCGTCATGGCTTTATGATAGTTGGAGAGCCTTTTGGGGGAAAAACCTGTGCATATCGAGTTCTGGCAGGAGCATTGGGAGACATATGTGAGAAGGTATCTAAACATTTTTATAAAATATTTATGGTGAAAACTATTTTCAAACAATTTTTATAAATATATTTTAGTATTTATACTGAATACAGAATTTACTTTAAGGAACTTAAAAGCATAAGGAGAAGCTAAAGAATTTGATTGAGCAGCTGTACTTCCAATCTTAGGTAAGATAGGATGACCCGATTTTAAATATACATATTTCATACATTTCGTGCATTTCTACACATGGCATTTTCTCAAAATTCTTGATTGGATTGGATAAGGAATTAATTAGCTACTTGAAATTTTATGATAAACTCTTCCTTGTGAAAGTTTTATACCGGATTTCCAACTTACTCACATGAGAGCTACTGAACTCTCTTTTAACAGAGATTATTCAGTTTAGAACTACACAAAACAATGGATCTGCTTCATAAACTTATACAAACTGTTGACGATTTTCTGATAAGAATGTAATAAACCCATATAAACCCAGAAACTAAATAGTCTCAAATTTTGATTATTTTTGAAACCGGGGTATTTCAATTTTTCAGACAAATTTTGGATCTGAAAAAAATCCAAGATCTGTTCTGCTAAATAACTTCTTACCTGACATTGGAGAAGTGGGTAATAATTGTTATCTGTGGAACATTTAAGTGGTCCAGTAGTATAGCTATACCAAATCTTGCTCAAATTCAAGCCATCAAAATGTTTATGTTTCATATGGGATCTCTGGAATCCTGCCACTTGGGCTGTGGAGGCTTTTGCAGAATAATCTAATCATAGTTACTGTCTTTAGTATTCTGTGGTCTAAGGACCTCTAGATTCAGTCTAGTCTGATCTGCAGGATGGAATGTAAACCCAATACAAGGAACTTTTGTAGCTGTTTCTGAAATGAAGTGTTTAGGATTTGAGACTTGCGAGGTGACTGGCCCATTCAGTGAACTCCAGGCACCTCCAGAGAAAAACAGGAATAACCATGAACCATAAGTGATCTTCAGGACACTGGATTTCTTCAGGCTAGCTGACTGGAAACATGCAACCAAGCACTTTAGCAAAATTGTTTCATTTCCTTAATGGTGATTTTCAGGCAGGCACCTTGTATTTTTGTGCGGATATCAGCAAGACTAGGCTGGGTAGACTTTTACATTGGTATTGCTATCAGATGGAACTCTATTCTTATGATCTTTTATTAAAAGCTGTTACTTATTTGCTTCCTATATTATAGATTAAATTTTGAAGCTTTTGCTTTTAGTATGTAGGAGAAATTCTGTTCCTGCCTGTCGCTCCAATAAAACAATATTTAACTTTCTGCTTTTCCTTTTAATTCAGTGAATCATTGTCTACTCATTCCCATTTTTGTTTGTTAAGGAAAAAAGTTATGTGGTAGAGTAAGAAATTTTTATCTGATGATTTTCTTCCTATTAACTCAGCTTCTCAATCAACTCTAATGATTAATTTAATGGCCATCACACCTATTGGAGCTTTTTTCTTTTTTTTTTTTTTCCCCTAAAAGAACTGGTATCAAGCTAATCAACACAATTTCATTTTGATGATGATAACAATTGCTTTTTTGGAGGATTTTTACTATCTTGAAGAAAATCTTCTCATTGATCTGAACCTATTAGTGTTTAGTTCTGGGAACTCTAGCAGCTGTATTGGGACTATATCCAAATTTTATAACTGGGGGGCATTGTGATAAGTAAGATGAGAAGGAGAGATTTGTGATGAAGTAAGAAGCTGCTAACAGAAATAATACAAAACAAAATTGTAATGTACTTGCAAGTCTTGAAGGTTGTAAATCTAAATTTATGTCATTGCAAGAGCGTGTTAATTTTTTAGGTGGGCAACTGTGACAAATTTGCTGTACTCAGGGTTTTTTTTTAAATTGTATTTTTGTCATGCTTGTGTGTTTGCTGTTTACATAGCTTATACTCTTTCCAAGAAGTTGTTATCCATTTTCCCCTTTCTATAAATAACGTTTCCCTCTGAATATTCACTTCGGTGAAATAAAAAAGTATGTTAGAATTAATTGTAATTCAATACACACTGTCAGAAAAAGAAGTTGTAATCATACTTTTTAATAAACATACTTGTTTTTCCTTTGAAATAGTATAATAAAAATTCCTGCATTTTATATTTCATGAAGGGAATCAAAGATTATGTGTATCTGTGGGAGGAAGGCAGTCAGAACAGGCATGAAATGATGCCAAACTCCTGATTTCTCAGTTCAAGTTCATAAATAATAGGACTGCTTTTGGAAGGAAAGAGGTTTTTTCTTAAATCAGGGATACTCGTTTCTTATATTTTAAGGCTATAATAAAGAGGTGTTCAAATGAGTGTTTGCGGTTTGTCACTTTTGCTTGTAATTCATTCCTGTAGAACAGTGGTTTCAGCCATCTGATCTCTGATGTGTGTAGTATTAAATGTCATATATAGTCAGAAGGAGAGAAGAAAGAATCAGTTGAAGTTCAGTCAAAAAGTAAAATTAGATATCTTTACATGGTTTAAGTAAAAAAAAAAAACCAAAACCCAAAGCAACTTTGTAACATCATTCTGACATCAATCTCAGAAATTTACCAAGGCAGTCATATTTATTCCTTAAACATGGGAAAAATGGGATAGAGAGACAAAAGGGTTTGGCCTGTTGTAATCCCTGTAAGTGTAAGAATAGAACTTGGGTCTCTTAACTGCCTAATTTCCAGTCACTGACATTTAAAAAAAAAAAAAAAAGAAAAGAATTCCATTTTCATTTATCAAGCCACTGTTCAGTATTAAAATTAGATTTCCAACTACATATGATAAAGTTGGGATAATTATCTTTAGACACTAGTAAACCATCTTTTAAATGTAATATGTGTAATGTCTTTCCTGCTGTAAACTGATGAAGTTTTTATGAAGATTTAATAATATATAACTGTAAAAGTCAAAATAAAACAAGTGGTCTAATAAATTGCATGTTTGGTGTTAACAGATTTTATTACTTTTGTGTCTTCAGGGGCTGATGGAAGAAAACAAAGTTCAGATCACTGTTTTAAATCCCAAATCCATAACAATGGGTCAGCTATATGGACAATTTGATCCAGTGTCACATGAATGGTCAGATGGCATCCTAGCAGTGAGCTTCAGAGCATTTGCTTCTTCCCCAGTAAGTGCTTAAAAGGCTTAGAGCATTTTGGGAAATGACTTTTCAATTTATACATTTTAGATTTTAATTCCATGTTGTCTGCACAACCATTGTAGGATTCATATGCTTAATCATTTGAATGCAGAGACGGCAGTTTGGCTTGATTGTAGTATGCTCCATGCAATCTGGTGAATTTTGGATGCTGGTGAATTAAGATTTGTGTTTCAGAAGTCCTTATGTGAAGATACAGGGTTTTTTGTTTGCTTGTTTGCATACGTTATAAATAAATTAATATTTAATCTTTCTACCATATTGTCATTCCTTATTTTGTCTCATTATGGCCCAAATCTGTGCTGTTTATGTATATGGGCATTTTGACGTTTATTTTGGAAGAAACTGCTGTCTGAGTGTGGCTTATGGCTGACCTTCCATTAAAGCCCATTGAAGTATTTTTACTGAGTATAATAGAAGATGTATCTACCTGACAGACACTTTACTTTTTACTAGTGATTGCAGTATTGGACTCTCTACCCTTATAAACTTAAATAAAATAAGCTAATAGTATATTGAAGTTGATCAGTGTGAAGTTCACCATCTCTAATAACGTTTGCAGAACTGCACAACTGCTTTGTATTTTCCTATAATAAATATGATTAATATGTATGATTATTTGGTTATATTGTAAAAAAGCACACAGATTACATTTAGATATTACCATATTCCTTAAATTAGTCCTATTGACTTCCCTGGTAAGTGTGTAGTAGGTATTACTGATGAGTAGTAACTTGTATTAATGGTCTCGCTGTGTCTCATAAGTTGAAGTATTTGAATATATTGCAGTTTGATAGAAGCAATGTACTGCATTGCAAGTATAACTGAAAGAAACCAGTCAAAGATACTAACCTTCTGTAGTAAACTGCAGTATATACTTTAAAGTTTTAAAACTAAATTGTGAATATAGATTGCGATTTCAGAAACTGTTTGTGAATACCAACTCTGTACTCTGAGTATTTTCAGTTATTTTTTTGTAGAAAATAACTTTAGATCTAAAATATTTATTTTACAGTAAACATAATAAAATAAACTGCAAATATTTGATTAAAAATATTTTCTGCAAACCAGACTCCGGATAGGAAATGGCTGGTTTTTGATGGACCAGTGGATGCAGTATGGATTGAGAATATGAATACTGTGCTTGATGATAATAAAAAGTTGTGCCTTATGAGTGGAGAGATCATCACAATGTCACAGCAAATGAGCCTTATTTTTGAACCAATGGATTTAGAAGTTGCTTCTCCTGCTACTGTAAGTACCTGAGACTGATTACAAATGTCTTCCGTTATTGTGATATATATTCTAATTTTTAAAAAATATACTTAGCTGAGAATAATAATTTTAAGTTTGGTATTTCTTTGATAGATGTGTAAAGTAAAAAACATTGTAGTTTGGTTCTCTTGTCTAAATTTTTCATAATCTTACAATATGATGTGAAAAACTACATATTTACATATGTAATGTAAATTGCATATACAGAAAACCCCGTAACTCCTCAGAGTCTGGCCCTTGCAAGTGCCTGACAAGAAAAATCTTTAATTTCCCAGACAAATTCTGGTAAAACCAACAATCACTGCATTTCTGGCACCTGTCTATTTCACACCTATTTTTTCTAATGGCACTTTGTGGAATGCAAAAATTTTCTCTTGAATATGAATAGAGGTTCAGATAATAATATAAACAGAACAAAATATCTGCATGGTCATACTGGGGAGGAATTTTTACTTACAAATTATAGAAAACTTAATTAAAAATTAAGTGTTAGGCACTCTAGTAGTCAGTTTATTATCTTTTGTGATAATAAAGCGAGGTTTGAAACTCCTCTGTCTCAGGGCTCACAAAACCCCACTGTACACTTTATACCAGCAGCTGTATGTTATAACACTGAATATTATTTTAAGTTCTTGTAGATAGGAAAAAAAACTTTGGAGATTGCATAAGATAACATGCACCTGTTTCTTTTTTTATTTTTAGGTTTCAAGGTGTGGTATGGTCTATATGGAGCCCCATATGTTAGGCTGGAGGCCATTAATGATGTCTTGGCTAAATACAATGCATTCAGGAATCAGCTCTATGCATAAAGAATTTATAACAGGCCTGTTTAACAGAATGGTTCCGCTCTGTCTTGAGTTTATTAGGAAATACACTAAGGTAGGATAAAGAACTTTTCTGAGAAACTAAGACTGTATGAATTATTTTCACTTCCAAGTGCCAAAGGAACAAATTGTTTTATTTGGACCATATTAATTTATATTTTTTAATTTTTAAAAACAGCTGTTAAGATGAAGGCTGTGAGCAAGGTTTCTGTGTGTATGGTTCGCCTTGCTTCTGAATGTATTTTGGACACGTTTATCTTACAGTATTTTTTTATCTTCACAGTGAGGAAAAAGACCCTACCATCTAGCAGTCTTTTTTCAGTGAGTAAAACACACCTGCAACTGAGAGTATTTCTTCTTTCTTTTCAGGAACTTTCTCCTACTTCAGATACAAACTTAGTTCGATCACTAATGAATCTGATGGACTGCATGATGGATGAATTTGCTGATGAAGCCAAAGTTAAAGCTATGAATGACCATGACATTTTCTCTTGGCTTGAGGTAGGCAGTTTGTTTAACATACAGAATAGGGAATTCCAAACCAGGCTTTAGTGAAATGGAGTTCACAAGCAATAAAACCTATATTTCATCATTAGAATACATATTTTGTAATGTCCATTGAGGAAAATACTATTACCTTCTTTATAATTGATACATAGTTGATTCTGATGTGTTTGATCTCTTGATATAAATTTAATGAATGTTATACTAACCAGCCAAAATTGTATATGATTCTCCAGTTTCTGGTATCTCAGTATATTACTAGTTAGATCAATGCTATCTAAGGATTACAGTTCAAGGAAAGCCCTGTTAACAGACATAGCCATCACTTGTATGAGATAGGCCTTTGAATAACAGAAAGATAATGTAAATTGTTCTGGAATAAAAAGCAGCCTACGCTTGAACTTTCTCAAAATAACGGCTCTGCACTGAGCAGGTCAGGCATTTTGCTGCACAACAAAGGTGATCAGATGCTGATAGTTAACATAAATGGTGTTCTATTTTACCAGCAGCATGGTTCCATACTATATACATAAAATCAGGTTGGTCCAGTGTAATTCTGCTGTGATTTGTGGCAAAGATTTCTTTGTTTTCAATGAATAAGAACTTTGTAATATGCAGGTACTGAAGTTTACATTTTGTTTTTTTCCAACTCTAGGGTATTTTTTTGTTTTCACTGATATGGTCTGTAGGAGCTAGCTGTAAGGACGATGATCGACTGAAATTTGACAAAGTTGTGAGAGAAATGCTTAATGGGCCAATTAGTGAGGAGACAAAAGAACGATATAAATTGTTGAGCAGTATTGATCAACAGCCCTCAAAAGCTTTTACAGTCCCATTTCCAACAGAAGGAACAATCTACGATTATCGGTTTGTCCAAAAGGTGAGGATTGCAAAATAAGATGTGGACTTCCATTTTGAAGTGATCTTTTATGAATGCTACAAGGTGTGTATTGTTATTGTGAATTTGTTTCTGCTGATCACTTCTTTTATCACTGAATAGGCCAGGCATCTGTCCTTGCAAGCTAGTGATGGTCTAGTGTTCTGGCTGGAACTTGTAGTACCAAACCCTGCCTTTTTGGCTACCAGAATAATTGCCTGTTGTGGCAGAACAAGTTTGCAGAAAATCTCAACCAGTTATTTTTTTCTGTTATTTTTTTATTCTTGATTTCTTGCAAGATTTTTTTTTTTGGGGTTTCAACCCTTTTCTTAGGTTGAGGAAGCACTTAATATACTGTCGTGGTTTAACCCCAGGACATATACTTTAGGCCATAACTCTTTCATTACTGTAGTAGGCTACTTCTGTGCCTCTTCTTCTCTGCCCCTTTTTCCTGGGATTAAGATGTGAATCCATGATGCATCTCTCCAGGTGGAGAATAAGACATCCAGACACACTGGATCTAGTGTGCTCCAGAGACTCCAAGATAAAATAAATGTATGGTTTTTTTGAGTTTGTCATTCCTGTGAAGTCCTGTTGCAGTACAATGAGGATTACTTTTGTCTAGATTTCAACTTATGCATGACTCCTGCGTCTTGCCAAGGAAAGTGGCTGAGATTTCAATCAGCAGTAAAGGCTTTATGTCTTCTGATCATAACCCATAAAAACATATTCTTCCAGTAAAGGGGGTTTTGTGTTCAGTGGTGGAAATATGTCCCCTCTAAGAAGGACTTAAGGAGAGAGCAATCTCTAGGAATTTCACATTACTTTTATCTCAAGATAGAAATTTTTTGGGGTAGGATGGAACATACAGTTGTTTCAGGGATATTTACAATTTTTTAAAATCTCCTTATATTAATTATCCTTTTATTAATCTTATATTATTAACAATATACATTATAATATAATTATTATTAATACTATTTTTATATATTATATTATTATATTATATTATCCTTATATTAATTAATCCTTATATTAAACTGGAGAATTTTGACATCTTTTAAGACTCCTCTAGTAGGCTGATCTGAAAGAGAAAGCTTTGCTGTGGAGCTTCAGCACTAAAATTAATCTGCCCTCAAATTCCATAGTTTAGAAGTATTTATTATGAATGAGAATCTGTGAAAATGACGATGCTTTTTTAGTTTTAGTGATTAAATTTATACAGTAATTTCCTATTTTATTACATATTTATATACTGTAGATAAAGTATATGAAATATATGTATTTTTCCATTATATAGATATAATATGTGTACAGATATAAAAGGTAAGATAAAGTCCTTGTCTTTCAGTAGTTGCATGCTTCAGGCACAGGTGTTATGTTTCATTTTAAGTACTCTCAATTGAAAGCACTGCATTCTGAAACAAACCTATGAAATTACTTTTTAATCCTTTTAAAAATTGGTTGATAACCTTATCTTTTAAGTCATAGAACTTTGATTTTTCTATTTCCATTGGTTCTATGCTGTTTTTTCTTGTTTATTATAAATATATGACTTTCATATAAATTAAAATAGGGACCAGGATTTTGGGAACCGTGGGTGGAAACACTCAAATCAGCTCCTCCTATACCTCAAGATACGATGTTTAATGAAATAATTGTACCAACTCTGGATACTGTTCGATACATGGCATTGATGGAATTGTTGGCCGTGCATCAAAAACCTTCTATATTTGTGGGGCCAACAGGAACTGGCAAAAGTACCTATATTACTGTAAGTACTTTTAATACTGACATTAGACATAGTTATAAAAGGGATAAGATGAGGAATAATTTGATAACTTTTTTTTTTAATGGAAAATGAGACATGAATTGTTGGATATTATGAAATGAAATTACGGGCAACTAAAAATGCAGTTGTGTAGCAAAAGGTGGTGGGTTTGGGATTTTGTTTCTTGTTTTCTTTGCACTTCCAGACTAAATTCTTAAGAAGCACCACTGGAATAAGCTGCTAATAGAATCCAAACAGGACTATTCAGTTTGGTTCCTGGATTGATTTACTTTGCGTTGTGATTATAGATATACTTGGAATAGTCCACACAGACACTGATGCACAAAAGACTAAACCATTTAATAAGACATCCAGTCAGGATTGCTCAAGACAACAAGAAAAGAAAAGCATATGTCCTAGAGTTAGAAGCATCAAAAATGTGTGCTTCTGTTATTGTGGAAAAGTTTAGTAGATAACCTTTTCTAGTCAGATACTACTATGGCAATTCCATGCACTGGAAAACAGGGAAAAACAATAATTTTGTCACTGAAAGAAATATGAAGGCAAAAAATTAATAGCAATATAACCAAATAATTATTTATAGAAAAAGGCTATATTGGGAAAGGGAATTAGCTAGTCAAGATCTTCCCAGGCAGTATTCTTTAGATAACCAGTTAGCTATATCTGGTCATTACAATGAAAAGCAGCTGCCCATTTCAAGAGAAATAAATTTTAAATCAAAACAATTGTGTGTCCTGTTTTATAGAATGCCAAATATTCTTTACCTGTCTTATCCTTGTCTTTGAGAGAAAATTAAGAAGCAGCACAGATAATAATGATAATCTAATTTGACTTTAGCTTTTGGCAGTACGCAATTTCTGTTATTTCTGAAACAAAATCTTGGCAAAATACTAATACCTGATCTAGTTTTAGGATTTTAATATTCTAAAATCCTAAAGGATATAATCTTCCTGTAGAAAGGAAAAAAAGGATAGTTTTTTAGATATAAACAGTTAATCGTTTCAACATGAGTCTTTCATTTTCTAGGAAGTAGCAATGTCAACAATTGTTTAATATTTAAAGAAGTTATGTTATACATTGGTATCTCAAATCAGCCATCTTATCTAGACTAATGTTATATTGCGTATTTCTATATTTGATACACACAATACATCAAAAAAGATTATTAAGGTAGTAAAATAGAGAGTTCAGAAGCTAATAAATTCTACCTTATACAATAATTTGACATCTGTTGTGCATTCCTTATGATATACTCTGGAATTGCATGATCATACACTTCCCCCCCCGCCCCCCGTAGGATTCCAGTCTTACCACTATGGGTATTAGTCTATTTACATTTTTTTTAAAAAAGAAAAAAGGCTGTTTTATGTAGAACCTCTGCTACACTTGCAGAGCTTCAAAAACTTGCAGTAAATTCAGGAAAACCAGCAGCTTTGGGGGATGGATTCTGTCCCTGTCAGTGATAGAAGTCCTCTGTAACAGTAGACAAGTCACCTAAGTCAAACTTTTCACAGGCAATTATTGTGTTCCTCATTTTCTGGAGGGCTGATTTGAATCCATGGATTCTGATTTGCAGAAGTGCTGTTCTTAAAAAATCAAGTTGTTGTTATCTGAAGTTAGATATCTAACTGGAAAATATTTTGCCCATTACCTTTCCATATCTTTGTACTGGTGTGTACCATAGAAAAGCTTGTTGGAAAATTATTAATTTTGTCTGTGAACATGATTTGAATTCTGTTCAATAAATAAGATGAGCACTGAAGAGAAAACAAGTCATTGACAGCTGTTTTAAGTTACCAGTGTGTATTTTTATATTGAAAGAGGCAAGATATACTTAGTTTTGAGTGTGCCTAATGATAGTCAAAACACATGATAGTAAGTAATAACATTTAATGTAAGTAATGACTTAGTACAGCCAAATGCAATATATTTCTTAGAGCTTGTGAAATTCTAATCAAAGGGAATAATCTTATAAAAAGCATTGTAACTTCAGGTATTAGAATAAGAGATCAAGATTAATGTTTGGTTGTTTTTTTTTTTTCCTTCCATGTCTACAAATACTATTTTTTCTGTCTAAAGGGATAAGTCAGACTTTATAATTGAAAGCAGACTTTATTATCTTTTTGAAATTATTGAGTCATCATTATTTTGGGATAGAGTATTTCCTTTTTTTATCTTCAGTCACCAAGTGATGCTTTGTTCATTTTAATTTTGTCATGTGGTTATTAAAATAACAATATGGGTAATATAGAAAATTATTCTAATGGTCTTGATTAAAAAGTTTACATAAATTTTAATTATTCAGACAGATCTGACAGATACTGTGGATTAAATCCTGATACCATCAGTCTTTCTGGGAGACTATTAAAGCCTGACAGGCAATGGAACTGTGCCAATACAATGTTCATGCTGTTGAGGTTCACTTACAGAAATTTCCAAATTCAGCATTTTTCACTGGGTTCCATCTCGATCTGTGGGAAAGTATACTTTTGAGGCAAAAAGGGGATATGTGAGTGGAGATACGGCAAAGCTTTTATTGCATTTTTAACTAATGACATTCTCTAAGTAAATCATAAGAGAGAAGGAAGAAGCTGTTCCTCTGAGCAGCACAAAATTTATTTTATTTGTTCTTTTTTCCACCAGTATGTCGTTTTGTAGAGGATTTTGCTTCTGTTGATTGCTCCAGTGCAATCATCATTGAAGCCTGTGTAAACTCCATTGTTTTGCAGAAGGAGCAAAACTTGAAAGTTATGTAAGCAGATAAAATAAATTTGGCTTCATGGTCTTGAATCTGTTATCTTTCCTTCCTTTTGTGTGATAAAAATTAAATGTGAAGTTACTGACTAAGGATTATTTAACTTAGTTTTGGTTTTAAGTTACTTTTCTGAAAAAATTTTGAAGAAAAGAGATATTAAGAAAATAAATACTAAGACTGGAAGGGGATCTGTTCATAAAAGACTGTTCCTGGAATATTGATGTCAGAAATATAATAAAGCATAAATAAAACATTTGTTTATAATGAAGAATATGACTAGTTTCTACTGCCCAGTTCATTTCTGGGGTGATAGTTAAGAATGTGGTATTTCTTGGGAGTTCAGAACTGATCAAAAGAATAAAAGAAATATGGCCATCGAGTCATATTGCTCTATAGTTTCCATGAGTTCTCATTGTTATATTTTTGTGCAGCAGCTCAGATTTTTCCTTCAAGGATAGAGATTAAACATTCTTTTTGCTGAAAAGACTGTATGGTCTGGAAAGTCCCAACAGCTGTTGGCAGAGATTAGATTAGTCATGAGAGACATTACTTTATATGCAATAATGTTCTGTAGCAACTGCTGGAAGGATGGAAGAGTATTTTCCCTCTGTGGTTTTACTCACACGTGGGTAAGAAATGAGTCCCATTCACTCTTATTTGAAATGCTGACTTTGATCCAGATTTCCCCCAGAGATTAAATTGCAGCTAACGTAAGGGACTTTGGAAGGTAGTTACCATTATAAAATACTACCAATCTTGATGGTAAAGCTTATCTTTAGATATTCTTGCTATGCCCTTCAAAGGAAATATTCCTGGAAACTCTTCAACACTAGGCATAAATATTTGGACCTGTAGATACTTTTGCAAATTTGGGTGTGGATTAGTACAGGCAATATATATCAACTCTAATTAGTACTGTGAAGTATTTTGTGTGCCAAATATTAACATGCTGAATTTATATAATACAATAGGTAGATTTTTTTTGAGAAAATGTGAAAATTTCTATATTGGAGGTAGAAATATTTCTCTGACAAATTAAGTTTATTACGTTTTGAATTATTCAAGAATATTGGTTTATCTGATGAAATACGATTATTAGAGTTCTCTTAGAGATAAATTACTACTTTATAATTTTAAATGAAATAAAAATGGCACAAAAATGTCTATCTGATTGCTATTTGCTAAAGTGCTATAAAATTTGTTTATCTATGTATATAGTTTAACTTTCTCTTCTTCACAATCCTTCCAGAATTTTCTTTTAAATAATTTGAATAAAGAAGTCTACAAGCCATTGCTCATTAACTTTTCAGCACAAACTACAGCAGCTCAGACTCAGAATATTATAATGTCCAAGCTGGACAAAAGGAGAAGAGGAATTTTTGGACCTCCTCTTGGGCAAAGAATGGTAACTGATACATTTCTATATGTAAATAAGTGTTTAAGTGCAAACAAATATGTAAACGCATTATTTTCTCAACTGATCACAGCTGATATCAAGAAAGGATGCTCAATTTGAAACAAACTGTCAGAGTTCTAATTCTTCTAATTTAGATCCTCATGTTTCTCTTCTTTCTCCCTTCTCCCAGTAATATGCATCCTGTTTTAATCAACAGAAGAAAAAGTGATATATGATATGAATAACTATGAACAGCATTGTCATACTTTCCCCTCCATATTTTGTGATAGTATCGTTGAGATAAGAGTTCTGTATGGGTAAGCTTGTTGCTGACGTCATAGCTCTTGACAGTATTGTGGTTTCAGAGTTTTATAGAAATCTCTAAGTGAGATCATGTAGGGTTTGTCACTTGTTCAAGGCCTGGATCTCGTATGTTGTGGAGAAATTACAGAAGCTTGTTCAGCCCTCAGATTATTACCTCTTGTTGTTCATCTACATGGGCATCAGTGAACTGTGAAGAGAGATGTGGAATATATCAAAAGGGATTACAGACCTCTGCGGGCAAAGGAAGAGGATGTGGGAACCAAGGTGGTATTCTTCTTGATCCTTTGCATAAAGGGAAAAGATAAGGTAGGAGTGGATGCAGACTGCCAGTCCAAGGGAAGTGATTACTCCTTTTTATTGAGTGCTTATTAAAATGGAATACTGTGTAAAGTTTTGGACCCTCCAGTATAGGAAGAATTTTGATAATTCAGGCAGATTAAATCACTAGTGGTGTACCCCAGGGGTTGATACTGGGGCCAATACTGTTTAACCTCTTCATTAAGGATGTGTATGCTGGGACAGAGTGCACCTTCAGCAAGTTCGTATAAAACTGGAAGGAGTGGCTGATACACCAGATGGTTGTGCTGGAGGCAACACTTTTGCTCTACTCGGTGCTTGTGAAACCACATCTTGAGTGCTTTGGACAGTTCTGGGCCTCCCCAGTACAAGAAAGACATGGATTTAGTGGAGTGAGTCCAGTGCAGGGCCACAAAGATGATTAAGAGACTGGAGCATCTTTCATATGAGGAGAGGCTGAGAGAGCTGGGACTGTTCAGCCTGGAGAAGATGAAGTGGCTCTTATCTATCTATAAGCAGGGATCTTATCAATGTGTATAAATACCTGATGAGAGAGGATGAAGAAGAGGGAGCAGGCTGTTCTCTGTAGTGCCCACTGACAGGTCGAGAGGCAATGGGAACAAACTGAAACACAAAAGATTCCACCTGAACACAAGAAAACACTTTTTTGTTGTGAAGTTGGTCAAACAATGGAACAAGTTGCCCTCAGAGGTTGTAGAGTCTCCATCCGTGGAGATAATCAAAACCTCACTGAACATGGTCTTCGTCAGCCTGCTGTAGCTGACCTTGCTCAGGTAGGAGGGTTGAACTAGATGATCTCAAGAGGTCTCTTCTAACCTAAACAATTATGTGAGTTTGTGAGATTGAGCAGAGGGCCACCAACATCGCCAGGGGACTGGAACACAAGCCCTGTGAGGATAAACAGAGGGAACTTGGCTTGTTCAACTCAGAGAAGAGAAGGCTTTAGGAGGACCAAAAGCAGCTTCCCAGTACCTATGAAAAAGTTGTTAAGAAAATGAAGTCATGCTCTTCATTGGGGTGCATAACAGGAGAGCAAATGGTTGGAAACAGAAACAAGGGAGGTTCTGACTGGATATGAGGAAAAAGCAATTTGCTATGAGGGTAATTAAGCAGAGGAACCCAGCCCAGAGAGGCTATGGCATCGCTATCTGTGAAGATTTTCAAGACCTGACTAGATAAAGTCCTCCTAGGAAGCTGGTATGAAATCAGTGTTGAGAAATCAGCTTTGAGCATGAGGTTGGACTAGATGAACTCCAAGGTTCCTTCCAACCTGGATAGTTCACTTGTTTTGGAAGCGTTAAAGGAGATTTTAATCTTTTATGTTGTTATCACCGATGCCTGCCAAACCCTTCAAGATCAATGGAACTCCAACTTGAATCAATGGATCAATCAATACTCTTCTGAGTACTCAGAAGCTTGAGAAGGATATTAGAGTAGACTTTTTTCTCTTTTTTTCTGCAGTGAGCAAATCCTTTTGCAAGGAGTTGCAATGAGACTGAAAAATGAAATCTAAGGAGTGTCTATTACCTCTGGTTTTTTTTTAACTCAGATTAAGGAAAAATTTAGCTTTTAAGGAAAATTTAAAACTTATTATGTTTTAAAATGCAGTGATAGATGTGTATGATGCAATACTGGTAGTTTTAGGGTGCTTATAGACTTTTTGTATTTGTAGCCCTGTTTTTTTCTTATTTTCAGTATTTCCTAGCTATTATTTAATAAATGCTTGTTGTCGAGAGCAAAATGTATTAATGTTAGGAGTTCCTTAAGGAAGTACCATTTAAAGTTAGTGTTTTAAGGTCTTCCCCGCCTCCCCCTCCAAGCTATTCTTTTAAGATGTATTTTAGCCCAGTCTTAAAAATGTAGAGATACTTTGAAGGGATAAATTTTGTCTTGATCTGTATTAGTCAAGAACATTTCAGTATGTTGCCCAAATTGCAGTGCTAAATAAGATACAAGGCCCATGATTTAACCTTTCTTTTGACCAAATTTCTACTCTGTAACAGTTAGAGAATGAGAAGAAAAGGGGCTAAAATGCAGAAATGCATTTCTAGAACTTGCATCAATTGCATTAGGTTAGTTGTGTGAAGGTGTTTCCTGATCAGCAGTGGCCTATACTTCAGGAACAGCAGGGCCAAGAAAGTTGTCTAATAGATTTAAAACCAGAACCATAGTCTCACTGAAGGTTGAGATTTTTGTGCGTTTTCATGACTCCATCTTTTTTTCCAAGAAAAGCCGTGTAAGTAGCACAGTCAGGTTTAAATAGCAAGTATTAGTTTACCATCTTTCATTAAATACACTCAGAAATAAGAAGAGAAGCACAGTTTTTCTCTCCTCTATAGGTAGGTTTTGTAATGGCTTTAGAATGGCACAATTACTTCTCAGGTTTGATTTTTATTTAACTCAGCAGCAACTCCATTAAGAGCTTACGGCCACTTTTTAAAAGCATGTATTTATGTGTATTACTCCCACTAATTTTAATGGGAGTGAATTGATGTGCAGTGTTTCCAGAATTAAGCAAAATGGTGGCATATATTCAATAAAATAAATAAATGCAAAATTCTTTATGTTTTTCTTTTCAGGTTGTATTTGTAGATGATGTTAATATGCCAGCACGAGAGGTCTATGGTGCTCAACCGCCTGTTGAATTACTACGGCAGTGGTTAGATCACTGGAATTGGTATGACCTTAAAGACTGCTCAATGATTAAACTTGTAGATGTTCAGATTGTGTGTGCAATGGGACCATCAGGTAAGCGATGCGTCTTATATGCTCTTTCCTGTTTCTTTGGTTTCCAAAGGCTGAATGCTTATTGATGCATAGTTTTACAATTTGGGTCTTTATGGCTAGGGGTAGGACTCAAGAAACCCTTTGCTTGCGGGAAACATGAACAGCAGTCATAGTAGAGTGGTTGAGGAGCAGCAGAGAGACTACATAAGCCTGCCAGTAAAAAAATACTGCTTTTCAGGAAGACAAGAATGTGTCTACAAAGTATTTATGAAATCTCTTTGGTCTAATGAGACCCTCCGTTGGCCTTCAGTCAATTTTATTCTTCTTCAAAATTTTTCTAAATAGCACTAAGTGATGTTCTTAAGCACATAAACCTTACTTTATTTGGCCAAAAAAAAGTAAAGCATATGATAACCTGCATACACATTGACTATATGAGATATTTAGTTAAAAAAATTAAGTCTGGCATATTTTATCAGTTAAAATGTGGAATTAATGTTTCTTTGATGCTGTTGTGTTTGCTTTTAAAGAATATATACAATCTATTTCCTTCACTACAGCAGGAATCATGTAACAGAATTTCTTTTCACAGAATTGTTCACAGCCTTGTCTCTAATATACCACCTAACCAGTTTGTCATAGCTGAGTACATTTAGAGTGTTTAATCAGGCTGTGATTGGTGCTTTCCTTCTCTTTTCTGCTTCAGCCTCCCTGGACTTTCCTTCTTTTTTGTAGAGGTGTTTACACACAAACACACACACGAACATGCCAGTGAACCTTCTCCGCTGATACTACTTTTGCATTTGGAATGGTGATACATGCCCGTGGGAATAGGGGTCCACTGCTGTTTCACCTATCTGGTTTCCTAAAGAAGCAAAACTGCTTCTTGCAATCATTTTAAATTAGAGACAGTGTTCATCCACAGTTCAAAGCACTTATCTAAGAATCAGTCTGTGGAATAACTGAGCAAAAGGAAACTGAAAGAATTTAAAAATTTTACATCTTCATTTTTCCTAAAGCTTAGGTGAAGTCATGACTTGTACTGTGTTCTGGCATAGCTTAATTTTACAGGTTTTTTTTTGTTGTTTTGTTTTGTTTTTTAGAAATAGCCAAATCCTGGAGGTGCTTTTTCCGTAAAGCATCCCTTCATGCTATGTTCCTGTTCCAGGGTGATAGTGTAGAAGTAACTTTCAACTGCTCTGAAATTGGGTCAAATTTTTCTTTCCCGGGAGAAGTCAATTTTGTTCCAGTACTCTTCTGGTTGAATGTTGAAAAATGGACTAATCAAATGTACAAGTTATGACCCTAATTATTTGTGTCAAACATCACAATTGAGCTTCAGAATGAAGAATTTATTTTAGTAGCTTTGTAGAGGGAGCTACTTCCAGAACTCACAAAATTATATTCTGCTTTTCAGCCTGTGTTTATTTTTTTTTCTCCTAATAAGAAATGAAAATCTGAAATCTGTACGTGTATATAGTGCTATTGAAGCAAATATAAAGCTATTTAAAGAACATTTAAAGATACTTTGTTAAAGTTAGGTTTAAAATTTATATTAGGAAAGGATTATCTTTTGGGTAGAATTAATATTTTTATCCCAATAGCTTGTGTAATTTTGCCATCAGTGTGCATGTAAGCATTGTAAACTGTTGCGTCTGAGAGATGACCTTAGTTGGGGTAGAAGGAAGTAGGATAAATAACTGGCCTATTTAGCATAAAATTCTGAGATTCCTCAGCAGATACTAGTAATGCATACACTGTTAAATATAGGCAATCACTAGTTCTGCTTGCAGTCTCAAGTGGCTGAATGTGAGACAGCTCCAGGCCAGGAGTCTTTTAGTTTCATTAGTGCAGGGTCATGCCTGAGCTACAAAGTCACGTGTTTTAAAAAAATGTACCATGCTAATTTGGTTGTCCTTAGCTATGCTCCTGGTGTTAGGGATGGTAGATTGCCCACTTTTTTCTGATTTGCTGCTGTAAGAAGGAAACCATGCAGCAGCTTAACCCTGAATTCCAAACAGAAGTAGCAAGTATCCAATAAATTTCTGTTTTATGTCCCCTTGTTTCCATACATAGCTTCATTGCCCAAATCACAATCTGGACATAAAAACTACTAACTCTAGAACTGGGATAAAATTTAAATTTAATAAAGTATACAGCATTACTTGTAGAGGCTTCTTTCATTGGGATGCTTTGAAAATCAAGAACATGGGTTTGGAGTTTATAATAAAAGTTTTCTTTTATAACAGAAGAAGCATAGGTAAAATAGTGTCAGATCTATCTATCTGTAACTTGATAATTTCGATCTGTATTTTATGCAGGAGAACAGACTTACCCTGAACTGCATTTTGCTTTCATTAGGTTTATGACAAGGTGTGGTACTTTTCAATGTGAGTCTGCTAGCTGAATGAAAGATGAATATTAGAAAAAAACTTGCTAGGCTTTTACTGGTTTATTTTAAATTTTTCTGTTAGTGGTAGTATTAATGCTTTCTAATATTTAGGCGGTGGTCGAAACCCAGTAACACCACGATTCTTGCGACACTTCAATACAGTTACTATTAACGAGTTTGATGATGAATCCATGTACACAATTTTTTCTAGAATCTTAGACTGGCATCTAACAGTATGGTAAGTGACCTCTATGTGTTGGAAAAATCAAAGTCAGTGTTTAAATTATGGTACTAGGAAATCTCCAAGATATGTTTGTAGGACACTGCTCTTGAAAAGAAATTATAATCTTTTATATCCTGTGCCTTTTGAGTTACTTATCACTTCACAGAAGTAGGGCTCATCTTAAAATAATCCAATGGTAAAGTTCTTGTTCTGAAGTCTCCAACAGAGGTTTAGATTAGCTGAGGCTAATTCTGTTAGTTGAGATATTTCTGTAATACAGTATTCTTTGATGTGTAATAAATAAAAATAGAATTCGGTTAGTCATTATTCAAAGAATAGAACTGGAAACTGCTCTTAAATTCCCTGTGGTTTGAGAAGGCTTACTTTCTTTGGCCTTTCACCACTGCATAATTTTTAATTCCGTTATTAGGAATGGACTTCAACTTTCATAGTCTATGCATTCTGACAGCTAAGCCCCAAAAGATGCTCATATCCTGTTTCCAGACCAAGTTTGTGATTTCACAGCTTCTAACCCTTTGAGGGAGAGAGGTCCCAGAAGACAGCAAGGGCTATTTGACCTGACTTCCCTGTTGCTGTTGTTAGTCATAAAAATGAAGGGGGGGAAAGGGTATAATTAGCTGTCTAACATAGCCAAATTTGTCAGCATGTTCCACAGTTACTAGATTGATTTGCAGAGTTAATCTGTTAATCCAGCAAGAGAACTAAGATTTGTAAAACTGCCTGTGAGGAAGTATAATCATAGAACTTAAAAATTGGCATGAACTTACAAGTAAATCAGTATACATACACAATATTATTTATTAATTCACATGCTAGTATGATGGAATTATGAAAATCATTCTGTTCTTACGACCTTTTATAACTTGCCAGTTATAGCTTTCCATCACAATATGTGGAACTGACTCCGCAAATTATTAATGGAACCATGCATATGTATAAAGCAGCTATGAAGAATCTGCTTCCTACCCCAGCCAAATCTCACTATTTGTTCAATCTCCGTGACTTTTCACGTGTTATTCAAGGTGTTTGTCTGTCAAGGCCTGAAACAACAGAATCTGCAGGAATGATAAAACGTCTCTGGGTTCATGAGGTAAATCACCTAATACTAAGAAATTATATTTATTATAAATAAGAAAAAGATGTGGATTTGTGTATTAATCTTTTTGTAATGCTATCTCCTATTGGCTAATAGCAGTAAATTGGTATCACACTCATGAGAAGGGATTTTGTATACTGCATGGGCAGAAGAAATCAAACTTTTTCAGAGTATGAATCATATCTTAGTAGACAAGTTGATTGTTGATACCTTCACTTTCATGTGATTATGTAGTCTCTGTTTATTGCTTTGCATGCCTGCACAGTCCTTTCCATTTCTTCTCTCCTTCCTCCAAAAAAACCAAATCAACAGTGAGAAGAAGAGCAAGTAGTCCTGGGTCACTGGAAATTTTGAGTGATTTAAAGTTTGGTCCCTACTTTTTTTTTTTTACTTCTGGGCTTCCTTTAGAAGAAATTCTTAAGCTTATTGTCTTCAGCAAATGCTTCCTGTCTTTCAGTCATAATAGGATAGACACACTGAAAGAGCTCAAGTGAAACATCCCTGTTAAAAACAAGAGGAAAAAGCCCCATATAGGCGATATTTGCTCTTTGTTTTTTTCCCTGGATTAAAAGAAAGCAAGGTCATTGATAATTGTGCTTTTTAAATATTTAGCTATCAGCAAAATTATTTAAATATCAGCATAAAGTGACCATGGAAGAGATCTTTGGCGATCATCTAGTCCATCATCCTTCTCCAAAGCTGGATCACGTAAAGAAAGGAACAACAGTAACTTTTGAAGTGTTTTTTTCTAAAAATTTCTTACACTTCTCAAAGGATGAAGGATGTTCTGACTTCAGGCAATCTATTCATGTTCTTCACTATCTTTTTCATTAAAAACATTTTCTAATATCCATCTGCAGTCTTCTTTCTTGAAATACAAACCCATAACTTGTCCTATCTAGCTGTAGTGGAAAGACCAACATGTTCCCTTCCTCCTTGCAGTAGCCTTTTATGCATTTATGTCATAACGCTTATGAAATATATATATATATATGTATATATGTGTGTGTGTGTATATGTATTTTCGTATGAATTTTCAGTTTAATTCAGAAGTAATATTACTGGGCTCAACTGTTCAAATTAATTCTAAATATCTATTGGTTTTTTTCTGTGTAGTGAAGTTTAAGATAGTTTATATTTTGAAGCCTTTTTCAGAATTGTATTTGTTTTATCTTGTTTAAAAGAAGTATAAATTCAAGAGCAGAAGCAACTATTAAAATAATTACATTTTTATTATACAGGTTCTTAGAGTGTATTATGATCGCTTGGTGGATAATCCTGACCGGGCTTGGCTTGTTGGATTTATCCAAGAAGTAGTGAAAAATGACTTACATGAAGACTTTCATGAACTTTTCCAGAATCTGGACTTCAACAATGATGGCAGAGTGGAAGAAGATGACTTACGTAGTTTAATGTTTTGTGATTTTCATGACCCTAAGAGAGAGGACACTAAATACAGGGAGATTAGTGATGTGGATCAATTGAGATTAGTTGTAGAGAGTCATCTTGAAGAGTTTAATAACATAAGCAAAAAGCCAATGCAGCTTGTCTTGTTCCGATTTGCTGTAGAACATATTTGTAGAATTTCCCGTATTCTGAAACAGCCTCGCAGCCATGCCCTCCTTGTTGGTGTTGGAGGTAGTGGTCGACAATCTCTTACTCGATTAGCAGCCCATATGGCTGAATACAACCTTTTTCAGGTTGAAATAACTAAAAGTTATGGTATCAGTGAGTGGCATAAAGACTTAAAAGTCATACTAAGAAAATCTACTGAAGGGGAAATGCAGGGAATTTTCTTGTTCACAGATACACAGATTAAAAAGGAGTCATTCTTAGAAGACATGAACAACCTACTAAATGCAGGTGAAGTGCCAAACCTCTTTGCAGTAGATGAGAAGCAAGAAATTTGTGAACAAATGCGTCAAGTAGATCGCCAACGGGACAGGACAAAACAGACAGATGGCAGTCCTATAGCTCTTTTTAACATGTTTGTTGATCGCTGTCGAAATCAGCTTCATATAGTACTGGCAATGAGTCCCATTGGAGATGCTTTCCGTAAACGCCTTCGTAGATTTCCAGCTCTTGTCAACTGCTGCACACTAGACTGGTTTCAGGTAAAACCAAAATTTTTGTTGGGCTTGTTATTCTAATGGCAATGCAATAGAAACATGACTTCAACCCTTTTTGTAGCAAGTAATTCTCTTTGGTCAAGTTAACAGTGAAAAATACCTTGAATTTTCTTAGTGTCATGTTTTAAATAGTTTAGACCATTAGAACCACTCTGTCTGTAATAAAGGCCAGTATAGGCTGAATGCAAAATCATCAAGAAAATAACTGTCTTACTGTGGTATGAAAGTATAACTAAATGAACATAGTACTGCAGACATTACAGATTTAAATATGTAGTATTTTCTTCTATTACCAAGACTACCAGAATCTAGGGTGCCAAAAAAGTTTGAAACTGAAATACCTGTCAAAAATACAGACATTTTTTGATGCAGAACACCATATTTTTCCCCACTACTCTGCAATAAAACTATATTCTATCTGACTGTTACATGCAAAAGACCTTAGACAGAATATTTAAGATGTGGAATTTAATCATATAAAGTATCTGAGGAACTTAAATTTCATCAAGTTTTAAAATGTGGTACTGTATCTTTAAAGGTTATTTTGAAGAGGAAGAGCAGAGACAGTTACACACACCTGTGGACATACTGAAAAATGCAAAATTTTCCTTTCAGTAACAGTATTTCTACTGGATGAAATAAGACAGTGGGCTTGAACTGAATCCTTAAGTAGTTTGGTTCTTTCCAGTTCTGTTATTGTCCTATTTGATGATCTTTTCGTCATGAAATAATTTCTCTGTGCCTCAGTCTCTTTATCTATGAAATGGGGTGAAGATACTTTTTTGAAAAATGTTTTGAGATTTATGAGTATGAAGTACTGAATAAGAGGAAAGTATTTATTCATTTGTTTTAGACATGGCCTGAAGATGCATTAGAAGCTGTTGCCTCTCGCTTCTTGGAAGATGTTGAAATGTCAAAACAAACTCGAAGTGGGTGTATTGATATGTGTAAAAGCTTTCATACGTCTACCATTGTTTTATCTGACTTATACCATGCAGAGCTTCAAAGACACAACTATGTTACACCTACTTCATACTTGGAATTGATCTCCACTTTTAAAAGTCTACTTGAAAAGAAACGCACGTAAGGATTTATAACGTGACCTTTTCTAGAGAAACCCAAGTTCACCATATTATTTTCTATCTCTTATAGCTAATCTGAACAAAACAAGTGAATTGGTTTTAGTTAATTTAAACTGACAGAATGGTAGATGGATAAAATGTACTCTTAGGGCACATGCTTGCTTATTGGACAAAAGGTCTGACTTGATGCTTTCGAAATATACTTGCATTAGACCACTTCTAATATTCCTGGTGATGTTGCTATATGTTGATTATGTATATTATGCTACCAGAGTAATTAATGCACCCTGCTTACTCTGTGGCTCTCTGGAGGATGTAGGGAGGGTGACATCTGGGAAACCACCTTCCAAGTTGCTAGGTGCCATTGGCTTGCTAGCAGGGTTCAGCTGTGCTGTGCCTGGGCAGAAAGGACCTCTGTATGCATGTGCACATCTGTTCTATTCTTATGGCTGGTGAGGGAAAGTTCCTTTTTCTTTCCTTCTCATTGATAAGACACTACCATAACAATTAAGACAAGTGCTTAATTTGATCAACAAGCTGTGTGAAACACTGCATGCAGCAAGAAATTCCAGGAATAAGGGAATACATTTTTGAATGTAGTGATCCAATGCCTTTGGAATTCCTTGATTCTGACACTGTTGGCTGTCCCCAGAGCCATTCACATTCTGCTGCTAAAATTATTACCCCAATTATATTAATCCTATTTCAACCTCACCTCAACTAATAATTTTCATAAGTGTATCCCCATCTTTTCCCTCTCCTTTTCTTGTCTGTTACTACTGTGCCATCTTGATTTTGTAGCTCCTGCCAACAAAGAGGCAGAAGCTTAACAATCACTTATTTATCTATAAGTAATCACCTATTTATCTATATCCCAATCTCTGAGTCTACATGATAGAATACTTAAAGACTATGGCCCAAGTAATCCCTATTATTTGTTGAGCAAATAAAACAAGATTGGGAGATCATTTGATTATTCAGAGTAGTGAGAAATTTGGGGAATGGATCCCAATGAATGAAGTGATCAAGTACTAAATATCTTTATAATAAAGTACTATTTATTTTCAGTAAGGTGATGAAAAGGAAAAGAAGATATGAAGTTGGCTTGGAGAAACTGAACTCTGCTGCATCTCAAGTAGCCTTGATGCAGTCCGAGCTGGAGGCTCTGCAACCTCAGTTACGGGAAGCCAGCAAGCAGGTTGATGACATGATGGTCGTTATTGAAAAAGAATCTTTGGAAGTAGCCAAAACTGAAAAAGTCGTGAAAGCTGATGAAGCAGTGGCAAACGAGCAGGCTATGGCTGCAAAAGCCATCAAAGATGAATGTGATGCTGACTTAGCACAAGCCATGCCTTATTTAGAAAGTGCTCTGGCTGCCCTTGACACTCTCACTGCGCAGGTATGGCTAACAATGCATATTTATGCACTGGAGAGGTATTCAGATGTACAAAAGCATGGAATATCTGCCTTTTCAGATTTTATATTATACTTACACAGTTTTATAATTTAGAAACTTCCTGAAATCTTTCAGTTTTAAAAAGCAAAATGTTACTCTGTCTTTATTTTCTAGTGAAAAAGCTGTAACGCTGACTTTTATGGACTACAAGATCAAATATTATTCTAGACTTTTCAAAATTCATAGTTACAAAAATATTTTGACTCAACAATTGAGAAGTTAGAAAACATATGCTTTTTACTTTCTTATTCAGAACCTGCCAGCCTGTCATCTAATCTTTTCATATCCATTCTTTCAGCATCTAGAAATTGAGACTGAAATTCTATGTCTCCCCATGTTAAGGGACCACTCTTCGTAAGAGTATGACAATGGAGGCAACCACCTTTGGTTTTATGGATATTGAGGTTTTCTTTGCCTGGATAGTGTTTTGCTCATGGTGGGATGAAAGGAAGTCTCTCAGATTGTAAGAGTGAGGATGGACTATGTGCTCCAGCTATTGTTGCTGAAAACAAGATTTTAAAAAACTTTCCAGGAAACCTTCTTAGATAGAAAGCAGATGGTTTGTTATCTACAGCTATTGCTTGGTATCAAAAGTTTTAGATTCTGGCATTGTCAGATCATTGACATGCTTTGTGAAAATAGTAGCTGGCTACGTCGTCACTTCAAGGCAGTTGCGTTATACTTGTGAATAACAAGACAAGAACGAGGCTTTGAAGGCTAGTGAAGTAATACTTCAGCTACTGTCAATGCTTAGTATATCCAAGCAGGGAGTATTATAATACAAGAGGGGAAAAAAAATAGAGTAGGAACTTCCAAAGGAAAAAAAACCGGAGTATTTTTTTCTCAAAATACAGTTAAATAGCATGATGAACACAAAAAAATCTGTGTGTAGGAGAGCTTAGAGTATCCGTACAGGACTCTTGTTTTTGATTCACCCTTCACCCTGGCCACCACTGATGGAAAGCAGAGCAGGACACATATTGCAAATTGTGCCCATAAATCCATGTACATAAATGTGCAGATTAAATGCTTTGTTTGGAGAAACAGACCTATACATAATTTAGTACTGCTGAAATGATTATATACCGTCAAAAGGAACTGTGTACCTCATGTGGCTCATTGTTCAGCAAGGATTAGAATTTAAAGCGTTATTTTGCTGTTGACATCTAAGTTTTGTAGCAAAAATATGAAGACGCTGAAATTTAGAACTAGGAAGGGACCTCTGGAAGTCGTCTTCTTCCACTTGTAATCTGTTCCACTTTACACATTTATCATTAAGAAGATTTTCCTGGTGTTTAACGTTCATCTTACTCATTACAACTTAACCTTGTTTTCTGTCCTGCTCCCTGTGGACATGGTTCTTTTTCTTTTATGCAGTTAAAGACTGTACTGATCGATCTCACCACTTCCAGTTTTCTCTTCTGTAAGCTAAGTAATCACTATTCTTTTAGTCTTTTCTTATAAATCAAATCAGCTTTTCTGGTTATTCTTTCTGGACTTTCTCCATACGTTCATTTCACATGCATTGCCCAAAGTTGAATACAGTATTTCAGCTGTGGTTTTGCTGAATTCTGTGTAGAGTAGAGGAGGATTATTGACATGTGTAGTTTGTCATTCATGCTAACAGCTGTATCATTTCCTGAAAATCACTATTATATAATAATTGTTTTCCCTTTCTTTTTTTTTTTCCTTTTTGTAGTAGTTCTACTATATTTTTCCATTTCTGGAACTTATTAAGATAATTTTCTCCTATTCTCTACTCCAGTGTATTTGCATTTACTCTCAACTTTCTATCAGTTGGAAATCTAATAAACTCTCTCTCTTTTCCATCATTCATTTCAGTAATGAAAATATTGCATAGGTCTGGACCTGTGTGACCTCGGTCAAATCTTTGCTGTGTTTTGACAATGTTATCAATTGTGCTAGTCACCTACTCACAGTTAACCTTTTAGAGACATCAGATGCAAAGAGCGTTAACATTTTGACTCTATGTGTCATTTACTCGTATCTCACCCTTTTCACTAAGTACCTAGCCAGCACTTTTCTTGCTTCTCTTGCTATTACTGTAGTTACAGAATTTTTCTTGTTACACTTCATATTGCTTTTAATTGCAGCTGAGTTTGAGTTTAGCCTTTGAGTTTAGCCTGCTTATAACCCATGGTTGTATTGAGTTAATTTGTATTTGTCCTTAATTTTGTTCCCTGGAATGGCTGGCTAACTTTGATTGTTCTTCCTTCCCTGCAGATCCCATCACCCAGTTTTCTGACTGCCTCATTGAAATTCCTTGGCTTTCTTTACCTGCTCTTGTTTCCCTCTCCTGAACACTTGTGTGGTTGCATTTTTTGGTTGGGGTTTTGGTTTGTTTTGTGTTTGTTTTTTTTTTTTTAAAAAGCTTGTAGCTCCAGGAACCATAGTTCACAGTTTCAAGGAAATAATTATGTTTTTTTTTTTTCATCCAGTCTTAACATTTCTCTGTTTTTATGGCACAAATGAACTTTCCCAGAACTCAAAAGATACCTCTTTCTATCCAAATTGCCAAGGTTTTAGACCTCAAAGAAACCATGGACAAGCTCTCAAAATCTAACACTAATTGAGAAAATAAACATGAGAATCTAGAAATCCTTTAATTTATTGGAGTATGTATCCTCTGAGCAAAGCTCTTAGAAAGAATATTTGAATTACCATGGAGAGTTATTCTTTGGGAAGAGTAAGAGAGATTATTTTCCATAAATCTTTAGTTTACAAACCTCTTGCTTAATTAGTTGTACTTATATGTGTAAAAGTGTTTCATTCTTTTATATTATTATTCTATATTTGCAGTTAAAACGTCGCTTATTCATTTCCTGCTATTTCTTATAATGTCAGTACTTCTTACCCAATAGTTTTCTTCCTTTCAGTTGCCTCTTCCCTCCTTCAGCTCAGTCTGGGAGTTTAATAACTGACCAGAATACTAATTGATTTATTTTCTGTACTTGGAGAGCATAGATCTTTAGTTCTTGGTTGAAGGCCACTTTTACCTTATGTTGTTTTAAATCTACTAATCCACTGCTGATGTGATCCTGTAAGCTTGGAAGAATTGTGTTTAGAGCCTGAACTGAAGGGTAGAGCATAACGCTGGAACATCTGAACTCAGTAACTGAGGTGCAATGCCCACTACTGAATTAGGAGCAGAAAAAGTACAACTAAAAATGAGTTACAGATAAGAATTTTTTGTTTCTTTTGAACTGATTGTTGACTAGATTTCAGATATTTTTGTTTAGATGTCAGTGTTAGTTTAGCCTGCGTAACACCTTAAAGAAAGGACAAGAAAGAATGGGAAAAAATGAAATAAGAATTTTGCAAAAAGAAAATTTTATATATATATACGTATGGACTATGCAAGCTTGTGCTATGAACTTGACGTCATAGTGTATTTAAAATTATCAAGAGTGAGAATACCAAATATATATGGAAAAATATTATCTTGACATAAAAAGGGTTACTATTTCTATTGTAATAGAAGAATTAATCCACCTGTGTTCAGAGCTCTAAAAAGTGTTTTTTTAATTATTATTTTAAGGATATTACAGTGGTTAAGTCCATGAAGAGTCCTCCTGCTGGTGTCAAGCTTGTAATGGAAGCTATATGCATCCTTAAAGGCATCAAAGCAGATAGGATTCCAGATCCAACAGGTTCTGGAAAAAAAATTGAGGATTTCTGGGGTCCTGCTAAGAGACTTCTGGGTGACATAAGATTTCTTCAGTCTCTGCATGAATATGACAAGGATAACATTCCCCCAGCTTACATGGCTGTCATAAGAAAACAGTATCTTACAAATTCTGAGTTTGTACCAGACAAGATTCGAAATGCTTCCACGGCAGCAGAGGGTCTGTGCAAATGGGTCATAGCCATGGAGTTTTATGATACGTAAGTATGTATAAAAATAAATAAAAGGTTAAAATAAATTTGATTAAAGAGATCAGTTTATTTTAACACCAAGAGAGATGCAAAATTACTTCTTTTTAGTATGAAACTTGTGCAAACAAGCAGTCATAGAGATTCATTCATGTAAGATACCTGATGTTAAGGTGTAGAGCCTGGTTTTCGGTTCTGAATTTTTCTAAGAAGGCATGGGAGCAACAATATGTTCAGTTAACAAATAAAGTTAACTTATTTTTAGAGCGTTGCACAAAATAGAGGCATTATTGAAATGTCTTTGGAAGTTTCTGACAGTCACATCAAGGCCGAAGGATATTTTTTGTTACACATTGTATTTGATGCACTGAAAAAGTATGCTTTTTTTTTTTGTAATATTTCCTAATTTGAAACATCTGGAACTCACATTTAACAATAAATCAGCACTGGGTGACTAAGGTCAGCTTGCAGTTTGAAAGTTGAGTCATGGTGAGTAGTGCATGTCTTCATTTGAGCGGATATTTTGTTAGTTGACTAAAAGATTAGTAAATGCATACTTGGTAGAGTTCTCAATTTGAGAATGACTTTTAACATTAGAAATACCAATTGTTAGAAAGAAAATTAACGAAGAGGTGGACTTTAAAGGAGATCTGCAACTTACACCAGTAGGCGAGGGGATTCATTAATTATGAGGCTAATACTTGTGAAATACTGTTTCAGTTGAGCATAGGGGCATTCTAGCATATTTTCTTGCTTGTTGTTTTTGGAAAGATAAACAATATGTTTTTGGTTATATGTTACTTCCAATATTCTCCTCACAAAATATCTGTGTAAAAGATCGAAATCCTCAAAACTGGAAAATAGATCCTTGGATGTGAAAAGCTGTTATTTCTTTCTTTTATTTTGTGTACACAGTTGGCTGCATGTGTGTGTATAGTGTCTGTGAGTGTTACTTAATATATAAGATTATCTGTGTGTTTCTAATGGCACAAATCCATAATGGATTCTAAATTGTGATCAAATGGGACACACAGTTTGGAAGCATAACCCTTTTTGCTTTCAATCGTTACCTGTTATTACAGAAAAATGTGCAGAAACTGCATAAATCAGTCAGTATCAGCAAGAAACAAGTAATGAAGTAAAAACCAATTGTCTTCAGATATCATCAAATTATGAAACAGAATATTGCATGAGCTACTGAGTTGCTGAGGTTTCCTTTCATCTTTCCTATGTTCATTTTTTAAATAGTAGCCCTTGAGTGAGGGTGTATCTTTCAGATGTTTAATTTATTCTTTGACTTTATTTAGAGTGACAAAAAATGTTGCACCCAAAAAGCTAAAGTTGAATCAAGCTGAAGGAAAATTAAAGATTGCTATGGATGGTCTAAGAAAGAAACAAGCAGACCTGAGGGAGGTTCAAGATAAATTGGCTGTACTCCAACAGACACTAGAATCCAAGAAACAGGAAAAGGCTGACTTAGAAAAACAGGTATATGATGCAAAAGATGAAGTATTGTTCTACTGATATCTAGAAAAGTTATTTAAAATCTGTTTCTTTGTCAAATGGTATTTTTCCTTTTGACTGCTAATATGTTGAACAAGTTGTACTTTTAGATAACCATCTTTTTATTCTGGTGTAATGGTCTTGAGGTTATAAATGGGCAAAGCATGGGGAATAAATTCTTTAAAGTAATAGAAAATGTAGATGTTATGAATTTAAAAACTGATATCCTTTTCCTACATCCTCACTCATATCTGCTTTCTTGTGAGGAGATAAATTTTCAGTGACTGTAGTAAGAGTTTGATTCATCCATTAACTTGCAAGTCAGTACATTTAAAGTTTTGAAAGTTTATTTATGCCTTCTGTGGTAATGCAATTTTGAGAATGTTTTTGGTAAACTCTGTTCCTGACTGTTAAGTAGCTGTTATGTGTAGAGCAATAGGCAACACTTAGAAGACTGTTTGTTTTTTTTTTTTAAGGTTTGCAGTACCTCATCTTGAGCTCTTTTTACAAAAATAGTATCGGAATTTGAAATGGAGTCTTAATTCCTGTCTGTAGTTAAACTCAGCTTTTTGTGTGTTTCTTCTGCATCCTGATACAGTTTGGAAGTAGAAGGGAGGGATAAACTACACTTCTTGTAACAGAAGCAAGAGTTGGCATAATTTTCCTCTTATCCCGTGGCTGAAATTTGTCTCTACTAGATAGTAAAGAATTCTAACAGAGCTGGATTAAATTCCTGTTAAACCATATTTTTTTGTTAGATGATAAGCATGCCTGGAAAGATGGATTAGTTAAAAAACGACAACAGAAATGCAGACTATGTATTCATAAGGATGTTTTTTTTCAGAAAAGAATGTACCTACTTTTATGAGACAATGATCTCTTTAAGGTCTTTTTGTTTCTCTTATGACATGTAGATCATTTCCTTGACTATTAATATTTTCCATATTGCATGCAGAGCTATTTTGAATTGCATGTTTTATACTGGTCTTCTTCCTTTATTTGGATGAAAATGCAACTGAATAGACTTTACTGTGCCGGTACTGAGATTGTTTTTGTTCTTCAAAGATTCCTATTATAATAAGATGTTTTCTTTCTATTTGATGAAATTACTTAAGAAAACATCTGCACTGGAAAATAATTCTTGAATGCTTTTAATATTTGTAAAATGTTTTTAAAGTGGTCATGTAATATAATCAGCAATTTTTTTTTATTCTGAGGTTGACTTATGCAGCAAAAAACTACAGCGAGCAGAACAATTGATTGGTGGCCTTGGGGGTGAGAAGACTCGCTGGCATGAGACTGCTTTGGAGCTGGGAAGGCAGTACATCAATTTGACTGGAGATATACTTATTTCATCAGGGATTGTAGCTTACCTAGGAGCCTTTACATCCAGCTACAGACAAGTAATATGTACAGTGATTTTGTCCCCGTGTTTTGTAATAATCTAAATTTTATTAATTTTTCTTGTAATATAAAGTTTATATTTGTACATTATGTTTTAATATAATTCGTAAGTGGAACTGAAACTGTATTGTAGGATTTTGAGTTTTATTTGTAAGACTCTTGGGGGAAATTCTTCCTTCATTCTATTGTAAAGTACTTATTGCTGTGTGAAGCATGGAGTCATTTGGTTACTTTTCTTCTCTAAAGCAATTGCCAGTAACTTTATACCTCATGGCTCTGGTTACTCCTATTCCATTCAATGGCTAAATTCTCCTTAACTTCAAAGAAAAGAGAATTAGCTTCTATTTCAGCAACAGCACAGTTAAGCAAATTCTGAGAGTGGAGTAATTCTGTACAAAAAAAGACAAAAGATACAGTAGCTCAATAACATAGTAGAGTTGTGTCTGTAACTCTTGGTGAAATAAACAGAAATTCTGAATACAAAAAGATTTTGACATGGCAGCTGATTTTAGATATAACAATTTTTGGATGTCAAAATTAGCCTGACTTTGAAAGTTTTTGAACACTAAAACCTGCCACTGAATTCAGCTGAAGAAATTAATGTCCATCTCTTTTGAAAATCACGTCCAGGCTATCAAAAATTGCTAAAAATTAAGAGAGAAAAAAAAACAATGTACGTCATTTGAACATAGAATTTGGATATAATCCTTATTTCCACTTTTACTTCAATGTACTTCCTTTGTCCATTTTTCTTCAGAAAATTTTGTACTGTTCTTTCAAACTATTGTTTTCTTCATAATGTCCATGTTGTGATGTTACTATTTGAAAACTTTATAGAGTGAGAGTTTATGGTGTGAGTATTTGTAGCGTAAATAGTCAGCAGTTTTTACAATTCCAAATTACATACTTTTGAGAGAGTGTTCCCTTTTATGCTTAAAGCCTGCATTGTGTATAATATTGAGTCTGGGTAGGTAGGAGTACTTTTGGTGAAACGTCTTAAGGGGTGCTGAACTGTATTCCAGGCAAGTGTAGATAGAGGTGCAGATGATACTCATAAAAGGCGGAGACACCTACATCATTATTCACTAAAAATGAATACATAGTGGTTTAATCTGAAAAGTTTAGTGTAATTTCATCCTTCCTGACTGCATAGTTTCTTTCTCTGTGCAACAGTAGGTATGGATTCCTGTTTGCTTATTCTTGTGCAGACACATATTAGCTAGGTATCTCTTTCAGAAGTTGTTGGATAGCATAATTACTTTTGTGCAGTTCTTCATTTCATCTGCTGTTATGTTGTTTTTTTTTTCCCCTGCAGTTTTCATAAAAGAAAAAGTTATGATATCTTTTGGAATATCAACTTTGTTTTATGCAAATTGGTGAATCCTTTATTTACCACCTCTGTGAATGTCTCTAGCAGTTAGAGCATTTCCTTTAACACTGCATTTCTGAGTTTTGTTGCTTGAGGCTTTGCCAGCTAATTTTTAGTTTAGAATACTACAGCATACTTTCTGACCTCATACATAGCTTTCACACAAGATTGTGCCTTTCATATGAACATACTATTTCTATATATTCTCCTTCTTTAGAAGCATTCTTCCTAGTGGAATACGCTTTTTGGTTTACATATTTAAAGGAGTGTGTCTTCATTATTATTATGCACTACACAAACGTGTATAGTTTACACAACTGTAGTGAGTTAGATGATACAGAGAATAGTGAAAAGCAACTCTAAATGATTGTTAAGTTGTTGAGCTTGGTTAAGTCCTGACAAGTGGTCATTATGTGTGTTCCGAGAGTTAAATAATGAAGATTTTTTTTTTCTTAGCTAGAATATGTGCGTTTGTTCTACACTCATTTTATAGTATAGAAGACTACTGCTGAAATGGTAAATAAAATCATACCAAGGCTCTGACCAAATAAACCTATATTTCATATATAGAAATCACATACAAAGGCATTTTTAGAGACATTTTTAGACAGAAGCATGAGTTTCTTTCCATTTGAAGATACAGTGATCTTGTATGTAGCAACTGTTACGGGAAATGGATTGAAAAATACATTTTTTAATAGTTTGAAAATTTTGTGAATAGATAAAACTTTAGTTAATATTTGTTTTCTTCTTATCTAGATGCAAACTAAGGAATGGGCATTGCTATGTAAAACAAAAGACATTCCCTGTTCTGATGATTTTTCCTTAACAAATACCCTGGGAGAACCAGTGGAAATCAGAGCTTGGAATATTGCTGGACTACCTTCTGACACGTTTTCTATTGATAATGGCATCATTATCTCGTAAGTAAAAAAAAAAAAGTACAATGTATAATTTTCATTAAATAGCTTCTTTCAACATGCTCTTTAGTTATTATTTTTATAGACAGTTTTCTACTGTATATACAGTTTAACAACCAGAGTTATAAAATGACTGTCATGTTTAAATTTATAAGAAATACTAATAATACTTTTTAACTTTATAATGTAAAGTTTTTAAATATGTGAATTCACTCCCCTCCTTTTAACTCCTATGGATTGCTATAATGATACCTTCCCCCTCGCCCCCTTTTTTTTTTTAAACAAACATGCTGCACACTGGATTCAGTTTAAGACATCCTAAAATGCTTCCGGAATAGAATTTTGAATACTGTTCTTGTAGTAGTATAATCAGTAGATAGGGAAGTAATTCTCCTTTAAAAAGCTAAAGCTCTTTAATTTTAAAAAAACATCCTGGCATCAGGTGCTACCAAGAGGTGTTTCTGCAGAGCTACTGAAGATGATTTTGCTAATCTTTCTATGAGGGTCACACACTTTTTCCCTGAGATGGCACTGGAAATACTATAGATAATGTCTTGATTACTTGTCTATAAACAGTTTCCCAGTTTATGTTGCCAACTGATAGAAGATTTTAACATCCAGGCTTGTAACATATTTAGTGTGTAAAGCCCTGATATTTTGGAAGTGTTGGTTTGTACACTGATGAGCTGAATCTTTATTTTGCTAGGGCACAGTAACAAAACAACAGAAAAAGGCCCATGTATATCTTCTACTGAAGTCAGTAAGGGAGGTACAAAAAGTTAGAATGGAGAGAATTTCTAGTCTCCTTTCTTACAGAGGATGATCCCAACCAGCCCTTGCCAGTTTCTTCCTGTTCCTTGCCTTTTATTCTATGTAGTGCCAAAACACTTCAACAAGAAAAGGTGAGATAGGCCTTTCCTTCAATAACCTCTGATTTCAGAAGGGTGTGCTTTCACATCACGTCAGGCCATTGAGAGTTAGATATGGGTCTTCCTCATCCACGTGATAGTTTTAGATACTGGATGAAAGGTGAAAAGGTATATCTGTACTGACAATTTGGAGTCTGTTTTTCTTTAGGGCCTCATTCCCCTAACTGTCAATACTTCATACAGACTAGTCATTCCTAGGATCCCTTCAGGAGCAGAACAACCTGACATATTCCTAGACAAAAGCTAAGAGAGCTTCGGTTTTTGGGTTAGTGTAGGGACCTCTTAGTAGGCATTATGAATGGGGCGCCACAAAGTCGTCTTCGCATCCAGTCCAGTCCTCAAAGAACTTTAAAAAAAAATTCTTAAAATATGAATTCATAGCAGAGACTTGATTACATCTTTGGAGTGCTGGAATTTACTAAATATTATTTATAGTTAAAAGCTTGGCAGTTGCAATTGTAGCTTCCTGTTGTGATGTGGTTAGTATGACAATAGCCTTATCACAAGTTGAAGAAAGTTCTGATAAGGAAAGAAGGATATTTTTTTCATTTTGAAATCCCTTTTTTTAAAAAAAAATTTCCCTTTTGTAATTATCTTAAGCTACATCCAAATAAAATACTTTGACTTTATCTAACGATACATTGTTTGATCTAAAAAATTTTTGAAAATTCTGCATATTTAAAGATATTCTCATTCTTATTTGAAAAGTGAAACAAATTCTGAAATCTCAAAATTCCTCATATAAAGGAATCCCCACGAACCCTAAATCTAATAATATTGCCTTTCACTTTTAAGATGATTGTACGTTCTTATGAGGTATTCTAATACATACACATCTGTGTCTCACATCAGTCACTAGAATTACGTTTGTCTGGGCAGAGTTCATCTGGTATGTATCAATATCACAGTCAGAGCAAACATCAGTGATTTGTATGAAAATGAACTCACTGTTAATGTTTTAACATCTAGAAATATCTACAACTCACTAGTGATTAGCTTTAGATTAATGTGTCTACTTATGACTGAGATACGTACGGCACTGACAGATTTGTTAAATAGAGAGCTGGGTGCTTACAATAGGCTAAGCTTTGTGACCTTGCATAAGCAGTTATGATTTTCATTTGGACCTGTGTTTGATATGACTGTAAACAAAGACCCTCTCAGTTCTGTCCAGTATGCTTGCCAATGCATTGCTACTGACTTTTAGCTTTTAGGTTTTGTTCTTAGCACAGCTGAAGCTGAATTGACTGTGGAACAATGTTGCTTTAACTGCTTTTCTGTTTGTGATTGCTACCCATTTACTTCATCTCTGTTGTTCTCTTTTCTGTATAATGAATAAATAATTCTTACAATTCTTTTCCATAGCCAGGTTAGTGGTTGTCAAGTCTATGATAACATATACCTAACATTTATGCATCTTTTTTACAGTATGCTACTGCAGAAACTTTCTAATATAAATCTTCAATTTTTGCTGCTGTTTACATGAAAATTCTTCTCACTGTTTGAGGAGTCTAATGTTGTATAGCACTAGTGAATGAATACTTCTTTTACTGTAGAATTAATGTTAGGTTTTCACACATAACTGAAATTGTATATTATAGGGTTAACCTTTGGAAGCATAGACGTGTGGGTAATACTTCAGCTTTGGCAACTGGATAGGTGACAAAGTGCAAAATGAAACAGATAAGACAAAAATAATGCACTAGCTAAAGAACCTCAATGTACTTTCATTTGACTTTAAAAATTGGCATTGATTGTACTTCTGGAAGCAAAACTACTTATTGAAGTTAGAGGATATATGCTGGGATTATGATTGTATATGTAACTTTTTTAAAAGTAATTACTGTATTAATAATTCAATCACTCAGGCTAAACAGTTGACAAATGTTAATGAATTCAACACTTCTATAGCACATCCTAACACTTCACTTTTATAAAGCTTTGATCAAAATTCTCTTTGAACTAATGGAAAGATGATTAGCATTTTAAAACTAAATAATGATAGCTTTTAATTTTGAAATGTGAGATAGAGTCTACCTCAAATTGATGATATATATTATGCCTGTAGTTATGAGTTTGTGGCTAGATGAATTTTATGTTAGGACCCCAGGAACTATATATAATGCAACTCAAGATTTTTATGATAACAAATTTTTTAAAAAGCAGAATTAGAGAGCTATTCAAGGATAATTTGCACAGTGACTGCTTATGCATTTCCATCAATGAAGAAGGATTTTATCGTTGATGAAAGCTGTCTGTGTTTGGCTGTTATTAGAGAACCACTCTTTAGTTTTTCAGTCTTAAGTATTTCATGTCTTACACAGCAAGTCTGAAATGGGATATGTTGAAAATAATATGTGAATGAAACTTTGAAGTAATTAGGGAAAGAAATACATACTGTAGGTTTTGGCTGAGGTTTTCTCAAATCTTAAATAGCTGTTTTAAAATAAGAACAAGCAAAATTATTATGAGCAAATTACATAAATATTGTCTGTTTTAGAATGTGCTTAACATGTAAGTTTACTGTGTTCAGTTTACAGTTTGCAATTGCTGTATCACCTTGTATCATCTTACTTTTAAAATCACCTGGCTATGTATCCCTTGGGTCTCCCTTGGGGTTCTCATAAGCAACTGAACCACCTAGCAATTAGGGAGCTCGGTAATTCTTTCAGTACACTTTGGATCCATTGGTGAACAGTGTTACCTACTGTGAGATTGTCTTCTAATACTGCTGATGCTACTGCCTCATCTGACAACTATTCAGATTTCAAATCCTCTGTTTGCTTCTCTAGACCTACTGTGTTACCAAATTTGTCCTTATCGGTTTTTATCAAATTATTCAAAATACTTGCAACTTTACAAAGCCCACATTTTAACTTTCTTAATGTCTGCTTAGATATCACACTGTCCTGGTGGATTACAAATGCATTTCCTGAATCTCTCAAAGCATTTTACCTGTGAAAGCTTTCTTCCTTCATGGGTAGGCTGGATAGGGTCCCTTCCAGATGACCTGTTTTCCTAAATCATTCTACAAGGGGGAAGAAAGCTGTCCTCCTTCAGCTGATGAATGGTCACTCCAAGTCCGATTTGTGATCTCTAACACAGAAGGAACCTCTGTAGAATCCCATGTATAATCTCAGGCTACTGCCACACGTGGTACATTTCTCTTCCAAACCTTTCACTCCTAAACTTCTGCTATCTTGCTTCCACAATCTCCATTTTCAGTCCAAAGAACCTAAGGTGCTTGTGCTTTCTACCTCTATGTATATTCCTTCTTCTAAGGGATTGCATTTATTTGGACACATTTTACTGTGCAGAGATTCTGCAAGCCAGATCAGTCATGATTTCTGAGTACAGACTTATTTTTTCACTAATACACGTACATGATAGTTAGGACTAACACTACAAAGCTAAACAGCAGTTTGCTCATAACTGCATCAAGAACACGTTATAAGTTTGTGCTAGCTGGAAGGCGGACACTGAGGTGGGGAAATGTTGGCCTCCGTTGCATCTTGGAAAGGACTGGTTCTCGATCTTGCAGAGCTGCCAGATCTGACATCAGTTGCCAAAAAAATAAAAACCAGTCTCTGCTTTTTTCTTCTTTCCGAAGTTCCATAACTGCCTGTGAGTATTATTCCCAAGAAACCAACTTCCCTTTCAGCTGTGTTTTCACTTTTTATATCTTACACAGTTTTGCTTATCTAGTCTCTCACAGCTTAAAAAAAAATATTTTTTCAGTAATGATAATCCAGAGTCACATAGCTGCACTTCACAGAACTGTGTCTGAGTCACAGATAGCTGAACCCTTGGATTAAGGGTTACATGCATGTTATTGTGCGTTCGTATATTCACACATGTATAAACAGGCCTTACAACTACACTTAGTCCTTACTCAGTTGTTTGTGGAATAGAGATTGTAACAGAGAATATAAAAGATTTTTCTCTCTTAAACTGTGCTTTACCTGTTTTAAAAATACTCTCTTGAAAGAATATAATGTGTTATAGTTTTGCCTGCCAGCAATTTTGAAACTAGTAAGCCTGCAAGAACTTAGATTACATTGAACTAAGTTTGTCTGAGCATTGTTTTTTAGATTTTATACTCTATCTACAACTAGTTGCTCTGCACCTTTTTCTAATTCAAGGCTTATCACTTTCTGGAAGTCATAAAATGTCTCTTTCATAAAATGTCACTCTTTCTAAGAAAAGGTATATTTGAAGATCAGACAGAAATGAGATTGTCTTACTTAATTGCATACATTTCATCTTAGTATTTTTAAGGAAAATAAGAATACAGATGCAGACACGTTCACATTGCAAGTTTTATTTGTGAATCAGAACTTTTCAAGCTAGATAGGTTCAATTTAAAAAAAATTATTAGTGGTAAATAATTTGCCAGTGTCATTGTGTGTAAGTTAACTTGTAATAATGATAGAGGCCATAGAACTAGTCTGAAAGATTTCTTTTTATGCTGAATCTGGGAAAAAAGGTATTGCTGTTTTCTTCCTTCCAGTAGTAGACTGTATTATATCTCCTAACCTATTGGATCTGACTGGGCCCCTTGATCCAAATTTTTAGGACTACATTTATTTTGGAATTCTCACTTCTGCCTGCTTAGATGGTTTCTAATTTAGGCAATTATTGCTGTAATTGTAATTGACCATTGAAATGTGTCACTAGTCTTTGATATCTCGGTAATGTAACTACATGTGGTAGAGAATACTGTAAAAAAAATCTGTGAAGTAGTTACTAAGTCTGCCAAAAATAAAATCCAGAAGTTCTTTGTGTCCATTGCTGCTTAAGGATTAGGGATTAAAAGGTAGATAACCTTTGAATCTGCTTATATATTTCCCTTTACACTAACTCTAAAATGTCTCTTTAGTGGAAAATTCCATCTGTTTTCACTTGAAAATACTCACTTATGCATATAACTGTATTAAAACTGTTCTAAGTTTCAAAACTTAGAGTGATCTTTTTATTTTGAAAGTGTTATAAAATTAAATGCAATTAAACTTTCTAGGAAGTAAGAAGTCTTATTCTAAGGACTTTCTTCAAAATTGGAAAATTATTTTTTGTAAACAAAGAACTTTAAGATTATCTCCTGTTAAATTCATCAAGGATTATACCTATATATGTGCCTATTATGATTTCATACTGACGCGCTTTTGTTTTAATGACAGAAGGAAATAAATTGCCTTAAGAAGTACTTTGAGATAAATGTTTGAAGAGTTTATATTTCAATTTGAAAGTTGGTATTTTTCCCTTCAGTAATGCAAGAAGATGGCCTCTGATGATAGATCCTCAGGGTCAAGCAAATAAATGGATAAAGAACATGGAAAAAGCCAATAATTTGCATATAATCAAACTCAGCGAGCCTCAATTTGTTACAACACTGGAAAATTGCATTCAGTTTGGCAGTCCTGGTAGGTTAATGACTAAACAAAGTGTAAATTACAGAAAAACCTGGAGGGGGCACAATTAGCTAAAAAATGAAACTCCAGTGAGTATCAAATATTCTCATAGTTAAGAAAAACAGAGAATTTTTTTTCTCGTTTTGAATCAAATTACTATAGTAATTGAAGTCCTCACCCCAGGTTATAAGATACTTCTTAGCACAATATAATTATAATACTCAGTTTAATTTGTATCTTTTAATTGCTTTATGAGATTTCCCATTTCTTTGTTTTCATGTTACAATAATTTTATTTCTAAAAAGTAATGTTTTTTTTAATTTGGCTTTTCAAGAGTATAAATACCAGATTGCTAGGCTGTGATCATTAAAGATTCTTGTATTCGCTGTAGTATCTTTATTGCAAGTAGTCTTATCACTGTCAGATAGAAATAAATTAATAAAACACATAGTTCAACTCCAGCTATTTTTCAATGGCTAACTGGCCTACAAGTAAAGAAGTGGATTGTTTATTCTCCATTATTTCTTTCTTGATTTTGACACTCATATGCTTAACAGTGAAAACTGAAGCAGACTTAATTACCCACAATTATTTCTGTGGCATGTGGCATTTAATTTGTTGTTATTTCCCTTTTTAAAAATGGTAGCCTTAAACTGCTGCTCTAAGCAGCAGTAATAGTGATAGCATTTTAGTTGCTTTTTTGCAAATTGATATAATATTAGCAAAAGAAATTAAAGGTACATTTCTTTGAAAAAATGAATCAATCAGCTGAATATTCTAAGAAACATTAACCTTATCTCTAGATATTGCTCAATTAATATTTTTATTGTTTGCACACTCTAAATACACATTATACATACGTATTGTAAAGAACAGTCAATCAGTAATATAAATGCCAAGAAATTGCCTACTAATGAAATTGCCAAGAAATGCGTACTAATTCTTATGTTATTTTGAAGTGCTGCTGGAGAATATTGGAGAAGAACTTGATCCTATCCTAGAGCCACTTCTGCTCAAACAGACATTTAAGCAGTCAGGGAGTATATGCATCTGCCTTGGAGACTCCATTATCGAGTATGCTCCTGAATTCCGCTTCTATATTACAACTAAGCTGAGAAATCCACATTATCTTCCTGAAACATCTGTTAAGGTGAGAATTTTGAAAGTGAATGTGCAACTCTGTTTTAATTTTAAAATGACTCCTTGGCTAAAACCAGGGAAGAATTTCGGGCATTTGTTTATTCTTCCTCCCCTGCCAACATTGTTTTTTTTTTTTACACTGCTGGAAGACTGGTATCATCTTAGAAGCATTGACATTTCTCATATCTAATGCTTCACTTTGCAATACTGTCATTCTTTCATACTGTCAGGAATTTATTTATTTATTTTATTTTATCACCTTTCCCAGTCTGTATCTCCTGATGCTATTTAGTCACCTTTTATTATAAAAATATTTACAAGGACTTAATATAATAGTCACCTCACATGCAAACTCTGCATTAGGCTTTTACAGTCACGATTTTTATCTGTAGTATAGTTAGGGACGGGAGTCTGAGCAATTCCTGGCATTGTGCCTTGTTTATAACAGACAGAAAATATATTTACAGATTTATATCTTTGATAACTATAGCTATTCTGATTTTTCTATGTTAGGACAAAAAAAGGTGGTTTCCTGCTTTAAAGAATAAAATTGGTGGTTTAGTCTTTTTGAGGTTGCTTGGGAGATGTATTCCCCCTTTTATTTATTATTATTTTTGGAGAACTGCTTATAGAAAAGTATTGCAAATTTACACTTTGGTTAAACATAGACTATACTGAAACACAAAACCTTGAAATCAAAAGTTTTTAAACTATTATGATATTCAGTAAAATGGAACAGTAAATTGTTTCAACAATGAAGGAGTTCTGATGCAGGAAAAATGGACAAAAATTAATGAAAGGGAATAACTTCTGTTCACTTCAATGCACATCAGATCACCTAGACATTGATCTTTTATCAAAGAAGGTAATGAGCTGCATGTTCAGAAAAAAAGATGAAATATGAAAGGAAGAGAACATCCAAAAGATTTAGTCTCAGAGTACATATACATTTAAAAGGTATATGAAGATTATTTCCTAGGAAAAGTTTTTTATTTAACAATTAGAATCTCCTAGTTGCCGATCAACAGTCAATACAGTCTTGTCGTGTCGTCCCCGCCCCCGTATATAAAGTTTCTAAAGATGAATCTTCTCTAGTTGGGTTCCATGCAGTTAGACATAACTTGTTAATTTTTCTAATGAGGAACAGTTGCTTCATGACATGGTTGGGTATACTCCCAGCTACACCACACACTGCTGAGCTAGCTGACTAAGGTGGCTCATGTACAGGGAGCAGGAGGCAGAAAAGTAATATCTAAATATCTTGGTCTGAAGCTAATTGCAACATCCATTGGTGAATTTGTCCTGAGGATTATTCAGGTGCTAGCTAATGAAATGAGTCCAGGGAAAATGGTTATTGATATGGTTATCATATTTCACAGAAAATGATTGTTCTGAATTCTGATGTGATTTACATAGCGAAGCCTGCAAAGAGACATAGGTCATGGATTTACATGTATTTACACTACATAGATATGTATTTGCAGTTATTAGCCATTTGGAGTAGCTTTTTTCTGTTTCTAACATTATTAATTAAATGTAGTAAAAACCACTAAAAAATCAGATAATTATCAGCACTGCTGAGGGGAAAGGTGACTTATTCATGTCCATAAAAAATACTCTGTCCCTCAGGGACCAAGGAGGAATGTAGAATGTAGACAGCAGTTTGTGCTTAGACCTCAGAGGTTCCGATGTCTGAACCGGCCAACTTTTCAGAGCATGGCAGCTCTGATTGAAAGCTAACTCATAATGCTGTTTGTAGCTAGCCTTTTACTTTGAAGAAGGGAAATGGAGCCTATAGAAGGCTCTTGAAGTTTTGAAACATTAGGTCCCTCTTATATTTCCCATTACTAGAATTGTTAAAAAAGGTGAGGAAGAAATAGGCCATGATGCTTGTGAAGATCTTATTGATTCTTAGTGTCATATACAACTGAACCTCCTCTCAAAATTCCTGTGTGAAAGAACAGTGCAATATGCTATCCATGCTCCTAAATTTTTTTTCATTGAGGCTTATTATACAAAAAAAACCTATCAGTGATGTATTTTAAGAAAGTTAAAATACTACTCCTCCTAACTTTACAAGCAAAACTAATGAAAAAAAGGCCGCAAATGTTTGGACAACTTTCAGATACTATTAGTGGCAGAAGCAGATCAAGACAAATTAACTTCACAGGTATTCCATATTCTAACTGATCACTATGTTCAAGGTGAATGTTCTTTTGAAACACAAGTCAATGGTATCTGTACCCACCAAAGAAGCCCAAAGAGAATCTGTAGTCACTATTACCTAGTGAATTAATTAAAACCAATACTTTAATCAGTCTTGAGGATTGATAAGTAGATTATTTTCTTGGTTTTGAACTACATGCATCAAACTATTTTCTAGCCTTCTGCTGGTAATGTATTCCTTCCCTTTCTCACGTAAAATATTGTACATTTTTGCCACTTCTTCAGCAAGAACACGCGTTTTTTTCTGGATCCGTTATAAATATGTCATGGGATGGGAATTCTTTTAAACAATATTTTTTTTTTCCAGTCACTTATTGTCTAATGAAAAAGAGAACATTATGCTATCCTAATTCTAGACTACAAATATCCCTGTAATAATAACACAAATTGCATGTGAACAAGGCCATTAAAGAGAGAAAACATATGTGGCAGAGGCAATAGTAGTTTAAAGTACAACTCCAGCATGTACGTTACCACTTAACTTTATGAAAACAGCAAAAATTTTATGAGTGAAAAGTTTCTAAACATCGTAAAATGTGATCTACCTGGTCTTTATCTATATTTTTGCAAAATACTGTGCCAGCATCCCATTTGCACTGGGATGTTCAGATGGAACAATTCTGGAAAACAAACAATACCAGATTTATTTACAAAATCTGTACATTAAGTTGAATCTTCCGTTCATATAAATGTTTTGCTCCTTTCTCTGTGAAAGCTGCTTGATGCATACAGGTATCGAATGGGTAGATCCGTCTTGCATGTGAAAGTGTTTGTTCATGTTATATAGACTAATGATTTGAAGCACTTATATTCAAAGTTTCAGTGTAATTTTGAGGAACAGAATTAAATTCTATACATTCTTGTCATATCCCTTTTATGGTTAACTTTCTGGGTTAGCTTTCCAACACATAATCTTAAATCCTCAGCTGCAATTCATTTACTCTCAAAGTTTGGTTGAGCATATTACGTGATATTATACAAACCTCATCTTGTGCATGAAGAAGCATTTTAATTGCATCTGGCCATAACTGTGCTATCTTTCAAAAAATATTTCTTCTAACAGGTAACATTATTGAACTTCATGATAACTTCAGAAGGAATGCAGGATCAGCTTCTTGGAATTGTAGTTGCAAGAGAAAGGCCAGATCTTGAAGAAGAAAAACAAGCCCTCATCCTTCAAGGGGCTGAGAATAAAAGGTATCAAATAACTTCCCTTGCTAGGGGTAGAAGCAGATTGCAGTTTAAGGAAATACAATCATGGAAAATACATTTCAGAGACCTTTTTTGTTTGTTTGTTTGATTTAACAGGAAATTTAAGACTGCTATTTTTGAGATCCCAAACTTAGGCTTCTGTTTGGTTTTTAGGCTGATTTAGATGCATGCTCTTACTCATATTCCTACTGGTTGTGCCTTTTTTTCTTCTGATATGGTTTCCTATTTCTGGGATTATTAGAAAATGTTAAAAAGCTGAATTACGAGTTGTGTAATTGCAAAATGTAACTCTTGATCCTGTGCTCTGTTTTTATGCATCCCTTCCATGATGTTGGCATATGATTTGCTGTCCTCGGAAATTTTGATTAGATATCAATGGTTATGTTTTAGAAGTGTTTTCATCATGTGCTAGATTTGTACATGGCAAAGGGCATGTTTCCCCATGGGTCCAAGCATGAAATGTGCAGTCCTCCCTTTGCCATCCATTTTTAGCCTGAAAGTGGATACATTTTTCAGAAATTTAAGGGAATGTTTAATAAGAAAAAAAGGTTTTGTTATGTAAGTTGCGTACCATGAATAGAATCTACATGTTGTCTTATTTTATAGAAACTAACAGAAAACAGCTGTAATTTTCATGTGTGAAAAATCTTGTATATTATTTTAGGCAGCTAAAAGAAATAGAAGACAAGATTTTAGAAGTTCTTTCAGCCTCAGAAGGAAATATTTTGGAGGATGAAACTGCTATCAAGATACTGTCTTCTTCCAAAGTTCTGGCTAATGAGATTTCTGAAAAGCAAGCTGTAGCTGAAGAGACAGAAAAGAAGATTGATGCTACTCGTATGGGTTATCGTCCTATTGCTATCCATTCGTCAATCTTGTTTTTTTCTATTGCTGACCTAGCCAGCATTGAGCCAATGTACCAGTATTCACTCATGTGGTTTATTAACCTTTTCATCATGTCTATAGATAATTCGGAGCAATCAGAAGTTTTACAAACAAGGTAAGAGTGATAATTCACCATTTTTAACTGGTGATGTATTCATAGTTACTCCAGAAATGTTACTGTCATTTCTCCAAAGTGTATTGTCTCAGGCACTGCATTTTGAAATATTTTTTATACATATATATGTCAGATATTTTTCTGGAAAATAATTTATTCATAGAAACAAAATGGTACAATATATTACAAGTGCAACATATTCCACTATTTCTATTTAGTAATTGCTACCTCAAGTTGTGTGTGAAATTACAAAGTATCAGTTAGATAAAAATGGTCCACTTGCTTTGATTTTATATTTCATTTCATGTAGTGACTTCGTGTGTCTTCAAGAAACAGACAAGAAACTTTTTCACACAACTGGTGTGAGAGAGTGAAGTCTTGTGACTGGGGCTCTTGGCTGTAGAGTATGCAAGGCAGCAATTATTAACCCAACCATTTTTTTAATTCAGTTTGATTATTGTTTTATACTTCAGGTGTCCCTCCCTCTTCCAGGTTGTTCATGAGAACAGGAGAAACTGTGCAATCTTTAATGATCTGAATTTATTTTACATGTGATGGACCTCACTATTATGATCACATTAGGATTATTCAAAATATACCCTTGAAGTGAATTATCTACACAGAGATTCTTTAATGAAAGTTTTTCAGTGTTCTATCACATCAGTTACTAAATTCTACTTTAGTGGCTTTATTTGATCTTCAAATCACAGAGCATTGCTTCTGTTACTTAGCTACTTGCTTGTTCATCAAATAAACAAAGGATGGGAGAGGGAAACTACTCTCCCAATTTGTATATAGAAAACTTTTCTAGTTAATATTGCAAATGAAAATTTCTGAATTATCCATTACTGTCCATATTTTATTTAAGTGCAAGTAAGTTGTAGTACCTGGTAAGGTAGTATTTAGTATGTAGTTTAATGTGTAGTGTTCAGTTTAGTGGCATACTGGTTTTGAAGGTTATTTTTTCATTAGAATTTAGTCAAGGTCTGGGCAATCTAAGTCTAGCATAACTGTTTTAAATGATTAGAGCAATATCTGATAAGTTAGAGCTTAGTATTTTGGTATCATATTTGAAACTACATTCAAGGTAGCCTTTTCCCAATAAGGCAATCTGTGTTCTATAAACCTAACTCCCTGACTTAAAAATCTTACTCTGTTATATCTCAAAAAAACCCTGTGTGCCTAAATTAAAGTAAGCAATAAATAAAATAATCTCGTTTTGATTCAGAACCTTTCTGTCAGCAGAAATAGAAAGATACAGGACCTGAATCCCAGCTAACAGTATGCATTCCCAGGGGATGATTGGCGTAAGCCCATTTTGATCATTTTTGCCCCCTGAAGACAGACTCACAGAAAATTCTCTGTGAATTAATAATTCACATAAGACTGTTTGTCTTGGGCTATCTTCACCGGTCAGACATTTTTTACTACAGGCTCTGTGCTGAGATTTTTTTTTAATCATTCTTTTCTCATGCAAACCATTGTTACTACTGTAACTTGAAAAAAGTTTACCTTTTGTCCCATGGCCATCTTCGTGTCAGTATTTTGTGTATAAATTGTATGTATATCCGTTTAACTGATGAGGAATGAGTAATTTTGAAAGGCTTAAAATGCTAATAAAAAACCAGGAGCACTTACATATTACAGTAATATTGTTAAAAATGTTAGGCTGAATGGAAGAAAACAAAAATAGATTGAAACACAAGACTGAAAAGGAAACATAGATCAAACAACATAGCTTGCTCTCAATCTTGATCTTCTTTCAAAAGCTTTCCACTTTTCAATTATAATAGATCACACTTAGGTTTCTGAATGATCACCATGTCTGAACTGCAGAAATACCCTCCGAGTAGCTCCCTGCCCCAAGGGATTGGTGACCTAGGTAGTTGGAAAAAAGCCATAGCACCTCTCCACATCTTTGTTACTACCTTGAAAGAAGTATTTGAAGTAGTTGTGCAAATTCATACACTGCATTTCTAACCACCTGAATGGACTTTTCCTTATTTTGACTGGGTATTCAAGATATTCAAACTTAAATCTTTATAAAACAATAGATGAAAATTAGATGAAATTAGATGAAAATTAGAGGAAATTATTGATAATAAATCACAGCTTTAAATATATTTGTATTAAGGAAAATACTCTGTAGAATGGGAAACATATTTCAGATAATCTTTAAAGATGGACTGTTTTGATTTTGGCCCTGGTATTTATATTCATAATGAATTTTAAAATTGCTGCTCTTTTCTGCCCCTCCCAAAAGGGACCTCTCGCTTCCTCTGTTACTAAGATGTAATTGCACTTAAATGTTTTTAATGTTATTTTGCTCACAAAATGGTACGTGCATTTAATCATCGCTTTGCGGTCATTGACCAGAGAGTTTATTAGAACAAAGGAGATCTAAATGGTTTGTGATAGGTTTCCAGAGTGTAGAGGGATATTAATGGAAGGTTGTTCTTTTGTCCAACACCTGTAGGTTGAAGATTCTCAAGGATCATTTTACTTACTCACTTTATGTCAATGTCTGTCGCTCCCTCTTTGAAAAGGACAAGCTGCTCTTCTCCTTTTGTCTAACTGTGAATCTCCTGAAATATGAAAGATTGGTCAGTAATTAAAAATAATTTGCAGTTTGATATGATATATATTAAACTGCATATACAAACTATCAGTAATAGGAACATACAGGATAAGTATAGAAAAATAAGTTTATATATAATTATATTACTTAAGCCTCAATTTTGTGGTGTTTTATTTTCATTTTAATAAGCAATTATAAGCATTGAAAAAGATTCTCTAGAATAAAATAAATATATAACAAACAGGTATGGCAAAACTGAGATGGTAACAGTTTTTCTAAACATTACTGAAACCAAAGCCCAGCTTATATTATTCTTACAGTGAACACTTTGCAAAATTTTACTGTAATGTATTCTGAGTTCTAAGAGCATATCAAAATAAATTGTAACCATTGATTTAAGAAACTACTTATCTTTTTCACTTAAGGTGCTAAATGTGATTATTTTTTGCATAGAATTCCTCAAAATCAAACACTTGTACCAACTGAATTCTATGAATTTCTAGTAATTCTTACAAAATATTTCTTTACAGGATTTAAAAAATTCATAATGAAATACGCGCATTTTAACCGTATTATCTGCAAAACAGTACTTATGGTTGCTTGGAATTGTTTCTTTCAGTGTAATATGGAAACATTTAAAATTTTAGAAACTTTCAATTTTTATATTGGGGAATACAGAGAGGTGAATTACTTCAAGAGCTGACAGTAATAATTGTGGGACACCATTCTCCCATTCACAGGGACTTCAATTTACAAATTCAAGCCATCAAAGAAATTTTGAGATAAAGGAGTATTGAGAAAGGAATGAGCCATGTAATAGGCTGATATTTCTTTCTCATATTTAGACTTGCATTATAGGAAAAGGTTGCAAAATGCATGGTTCCCTGAAATATGTTGAGTATTTTTTTCCTTCAACATTTTGGTATTTGAAGAATGGGTCTAAAAATCTAATCAGTTAACATTGTTCATTCCCCAAGTTAGGAATGCAGATGAATCTTTAAATTGGCTCATATCTTAGGTTTTTTGATTCCTTAAATTCATGTTTAACTGAAAACCAGACACTGAATACTTTGGAAATAAGCTTTTAGTAGTTGTATAGAAGCTTTTTCAACTAACACAAGAATTCAGATATGTATTGATTTCCTACATAATGTACTAAACCCGTTAGATTTTATTTATTTAATCCTGAGAGCAGTGTTTTTCATTGTAGATTAATGACAATGAGTGGAAATTTCTGTTGACTGGAGGCATAGGTTTGGACAATCCGTTTTCTAATCCATGTACCTGGCTTCCTCCAAAATCATGGGATGAAATTTGTCGACTAGAAGATTTGCCATGCTTCACAAACATTCGTAAGGATTTTACGCGACTGAAGGATGGATGGAAATTGGTATATGACAGCTTGGTAAGTTAACATTCCTGATTGCTTGCATTCATAAGCTAATTAACGCATTGAAAATATTTATTCAGGGTAAAGAAAGTGCTGTCATTTTACATGGTATGTTCTTACATATATGAATGTAAATATTGAAGCAAATGCTGTGTAGTAGTAGATTATTGCCAATTTGTCAGGTGGCTTCTGAATAGCAAGTCATGATTTGAATTGAATTTGGATGGAAAAAAGGCAACAAAACCTGGAGTGGTAAGGTGATAGTGAAATTTGCTAAACTTAAGGCAACCAGTCCCTTGTCAGTCTAAACATTTGTTTACCATGCTTTGAGGATGCCTTTTCATGCTTTTATGTAGCATGCTGCTTTCCTGCATAAGTGTAAAAAACCAATTATTGCCAGGTAGAGAAACTAGAATGGGATTTGGGGGACCTGTGATTCCCTATTCTCACAGTGACCTGATATATGCATTAATGACTTCCTTTGTCTTCATCTAACTTAAAATCTAAGCTCTTTAGATGGATTTTACTCCACATTTGGGCACTTGCTTCATCTTTAATCTTACTATTAACTCCTTCATTTTTTCATACTCCCACCTTCTGCTTCTTGATATGCAAAGTGCCCATCGTACACATACCTCCTGAACAAATGAAGTTATCCTTTTTCCTACTTGCACTGTATCTGAGCATAACCACTTCCATGTTCAGATAATACTGTCCATTTGTGCTAGTCCATTGAACCACTTTTCTCACTATTAACTTAAATGATGAAAATTTATCACCAATATTCAGTCAAATGACCCAGGACTTCTTACACCCATTTCAAAAAGATTAATTGTGTGTTTTACTCGTTGTAAATGTCAAGGATTTAGAAATCCTTTCTATTTAAAAAATGGGCTTAAAGTATGCAGAAAGGAAAAGAATGGATTTTTGGTTGGAAATGCTCATAAGTGTATGATGAGAGACATGAAAGAAACTAAGCAGCTGCAGCTTCTTCAGTTGTCCAGATTGCAGGAAACAGGCGAATAGCAGAGATAAAGCTTTCCTTGGGCATTTACAAAAAGATACAGCAAGTTGAGGGCTTTAGTTCTTCTTTGGGAGATAGTCACTTTGAAAATGAACAGAGAAATGATGGCATTTGAAAAAGAGATTGAGGGAGAGGACTACTTTGTTATGCACTTTGGGATTATAACTTTTTGAAGCAATGCCTAATATAAATGAAAGGTGCTGACTTTCATGCTGTGTGGTGCATTCACACAGCCAAACTGAAATAAATAGAAATTCCTTCATTTAAGCAGCATTCAATAAAATGAGATTTATAGAATCAGGTCATCAGTTAACTGATAAAAAATCTAATAAACAGTAACACTGAAGCCAGGAACATTCAGTTACTGAACCTTGAGCGCTAGATCAAAAGGAATGGCATTATCTATCACTGTCCTGATATAGAAGAGTTGCTATGCCTTTTACTTGTTATGTGAAAACATTTTTGTTACCTATCTAGCTTTAATACTAGTACTTTCATGGGAATGCACTGGAATTTTCAAAAATGCTAGTTAATGGGTCTTGGAGAAGATTCCTTTTTGATAGCTGTGGTTTTTTTTTTTTTTTTAATCACCAGTATAGTTTATCCCCAGTAATATGCAACCATTTTTTTCTCCTGTCTTGTTAGTGATACACAAATTTAAATAAAGGGTAGCTTCATGCATGTATGCATGTGTGTTAAAGAGAGAGGGCACAAAATCAGTGTGGCTTGAGCCACTTTGTCACCAGCAACCATACACTGAATATGAATGTTTTTCAAAGGAGTTTGAGATGCACTTTTCTCCTCCTACTGCTGTAGATCAGGTTGCTTCCAAAAGTAGGGGAGACCTGACTTCAACTCCCCAATTCAAGGATTCCATCTATTTTATCTAAAGTTGTATTGCATATCTTGGAGTAGGGACTGAAACTCAGTTCTCCTCTAGCTGGCTGACTTAATCTCAAAGGTACTGATGCATCTCTTCTCATGGAGAAGTGAAGAGTTTTTGGCACAGTGGCACAATTCAATGGAGTCTTCAGTGCAGCCTTCACTCCTCAGTGTTTCCTAATTCACTCAGTTTTCTACAAAGCTTGCGAATTTTTAGCTAAACTCTTCAACAGCTGTTATAGATGTCATTCTGAGGTACCTGTTTTTCCCACATATTAATATAAAAATAATGCAGTATTCTGGATTCCGATCTGAAACTAAGTGCCTAGAAGTTGGGTCAGGAGGAAGCCAGGCTCCAGATTCTTAGCAGAACATGAGCTCCATAGTGATTTGATTTGATTTGCTAAATCAAAGTTGCTCAGAATGCAGTTTGTGCAGGTCTGTCTGCATACCTCTGAGCCCAACCCTCTACAGGCAAGCCTAAGAGGCTCACCAGCAGAGCTGTAATACCAGTTTCCAGAAAGGCATACCTAGCTGGCACTGTACTTCAGTCTAATAAGAAGTTAACATGCCACACAATGACTGCTGTTCCCACTCTGATAACTGCAATAACGTAACAGCTGGATTATTCATAGACCATTTACAAACTAAGTTCTCTGGTGCGTTGTTTGACTTAATTTTCCAATTCTTGTTTTCCTGCACTCATTTTCTGCATTCAGATGCAACCTAACTCATAGTTATCATGTAATACTGTAATGTGATTGTCATTCATTATATGGTTATCCTTGTAATATCATCGTAATATTGAAGACTGACACCATAATTCAATTCTAACAGAAAGAGGGAGGTAAAATGCATTTTCAGGTTTCCTCCACTTTATTCCTTCTCCACTTTCTAAAGAAGAACTTTGCGTTATTATCTTTTAAACACTTAAAAATTACTATAACTTCTCTGCTATGAGAGAAGCTTCTTAGATAAATATATACTTAAAGTTTTTTTGTTTAAAAAGCTTTAAGCATGTCAACCCTATTTCTGTAGATTAAGAAAAAATACATCGTGGATTGATGCGTCAAGTTAAAAGATAATTTACTCTTACTATAGGTAATTCACAAATGCTTTAAAGAATGTTGAAATACATATGTTTTTAGGATCCCCAGCACGAGGATTTTCCTGCAGAGTGGCAAGAAAAGTTGGGGGAGTTCCAAAGGATGCTTATCATGCGCTGCCTGAGACCTGACAAAGTACGTACGAAACTTCCACCTTATTCAAAAAGGTCTGTCCATCTTAGAAACGAAAAGTATTTGCAAGTCTGCATTTCAACTGTGTGTTGTCTACAACCATTCTACAGTCTATCATAAAGGAAAATAGGAATTAATGAGATTTCAAAAACACCAGCAAGTTTGAAATTGTGATGAAGGAACTTTTTAAAACAGAAGGGTAGGCCTTTAGCTTTTGTTAAGTTTCAGTGTACACACCAAAATCCCCAGAGCTTTTCTTCCTTGAAGACTGTCTTACAAACCTCGTGGCTTTCCTTTTTCACTACACCTGCTATTTTTTCTTATTTTACTTTTTTGATGGATGTCACTATCTATGGTAAATTTTGTCTGATCTAGGAAGATAATTTAATGGTAAGCAGGAGTGTAGATAATGTAGGTGCTTAAAGGTAGCTATTATTGCAGACACACAGATCCATTTTGTTCTATAGAAAGTGGTTTGAAGCAGAACTGTTCTGATTTGAGTCTGTCTAGCTGTAAGGCTTGAATGTGGCACAGATCACAATAGGTGCTCACAGTTTTGAATCTTTATTCCAAAAAAGTCAACCTTCTAAAAACCAGAATATAAGTATTTGCTTAGACATTTTTCATATATTCATAGATTAGTGGGACTACTATTAGTTCACATCTAGCCATGATAACAAAGCACATTGTCGAAGATAGGAGTTAGTATAAGCAGTTATGACTTCTGTTCCAGAGCACCTATGAAAGGAATTCTCTACACTTCATTACACAACTATCTAGCTTTATATTAGTACTCAGATGAAAATATGAATGTTTGTACCATATAAAGAAGAGAAACTTTTAGAGTCAGACTTTACACTTCACTTCTCCTGGATTTTTTTTGACTGGCAGTATGAGCTTTCAGAATGTTGGGCAGCTGGATCAGCATGGAGAGGCACTGGCGGCGGTGGTGTATACTGATGCTTGGAGACAAAGTTATCCACAAGACGCTGCCTAGTTGCGGTGACTTCTTCTTCAAAAGAGTTTATTATCCTTCTACCAGTTTTGCACTTAAAGCAAAGCAAAAGATTGAGACTTTCAATTGAGCAATTTAACTGTCCAGTTCAACTACATTCAAAACTTAGATCCTCAAAAACCCACTGATCTGCCACTAATTCTAGCTTAGAAGTCTACTTTTGGCTATGGTCAGCAATACTGCTGTCTGGTGCAGAGCAGTTTGGCAGATATTTCATATGCATACCCCCATTTGATTCAGAAACGTCTCCACCAGCCTTGCCAGAAGGGCTCAGTTTAGTGACCACTTTTGGATATGTCTAGTATACTTTTAAAGTAAGTTATGAACCTACTGTTCAGCTGTATTTTAAATCACATCAGGGAGGCAGACTTCAGTTTCATTTTCTGCTGTGTGAAGAGGCATGATCTCGCTTCTCGGGATGCACTAGGATATTGGTGCTTCAAGATGGCAGCTTGCTCTGGATCAGCCCTAGTGCATAGCCCTCCAAGCTTTGGTGACAGTATTCTTGGGGGCAAAGTGTTGCAAAAGCAGCAGCTTCAAGTTTTTTATATGCTGTACTTAGTAATGAAGTAATATTATGGCCCAGACCCCTTTTGTATCTTGGAACACTGCTCTAAATCACTCACTGTTCAGGTTAGATAACAACGTCATCTTCTCACTCTTAGTCCACCTTTTAAGATATCAGACTGCTCCCATTGCGGCATGTGATCCTATTTTTATACATTTGAGTCTGTTGTATAGGGAACTTAAATACTTAACTTTGACAGTCACCAGGTATATTTTCACAATTTGGAACATTATCAGCAAGGCAAAGATCTTATTTGTATAAACCCACCAGGAAGTAAGATGCAGAACCTTTACTGTGCCTCATCAAGGAACTTGGTTCACTTGATTCTTACTATCCTTAGGATTAGGGGTCATATATCAAAGATCAGCTGATCTTGATCAACTAGTTGAAGCAGCTGAGTTTTTTGTGCTTTTGTATGTGTCAACACTATGGCATGCACGAAATCCCCGAAGTGGGGAGGAGTAAAACTGGATAACTGTAAAACATTTGAAATGGGCTTTGAAGTTTGAAAGCTTAATAGACTGATTTACATGTAAAACTGGACATGTGAAGCAATGATCTGGTCAAATTTTGTCTTTTCACATGTGTTGTTCATCCCTCCTGAGAAAGATAGAGCTGTTCATTGTACAACTTCCCGGATTGATTGATTATTGCACCCAAGATATTTTTTTTGCTGTACTGAATTGTTGGAAAAACATTTTTAAAGGAAACAGGTTTTCCTTCAAAAGCTAGAAATAGACTACACTGAAAAGTGTTTAGGTGCAGATTTCTTAGTAATGCACATGAATCATTACTTCAGAATAAGTCATATTCTAGCCTTACACAATCACTCCTTGCTGATGCTTGGAAATCTTAGAGGTGGAAGTTCTTGTTTACATTCCAGCTTTGAAACTTATATTAAGATTGTTTGGTTAACACTTACAAGGAAGGTTCTCAGCCGTGTCATCTCCAGCATGTAGTACTCCTCCATTGTCAAGTCATCAAAGTGCTTACTAAGGGATAAAAAGCCACAGCTGTGACGTTTGGTGTGTTCCTCCCTGCAGTGTAAACCCAGAATAAGAACAGATATTAAAACCATGAAAGTTGCATTTCAAGAGGTCAGAAATCTGAACAAGACAGGTCTCTGCAGTACTTCTACTGTCAGTAGACTGTCAGTAGAAAAAGTATCATACAGATACTTCATACTTTCAAACATATGAAATAGATTTTAGTGGATCTCAGATAAAAGCTAGTTGAACTATTTCAAGGCTACTGGGTAAGATAAACTTTCAGTAGGCTTCACTCTGTGAACTGTTACAGACAAATTGGTAATTTTATAATGAGTAAGGCGATGTTGTCAAAGAAGTTTGGAGGAATACTTCAAGAACATTTTTACATCTGTGCTTACCATGGGTCATCATTTGGTTCCCAGCCCTCCAGTTCTATCAAGCAAAAGAAACATTTTACCACATCTGGTTCATTTGTATTTGGACAGTGGACAAAGCCCGCCTTTGCCATCTGCAAGTGACAGTTTAGAAGTTTAGAGCCTCATCCAACACATTGCTCATGTTCACATTAGCAAACAGTTTCTGAGAGCTTGCAAATAATGCCTTTCCCCAAAACGTCTATCAGCACAGATCAGGCTGAAAAATAAATTTTAAGTGTGAGGACTGCAAGCAGATAAATAAGCAACTAGTAAAGGAACAAGGAATAGGCTACAAGTAGTGAATGGATTTCTGCATAGCTGTGTTACTTGCAGGCTAACGGAGTGGCTTTGTTCTACCAGGTAACATCTAGTAGATGCTATGCTACACAGGCATTTCAGTAGCAGTGCATGACATCTTCCACAGCCAGGACTTTAGAAAGTATTTTCAGACAAAAAACGTAGCATAACACCATGGACATAGAGAACCTTTAAATATAAATTATGTGACCAAAATGCTACATCTTTAACTTCTATGTTTTCCTGTCACTTTAGAATCACATCTGGTCAGAACACTAAAAATTCAGTAAGTTTGTTTCAGTTATCAAACTTCACACCTTCTCAGATAACTCTTGCAGTATGACTCATCTGAGATCCAGCCTGGAATTTTCATGTGTGTGCCAAGTAGAAGTCAGGTGGATTTTTTTTTTAATGCTCAAGTCAAAGCCTGCAGGAACATATTCATTAAGTTTTCTAAAATTTAAATAATTTCAATTTCTGAATTTTAAGTAGTGGTCATTCTGCTACTTCATCCTTCCTGCTGGATGTGTACTTATTTCTTCTAATGTAGGCTTCTTTTTTATGAATGAAAATTTGCAATCAGAAAGACTACATAATACAAGAAATTAACTTTTAAGTGACAAGAACAAAAAAAATGAAAATAAGAAGAGTAACTAGATTCAATTTGTAGCTAGACTAGTGAACTGAACATGCAGAAGCCAGTCATCCTACGACAGTATTTCTGAGCAGGGAACGGAGGAAAGTTGGAGTATTCAACTTTTCATCTTCAAGCTTAGTGGAATCTCACAACTCTTCTTGAACAAGAATATACTTAACAATGACTTCACATTCAGGCACAGTATGTAAAAAATAGTCAAAATATCCATTTTCAGACTTACATTCTCCGGCGTGCACTTGCAGTTCTCTATAAAAGGCCAGTTTGTGAAGGTTTTTAAACGGTTCTCATATTCATACATATCCTTAAAATCACTCAACAGCTTGGAAGCCAAACCAAGCTCTTTCAAGAGCATCTCCATCTATAAAAGCTTGCAATTAGTATAGCCCAGAGCCTCTGTCCTGCTCTCAAATTTAAGGCATTATACTAATTGGTGACACATTGCACCTGTAAAGCAGGGTAAGTTTTAAAGTAAGTAAAAACACAGGTGAGTTTATGAGCAGGACAATCAAGAGAAATGAAGCTGCTGGAACTTTTCTTCCCCTGTGTCACATTCTGTGTGCTCGGTCACACTATGTATTTATTAACTGAAAGCACCTATGTTAATGCAGTATGAAAATTACAAATTTTATAATTGAAATGTCAAAAATGCAAGTTAAAAACTCTAGTTATGAATACAGCAATTTTACATATAAAATTTTAAAAAATATTATACTGATTGTGACCAAAGTGGTTAAATTAACATTGCCATTTGAAACCTTTAGCGTTTCTTTAATTTCGTGTTCAGAGATTAAATCTTAGTATCGTGTTTGCAAATGCTGTTGCATTTCTTTAAAGGGGAGGTGGTTATTTTAAGATACTCCAAAGTGTGTCCAGAGGTAGGATGAATGGTGATATTTAAAAGAATTATATCTGTAAGGGTTTACAGGGTCAAAGCATTAAGCTGTCATTTTATAAATTGTCTCTAATTCTGGTACAGAGCATAGTTAACTTCAGTAGGAAGTTTAAACACCAGTCTGTACAAGACTGCTGTACACGACAGTTTTCTAAGCCAAGATCTTAACACCTTTGAAAGGTGTTGCATTATGAGACTTGAAAATTGAAATCCTCTCCATAACACAGATGGAGTAAGTGCAGAAAAAAATCCCGCTTCCTATACCAGCACATTAGTCTGTCCAGATGTGGTGACAGAAATAAGATTAAGGATCATTTGCACAGGACTTCCAATTTCAACCCTCTTAGAACATCTTTTTTGCCTAGATTTACACGTGCTAAATCACTGATTCCTCTGGGACTGTAATTGTGTCAAATTTTATATGCAGGAATACTGTCCTTGAAATTTATATTAAAATGTTTAGAGTAATATGTGTTAATGCTTACACAAAAATAGGATACTTTAATTCTATTTTTCCTTTTTTTTAAGATAATACCAATGGTGCAGGAATTTATCATTCACAACCTGGGCCGTCCATTTATTGAGCCACCTCCATTTGATTTGTCAAAAGCATTTTCTGATAGTCATTCTTGCGTACCACTGATATTTATACTTTCTCCTGGTGCTGACCCCATGGCAGCCCTTCTTAAATTTGCTGATGATCAGGTATTGTAATATCTCCCTCTTTTTTAATATAGTTGATGCTTGTGTGTGTGTGCGCGCGCGCACGTGCATATGTTTGTATGAAGCAAGGAACTTTATTTAAGTAAAAGTTGAAATGCCAAAGTAAGCTCAAAAACTTGTTTTTAACTGCCTAAAAGCACGTTAAAATTGATCTCTCTGTTCTTTTTAACACAAAGCACTAATTAATGCAAGTGGTTTGTTTTGAGGAATGAATAATTTGTCTATTGTTTATAAGAAATTGTATGTTAAATATTTTTGGCATATTTTATAATGTTGTGGTGTCATGATCTATTTAATTAATTAGTTTGTGTAATCTCACATGGAAAAATGGAACAAAACCATAATGGTTTAAAAGTTCATTGTAAGGAATCTTATCTGAAAATGGTATTTTTTTTTCTAATAAGCATTATGTGTAATGTATTACTTAATTAAGAAACACTGTAGTAATATAGGACCTTAGGATCTTGGGTGGCATTTACACCTCAGAGTTCAAATATGGATTTTTGTTGGCTTTGACTGTCATTATGGCATTTAAAACAAAAAATTCCCAACAGCCTAAATCAGTTCTTATGTAGAAGAGTACTGTTATAATACTAGAAAGTTGCTGTTTTCTGGTAAGATGTATGTCTTGCATTTCCTGATTCTTATTCTGTCAGAATTCTGTGCTGTTGAGAATGACAGACATACTTCAAGTCTCCAACCACCAAGCTGCAAATGTATCCTGCGTTTTATAGTAGGTTGTCTACATCCTTAAAAGTATCCTTAAAGAGCATACTTGTCGTGGTTTAACCCGGCAGCCAGCCAAATACCGCGCAGCCGCTCGCTCATTCCCCCCCTTCCCTCCCCCTCCCCGCAGTGGGACGGGGAGAGAATCGGAAGGGTAAGAGAGAGAAAACTCGTGGGTTGAGATAAAGACAGTTTAATAGAACAGAAAAGGAAGGGAAAATAATAATAATAGTAATAGTAATAGTAATAGTAATAGTAATAATGATAGAATATACAAAATGAGTGATGCATAATGCAATGGCTCACCACCCACACTGACCGATAACCACGCCTACCATTCATATACTGAGCATGATGTCACATGGTATGGAATACCCCATTGGCCAGCTGGGCCAGCTCTCCTGGCTATGCTCCCTCCCAGCCTGTTGTGCACTTGGCAGAGCAGAGGAAGCTGAAAGTCCTTGTACTCTAAGTCCTAAGTACTCTAAGTACTAGTAGAGTACTTAGCAACAACTGAAAACATCAGTGTGTTATCAACATTCTTCTCATACTAAATCCAAAACACAGCACTAGAAAGCAATTTAACTCTATCCCAGCCGAAACCAGGACAATACTGTTTTCAGGAGTATTTTTAAACTGTCAGAATTTTACAGTTCCGGATTAAATGGATGTATAGTTGGAGCTTTTCACTGGAAGATAGATATAACGGATTTTAGTCAACTGGAATGACATGAAAAAAAAGATTTAAACTGTATTTTAAAATATACTATGCATTAAATATTTTAAGAATACATATAGATGTGAACTCTCGTACCAGAAAGTTTAGTGTATTTATGCAATATTATTTTTACTTATAATATGCTTTCTATATGCAGGGATATGGTGGTGAAAAGCTTAGTTCTCTGTCACTTGGTCAAGGCCAAGGCCCGATAGCCATGAAAATGATAGAGAAGGCAGTAAAGGAAGGAACATGGATAGTTCTGCAAAATTGCCATCTAGCAAGTTCATGGATGCCAATACTGGAAAGAGTCTGTGAGGTAAAAAATAAGTATTATCTTCTTGTTATAAATACTTTGGAAGGCATGTCTGATCCATACAGGCAACTGAAACCCAGCTTAGCATACTTCGTGATGATTCCCATTATATATTGGTAATCATCACATTGATTCTGCCTTTTTACTTCTGCCTGCCGAAATATAAAGTGCTCACAAACATGGTGGGTCTGGCCCATTCCGTGAATGGTAAATCCCAGCCACTACAAGAGTTTCTTCAGGCTAAGAGCTTTCATCATATGTCTATTGCTGCAGAAAAGCAAAGGCATGCTAAGGAATTTTACTCTTGAACAGCTATAGATTTCCAAAGAGGTGTATATTTCTTCCTTTCCACCACCCCCCCCCTTAATAAACTCAACACATTTCTGATGTATACATATTATTACTATAGCCCTTCCCAGAATAGCTGTATGACAGTAAATGCACTAAATGGGCAAAGTATACATTCCATTGCTCTTGTGATACAGAGCCTGCACTTGGTTTTGTTCGTATATTCCACAAACGTGCACAGAGAGGACAAATTTTAGTTCAAAGTACTGAAGGCTTGAATAAAAATACACCAGCTGTAGAAGGGAAGTTGTCATTCATAACTGTGACTTTCACTATAATCACATATAAGCATCTAAGAAATTAAACTTTGGACGGGTGTATTTTCCCACTTAAAAAAAAAATTTGCTTTAATAATAACATTTGATGTGTTTATTAATCTATTGTGTCTTCCAGTTGCCTGTTTTTATATGTGTTTATTGTAGGAGCTAAACCCTGATACAACGCATCCAGATTTCCGAATTTGGCTCACCAGTTACCCATCTGCCACGTTCCCAGTGTCTGTACTTCAGAATGGAGTGAAGATGACTAATGAAGCACCAAAAGGTTTACGGGCCAATATAATTCGTTCATACCTGATGGATCCAATTTCTGATCCTGACTTTTTCAACAGCTGCAGAAAACCTGTTAGTAATGTTGTATTGTAACTTTGTAAATCAATTAAAGCAGACCCTGATGACTGTGTATGTATGCTCTGGGGGGGGAAATAAACCCTCCCAAATTAAATAGTTGTCTTCCACCGCAATGAAACTTGTTTTGATTACTGGCAATAGTGAAGTAAATTTAATTTTTGTTTTATTGCTTGTCTCCTACTTCTACAATTGAGATTTTGTGGTATGGCATTAATAATACAGCTCTCTAGTTTAAAAAAAAAAAAAGTAAGACTGGGAAAAATCTTAACCACTTTTTTCATAATTAGATGTCTCTTTGCAAGCATATTTTACATTATTTTACGTTATTTTTCTATAATTAATGTAGTTCTTCTAAATGAGATCATATACTTTGCTAAATGGTCACAACTGAAAAACAAAACAAAACAAAAGTTCCTACCTAAAGGTTTTCTTTAAAGGCCTGAAATCTATCTTGATGAGAAAAAAAGTGCAGAAATATTGCATGAACCATGTTTTATAATACAATGGTGTAAAAAAAAAATTCATAGATATATGGTCTCATACACATAGTTGTATGTGTCATGTATGTTAATTACATATACATGGATATATAGCTTTAAAAATGAAATTGCTTTGAGGGTTCACACTGGTTTAAGAGCATATTTAAAACTGATGCTTATGACAATTTGATGACTTCCTGCTGAAGGCCTTTGTATGTCAAGAAAAAGCTACCCCTGACTCACAAAGAGTATGTTACCAGGGCAGGAGATGCTGGGTTTTGAGTGACTCAAAGACAGCACTGCTGTGCAGGACGTGAGAACAAATGAAACCGTTTAAACCAGCCATGAATTATTAATGGTGTTGCATTTGGTTTTTAGGCTGAGTTCAAGACATTGCTATACGGCCTCTGCTTCTTCCACGCGCTGGTGCAAGAAAGACGGAATTTTGGGCCTTTGGGTTGGAACATTCCATACGAGTTCAATGAGACCGACCTGCGCATCAGTGTGCAGCAGCTGCACATCTTCCTTGACCAGTACGAGGTAGGGCAACCTCTCACAGTGGGTCCCGGTCCTTGCTTGCACTTTCTAGGACTGTTAGTGCATGTACCAACGCAGGCTGAGTGCTGCCACAGCAACAGTTTAGTGGGGGCAGTGAATTAGAAACCAAAGTATACTGGCAACAGTGCTAACCACATTCATTTTAAGTGGTTAGTGTACCATGATCAGTATATAACTAATGTGGGAAACTTTCAAATTATAATTTAGAAGTTCTGCCATGCAAAACAGAGCGGTGTTTGTTCCATATATAGTTGCCTTATTCATTGGAATCTTATCCTGTCTTTAGGCAGGAGCTGTGGATTCAGCTCTTGGCAATGTTACTGCAAGCTGTAAAATGTACTAAAACACTTAATTGCTAACTGTTATTTACTCAATGATAGGGATAATACTAGACCTTGGACTGTGGCAGATTAATAACAACCTTGATCTATTTGTGTAAATTTGGCAGATGGTGTTTCCTTCCCTGTTTGCAGAGCTAGGCAGTGTTTCATGGAAGCCTCTCTGGAATTTGCTAGCAATGCGTGACTCTTCTTTATGTTCCAGCTTCCTAAGCAAGCCACTATAGCCAGAATCTGTTCAAGTTATGGCTGGGGCAGGAAGGGGGTATTATTTTCAAACCACTGTCAGCCTGGAGTGTTTTTGGTTATCAGTGTGGTTAAGAGGTAGATTGCGTTTTAGCATGAGAAAGCAACTTCACGAGGGTGTGTGCTGCTTCTCCTGCAGGCGAGTGAAGGGGGGGGGGCTGAGAGGGATGTCTTCCCATTATATGACCAAAGCTTATGAGCAAATGTAGTGCCTAGCAGGGAGGGAAGCATTTTTTTTTACCTGAAATATAATAATTTGTATGTAGTAAACAGATTTCTGGGTACTTTTTTTTGACTGGTCTGCTTTATTCCAGTTCGCAGCATATTACCCACTCTTGCCCTGACTTCCTGGAAAGAATTTCAATCTTACCATTCATAATTTGTTCCTTTTATGCACCTAAGAGGAGTCCAGCTTCTCCCAACCTCAAGACTTTAAGCATGTTTGATTTTATTTTCTAAAAAAAAAAAAAATAAATAAAATTTATGAGCACAGCTATGGCCCTGTGACAGCATACATTTATTTTAGAAGTATGTATAGTCAAACAAGTAGAAATAATTTTGGAAAAGTTTTCCATAAACTCGTACTCAGAGAGTTCCACCTGCATTACTATGGATATTTTTTGGTGCCATTATTCTTCAAAAGAAGCAATGCTGGATGACTTGGTGGATGATTATTAAAGTATTTGAAGATCGGGAGATCAATGGTACAAGCATGAACTAGCAGAAGTAAATAACAGCTTTTATACTTTCCAGAGAGAATTCTGGATGACTTCCAAATAAATTACAATGATACCAGTATGGCTGTCCAGAGAAGTGCTAGGCTGCAGTTCAGATCATTGTCTTGCTTTTTTTCAGGAGGTGCCATATGATGCTCTTCGCTATATGACTGGAGAATGTAATTATGGTGGCAGAGTCACTGATGACTGGGATCGGCGTACGCTCCGTAGTGTTCTAAACATGTTCTTTTCCTCGGAAATCATTACAAATGTAGATTATAAATTTGATCCAAGTGGCCTCTATTTTGCTCCTCCTGAAGGAGATGTAAGTATCCCAGAACAACAGAATTATTTTTAAAAAAAATAGATCTTTACTCACATTGATATGTGCATCAGTGCTTACCGCTGTCATTGCTCACTTTTGTGGCTTAATCTCACGTTCTAGTAGGACTTATTTTGTGACTTCTAAGAAACAGAAATGATGTAAAAAACCACCCCAATTACTACCAAATAAATTGACTTTGCTCTATGTGAGTCAGCACACTTAGGGGACAATAAGGGAGAAACCCAGCCTGCTGAAGTTAAAAGCATTATAAAATAGGCATAAGAGAATTAGTTGATCATATCTGCTGGAGGTAGAAAGGACATAGTAATCAGCTTAATTTATCACACAGGAGGGTTATGTTACACATCAGCAAAATGCCTTCAGACACTTGGCAAGCAGTGGGCCCAGAAAGGGGCTGCAGCCCCTTGTGCTAGGTATCTTATTTTGTAAGAGAATTTCCAACAGCTGTCAGAAATTTTTTAAGGAAAGCCAATCCTGATTTCAGGGGAAGAGGATGGACCAAAGGAATTTGTGAGGCAGTCAGCCCCTGTATTTCCTTTTGTATCTTAGTTTACACACTGTATTCGTTACACTAGGAAAGTTTGTAGTGGTTTTGAGACACAGCTTGCAGCCTGTCATGGGCTGTTTCTGCATCTCCTTTTAAGTCCAGAGTATTTTTTTTCCCCTTTTTTCAGTACCAAAGCTATATTGAATATACGAAGACACTTCCACTGAGTCCTTCCCCAGAGATATTTGGAATGAATGCAAATGCTGATATTACCAAGGATCAGTCAGAAACGCAACTGCTATTTGATAACATTCTTCTTACACAGGTATGTAAAGAGTAAGAGTCACACACCATTTTACCATAACTTTCTACTCTGTCTCCACATGAGTATGTTCAGATTTTTTTTCAGTTTTTATTGTACCTTATTGTGTTGTATCTCCATTCGGGTGAAATTACTGTTCCATTTAAGAATCTTTTAAAGTTTTTTTTGTTTTGTATTTTTCCTGTCTGTCTTCCTAAGGAAACACAGCTTCTGTGATCATACAAGCAGTTTGCATTATCTTCTACTCCCCCCAACTTTTAACAATTTTCAACTTCTTGGCCAGTATCAGTCCAGTTTGTAAGCCAGGTACAATCTAGGGATACTATAGTTCCTGTAAACTTCATGAGGAAAATGAAGAGCTGAATATAGGGAGCAGGAGGGACACGGAGGGACAGTGAGACAGAACTTGGTGAGACAGAACTGCTCTCTGCCATTTGGCAGCACCTGGCCAGCCAATGGTGCTGATGGGAATATCAGAGATGGGGGGAGAAAGATTGGTTTACAGTGGAAGCAGGATTTCAGCAAAAAAAATAGAGGAGGACATAAATCTGTAGGAAACCAGATTTTGTTAGTTCTAAGTTAAAAACTTATTGCAAAATACAGGAAATTCTGAAACAAATTAATTTCAATCACGGGGGAGAGGGTTGGGACTGTAATGATCTTTTAAACAATGACTTTATAAAAGCTCTATTTTCTTGCATTTTAACTACTCACTCTCCTAAGTCCTCTTTCTTTTTCTCAAAATAAATAAGAATTTTTGGCTCTCTCTAGTCTCGGGCATCTGGTGGTGGTGCAAAATCCACAGATGAAGTTGTTAATGAAGTCACAGGTGACATCCTGAGCAAACTTCCTGCAAATTTTGACATTGAAGCAGCAATGAGAAGATATCCAACCACTTATGCTCAAAGCATGAATACTGTGCTTGTCCAAGAGATGGGACGCTTTAACAAGTTGTTGCAGACAATACGGGACTCCTGTGTTAACATCCAGAAAGCAATAAAGGTGAGCTGAAGATGACGTTTAAAGGCATATACCTAGAACCTAGACTTAATCTGTGAGCCATTAATGCAAGTACCTTAGAGAACTGACCCTGAAGTCCGATTCAGGTTGGTCAGTCAAATACTTTAAAGAATCCAGATTCGAAACTGATTTATTGATCCGTATCTTAAAACTGATAGGAGTACAAGGGAATATAAAAGTACTATTGCACCTACTGCAGAGAAACCAAAACAGGAAGATTTTAACTACAGATTTGCTAGCAAGTAAGACAAGCAGCAACTAGGTTCACATCTGTTTTTCTGCCTCACTGGCATGAAAGACTGAAGCACCTCATACAATTTCTTATAGATCAAAGCAGATCTCCTCAACACCTCAAATTAGCAAATTACTGCCGGTGAGGATTCCAGTTAAGATATCAGAGTCTAAAGTCAATGTTTGATCTTGTCGTGGTTTAACCCTAGGCAGCAACTAAGCACCACACACCTGCTCGCTCACTCCCCCCACCTCCGGGGGAGAGAATCGGGAGGGTAAAAGTAAGAAAACTCGTGAGTTGAAATAAAGACAAGTTAATAATTGAAATAAAATAAAATAATAACAATAATAATAAAAATAGCAGCATATACAAAGCAAGTGATGCACGATGCAATTGCTCACCACCCGCCGACTGATGCCCAGCCAGTCCCCGAGCAGCGATCGCTGCCCCCTGGCCAACTCCCCCAGTTTATATATTAAGCATGACGTCATATGGTATGGAATACCCCCTTGGCCAGTTGGGTCAGCTGTCCTGGCTATGCTCCCTCCCAGCTTCTTGTGCACCTGGCAGAGCATGAGAAGTTGAAAAGTCCTTGACCACTGTAAGCACTACTTAGCAACAATTAAAACACCAGTGTGTTATCAACATTCTTCTCATACTAAATCCAAAACACAGCACTATGCCAGCTACTAGGAAGAAAATTAATTCTATCCCTGCCGAAACCAGGGCAGTTCTCAGTAGGAATCAAAAGCTACAGCTGTGCAAAATACAGAAAAATGCAGGAAAATGTCAGTTTGGGTAATTTTTATTTATCCTATTATAGCTTAAGGCTGATGAGACATTTAAAAAACCCAAACAAATAAACAAACAAACCACAAACACCACTCCTCTCCCTGTTAAAGCCAAACTACAAGCTGAAAAGTCTGCCACTTTAGGATAAGGCACTTGCAGCAATGTTGCAAAGTTTTGAGGAAACTTTAAATAATAATAAAAAAGAGCATTTACACTAAGTAAAACTCAGAAGTGCTCTGGGAAGACCATGTTTCTGAGGAAGGATGTCAAGGGAGAATTTTCCAGTATGGGCACTTTTCTCCAAAAGCAGCTATGGATCTTCTCCCTGACCAATCTAGTGACTAACTACCAGATCAGACAGAAGACCGCAGTAACTTTTTATGAAATCCATTATGTCTATTATTCTTATTTTCAGTGTTGCTCCTGTCTGAATTAGCTAGAAGTTCGTAACATCTGTTGGACAGAGAGCTATGTCAATTTTTAATTGTTAAAGCAAGCCTTAGGCCAAGTACTTTGACATCTTCCTTTCCAAAATTTCTTTTAGGGGCTAGTAGTGATGTCCACTGAACTGGAAGAAGTGGTAAACAGCATTCTGAAAGGCAAAATTCCAGGACTATGGATGAGTAAGTCTTACCCAAGCCTCAAGCCTCTGGGCAGCTATGTGACTGACTTCCTTAATAGACTGAAGTTCATAGAGGTGAGCACACCCCATTTACACAGATTTGTTCAATGCTGCTTATTGGTTTTGTCTGTTGATGTCTGGTGACATCTCCACAAGTGCACACACACACAAATTACTTCCACTGAATAAATGACAGGTAAAGTTCAGTTCATTTGTGCATTCGTATAGCTGTTTGCTCATCACAGCATCTAACGAAGGACTACATTTTGCCACATACCCTACACCTCACAAAGAGAGCTGCAGTATGTCAGTAATACTGTATGACAGAATTGGCCTTCTGAAGTGAATTTACTAAGGGCCTCTTAAACTGCATCTAGATCTGGTGGTGGTAACGAAGTTAATTAAAATGAGGAAACTACTGTTGAGTTTCTTTTCCAGTGAGCAAACTTAGATTAGTAAAACACTTTAACACAAAATCTTATGTTAAAGTCAAATAGCAAGCTTTCAGTAGAGTGCTAGAGAAGAAAGCTGGGTGAGTTAGGGAGAATCAGGGGGGCTCCTTCACCTGTAAAAGTGCAGATTCCCAAAACTGACTTTAAATGAGTAGTATCTAGAGTCTCAGCACCATTCTGTGGCTTAGTAACCTCAATCAATTGAAGAAAACCAATTTCACAGCAGGTTGCCTACTCCATACCTGTTTTAAGAACAGGTCCCAAGATAGACAAAAGATCTAGGAACAAAAATTGTAAGTAAATTAAAAAAAAAATTAAAAGAAAAAAAAAAAAATCAAAAGCAGCATCCAGTTTCAGGTCTAGAAGAATATTCACGAAAGCTGCATTTCCAGAGAACCTCTATTTTGTTTTTGGACACACATCACCCAGTCCACACACCTGAGTAACTTCCACTTTCATCTGTAGCAAGCCTGACAGCAGTATGTGTAAAGAACAAAAGTGCCATTTCTTGAACAGAATCCAGGACAGAAATTAAACTTGTACAAACGGAAAACTGCCAGTAGCTATGAGGATGATTTTTTATTTCTTGGGAGGAAAATTACTTACTAGTAGAGACAACTAGTTTACTTGTCTTCATTGTAATGCTCTGCAGTGGATAATTGTAGCAAAATTTTTTCAGACATTATTCATAACTGATGTTTGCAACAATGAGAAAAAGGTCTTCCTGCATGCAGTAAATATTCACCATTGCAACAGACCTCACATATATTACAACCAAATCCAATGAATTTTGGCATTTTTAAAAAATCATTTTTATACAGAGGCCTCCACAGTGTAAGCTAATTAAAAAAAAAAAAAAAAAAAACAAACAAAACAAAACCAAAAAACCAACCAAACAAAAAAACACCTGCCCCACCCCCCCCAAATCAACAGAAGTTTAATTAGACCACATATCCTCCTCATGAGGAAATCATCCTTCCTCACCTTCAACTTGCTGTACACATTTACAATACATGACTTTGGCCCTGGAAGGGAAATATGACCCTTTGAAAAAGGGAACAGCCTGTAAAAAATCCCATCATTTGACAGAGAAACAAAGGTGAATGCTGAACAGCCTTCAATAATGAGGGAGAGCAGGAGAACTGAACACTCGTTTGATGAACTTACAATCATGATGCATGTTTAACAGACTTATTCAGACTAAGTCATTCACTTAAACTAAGTGAGGCAATTTCCGGGCAACAGTGTTGGGGTTTTTTTTGTGTGTGTTTTTTCATTTGAGGGTGTTTTTTTGTTTGGTGGTTTTTTTTTAAACAGAAGCTAGTGACGTTTTAAACAAGTTGTTTAAAAAGACATGCTAGCCATCCAAAGTTCCACTGCTTTCAGGAAAGGAAAAGACAATCCTGGATTCACAAAGGGAGAAATTACTTCTGCTGTTATTCTAGAAGATAATTGCTTTCCTAAATACTAAAAAAAAATAAAAGGCAGGTTTTTTTCTTTTCTCCTCCTCTCTCTTTTGCTGCTCCAGCTGTGGTATGAAAATGGAAATCCACCAGTCTTCTGGATTTCAGGATTCTTCTTCACTCAAGCGTTTTTAACAGGTGCCCAGCAGAACTATGCCAGAAAATACACCATTCCAATAGACCTACTAGAATTTGACTATGAAGTGCTGGAAGATAAGGAATATGAAATTGCTCCTGAAGATGGTAAGTAAATGCATGTCACAAATATCTGCCTTTGCTGATGTATTCAGAAGCTAACATTAATTTGCAGACTCAGAGTTATGCGATTAAGCTAATGAATTCAGCTGGAAAACATACACACCTGCACTGGTCTCCATGAGATGCACAAGAAGTGAAGAGGCAAAATACTATTTAAATCCTTAAGAACTGCTGAGATAGTCCACCTCCTGGATTAGCATGCAGATATAAAACAACACCAACAGAGGACACTCCTTACCCCAAATCTCCCACAACAGATCAAACTTTCAAGTGATATCTAGCTTGCCTTTTTTTTTTTTTCCTTTATTTCACTCCGTTAGCATATATGTCCGAAGACACATATTTTCCTAAGCCAAGGAAAACCAAACATTTAGTAGAGAAGTTGGGTGTGCTACTTTAACTATCCCTAGAAAAATATCTTATGATGCGATCACAATATGCAATAGGGGACTGCGCTAAGGGGGAAAAAGCCCTACATTTTATCAAACCACTTTATTATATATTACTTACCTTAGGTTCCAGTTGCAGATACGTTTGTTAGCTTGCCCTTCCTCAGAAAAAAGGACAGATTAAACGGAACTGTTCTTAATACTCTTGTTAACAGTTTTCTGAGGATCAGTTTGACTGGAAGTTGTGTAAAAAGAAGGGCTTGGCAGGTTGCCTGGGAGAGCCACATCCAGTCAGTTTCAACTCATTTTCTGTTGGGGCAGGTTTATTTTTTGTTTTAGAAGTTACAGTTTTCGGTCTACAGTGCAAGAAGGTGCAAGTTTGATGAAAAACAAATGTTGCTGTAATTCATTGTTTTCGTCTGGAGAGCTGATGGAATGACAGCTGTCATTCTGTCATGTCATTATGTCATGACATTAGGACAAATTTTTTAAACATTTAAAGATTTTATTTTTTTTTTTATACTTTACTCCTTTAATGAACACTTTAGAGTATAAGCATATGAACCGTATAAGCAAGTGGCAATTTGAAACACAAGCAATGAAACAATGTGAAGACTAACTAGTGAAAGACTGTTTACAGGATCAAATCTCCAAGTTTGAAAACGTTAAAGCTGACAATATGTAGTACATAGAGAAAAATTTCAAATAATGACAACTGTAAAAATAGTGTCCTGTACTTTGGAATAATTTTTAACCTCCATCACTCAAAAAGGCTGGATATGCTATGATATTGCTAGACATTGTCACTTTATAAATCTTTATGGAATTTTAATCATGATAAATTGTAATACAGTATAAGATAGTGTTATACTCAAAGTTATTTGATCATCAACACACAAAATTGACAAAAAGTCCCACACAATCAACTGACAGTTAGCAAAGTATGTTGCACTAGCTGCTGCTCTCAGCTAGAAGACGTTTTCAGTTTTTGCGTAATATGGTATCTTTTCCAACTGATTCAGGGGTCTACGTTCAGGGATTGTTCTTGGATGGAGCACGCTGGAACAGGCAAACTAAGAAGCTAGGAGAATCTCATCCAAAAATCCTCTATGATACAGTACCTGTGGTCAGTATCTTTCGTTTGGTGACATTTTATAGTATTATGTACCAACAAACGCTGTAGAATTAATAGTCTTAAGTTCTAGTCTTGAAGGAAGTAACAGGATAATTCTTTTTTAAAAAAAAAAAATTGAAATGTTTTGTGTTGAAATAGAAATTAAATGTCTGAGAGGAGCTGAGAATCCTCTGCTAATAATGTCAGTGACAGGAAGTTTGGTTTTGCATATTTTGGGAGAGGAAGCAATCTGATAAGAAAAGAGGAAACAAGAAACAGGTTTTCAGGGCTATCTGTTAAAAAGCAAACAAAACAAAAAACCAACAATGTCAAAATACTTTGGCCAAGCCAAGACTGTTTCCCTACTTTGTTTTTTTTTTAACTGAGATGAAAAGCATTATTTTCTTCTTTACTGCAGATATGGCTAAAGCCGTGTAAGAGAGCAGACATTCCACAGCGACCCAGCTACCTGGCCCCAGTGTACAAGACCAGTGAGAGAAGAGGGATCCTGTCAACTACAGGCCATTCCACCAACTTTGTCATCGCAATGACTCTCCCTTCAGACAAACCGCAAGAACACTGGATCAGACGTGGTGTGGCGTTATTATGTCAGCTTAGCTCATAAACCTATCACAATATATAGAGGTAGGTGCATTTTCCAGATCACTTATAAGGGATGTGCGTCAGTCCTGAAATGCCACGTAAAAAGAGAAATCAAAATGAGTTTGTTTACAATGTTGCATTTGTGCGTTTCACGAAACTTGAAACAAAATACTAAAATACAAAAGTGCACAATAAAGCCTTATAAAAGCCAACAAAAATATCTGCTCCTTGAATAATTTTATTTTCTGAAGGCTCCTTATTTATAAGGAACATACATAAAATGAACACAACACTGTTGACAATGAACAAAACAGCATTTGATCATTTCCAGCTTTATAAAATTTTAAAAAATGATTTAGTTATAACAAAAAGACTGATAGCTCAGCAAGTTATCTTTATGGGACCATAATCACACTTTAAACCATAGACTCAATCGTTAATGGGAGGGGAAAGAAAAAAAAAATAAAAAAAAAAAAATCACACTGCATCTAGCAACTACAGTATTTTCTAAGCATAATCACAGCGGATCGAGTGCAATGTGATCTACATCAAAATTCATATGGGATGTCACACAGTGACAGCATTGTAATATACAAGTAACATTTATGCCCTCCAACAAATACAAGTTAAATGAGACTCTGGATTCAAGCAGAATGGAATGTTGAAGCCAAGTAGAAATGTAGTGGAATTCAGATTGTCTGTAACATGACTCAAAAGCGTACATTAGAATCATTTGGAATTCAATACTGGTGGAAACATATAGAAGAAGTCACAGCTGTTACACTGCTCTTCAAAACTTGTAATAAATACTAGAAAATAAAAGGAAACAACCCATATTTAATGAAAAATACAGTACCTACCTTCAAGGACCATGTTTTTCCCTTGTCTGAAGATGGTCTTGGAAGGAAGTTAACTATTTTCCTATAGAGGCAGTGTATTAAGCTATAACCATATTCCAACTAATACAAAAGTAAATATACTACCTGAAATATAGAAATCTTCATTTAAAAAGAATTAAAAGAAATAAACTTTAAAAAATGATTTGACAAAATATCAGTTCAACCACATAATGACCCCCTTAATTCTATCGAGTATAACAGAAAAGGAAAATTAAGGGTCAGTTTAATATGTAAGAAACATAGGCTGTTTAAACTTAATCCTCAGAAGGTATCCAGTGAGTTAAGTCTCTGAAAATCGTACTCAGTGACCTAACATGGGCACTATGAAAAAATGTCACCCAGGATCTTTACACTGCAGAAATTCAGTAATCTGAAGCTAACAACAGTGTGTTTGCTAATTTGGGTCCAACAGTAAACGTGTTTAAAGAAGAAAAAAAGAAAACCTGAGTTCAGAGCATCAAATGGCTGCATGCCTGAACTCCGGGCTTTTGGCTTCTTCACTGAAGAAACTGTGCCCTTCTTTGAAATGGACCCTTAATACTGTTTCTTGATACTGCATTAGGAAGAAATACTGGCAAGAACCAACCGATATCTTTAAAATACATGAGCTGCTCTCAGTAAAAACTAAATTGACCAATGAAGCTTCAAAAAGTAAAGGGCCACAGGAAACACACATTAACTTGAAATGGAATGAAGATACCAACTGGCTCTCATTAAAGGCGTTAGGATCGGTGTTTTTAGCAGCTACACTGGCACCAAGCAGACCGAAACAAAACTTACGGCACGTAGTCAAAATACAGCTTTTACCTGGCATACACATAAAAGAAGACAAACTGTATGTTTTAGAAAAGGCTACTACCATGCTTAGGACTGGTACTACAGAATCAGCTTGCACTCCTCACAAACTCACAATTTTTTTAAGGAGATGGGTACAAGAAGAACTAACTCATGTCTGGCAATATAACCATATCAGCACAATCCGATCTAGGACAGCTGATCCCAGCAAGATAAGGCCCAAATTTTCAGTCTATCCTTCCAAATTACACATACCACGTATCTATCACATCTGCTTTTTAATAATCTAATTTAAATACCCAAATTGTAAAAAAATATCATAGAAATGAACTCCTTTATGCTGGAAGTAGAAATCATCTTACATACGCTCTACGGCCAGAAACGGCTGGTGCTACAATGTCTGATATCAAGGCATTGTAGAAACAGATTTTGATCTGATATTACAGTATTGTAAATAACTACCAGTACTACATACACAGAGCATAATTTAACCTTTGTGCCCAGGTTCAGTAACTAGCATCTTGCACTTTGGATTGTTTTAACATGAAGTGGAGAAAACATCCCAAAATAATTGTTAAAAAAATGGAGAAATTCCCATATGGGTTCTCTGTTAAAAGAGTTTGCACAAATTCACAGCCACAATTCTTCAGTAGTTTATGCTGCAAGTGGCACACAATACATGTTTAGCATCTGTAAAAAAGAACCAGAAATAGCTCAAAAACTCCAACATCAGGGACTTCCCCAAGCTAACACTAATTCTACTGCATTTTGCATTTTCCTACTAATATCAAGGAACAAACATCAAATAAATCTTAGTCAGGAAAACATCGTCAAACTGATCCTCGACAGAACATAGCACTTTGCATATATATTGCAACAGCCTGCCTTCTTACACATGAAGTTTATAATGATGGAGTGCAGCTTAACGCATACTCTAAGAATTTAAACAGTGTTTAGGTTTTGGGTTTCTTTTTTAAAATTTAAACCAGCACAGTGGTTTCCAGTCACGTGCTGTTTAAGATTTAATACTTCAAATCACCACTAAGCAGAAGAATCAGCACAGAATGAATATATATACACACACGCACATCTATATATATATATATGTATGCACGCACATCTATATATATATGTATGTATGCACGCATATCTATATATATATATGCATGCACATCTATATATATCTATATATCTATCTCTGTCTATATATCTATACTATATATAGATATATATGCGCTACTTAAGACTTACGTGGCACTAAAAGCTTACTCAGTTCCTTGCAGAGGTATGAATTTCAGCTGTAACATTTTCTGGGTTCTGTTCAAATGTACTAATGAAATGGTATTTTCCCAAATGAGTAGGTCATTCGCTGTTCTTTTTCTTTCTTAAGCAAGCAGTGCTTCCTATGTAGTACACTGAACTTGGCATTTATTTCTCATATTTAGTATTTCCTAATTGTCGATCACTTCAGTTTAGAAGACGCATTGGGTAATCTCATCCGATTTGAATTAGGAAAGAAGCAGAAGTTAATCTACACAGAAAAGAATATACTGTACTTGTGTAAGTAGTGCAAGCCACTGCTTTTCCTCTGAGCAATGTGCATACAGTGAAACAGTGCAGACTCAAAGCCATACAGTAACATTATTGTAACCACAGTGATTACCAGAATTAGGTCAAAACTGGATGTCAAGCACAATTTTATCTTCATAGAGGGCAATCACCAGCATGATGGCAAATCCAAGAAGGAGGCCTAGATTCTGAAGAATGAACTGCCCCACGGGACAATAACCGTGCTCTTCATTATCTCCATCTCCATGAAGCATTTCTGGAAGCTAAAAGGAAAAACAATTCAGAAAGTCTTTTCACCTCTATTCCATTTATACACGGACAAGTTTACAAGATGATATTGTCAAGAATAAACACTCCAGGATTCAGTTATAAAAACAATACACTAAGACAGGTAAAACTCTACCTAACCACTACATTTGATAAAAACATGGTCACATCATGTATTTACAAAACAAACAAAAAATGCCTTTCCTTTCAACTTTTTTTTCTTAAGCTTTTACTGGATCACACATCTACTTGAACTTTAAGTTCCTCAAGATAAGATAAGGACCAATCCAGCATTCTTCAAGTTCTGCTCTTTTGAGTTCTTTTACTCAATTAAAATTAAGTAATGCTCAAACAAACATAATAAAAAGCTTTGACTATTGCTACAGTAATTACATTGCTATAAATATACCCTTTATAATGGCTTTTTGTTGATTAACTTAGCCATTCATTTGTCATGTTATATGCTTACACATATTCACATACATTTTGCTTTTAAATATGGGAATAATAGCTACAAGTAATTCAAGAGAAATTCTGTGTGAAGCTATAAAAAAATTCTGAAAGTTCTGGATATTCCTTATATTCCTCACCTGTAAAGAAAAGTCAAATAGTACTGACAAAAGCAACAAATAATCGTGGACTTGGAAGATGTAAAAATAAATCTTATGAAGCTTCTTACAAAGCCACCCATCCAGAAATAACTTAAAATGTTTTACAAAGAAGTTAGTTAAAGCAAGCATGAGGTAAACGAAGGAATTCCTTCAAGACACACTTAGGACAGAAAACATAATACAGAACAAAATGGAAACTTCAGGTAGTACACAGCACAAGTCTCTTATTTATTGCTCTTCACTAAATAGGCTAGAATAGTTTTGGTTATTCTGAGTACCTGAATACTGCAAAACAGACAATGACAAAATCTGCTAAAACCCCAAATATATTACCCATCCCATCTTGTATTACTGTATTTCAAAAAGATATGTAAAGCTGACAATTGATTTGACCCACTAAGTATTTAAATATAAAAAATATACGGGTGTGAAAAATGTTTATCACCTATACAGTAGACCAGGCACCTTAACAGCAAGCACTACAGCAGATTACGAAGTACTGTTAAGTCATTAAGAATAAATGACATCTGTTTCAAAACCTAGGAAGAGCACAGTGCTGTCTCCATAACTTCCAAGGTAATGGACCTGAAAAGGGAGAGTATGATGGGTAGAAGTGGAAGCCATAGCTATGGATAATGACAGCTGTCATATATTCCCAAAACTGTGGAACTGAACAGCAAGTAAAAGACCCCTTTAAGATAGGAAAAAAAAGGTTATTTAACAGTACTATGGGGACACTCCCCATCACTGTCTTCAAAATACTTATTTAGTTTTTACTGTCGCCAGGTGTGATCATGCTCCTCTTTCTTGTACTCAGAGCCCGAGTATGCAGGCAGAGCAGGCCAGTGCCACTTTGTTCTCCCTCAGCTGCAGAATCCCTGCGTAGACAGGGTCCTGGAAAGACTCCGAGAGGGAAGGAGGAAGGTGGAAGGAGGCTGTGCACTGCAAGAACTTGTTACTGGCAAAAAACCCTCCTTCCATCTTTGAGATACAGTCCACACGTATATTAGCACTGCAGGAACCTCTTCAGTATTCATGTTTACCTGGTGGCAAATCGCCTTGAAGTACCTCATTTGAACAGGTACTGCCCAACTGCTCTACACAGTACTGCTTCAGCTCTGCCACGATGTCTCTGCAATGGTGCAGCAGCTAAAGGAGGTATAAAGAGAACTTCAGATAGCAGCTTGGCAGGCATGAAGAAGAAATTTTTCAGAGAAGCCACAGATGTTTTTTGAGAGCTGGTGGAACATGTTCTGGATGAAAAAAAAGGCTTCACCTTAGCATTACTATAATGGGCTTTAACACTGCCGGTTATCTACGTTGACAGCATGTCTAAAGATTACTAAACTTTTTGCTTTATTAGCTGTTGATGTGACCAATTTCAGGGACCATATAAAGAGTCTGGTCCTGTCAATAGAAAAAAAATAACACCCTCTTGAAGCTGAAAGCTTATAACTTCAGCCCTAGAGATATAAAGAATGAAAAATATAACAGATGATAAATTTATTTTCCAGTAAGATATGATTCAAGTTGGACTGGGAAGGAATATAGGAAAATTCAATGTACCCATTCAAACCAAACCAGCAGTGTCAGGAAGGAGGATATTATGATTATTCTTCTGATAGTTATCACCAAATGAAATGTCACAAGAATCATGGAAAGCCTGAAGGATTTAGAAAGGCCTGAGTTTATCTTCTACTGAAGAGAAGTATCCTTATCATTAGAAAACACGTAATTAGAAAAACTTCAGTACAATCGGATGCAAAAATACCAAAAGGTCCATTCTCAATGGGATGTTGTAAAGAATGGATAGAGAACCTCTGTCAAGCTAGGGAGTGATCAAAATCTGTTCTTATTAAGTGTCAGGTAACAAGAAAATAAGGTCTTTGAGAGGGAGGCAGATTACGGAAACATCAAGACAAAAAATCCAATGCAGTTTCAAGTGTGTCTTGCCAAGAACCTTTCCTGCTCTTGTTTAGCCAGACCATTGGGCTTTGACTTTGGTTGCTACTACGATGACTGAGGAAAAGGACAAGGAATAAAAGAATGAAAATGCTGCTTTCCTTTATACATGATGTCTTCAGTCAAAATAAGTACAGGAAATAAATATCAGCCACACGACTTATAAGCAAGTGATGTTTCAGTAATTATGGGCTACGTAGAACATCTGAAGTTGCATGAAGGATCACTCTCAACTACACACTCTTATGTAGCAAGCCCTGAAAAGGACTTATTTACCTTATAATAGATTTAATAGAGTATATTTACAAATTAAAGTTCTCCATAACAAAGTGAAGTATCCCATGGTGTGATGGCCAATGCTTGGCTTCCATGAGTCCTAGTCATAAAAAACCTAAAGGCAAGCAGGACTGAATGAGATGAAGGCCACAGGAGTAGCCTCCGCCACTGTGTCCTGTGCTCAAGCCCCCATTTGATGATTACACTAATGGGACTGACATGGGATCTTCAGAACCACAGCTGAGTTTAAGAGAAAGTTCTCAGATGTGGAGGATGCCACCTAGAAGCCAGATGGAAGCCCCACTGGCACCAAGTTTCTTAAGCACCAATGTGGCAGTAGTGCTGAACACAGAACTAACTGCAGAGGTAAATTTGTTAGAGGGCAGAATGGCCAAGACAGCTTCTGCCGATACCAGGAAATTCAGCGGAAACTGAACCCTTGCTTTCAGCGGTCTTCACTAACGCTTCAATGATACCACTGAGGCTGAGAAACCAGACTCAAGAGCCACAAGCTGACCAGGAACTGGCAATCATTGGCCACAGCAGCAAAGGGGAGACGGATCTTCATATTGTCAGCTGCTTCAGTTAGCACCAGGGAAATGATACAATCAGCCCACACTAGAGCGGACATCTGACAGCCTCATAGACAGTGATCTGACAAAGACGTGATGCTGTTTCAGTGATAATTGCTGAAACCCGAAGTCTGTGTCTGTGGCTTAAAGTAACTGACAGATGCCTGCCTGCTTTGACAAGTCAGCCAGTGAGAGTCAAACATCACACATTTCATTCCTGCACCAGTTAACTTTTGAGAAAGCTGCTAAAAAATGTGGTTGGAAAACAGGATAGTCAGCACAAACGTATGCAGGAGAGCAGAACTAGCAGCGTAGGCTAACAGAGCTACCAGATATGGCAACAAAATCTCTGAAGAAATTTGGAAAGTTGAAGAAAATGCATGGTTTAAAATACTTCAGAACAGTAAAATATTCCATTTTACCCACAACTGAAAACTGAAACAGGCTGGTCCTTATTCCAGTAACCTGGAATGGAGATGCTATGAGGTTAAACAAAATCTCTACTGGAACATCACTCAAAGCCAGAACTCCAGTTACATTTCAGTATTTCTCTATAAGCAGTATGTAGCCACACCAGGCGATCCAAGGAGCAATCTACTGATAATAGGTAGATGGCTACTTAGTCTATTTAAGGAGAAAAATAACAGCTTTGAGGAAACTTGCCTCTGCTTTAGATGTCTGTACTAGGAAAGAGCAGTTTGCGAATGAAGCAATTGAAATCCAGGGAGCCACTCCACAAAAAGGTGTCTGAACCCTTGTGAGTTAAAGCTTTAACTAGGTTGGAGTTTCTAGTTTAATTGGTTAATAATTAAATACAATATGAGATCTGTACTTAAAATCCAGGGAAGTGACGCATCTTTTTCTCTGTATATGAAAGCAGAAAGAGCATTACAAAATACCCCAAAAATGAAAACTGCTGTCATCATCACTGGGCTTGGGAAAGACAAGAAGTGAGAAAACTGGCTTATTTAAATGCAGCTCTGAAGCTGCTCAGGAGAGAAATCAGAATTGAATATGGACTGATACCATGTGCACAAGTGCATTACTGCCTGAAGGATCTGGATCTACGGTGTACACACACTAAATATAATGTACTTATAGCTAAGTCCTTGAAGCGGCAGCATTTTTCCACCGGATAATTTTTTAAAAAGCTAATCACCACAAGAGCTATGTATTACCAGCTGCTCATGCTAAGGGTTCAGACTAAGCTTTCCAGAATTAAATATATGAAGATTAAATTTTAGCAAAGAACAATTCTAAATACTGAATTGAACTCCAGCATCTAATGCCCAATCCACAAAACTAGAGAATCATCCTCCTTTTATTAGTGGGAAGTTATTATTTTTGTTAGTTTGTTAGTGGGAAGTGAGAGTGTCTTTCCCAGCCCACCTGCAGTTTTTGTATTTTAACAGGAGTCACTGGCAGACTTCGGTAGCAGAAACCCGAACAGGCAAGCATCTATAAAACTTCACTACATCTCTCAAAGCATCTGCAACATTTTAAAAAGTCGTAGAACAGAAACAGGCATCTACTGTCTACAGATATTTTATGTGTTATAACAAAAAATTTCTGTCGTAGGTGCCATTTCAAGTCCTAGGTTTTATGCATGGAATGCAAAAATGAACAGAATCATAACAATCTTACCATGTCAACCAATGCCACGTAGAGGAACATGCCTGCAGTGATTGCAAAGATCCACAAGGTGATGTTATTAGCATACTGTCCCACCGCTGTGCCTATCAGCATCCCTATGTAAGCCATCATGGCAGACAGGAGGTTGTACACAATAGCTTGCTTCACTGTCATACCTGCTTTAAGAAGCACAGCAAAGTCACCTAAAATGGAGACAGAACACAGGGGTTTAGTATCAGTGCTTCTCAGGTGAGCAAGTAGATACATTAGCCTACATTTACTATCTCACCAATCCAAGGCATTGCCAAAGTAAAAATGCTGCTACAGAGGCTCAAAGGAAGACTGGGCAACAGGATATGACAACTCTTACAAGAAATGTATTTATGTGCAGCAATCCCTTGACTAAAATATGATTCAAAGGTGCCTATTCATCACGCTGATTGTCAGAAAGGTAATAGTGATTAATGGTTAAAGGTAAATGGAGGAGTCTAGATCTGGTCCTCCCACAAAGCATACATCTGTGCATGCAGCCTTGTCTTTACTTCACAGAAGTTCTTCATGGAACATAAAAACAGAGGCTTAGTTTTGATCAATACCTGTGAAAATTCCTCTTAGCTATCTACACCTCATTCTGCAAATTCAAGAGGAGGATAACAAGGCATTAGTCTCCACAGAAGGTGACAATGAATTTGAGAAACAGCACTAGGAAAAGGAAGAGTTACATTCGGGAAGAATGACTTCACATCCATGCTGAATCAGTTCGCTGGTTTAAGACATGCCAGGTTAACCTGTTTTATTTTAATTCAGAACAGCTCTGCTAAAATTGCTGATAGAGGTAGATGTTCTATAAAGATCTAAATTTTCATCTTGTAATCAGCTCTGATAGTTTTACTCCCTTCAAACGGAACTCTTGTGAATATGAGGAGTGAAAGATGATACACAGTCATGAGGGTAATTAATATAATATTCTCATGTCAGATATGCTAGAAATTAATTGCTCAATCTAGAATCGAAACCTAGAATCAACATAAAAAATATGTACAGTGAACTACTCACTTCTTATACAAGGTTAATTTAATCATGTTAACCTAGCAAGTTATAAGCACACCAGTATATATTGCACTCCTTTATATACTGCAGCAGCTTCACTTAACTAATGATTGTATAGCACCATTGTCAAACCATGAACATCTGCTCTATTATTTCCCATCTGTGCCCGTTACTTACCTTATACTTAGTATCTGCCTATATAAAATGCTTTCACTCATCACCTCTAAGGGTTTTTGAAGTACTTGTTTTTTCATCATTCAGAGCTAGCAGCTCATCAAGTAAACAAGCTGTGAGTACGTACACAGTTTAATCTAGCACAATTTCATGTTACTGGCAAAAAAGACTCCTCCTCCTCTCTCTAGCTGCTCTTTTGTAAGTCTCAGGTGCACTAAATTTTCATGCGATGTGCCTTGCGGCTCACAGGAAAACAACAGGTTTCATCATGGTTAGCTAATCCCAAGAAGAAATACTTCAATTAGGGGGAAGAATCAATGGCACCGGCAACAATGCCTACAGGCTTTACCCTAAACAGTCATCCACACCTACTGGACTCAGCACAATTGGTACAAAGCATCTTCTGAAGATCTCCACAAAGAATTTTACTTACATAAACTTATGTTTACTTATGTAACTTAACTTTGTGTAAGACAATGCCGCACAGAGTAGTGTGAAACTCTCTCTATAAAATGCAGAGGTATAACATCAAAATGTAAACTGTACGCTCCTAAGAACATTTTTAAAACATGTCCAAAAAGCTTACAGAACTGCTGTAACTAGATACCTGCCAAAATAATCCTGTATTAATATTCTCATTATGTACTCTGAAGCAACATTGCTCCATTACTCTCTGAAGTTCTGGTCACCCTTGCAGCATCTGCATTGCGTTATGCTTATCAGGATGAGTATCACAACAGCTTTTAGATAGATATTTTGTACACATAAAGAGACTGAACACATTGAGTTTATATAATGTTACCTAATTCATGGGGAAGCTCATGACAAAACACTGCTATAGATGTACTAATTCCTCCTGTCAGTCCAGCACTAAAAGCTGCTCCTAGGAAAAAAGAAAAAAAAGATTCAAATGATATTTTACTATTTTCAACCCAGAAAATGTAATCAACAGATTTTCCAGAGATGACACTCTTCTGTTAGAATGCACGCTCTAATATTTTTTCATTATGACTGTGTCCTGTCTGTATATAAGCTGAAAATACTGGAAGTATCCTGGATGTGCATTACCACTGCATACTTTATTACTCTCTTTATCTGAAAGACAAATCCTGGGAGAGGAGACCACAACTGAGCAAAACTGAGCTGTAAAGGTAACAAGCTAATAAATAGCACCACTTTTACATTTTCAGGAACTCAAGTGCATCAGGACAGTTAAGAATGCACATGAGCAACAGTCTAGCTCTCTCCTTTCCAGGTTGGAAATCCAAACTAGTATTTAACCCATAACCTCTCTAATTCTTTTATGCTTATTTGTAGAGCATATATCAGCAACATTAGTAAGCCAGACCTGGAAAAAAATGAGAAAAACATTGGCATAAACCTCTTTCAGTAACTTTTGTGTAAGCTAATTTAATTCAATCAACTTTAAGTGCATACCTTAAATAATTCTGAGATGAGAAAACTGGTATTAAATTTCTGTGCCATAACAGAGAAAGGCACAAGAAGAGCCTGCAGTGAGCAGTCCAAACAGGCAAAATAAAGTAGAAAGAGAAGACATGATCTGAAGACAGAGAGGAAATTTAACTTTCCTCTGGATTCCTCATAACTTGATGTATTAAAAAGATGAACATGCTTTTCTAAAATCTACATTTTACCAAAGAATCAGCTGTTTGGGCTTGACACAGGAATATTTAGAAATGGAGTTTCAATACAGTGAAGCTCTCAACAGATGGCGTAGTGACCCTTTTTGGCCTTAGAAGCCACTTCTAAATGCCTTGCCTGTTTAACGTGAAAATAAGCAAAAAGTTTTTTTTTATGGCGTTTAGTTTCTTTAGAAATTGTTTGGAGAAAGTGGAGAAACTGTAGTAGATTCCATTGTTAACTGCAGACTGCAGTTAATAAGCAGCTTATCCCCCATCCTTCAGAATGGGTATGTTCCTTCTGCTAGTAGTTCAGAACCCTGTGCACTCTTAGTAGCTACCTTAGTAAAAAATTAAAAGTGCGCACTTCAGTACTCTCACCATCATCTTGACTTGTATGACATATATTCAAATGAATGTGTTTTACAGTTCAAATCACATTTAGAGGTTTATGTGAATCAAAGTTGATTTAATAAATCTAATAAAATCTGTTTGGTACTTCAATTTCTTCTACATTTGGCCAGAAATAAATCTATACTGACCATAAGCCAAAACAATACTTTGCTGAAACAAAAATTAAATTATCCTTAGTAGTACTTTTTTTTAATTATTATTTCAGTAACCTGACTCATAGTACATTTATTATTTACAAGTACAGTATAATTCTATGTATTAATAATAATAGAAATATTATTATTATTATTATTATAAATAAACATCATTATAAATAAGACTGATAGGAACTTACTTATTATGCAAAGGCAAATACTAAGACCCAAACAACAAATGTGCATTATATGCGCTCCATAATTCATACAGAGATTTGCCTGCACCTATCTTTATTTGGCACAGATTGCTACTGCTACTATCAACACAGCAATCTTGGTGGAAAAAGTCACAGAGTATTAACAAAGGGAAGACTATGACAACTCATGGCCTTTTAATTTCTGCTCTGAAGGAGATTAAACAATGCCTCTAACCACAGGAGCTAACTGGAAGCCTTACCTGTGATCACTGATAAGTAAAATATTACCAAAGTTACTAAAAGTAAGACGAAACTGTTGAGAAATACTCAGTGCTTTTGCTTACCGATTGCTAAGCCATCACTAAAGTTGTGAATGCCATCTCCCATAATTACCATCCAAGCAATATTAGCTATCCCAGTATCTTTCAGGTCTTTTCCAGAATGACAGTGGCCATGGGAATGATGGGAATGTTTGTGATGCCAGTGGTGACCGTGTTTTCTAGCTATCATTTTATCTTCGCCATGGCTGTCATACTCTGAATCATGAAGATCATGCTCTTGAGCAGCGTGTGAGACATCATTGTGAGAATGGTGCATATTGTTGTCCTCTTCTACAGACAAGAAGTTTTTGGGAGGGGATTCCAGCTGGCCATCTAAATCAGTGAGTTCAGTTTCATTGAGTCGATCTTCAGATAAAACTGAGTCGTCTGCTCCTACATTGAAGCCAGTTGGGAGAGACACTGCGTTAGTTCTTACTTAAAATATCACCAGCAACTACTGCAGCATTGAGCTAAGAATTTAACTGCTTTGCGAAAGCAAAAGAAGTATTTTAACACATACCAATCTACTAACTTTGTTGTCAACATTCAGCCAAAAAAAATGTATTTCTCACTGCCCCATTTTTTCTTTTATTTGCATGTACAGCATATAGAAGTCTTCACTACAAGGCAACAGCACTGTATCCATAGCACACAAAGTCAGTTTTAGCCCAACCTAGGCTTGTGTCTGTAATTTTGCTACTGATGAAGTTTGTGGTTCAACACTGGAAAAAGAAAGTTGCCAGAATGATAATAATGTCTCATATGCTGTAGATGGAATCTACAGGAAACCTTAACTGGCTGCTCTCTATGCATGCCCATACAGGTCACAGCTTAGCCTTCACTGAAGCATACCAGGATCTGCCACTGATACAACAGATCTTTAAATAGTTTCTGTATTGCATGCATCTTTGTTAGACACTTGTGTCATACAGTGAGCTCCTTCAATGTAGCTTATTACCCTGCTAGCAATCAAAGCCATTTTTACAAAGAAATACAAAGTGAAAACAATGCAGAAGGCATACATGCATGAATTTTAAGTCTACTAATATTTCTGAAGTATTAATAAATGAATGAAACTGGCAATCTATGCTCCAGGAAACAAAACCGTTGTGGGAAAAAAGCAGTTCTGGATGATGAAGTTATTAGCTCACAATAATTCAGCAAAAATATTTCAGAGTCAAAAATAAGCAAACAGTAAGCGGAATTAAAAAAGCAGGCCCAGAGTACCCAAGCAGCAGACAAAGAGTTCTAGATAAACAGGCTCTTAAACATCATTTGGAGGCTGTTTAAAAAGAAATGGAATGGCCATTCAGGTCAGTGGTCGTGGCACTGCAGTTCAAAATTCAAATCCAGCATAGGCCTCCAGTGCCTGTAGTACGAATGATTTACTGACCAGAAGAGTGCACTTCCAGTGGCACAGTGTTATAAAACCAGTACGTGCTCCATGTTATTAGAAGCAAAATTCCTCTGATCGCCCGTTAAAAGAAAATGAAGACATTTCAAATATATGTACCACCATCCTCACAGCTGAAAGTCTTTCTATGTTATTTGTCAATGTCCCAAATTCCATTTTAAGCTGTTTGAGCGGAGATGGCTACAGTCCTAACCCTCCCTTCTACAAACTATTCAAATTAACAAAATTGCATTTGTATAAATATAGCCTATGGATCCTTCATCAACAAATTAATTCAGCAGCCATGCAGGCAATGGAAAGGGAAGCTTATGAAGCAAAGCCCTTCCCCTTCCCTCACCCCTTCAAGACGGGCGATACGGCATTCCTTCTGGGTACATGCTGCATGAGCATTCAGACTGTCATGAAGGAACAGTATGTGAAAGTTGTTTTGGATACTTGAGGAATATTCGGGACACTTGTGGTATTTATGAAAAGAAATTAATTTTGTTTAGCCTTCTCAGCCAAACTATATAATTGGTCAGAGGCTGGAATCTTCAAAGTGTAACAGATATCCCCTTTCAGGTTGTGTGTGTTCATTTTTGATCTAATTTTTGCCAAGGCTGAGCTCGTCAGGCACAGCTTAACCAAAAAACACCCCCAAACTAAACAAGTTTAAAAAACCCCCAAAGAACCACAGCCACCCAAAACCTGACTGCTTCTGAAGTCTGAGAACCATTTGTACAGCATATTAGGAAGTGTTCAGAGTGCTCTCAGATCTAAGGAAAACAAAATAAAAAAAGATTTAATAGGGAAAGCCTATTAAGTCTTATTAACAATGATTTGCATAATAGCAGCAAAACTGTACAAGAGGTTACATGCTACATGCCATTACTTTGAATCTCGTAATCAGAGAAAATTCTGAAAATAAATGCCTACCTGCAAGGGGTTTGAGCTGAAGCCAGTCAGCATCTGGTCTATTATTTAACTTGTGATCGGAAAGTTTCCTTCCAATTGGCGATTCTTCAGTCTGTTTTTTCTTGCACCATTTCTGCTTACTCTGCAACAGGAAACAGATAACGTCTGGTTTGTAAAAGGACATCGATGGAAATAAAAGAAACTGAAATGTTGTCAAAAAATCTCTTCAAAATAGACTAAATTACTCTCTCTTAATATGCCTAACAGAAGTATGTGACTACAGCATATTAATCTTTGTAAGGCTCAGCAACGATACCCATGCCAGTGGAAATTCTTACCTCGGAATCTCACAAACACGCACACACACACAGACAATACATCACTTGAATAACAGAGTACATTATGACAAGGATTGCTCTGGCAGCCCAGAAACACGTGTCTAGAGTTAGTATACTTGCTTATTTTGTTCAAGAAAGCACGCATGCAGCAAGAACAGCTCCTCTGCTTTGTTCAACTTTTATACTCCTGTAACTTCCTTGTATTTGCCTTCAGAGAAAAGCTTGCTACTTTCCTGTCTGCAGCCCATACAACAGAGATCATAGATTTGCCAAAGCAGCCTAGGGGATTTAATTATTTAATTAATCTCAAAGAAGACACGCTCAATGTGACAGCTTTTATCTCTTTATCAGAAGATCTAAGAAATGCCTCCTCCAACATAGAACATCTTTTGCTGCCTGTCCAGCTGAGGCAGCAAGTCTGACATGAAACAGAGAACTTCAAATTTTTTCGCACTCATTTTGGGAGAAGCAGTTACAGTTTCACCAAAATGATTTTCTCCTCAAAATCGAATGATGGAGACAAAAGTTATAAGTGTATTTATAATGACGGTTGAAAGAATATGGCTCTTTGGTGGCTTGAACTGCTACCCACTGTCACACTCCCCCTGAGGTACTCGCTCTCCTGTTATACCACGATCATGAATACAGCATGCTCCCAGCCCTAAAAATCCAATCGTTTTCAGAGAAACAAGTTAAAATTTGATTGGCACTTTATAGAAAACAGGAGGTCTGCAAATTTTGGCATTTTCTCATGTGGAAAAACTGAATACCCCTGTTACACTGGCATCATTGGCTAACAGTGTACAGTTACATTTCTCGTAAATTGTCTGACAATTGTCTGGCTCTATTACCAGTTCTTTCTTACATACTGCATTTCATATTTCTGCAAAAAGATCATGGCACTTTAGAGAAAGCTGTAATCTCTTCTACTTAGATCTACCTCCAAATATATCTGGCCAAAAAGCTGCAACCTCCCCCATCAGATTTCCACTTTGTCTTCCCAAATTACCTTGCTAAGAAAAGCAACCTCTGTTAGAAAAGGGTTCCCTCACATAAAATCAAACAGAATGCAGATCAGCAGCACTTGTTATGTTCACAGAATAATGGATCGTCACACAGACAACTCCTCAACACTCAGAGTTCAGGTAACATATTTTAAAATTGCATGCAATTTTAGTGCGTACCTTTTGTTTATTGTAATGCTTGTACATTCTTATACAATGTTCAATGATGAACAAAACATAAATGCCTCCAAGTGCCACAAGACCTTTAAGCACTGGATCATTTTCTTCTAGAAAGCCTTCCGTCCGTACTCCATGTCCGTGGGCATGTCGATGAGAGCGCTTGTGTTCATGAACATGACCTTGGCCATGGTGGTGACTGTGGTTGTGGCCTCCATGTGACTATTAGGAGAGAAAATAATAACACAGCATGACCTGGTGCAATCAGGAGACTGAAACGGCTCTGAGCTCAGATGACAAAATATGTAACCTTGCAGAAAAGTAGCATAAAAAGACTTTAAAAGTTGTGTTGTGGGTTGTTTTTTGTTTGTTTTTGTTTGCTGTTTTTTTTTTTAAATACAAACACATTTTACTATAGAAATTTTTCATTAGACTATTCATTACCCTAATCAATAAAAAATATTTCTCTGGGAAATTTTTAGCGGGGAGGGGGAAATAATCTAGCTTCAGCTTTTTTCTGTCACATTGCTAAAGATAATGAGACTAACACTCAGAAATGTCACAAGCAATTATCATTCCTACACTGCCATTAGCAACCAAACTTCATGATTTTTTTCTATTACAGTCAATTACAGCCTTAATTCTGATCTGAAATACAAGCTTTCAAAAAAAATACATGACCGAAAATTTGTATTAAAATTTACACAAAGAAAACATGTAAACATTAGTCTTTTTGCTAAAAGAATTAAGGGGGGTAAAATTTTAGAAAACATTTCCCCTTCTAAGAATTACAGTGTACCATCACAAATTAAAAACTGCTTACCTTCCCAGGAACTTGGACAGCTTCTTGATTCAGTAAGTTAGAGGCTACTTTCTCCCCAAAAGCTAGTAACCAGCAAGGTTAATCCCCCTGAAATACTTTTAGGTGGTACTGATAGACAAGTATCAGTAGACAAGAGACAGTAATACTGCTAAATTTAAAATACACTTGTTGATCTCATTAGATGTTTTAAAATATGTGACAGAAGTTAAACTATGAACATACAACTACTTTTCTCTTTTCCTTTTTTTTTTGCCTTTTAAGAAACACACATTTCCTTTCTTTTTGTTAACAGAAAGTCTCAAACACTGTTTCAGGATGTCCCTCATAGATAAGTCAATCTACATCCACATCAGTGAATATTTATTTGTTGATACTTGTCAAATAATTCTTTGAAAATTCTATATACAGTTACAATTAAGAATAAAAGGTAAGGAAACAACACTTACATGTGGCAACAGATGGAGTAGTGCATCTCCACTCATTGTTCCCACAGCCAGAGCTACCAAGAAAGTTAGAAGAAATTTGAAGCACCATTGGTTAATGATGGGAATCAAGATCACACCTAGCAAGGAAAGCAGGCTAATGACGGTGATAGAGATGATACCACAAAACCAGGCTGTGGGAAGAAATGAATACAGAAAGGTTATCAGAACAACACTTGTAAAACTTTTCAGACTGATTCATGACTTTCAACTCTCTCTTAAGAAGATTACTTTCCTTTAACCTAAATCGTGTGATTCACAATTCGTTCAAAAGGTGCTGCAAAACACAAAGGCAGTACTGAAGTCCACAGCAAAAAATACACAGGCTTATTCATAGTACAGTACAATACAGTGAAAGACATCAGAAGACAATCAGCTAAAAAGAGCCCAGCAATTCTTCCTGATTGTAAATTCCGGGCTTAGCTCTATGGCCCTTAATGAAATACAAAAAGCAAAAGATTTCCTGTTGGAACAAACACATCTCTGCTACTTAACTTACTAGGGCTCTACGAGCACTAATTCATATTTAACATTTAACACATTCTGATGCAAAATTTAACTGGAATCAATATTTCTCCTCCTTTGTTAGGAGTAACATGTTCAGTTAGGCACCATTCTCTTCACCTGGTGCTTTGAAACATACATTTTTATTTATGAGAAATAAGTAAGACTCAACCTTTGACAGAGGAACTTTAAAATCAAATGCTCTAATAAGAGTTTGAAGAGCTGAAAGCAACTTGCTACCAACAAAAAGCAGTATTTATTTTTTCTGAGAACCTCTACTGTTGTCATCAGAAGAAAAAGTGATAATGGGATATGGTACACTCAACATAATCCTGTTGATTAGGGAAAACGTGCAAATTTCTATATGATATGGAAAAGGAGGAATTACACAAGGAACAGATCCTATAAGCAAAGAAGCACGGCTCTTGCAGTCAGCATCTCACCCTAATAAAATATTTTTTCTTCTACTTTTTCAAGTCGTCAGTAAGGCTAACCCAAACTGTTGGGTTTTTTGTTTCCTCCCTCTCTGCTTCTCTATCACTTGTCTTGTTTCTTCCCGTCAGAGAAACTTCAAAGAACAGTAAATACAAACTTTTTAATTCCAACAATAGAGTTCAAAAGGTTCACAGTCCCAAAGACAGGAATAGTTGATGCTCCTATTTGACAAACATTAACTGTTTGGCCTGAGATCTTTCATGAACATGATTTCCTCAATCTGAACTTTTTTTTTCTTTATTTAAGTTTTAGCCTAAATGCTTCAGGTTTTTCCAGGTTTTTTCCTGGCTTCATTCTTAATAAAAATGTCTACACAGTTTGCCAACTTTAATGAAAGTTAACAACTCCTGATATAAAATCATTAGCATCTCCATACTTTGGTGCATGATCCGACTTTCCTTACAATTATGAAGGTCCACTCATTTTTGATCAAGTGGGGGAAAACATCCTGGGAAATGGGAGGGATGGGGAGAGAGGAGAAATAAAGAGAGGAGAAATAAATATGTTGTAGCTGCTCAATGAATTTTATAATGTAGCAGACAAATGTCCCAAGAATGTACCAAAAATGCTATAGGTCAGATTTGGCAAGATTTTGCCACTAGAATTGTGGCTAATGCAGGCCTGGTCTCGTACAACACCAAAACTTACAACATCTCTGGTTTAAATTTTAGTTTGGGACATTCATTCTTACGAAGTCTGTAGCTGTCATTCCACAACAGTCCAGAAAAGGAAATAATCCAATTCAAACGCAAAGGGTACAAGAGCACATCCACCAGGAGAAACTGATTGGAAAAAGCTTTAGGAAGTATGCAGCGACGCTGAAATGCACATTGATACCGAGAGGAAAACAGAGCTGGTGAAAAGGCAAAGGTTGCCATCAGATCAGGAACTAGAAAACAGAAGTTGGAAAATGGGAATACAAAAGTAGGTCTAGAGTGGAAGCAGGACCCTGCCGACCAAAATACTGCCACTATGCAGCCTTGATTCATCCCCAGAGCACTTCGATCATGAACTCTGGATTAACAGGCTCTGCTGAAAGAAACAGCATACATGGACTTGTAATGCAATACACACATGCACAAGTAGCCCAAATAAAAATTACACGGACATTTGGCAGGACAATGGATCTCCGATCTGGACACGGATGTTATGCCAGGTTAAATGACCAACAGCCTTACATGGAGAAAAATGGAAAGGAGATTATGCAAACTGTCTTAAGTTTCATACGTCATAGCAGATATTTGGCAAACGCATCTCTGAAGGGCTTACATACTCTTATGAATGATACAGTATCTAAAGAAGGCACCATGATTAAGATGAGGCACATGAGAATCAGAATACGGAATCTGTGCATCTCTCAGATCTTGGTCGTCAGCTTCTGTTTCTGTTTAAACTCTCAAAAAGTGGTATGGAACCAAAATTATCAGCAAAAGGTTGCTGTCAAGTCAAAGATAAAAAATATATTATATACAAAAGCTGTGCATGACCCCACAGTTACACATATGTAACTATTATATAGTTACTATAAAAAGGACTATTGACAAAATTCTGACACAAAATTTTATTGCAGGATTTCATTCCACTGTAGTGTTCAAAACACTACAATACTATGGAAGAGGAACTAATATGCAATATTATGAACACCGCAAGAGCTCTTAAGTTATAGCAGATCTCGGTGTATAACACTCCTAGGAATACTGTCTAAAGCTTGGGTCAATGAGGTGAAGTTGTTATGCACTGGCTTATACAATATTTCTGCGGAAAAAAACCAAGAGGGAGGTGACTGACAATTTCTTTAGTAAGGGACCTCTGTTCAAACAGTGGGTAGCAAACAAAAGACAGCTGCTCGCAGCGGATTTGGACAGCTATCTGTAAATTAAAACAGACTAAAAGGGTAGAAAGGTAGACTCTTTGGAAGGCTGAGAACAGTTAGCTACCTGCAAGCTTTGAAAGCAAGCAAGCTAACAGAAAGGCTCCACTGAAGCAAAGCCTTCCTGGGTTCAGGGAATTGTAAGGTCCAGGGAACACTGGCATCTGCACAGGCAGATTTACAAGATATATCTGATCTGAAATACTTTTAATCAACAGCTCTAACTGGTCTCCATCTTTAAAAAAATTGCTCACTGTTTACTTGTATCAATTCTATTAGCTTGATCATAGTACCTTTCCTTTTAAGTTGTTGTTTACCAGCCCTCAATGATACCAACGCCGCCTCTTCCAATAGGTACATTGTGAAAGCTCAGTTGTATGTATAAGCCCTTGAAAATCCTCTCTCAAAAGATGTTACAAAACTATCTGTAAATTACAGGAAGAAAACCCAACATGGCTTCACAAGTTTTTGGTCATCAGTTAATTAAATGACTTTGCTTTAGAAAACTGCACTATCATAACTAATGGAAACCTTACAGGTTCGTATCAATGAATAGAAGCAGCACTGGTCTATTAAGTTTTTTTGAAAGCTTCAATTAAAACTAAAGAAAACCACGGAAAGTTTTAAAACTTTGAAAATGTCTGCATCCTCCTAACTTTGGCAAGTATTGCGATCTAAAAATGTTTACATTAGCTCGGGTAAGCACACATTTTCATTTTAGTAGAATCCTCCAACCTGCAGGTTAAGTTACTCTATGACTGACGTTTGTCCTACACCTCCCACAATCCCCACATACCAGTTAAGATATGTTATTCTGTGATTCACTTCCTTACTTAATAAGGGAAAATGATTCTTACATCAACTGAAGTCTCACTGTAGTTAATACAACAGTATGCAGGAAATTGTTATGAAGAATGATTTATCATTACCTAATCAAGTTGACCTGTTTTAGAGGTTTGTTTTCAGACCCAAATCATAAGTTAAGACCCAATTTTTTACAATTAACTGGCAAATGTGTTATTTATACTCAAGATATCAGATGCCATAAAACATGTTAAATGTTCACAATAAGCTTCACTAATTTTGCAAATTAAGTCTCTTAAAATGTTAAAGATCTTCAAGCTGAGCTATTCATCAACTCCCTTACTCATTACAGAGAAAGAAAATGCATTCTTTTAAAAAGAAGCACTCATCTGTAGAAACTTTCTAATTAAACTGGTTCAAAGCATGTGAAACATGACAGTTTTGTACATGGTTTCAACATTTTAATTGGCAGAAAATGCTTAGAGCTACTCTGCAAATCCTCTTGGTAATAAGGCAGGGGTCAACTCTTACTCCAATGAGACTGAGACTGCCCCACAAAACAATTTGCTGCCACATAAAACACACAGTGTATTCCATTTACAGCAATCGTTGAACAGTTAACAAGATAGTAGCTGTGTCACTATAGGAGATTTATGTATAACAGGTTAATTATCTTAATGACTCCAGCGTTGTTAAGAAAGATTACCAGCAATGCATTGCTTCCAACAGTTATTAACATCTATGAGAATGTAGTTACTTCAAGCTTTATTTCTAACGATGCTAATAAGCACCTATGTACTAATCAATATTCACAATTACCAATATTTTTATTTTCAAAACATGGACATTGTACCCAAGTTTTTTAGATTTTTAATATTTCACTGCAGCTAAACATCTGTCAACAGCTCCATTATAATTTATGAAAGATAGCATTGGTAAACAGATATTTTAAAAGTATACTCAGTTATGAAATCACAACAATGGATGCTGTCCTTAAAGTAACTGCTTTAACAATGGTAAAAATATTTTTAGTTTAGAACTATGGTAAGAAGAAAAAGAAGTCTACTGATTTTTACTCAAGGCACACACACAAAAAAATTAAAACTGCCAACAGAGGATTTTGATTGAATACTTCTCATATGCTTAAGAGAGGAGTAGTATAGAATAATTGACATTGGAAGTTAGAAAAGGGAACTGTTGTCAGAAATGGCAATTTAAATGCTCCTGCATCTTGCTTAAGTCTTTATATTTCTTCAGTTCACAAAAAAATCTGGATGTCTGTTCTACGAATTTACATTACTGCTAGAACATAAAAACAGTAACACCTGAAATCATATTTTCCAGTGAATGAACTGTAAGGAAAAGTGCTGTTCTCTATTCCTGAATGAATACATCCAGGTCAAATTTATTAAGAAATTTGTGCCAAAGAAACACTGCAACTTTTCAACTTTGAGATAAACATATGGACCACCTCAGTCACACTAAGAGAAAAGACATAACATATTTTAAATAATGGAAATAATCCAAACTGCGGGTGGACTTGCTCATCCCTAGAGGTCCTTCTATTGCCAAAGATTCCGTACCTTGCCTATGTTCCTACTACAAAAGAGTCCAACGTCTAAAGATATGTGGGAAGAATCCAGGCCAAAATGCCTGGGCCATAGGCCCAATGATAGGACGTTAGACCTCAATGATACAAGGCAAAAAAAAGAAGTAAAAATAAGCAAACATAAAATAAAAAGTGAAAAAAATGAAAAAGGATAAAAAGGTGCAAGGAAGGAAGGTATGCCTCCCTGCGTCATGGTTACTTAGGAGAAGCTATTATATCACCAAACAGGATGCTATGTCTCCTGATCTAAAGGAGCACGCTGTCTCAAATTTCTTCTAGTAAATATGTTAAATTTCAACCATTCCTTTACTCTACAGTCAATGCTAAGTTTTATGACATTTCAAACTTTGAAGTTAATATTTACAATGCAAAATAATTTTGAAGGCTTTAGATGTTACACACCTACCTGATGCACCTGTTTTATCTTTATTCTCAATTGATGCATTTTTACTTTTCATAAAATCTTCAAGCTCATCATAATGTACAATACAAAGCCTTCTCTCAATCTGGTATAGCAAAGCAGGACACATGTATATAAACAATTCAGGAGATATTGGAGAGCTGGTTTCCAGACCATAGTACCGTAGCAGCTGGGTAACATTTAAGCACTGCAAGCAAATTATACAAACAATTAAATATGAAAGCAACTATTTCATTAAAAAACTACAGTTACGGAAAATTTAGCATATAATTTGAGAACACAAACAGAGAGTAGAAACTCTGGCCCACAACATTCCACCAGTGCTAAAATATGTCTAAGATGATCTAAGTGGCTTCGAGGGGAAAGAAACAGTAAAAATATCTGCACTACAAACTCAGTCTCCAAACACCTATGTAATTTTTGATAAATGTCAATGAAACTTAGTTTCCATATTCTTTACCATTACACAGTACAAGCAATGAAAAAAGAGCAACAGGAAAGGAGTGGAAGAACATAAATCCAAAATAGGTTTTCTCACACTTCTCTTTACCTACCAACCTTTTGTGTTTGGAGTTTCACTTTGTAATTCAGTTTAAAACCTCAAACTCCGCACTCCCCCCATCCTTTCCTATCCTGACTTCTAGTTTAAAACCATCACATCAAAATGTCCTGCTTCTGTAGTTAACTGCAAGGGGGAAGGGAAAGTACATTTATGGTCCTGGCAGAAATAATAGATGCTGAAGGGAGAAACAGAAGACCTTACACTGAGCACAGTGCTACAGAAGCTACATCTACATTGCTTCACAATCTCTTAGGACAAAGAAATTAGAAGCATGTTGAAAAGATGCAGCTGTTTCTTTTAGGAAAGAGTCTCTGTGCAGTTTCCAAAAATGCTAATGAACTTAGATTTAGAAAGAAGCCCCAAAAATGTGTGGATGTGGAAAATATTCGTGAACATTGGGAAGGGGACAAAACCCCACCTGTAAGCATGGTATCTCAGAAAGCTTTAAGTATCTCCTTTACACAGATAAATAGGCAAGAAGATAGATCTCTGAGAAAAGATGGCTAATGGGCAGACAGAAATGAAAACCCATAAAGTAAACTCAAAACTGTGGCAGTGACCTGTAACGTTCTCACTCTGCTACCTGTATTACACAATGATTGCAAACGTGCTTCTGCGTTATTTGTGGGTATGCACCTTCAATTATTATGTAACAACAGTGAAAGTGAACTTACCAGTTCTCCATTTCATACTCACCTCTTCACGATCACGTCCATCTTCATTATGATCCTTATGACTATGCGTTGAAAAAACAGCATGTTTTCTTACACTAACCTGCTTATGAGGTGCCTCTCGCTTGCTGGTATGGTGGTGTCCATCCTCATTACCTAAACTGGAATCTTGATGTCCATGACTAGTAGAACGATCACTATTGTGTTCATGATGGTGTACATGCAAGTGAGATGCATCATGTACATGATCATGTTTATGAACACGATTGTGCTCATACTGATCACCTGGATCATGATCTGGGGCATAATCCCGTGTAGCATCTCCTGAAGTCTCACTGATCTTCTTCTGCTTCTTCTTCTGTTTCCGTTGTTTTCTTTCTGGCTGATCCTGAGTTGTGTTTGTCTCTGTTGAAGGTTCATGGTTCTGTTCTCCATGTTCACTATGACTAACTGAATCATTACGAGAATGATGTGTACCATTATGGTCATGATGATGTAGACGAGGGTGGTGATGATGGTGATGGCGACTCTGGTCATGAATGTGTTTGCCATCATCTTTTACTGATGGCACTACTGCCTCTCTCTCAGGGTCACATTTATGATTTCTCTTTGCAGCCATACCGATCGTGGTTTGGTTTTCTGAATCTGAGTGGCTATGAGGATGGTTATGAGAGTGAGAATGCTTTCCTTCCTGTACTTCTAAAGCATATAAGTGAGAAACATGGTCATGGCCAATATCATCATGATTTATCATCACTACTTTTACCTCTCCTAAACCAAGGCTTATTAACAGTTTTTCCAGGCCAAAAAAAGATAATCTTCCATTTTCACCGTAACGATCAAAAATCTTTTCAATGTAGTATTTTTGTTCATTTTCAGCTTCCAGCGTTGAAAATTTACTCGGCATAGATTCTGTTCCTCCATTCTGGAAGTAGGATGCATTTGAGATCTGATAGTCATTATGGTAGTGTACGCGTTTCTCCTTAGGACCATGGTCATGTCCATCTTCATGGCAATGATTGCACTGATGAAAGATAAATGTCAGCAAACAAATGATGCAAAATTTTGTGTGCATGTGTACCTTCATCTCTGTTTCCTACAAGAAACACAAGGGGAAGCGCTTAGGTGTAAAAGCAATCTCAACATTTGTACTACACGAGTATCAGTCTGGTACTTATTTGTACCAATTGAATGACTCACAGATCTTTTTAGATGTTGGCGTTAACAGAATAACAATTGCAGTATTTGTACTGCAGAAATTGTATTAATGTACTTTTCTTATCCAACAGTAAGATAGGCCCTGTGTATTTTAGAGATGCAGTCTTACATACCACACTTACAGAGGCAATTACAAGAAAAAGATCAGCGTTTACAGTCAGTCATAACAGAACATTTTTTGTGTACATTTTCTGTGTACATTTTCAGAGGCATCTATGCTTATGATAACCTATAGTATTGAAAATCTTGTTAAAATACAAGTTACAAAAGAATAAAAATTATTTTAAAACAATAATACTGTCTGTATTTTTTTATTTATGGGGATGACAGGCAGATAATGTAGCTGAAAACCCACACATCATTTGTTCTCTTATGTGTTGCTAAAATATCTCCACTAAACACACACACTGCACAATTCCTTATTTTGATGGGTAATTAGTGATTTAAAAACAAGTTGTCATTAACCAACTTCAATGTATTGCTTAAATGTTTGTATTTTTAGTACTTTTTACTTACATGAGTTTACTGATTTCAAAGATCTACGTGGATGTTAATTTAAAAATAAGGTTATATGGAAAACATCTGTTTATGCAACTCAAAAAATGCTGTTAATGCTGACACACTCTAGCTCAAAGTAGTTAGTACTGATTTTTAGAAATTATACCATTTAGACAATGTGGTTTTCAATTTAGTATTAAATGTAAGAAACTTACTATTCAACATCAGGTAATGAAGAGGACACTGCAGAAGTCTATCTCGTGTTCAGAGTTGAAAACAATTCACTATTTTACAAAATATGACAAGCTTTGTTTTGTTTACATCTGCTAGCAAAAACATATGTAAAACCGGAATAATTATTATAAAAGCAACTTCTAAGAAAAAAAAAAAATCAAGTATATGTGAAAGTGTTATCAAACTAGAAAGCTAAAGGTAAGCCAAGAACCGTACTTTAGGACTTCTGTTTTCTAGAGACTTGTTTTGGGTAGAGAATAACCTCTAAAATACATGGTTTTTTTTTTTAAAAAAAAAATCATTTAAATACTGCCAGCGTTTTCTAGCAACACTTAAATCGTTCTGCGTGGTACCAAGCCAACTAAAATGTGTAACATTGAGAACAGTTCTGCTAGATACATGTAGTAGATAATCAAGCCCTCCTACCAGCAAAGGAGCAGACCACAAAAATAAAGGAGCATGGAGCTTCCCAATCAGTCTGAACAGTTGAATGACTGTTTTGAACAGTTTAACAGAGTTGACTAAAATAGACAAAGGAACCAAGCACAGAAGTAGGGCTTTTACACACAACTAGTTAAATGTAGAATATGACGGAGAAGGAAATGAGAGCTGATAGAAAGGGTGAGGACAGACTCCATCCACCCTGCTTTCTGTATACTCAGAGGCTACCAAAACATTGCAGCGAGTGCAAGGATGTAAAGTAATAGAGAAACAGGCCAAGTATGCTTTCATCTCTTTTTACACTGAAAGCACACTTATGCACACCTTGACTAGAGCTGCGACTGACCCTACATTCACAAAGATGCAAGTGACCTGGTCAACACATCCTAAAACGCTGCTGACTTTCAGACCAGAAATGGTAAATTTAGTTGTCCTTCGCAGGGCCACCCCAGCTGCTAACTAAAACGTGCTTCATGAAATCAGTCAGGAAAGTGCTTTGCAGCAAACCACAAACATTTAAAGTCCATTTTAATTTCCTAAAATATTAGCTTGATGTTTTGCGCTTAAGCACTTGCAACCACATTATTGCACCAAAAAAAAAAAAAAAATCTATTGGAAGCTCCGATACTTGCAGAGAAAAGGAATCAGAGGAAAAAGAGGAAAGGGCTACCTTTTAATGGCTTTATATAGCAAATAAATGAGTTAAGACAGAAGACTGGGGAAAAAGTTTTTCCTGTTAAGCTCTATAAATACAAAAGATGAAAATTCACTTTTCACTGGAGCTTCAAATGCTTGCAAGATTAAAGAAAAGCAGAACTCTCTTTGTAACCGACCCAGTTACAGATGCAAGATCAGAAAAATACCTGTCAAATGTGGCATCTGCATCAAAATTGATTCCAGGGACATCAGATAGCTAATCACTGTATATACTACTGTTCTATTTTTATAAACAACTGTTCAATCCTCAGTCTGGAATGACTGCAGTTTGTCTCCAGTTCAATCACCTACATTCCAGTTACTGATTTAAGGGCTGTGATGAACCTTTTCAAGTAATTTAGTATGATAAGTTCATCCCTAAAATTTACTGAGATATTATTTTCATATAGTCTTTTTCACTCACAGACTCTATTTAAGGCATCCTTAATGTTCTTATAAATACATCACTGGGATTAGTACAGAAACATTAAAAGCATCTCAAAGCACCTTCCAGCAGCTTTTTCCATTCTCCTTTGAGGAAACAGGTAAGTACAGAGTTGTTACTGGTGGAGTAGAAAGAAACAGGTTGCAAATCTTTATCTAAGAGTCACTGGACTGAGTCAACCTTCAGATTGTATGATTGCCTGGAAACTCACTCCATACCCTTTAAATAAAGAACATATGGTCTTCGTCACACAGGCTGAGATCCTGGGCTCTATGACTTACATCATCCCAACATTCTGACAGTAAGTAAAGGTACTGGGTCAGGAGTACGGCTGGTGACAGATCAGAGCTCCACATTTCTATAGGAATATGCTGATTTTCATCAACTGAGGATTTACAATGTTGAATGTTACTTAATGTGAAGAGCAGGTTCAGGATCTGGAATAAGCAGTTAAGGTACATGCGAGACAAATGAAAGCCCTGGGAGAAAGACGAACTTACATATGCTTGCACAGAAGACGGCAGCAGCAGGTAAGTACATGCAGTATACTGTAATGCTCTAGCAAATTGTTCAGCATCTTTTTAACTTCAGTTTCTCAGTTCTGAAAACAGCATCTCCAGTTTAAGTAAAATTCAGTTACTCAAAGGATACTACTTTTGTAGATAAGACACCCTTTGCCACATAATGGTAATATAACCAGAACAAGCGAAGTCAAATTATTCTAATTTAAACAAGCACGATCCAGACTAAAATATCTCTACCACAAAATTCATGACTAAAGCATGATCATAATCCTTTTCACAACCTCATGATCTTTTTCATGTGACTGTCTCATACAATACTACTAATACATTACTTTGAAACTTCAGTCATGCATCCTTAATTGTGGTGTTTAGCTTTGAATGGTACCTTTTCTCCATGCCCTAATGGTTAAAATAATTTGTAACCTATGATCACGATTCATTGCTGAAATACAAGAGCTGAGCATTATCAGACCAATTTCAAAATCAACTAGAGGTCTCACTATTTTCAATTAAAATAGTAAGAACCCTAGCACAATATTTTTAATCTATTAGATAATCTTCTGTATCTTCTTTTGTTATTCTTGTTACAGAACAAAGATGCTTACAAAACAAATGTACCCATCATAAAAAGTCTCAAACATTACAACTATTACGAGTTGATTATTTATTTGTTTCTTTTTAAACAAGCTTCATTATTCTCTAGGCAATTATAAATATCTGCCATCTTTAACCTGTCAGGCAGTATTCGTATGTGTAAAATACTGGAAAGCTGAAATCCAAATTCTATACATTTCAGTGGCACAGAATTGTATATAGCTGATCTCAGCGTAAGAACATTAAGACTCAAATCCCTTCAAAAGAATATGGAAGGGCAGCTTGAGGACAAGGCTACACCAAGGCTGAAAAAGATTCCGGCTATTATTGCTCTCAGCCTTTGCCTTATTTGATTCCCTGCTGCCTCCCCTCCTTCCCTCCATAGCTCAGTGATGGTCTGGCACCTAGAAGCCGGAGACATGAGGGAAAACATCTCCTAGCTATGTGTTGGGTAAGAAACTACAACACTCGTCGGCCAGAGCTGGAAGTAACAGCACCTACTACGTTTGGTTGAACTGCAAACAAGAACAAGACAAGTCTTTCAGGACGCACTCAGGCAGTGGGACAACCCCACCCCTCGTCAAGCTGCAAAGTTGGAACCAACGTGTACATTTACAGTGGATAAGACAAATAGTTCTGCCACACCAACTCACATTTCAGAAAACGCGCACAGTGCTGCCAAATGCATCTCCTCCCCTCCTCATTCATCAGTGCAAGCAAATCATTCATACTAAATGCAGTACTAATTGCATATCCATATACAAGGTTTTTAAATCAGAGGCCTGAGGTCAAAATACCTGAGCTATACGTCAGCAAAGAGGTATCTTTTCTGTATGGAAAACTCACAATATCTCTATGCTAAACCATTGTCTGCCTATGGTGTTTCATCTATTAAACTAAATGCACCTCTGATGAAAGTTGGGTTTTTTTTTTTACAGCCTTTTTCATTCGATTTCCCTTGGATTCCTCAAACTTCTCCACAGTGCCTACTATTTCAAGTGTTCTTCTTTTATAGCACTTTATTTTTGAGAAGACTTCATTTAAAGCCTGGAATATGAACATGATTTTGGAGGATGTTTTTGTTTATCACCAACTGCTTCACTGAAACTAGAAAGCTAGTTCAATAGTCAGGCTTTACTTAAGAAACTTTGATTCAAATAATGTAGTCGTACAAAATTCAAACTCAATTGAAAGTCACATCTACCATTTTAGTGTTTGCAACCCACATACTACAGCATTTTTTGTTCGTGTACAATGCTGACTAGAATATTTTAAGTGCCCAACTTTCTTCCCCCCACCCTTTTTCCTGTCTGCTCCCAACAATTTTAATAATCTGAAATATATGTAACATAAATGCACTGGATTTCTCCCCTTCCCACGCTCCTTCCCAAGTTATTTTAGTTTCTCTCCCTTTTTGTTCAACTTTCTTTCCTTGATTTCTCTGAAGGATGTTCTGCCTTTTTGTTTTTTCTATCTGCAGAAGAGATCTTCAAAAAATACCTCTGACTCCTCTAAGGAGTTACTCAGCTTGAATGCCACAATGACTAAAGTGCCTTAGCAAGACTTCATGGGCAACCAAAAGTTTCACACCAAACAAAAATACCAAACACACACTTCAGCTAAGAGAGAGCTGAGAAAGACAAAAGATGTTAAAAATAAAGACAAAGCAATATTCTTACCAAACTAAGATATCCTCTCTGTTCAGCACTGAGAAGTTAAGCACTTATGTCATTCATTTCTATTAAGAACTGCTCAGAGTAAGAGCTCTATGAGAAATGGCAATTTTTTAAAAAGAGAAGAGATAAATATTTCTTGAAATAAAGCTACTGACTACATAAAGACAGTTTTTCTTACAATTCCTGAAAATTAAATTCTTTCTTATACTGCAGGTATTTACTCCAATGTACATGCAGGAGAGATGCCTGCAGCCCCCCCCCCCTTCCACTCCAGCAACTGTGCACTATTTCATAATAATATTCAGTTCAAAAAAAGGCTGGAATCTCGAAATCCAAATGAACCTATTCTTTATTTCCTAAATTTCAAGTTTTTAACAACTGCCAGAATATAAAGTCCTATTAATCTAGCACACATTTTAAAGATAAATTTTAAAAAATTATTAATATGAAATTAATATACTGCTGTTATTAAAAGACACTTTAAGAAAGCCATAAAAGCATTTAAATAAATAATAATCTCATTTTGTTTTATCAGTCTTACGCTGACATTAGCTTCTAGATATACAAATAGGAAAACATGCTACAGATCTAAAAAGTTACAATTAACAATTTCTAAATTTAGTTCTCACCCATCTCCTGTATTTTCTTCCCTCTTCAATTTCAGTGAAACAGGTCTGTGGATTTAAGTAAAACTCATTCATTTGAAAATCTACAGCCCAGTAGGAGGGGCACTTTGTAAGAACAGACCATTAACTAATGGATCCAAGCCATATTTGCTAAGTTAATACCAGATAAGACTTAAATAGTACAGAAAGCATTTATGCATAACTGAACACACCATGAAAACTTTTTGAAAATCTGAAATGTGAAGTATTTGAAATGCCAAATCCCATGCATACTAGAAAATTATCCTAAACTAATACAGTAGCAATCTACCCGCTCAGTTATCCAGAAAGGGGCATTTATTTTATTTTGAACCAAAAAAACCTGGACAGCCTTCTTCAAAAGGACAGCTATTTCTAAGAAAATGCCGAGTACGCGATCCTTCTCAGAGCTCAAAAGAATATAAAAACATCAAAAGACTTGGAATTTCTGTAAGTATTAGTTCTGCTTACCAAGAATTAATTTTCAGCCTTTCATATATAAACTGTATGTAGTCCATAAAACACTTATTAATGCACAAAATTTATAAGGGAGCTGGTTTGATTTTGGGCCAATATTCTACTGTTCAATTAGGTCCTGTTAAGATACCAGTGCTTGTAAGAATGAAATACTTGAAAAGATGAACCAATTACACCTGCATTTTAATATTCTATTTTTCTACTGAGAGTAAGCAAATGTTTTTGTTAGAACTAAGGTTGAAGCTCAACAAATATTTTAAGATGGTGTTGCACTTGAAGCAGCGGTCCTGCCCTCCCCCACTGCTTCATTCATTCATTCCCATTCCCACAAAACCATTTTTGTATACCAGCACATTTGTTTGCTGATCACTATGCAGCTGTACTAGATTCTGCTGAAAAATAGCCTAGAAAAAGAAGAAAAGATTATTTTCAAGACAGATTACTTTTCCTATCTGGTTCACTGTGCAGCTGCACAAACACCACAGTCCACACAAAAAAGAGCAACCTTGGTTTTGGAGGCAACAGCAGCTTACGGATTTGGTTGATCTGCAGCCTACCAGAGTATTTTGGCTATAGCACAAATAAAACAACTGGCCACCTCAAAATGTACTCAAGTAACATTGAAAAAGTAGCAGTGGACAAATTTCCTATTGAAAGCCATTTAAGAATAATTCCTCCAACTTTCCCTTCAACACAGAACACAATGTTTGCAATAAAGTGTTAAAACCAGTTGCAGTATTTTTATTCTTCCTGTAACTTAAAACACTATACCTATTTCATCCTTGTGCTATGTTAAAATACTTGCGATATGTTAAAAGGCATTAAAGGCATGTCTTTGATATGTGTTTAATTCCTACACTATTACAACAAAAACCCCTCTATCACTCCTACAATCCAAAAAGGAATTATGCTTGTCTACTATTAAGCCGAAGACTTCTCTCACTTTTTTTAAAAAAAAAAAAAAAAAAATTTACAGAAGCTATCAAGTATAGAAGTCCATTGAAAAATGGGACTAAAGCATGTTTCTTTTACATGTGCTATGCCAAATTAGTGCCTGGCGGATTATGATTATTAAAGTCCACTTCTAGAATTTAGAGGTTGCAAATTTTTTACTTGACAACATACACCATTGATTCAAATCTGTATTTTTAAATAGGAGATTTAATTAATGAACCACCATCACAGACTTTTATAAGGCCCTCTGTCAACATGCCATTCAAATTCTTCTTAGCATATTCAGTCAGCGTACAAACCAAGAGAACTATTATTCTTCTTAGGCAAGAACACAGACGTCTTTTCCTCCGGGTGTAAAGGAAATTTGGGAGACAACAGGCAACTACTGGAACCATTCACATCTTGAGTTAGTGGGCTCCCAAAGCTGTCTTTGTTCAATAATTGTGGGAGACAAAAGTGTTCGTAAAGACATCTCGGCAGATTCAGAAGTAACACTTAACCAGTCTGACGTGTGACATAAAATAATCGTACACATTTCAACAGGCAGATCCACCAAGAAAATGCCCAGCTGAACCAAAATGTGTTATTTCCATCACATTCCAAGTAAGACCTCAACAGAAGTCATGGCATTGCCTAGCTCTCATTTATTTTAGCCAAGATTATTGTTAAAGATCTACCATTACAGGTCTGTGTGATGATCGAGGCAACCATTCCAACTGATTGGCTTCAAAAGTCACTCACCATGAACTACTAACCTTTCTTAACAAGGTATTAAAGCAGCTTTGAAGGGACACAACTTTGAGGTGAACAAATGAAAATGTAGTTTTTAACACCCAATATTACTCTTATTGCAAGATTAGAGACAGAAAAGGTGAAAGAAAGCAGAATCCTTAGAGCCTTAATCTAAAATGCAAGCGGAGATGTCTTCTTAGCCAATCAAATTAAAAATACTGATGTGCTAAAACTGAAATCTTAAAAATACCATTATGTACGTGTACTTCTCTGTGTCTACCACCTTGCAAGTGCAGGTACATTCTAATAGCAACACAGACAAGCAAGGACAGATACTATGGAAAGTGAGACTGTGTTACTAGTTTTTCTGAAACTACATTACAATTAGATATATCTAACCTAGACTATGTCGTGTAGCATTATAATTGGATCTAATATCAGTTCCTGGCATTTACAGTAACTGTAATTCAGGACATTCTTCTTCTAGTACCTCTCCTGAAACATGGATGCTCCCCTATCATTTTCCTTGAGCGTCACCATGTCTTCTTCCTTTCATTATAATTTTAATTATAAGGATTTTCTGGACTAACTGCTGATTTGATTCAATACTATTATGGTCACCACCCTTCTCAGTGGGATCACTAGGACATTAATGTTTCCTATGTCACTGCTTGGATCTCTGACATCTTTCATCTTCATTATTGTTTTCCCTTGCTGTTGGGGCTTTCTTCATTTTACATGATTGAATTACTTCTCAAGGCTCTATGTAATTTCTGTAAGCCATTTCTGTAAAGAAACACTTTTTATCAGGAACCCACTACTTTGATACATCCTCCCAATTACCTGAAACCTGTCAATTTTAGTTAATAAGCAAGTGAACCAACTTCTTGTGATTTTTTCAGTATTAAAATTTAAAATTGCTTCTACTGTCACACTATGGTACAAGAAACAGTTTTTGTTTGGTTTTTTTTTTTAAAAAAAAAAGGGAGCTACTTGCTGTCTCTGACCTTTAACCCAAGTGATCAGTAAGTGTATCTCGAAACAAATCCAGTATTTTGGAAGAACAAGACCATCCTGACTAATCAAGAGGCACATTCCGCAAAGGGTGGTCTAAAATATTTGTAATTTGTCTCTTTTTGACAAACAGAAATGGTTTGGCAGCCTACCACTGAAATTATGGGTTATCAAATTTCTCCGAGAAAATGTTTTATCCTCTTTACCAGTGATAGCTGAAACCAAATAAAAACTGGACTCTACCTCTAAAGTCAAAGGTTCAATAGTTGGTTGTAACCATTATTTCACAGGTTCAACTTCAAAAATATTTAAGATTCACAGAATGTAAACATGAGCTTCTGTAACAAAAGCTTTACTGTTCCATGGATAGCGGAGCCAACATTTTTTGTTAAAAACATCCTCCCTCCTTCCCTCTCCTTTTGCTATGGTGGTTGAAAGTACATCACCCCCTTCCAGGGTCCGCTGAGCACATCACAGTCATATTACAAAATACTTGACTGTGATCATATGAAAGCTATCCAAAGTAAATGCATTATGTGATCAGGGTTGCACATCTTTTCTACAAAATCAAGCCAATTAAAACTACTGTGTTTCAAATTACGTGTTTAACTAAGTAACAGACTGCAAAACAGACTTGTGGTAGAAGACTGCTTAAACCACCAGGGTAAACTGACAGAAATCTATCAAACTGATACACATCAGCAAAATTAAAATCTACTGGAAGAACTGGTTAAGAATCAAGACAGTTACAGTCCATCTACGCCTCCAAACCTATTTTATTTTTAACATCTAAAATAGCTCAGTTTAAAATATCATTAAACATAAACAGTATGAGAGTTTAATCCTGAGAACAGACAAACTTTGAATTCCCATGAACCACAGCTGAAGATACCTAAACATTTGTGTGCTGTTAAAAGAGTCTGAGGCTTTACTTTTCTTATTTCTAGATGCACAACAGTTTCTTGTGAATCCTCTGATTCTCTTCATAGTCATTGAAGTTTTTATGATATCTAGTCCCTAGAATAACATGCTGTCTTCTGGCAGGCCACCTCATTGCCAGGTTAAGAAACTGAAATACTTCAATAAATGTTGGCTATTGGACAGTTAAACCTATATTTGGCATCCATATCTAGCTAATGCTGTACCACAGTCCCTGATCAGAGAAGTTTTCAATATAGGGGGAAATCTTATAACCTGATGCCTGAATAATAAAGTTGAAATACCTTTTTTTTAGAAATTTGGCAAGGCTAACAATGTATCTTATCTTTGGCTAACATAACTGTATCCTCAAAGCAAAGCACAACAAATAAGCAAAAAAACGAAAAAACATTTTCCTGTCTGATAAGCTAAGTTCACTATTTATAAATTTCTGCTCAAACTACATGTACTTTCTAGTACATGTATAATGTACTAGTACATTTATAATGTAACATTTAAAACGTATATTACTGGTAATAGGACTGTGAGGTAGAAATGTTAAGGATCAGGCTTTGCTTATTGTCAAGAAAAGTACAACCAAAGCAAACCGTAACTGTTATGTACAGAATAGAAAACAGCAAAGCGCAGGAGGTATCATTTCAGTATTTCACTATTATTCAATCACTGCTTGGAACGACTGCATGAAATTTGATAAGATATGGGAAAAATTCAGCAAAAAATGTATTTTTTCATAGTTAAAATACATTCCTTTTATTTGAAGAACAATGTACTCCTCTCAATGTTTCACTTTGAGAATATTTTGTTTATAAAATATAATTAATCCTTCGCCTTTCATGTCCACATTCTGAATTTACTGTTAACAATTAAGCTACCGTAAGAGAGAAAATTCCAGTAAATGAATTTATCTGTAGAAACTCAGAATCCTCCCTGAAGAAGCGACAATTTGCCTTCTTCAATTTTATTACTATTTTAAGAACTCCACAACAATAAATTGTCTTATACCAAAACACCACTTTGATTTGTCCATAGTCCAATTAACAAAAAAACCTATTTAAATATTAAATCCATAAATTTTTAAGGGATTTTTGGCTTAAACTATACCACAGTTAAACTATGAGATGTATTCCTATGCATCAAAGGCTAAAAAGTACCATAATACACACGTTCATTAGACAAATGCAGCCACTTAGCACTGACAAAACAGCAGTTTCTATGGGGAATAGAAAACAAAGTATGGTCTTCAAAGACAGTGAACGTATTTTTACATTGCCTAGCATAACTGTTTACTGCAATTAATTTGAACCACAAAGTTTGATACAAAGTAGAAAACTGAAGTGAGTAATAATAATTTGCTATTGTTGCTGCATTCTTATTAAAGCATCTCATCCTAATCCATTCTTTTAAGACTTAGCATAAAACCCTCATATTCCTCTCCCTACTATTGAACATACATAGTGAGCAAAAGCCAACATGAGAAATTTTGCCCAGAGCCACTAAAAATAAACTTCTGCTGGGACTCTGTACCTTACTCTGCAAGATGCAGATGCATAAATTTAGACTACACACTTTACAAAACTCAATTTCTTACCTGTAATACAAAGATAGTAACTGTGTAAAAAACAAAGTTTTAGCATGGGAGGCAATTTAGGCTGTTTTTCTTCAATAACATGCAAACAAAATATAAGTCTGGAATATATTACAAGCATCAAGAAATTAGCTATAGGAATATTACAATAAAAAGCTAGATTTTGTATATACATCCTGCTGCAACTACTGTATATTTACTGTATATATGGCACAAGCCTTAAGAGCAACTGGACAATTCATGCACTGTTAATATAATACAATGCCTCTGCCTCAATATGCAGTTCAGAACAGGAATGACGGAAAGTCTATCCTGTTTACGTATCATATCAGACATCAAATAAATGGGAATATTTTATTTTTAGCATAAAAATGTAGCAATACAAGGCTACCACATTATTTGGGACGGCAGCTAAGTAGCGTATTTCTTAATTTTTAATGTAAGCTAGTACAATTTAGAACTGTACTTTTAGGCTGAGATACTCTCTTCCATAGACAGACATTCAGGTCAGCAATAAATAAAATGCTTCTATGTTCTGCAAACAGAACTAGCCAATAAATATGGCCTAAATGATATTGTCTGCCTTTCATGGAGAGAGAGTACTTATCAAGGAAGTGGAGCCCTGATGAAAAGAGGTCTTTCTTTACAGGAATGGATTACAGAAATTGCAGAGAGCCTTGAGAAGTAATATAATCATCAGTTAAAACACACAGTACAATATTCCACTTGACGGTAAAGCAGCTCTTCTGGACTGAATGAAGTGGTGCCTAGAGTGGCAAAGTAAGACTTAGTCAGACTTAGATGCACACCTGCTCACTATTCCCCTTACAGGAAACACTCAGTTGTGGTATTATTGTTACTTTGCAAGTTGAGTTAAACTCAGCTGTCAGTTGTACAAATGACATATGGTTCCTATCGTGAACAACCTTAGAACCAGTCATCCTGGAATACAGTGCTACTCAGTCCCACTTAAAATGAAAATCAGTATTATCAAAGATATAAATACTACTCAAAAAAAATCCACATCAAGAATCACATTGAGTAACACCTATTCGAGGAAACTGCCTTGGAGATTACGTGTATTTTTCCTTTGTTTTGCTTTGATACTCCAACCTAAGTATGGCTGCATGCTATCATCAGCAATTAGCTTGCCTAAAAGAGGAACTATTTATAGATATCCAATCACCAGCTGTAAATCCACTATCATTTAGTTATCCTTCAGAACTCAAGGTATTATTTTTGTCCATTAATAATCATCACACTGAAGTAATAAAAACGCAGCTGTAATAAAAATGCACAAAGATCACTTTATGAATGTGGTACAAGTCAGGTAATCTTGAGATATCTATGTATAAACTGTATGACAGCACTGGAATTCACATTTCATTATAGTGGTCTTCATTAGGAGCTGTGATTGGAAACTATTTCTAAAGTGTTTATAACCTATATGCAGAAACACTACACAAAGTCTCTGTTGAGAAACATATTTATAATTTTATGCAAATCCTGCAATCTTGCATAAAACTTCCTTCGAAGATTCTTAATCTGAAGAGCTTTTTATCTCACATATGCATTTTATCTTACAAAAAGACTAACCACAGGAATACTTTTACAGGATTTCATTTGACTGATGAGTTTCAGACATGATCAGTTATTCATTAACTTCCAGTATTTTTGCAGACTTTACCTCAATTCTAATCGATGTAGCTACGTAATACCAACGACTACAAAAGTAAGTCTGTCACTTAAGCACCAAATCGAATGCTTACAGCATACAATTTTCTGTACCTCTTAACAGTTCAGAAGCTATAGAGCTCTAACTCCTCCCTGGTTAATATTCCACATTTTGTACATACTTGATACTTTGTTTAATACTGAGATGATATGACTGTCAACACAGAAGAAAAAGAGGGGGAGGTTTCTATAGCAAACTTCATAAGACTACGGATATATTCCTCACAAGTGAAAACAAGATTTCTCTTAGGGCTACTCTTCAAAAAAAAAAAAAAAAAAAACCAAAACCAAACAAAACCCCACAAACCTGGAGATTAATTTTATTAATTTCTACTGCCAAAAATTTCTAATGAACACAAGCAAACTGATCCACAGCTTGCTAGGTTCATCTTGCTGATGATCAAGATCTGTTCATGTTGTTCACAGAGCAGCAGTAACAGACAAATACACCTACACTCAGGCTCTCCAATAGACAATGCAGTATAAATTCTGTAACAGGTCCATCCGTTTTAGTAGCAGTCTCATTTTGCATTAGTAAACCCAGCAGATTTTCTTCACTCTCATCCTACTGCTTTGGAAAGCAGCCAGCTATAGAAAAGGTGATAGCCAGATGAGAATGAAGCTCTTAGGTCATCAGCAGCTGAGAGAGAAAAGACAACAGCTGAGTCACTCCTCCTCTGCAGCAACAGAGAAGGAAGTCAGAAAACGGAGAGACGATGAGGTAGCACGATGTGATACCTAGAAGATGAAAACATTTCCAGTGTAACAAACTGTGTCCCCCAGCATGGGTACAAGACCCTAACTATAATTTCAACATCCCTTCTTCTCAAAAGTTTTTGAGACCGACATCAGGAAACCACCATCTTCCCAGTCATTCATGCTGGCTTCCAGCTTTTTGGGTATTAAAACCTGTACAGGGTTTGGATTATCACAAGAGGTAACAAAACACAAGTGACTTCAAACAATTATTTTTTAACGTCTTTACTTCTCTTTACTTTCTATTACATCAAAAAAACTGGAGAAATGGCACTGATGCAATAGCACATAAAATATTATGTATAAGTGGCCTGATGCAGCACGTACCTTTCTTTCCTTCAGGAGATTACAATGTAGGCAGGACATGGTTTCCAGCATTTAAATCAGTTTTTGAAACTTAAAAAAAAACATTTGTTTTTATTGGCTTTGCCCAATTGGTACACGTTTTGTTACCAGACTTTATTAGGTATATTTCAAATAATATCTCAGTTGTGATTTAAGAATGATCTAAAAATAATCTAAATTCTTTCTGCATCAGGTGTTACTTCAGGCCTTTATCAGCAAGCTAAGATAAATTCAGTAGCCCACCCCCAAAGATGAATACTTTTCGTATGATAAAATTGTTTTAAATAATTGCTTTCTAAATTAAGTTGGACTTCCAGAAGAAGTTACAATGATTTTCTTCACATTACAACAAAAACTGCCTCCTGAAAGGCATAAATTCGTAGTATTCACAGAACTCTCCGGGCACCTAAAGCTCAGTTCTGTGAAAAGCATACCTACACAAGGAACATAACTGCAATTAAGCTTTCCTTCTTTGAAATTTCTACTGACATTTTTAAATGGGCTAAGAAAAAAGTCAGGATACGTTCATTTGACAATTCTGAAGACATTCTATAAAATAACAATCTATAAAATAGCAGATGTTCTGACAGTTGAGAGTCAAACGACATTAAAACTGGACAGCCAAAGTAAAGAAGTCCAAACATGCTCCCTTTGGGTCTATATACACCCAAGCTTGAAGTCCATGTGATCTGTGCACTACCTAAAGTTTCTTCCTACTTGAATCAGCCATTCCTTTGCAGAAAATGTGTTACGAATAGAAGTATCGAAATTACAGCTGCTTGACTGACTTAGTGAAGAAGGAAATCTATGCCAGGTTGGATATACTCATTTTTCCATGTGTATACATTTACCTTATTTGTGCAAGTCAACTACACAAAAAGTACGTATCTTACGAAGGTTTCCTACTGAATATTCAAAAGGAATGGTTTATTAACTTTAAGGCCTAAGTACCATATGCACTCAATACTCTCCTGCTGACTTTTCACCATCCAACTCCAGAAGATGGGACATTGTTACAATGTCACATAAATCTTGAGATCACTAATTAAAAAGGAGTATTTCCAAGCACTGTAGTAGACAAAGGTCAGCCTTCTGGAATATGCCAATTTCACTGTTTTTTTTTTTGTAATGGGAGAAACAAACGTTAGGACAGCTAAGCCTGTGAGCGTATTTGCGCCATTTTAAACCACAACTTTTCTATAATTGCACATTTTATGACTGACTGGATACATACTCCAAACTTAGTACCTGGTTTTTATTTAAGACAACCTGGCAAGTACAAAGACCTACATGAAAGCAAGGAATATTAATTAAAACAAACCTCATTGTTTTGGAGAATTTTAATAGGCAGAATCTCCTTTCATGTTGCCTATTCCAGATAGGCAGTTGTGTACAATCCTTCTACATCCACCTTCTGTGGACACTAAGGCACATTTCCATATGGAACTGCCACCATAAATCTCATAAAACACATACACAATTAATTCACAGCCTATATACACGCCCTATTCTCTTTTAGAAATAGATTGCATGGCTGCATACTTTTTTCCTCAAAAGTATTTAAGTGTTGAAAGCAGTTTAAAAAGAAGTGCTGCAGAAATTTTTCACATTACTTTCTTATATTATCATACCAGAGTACTAGCCTCAGAAGTAACCATTAGTTAAGTCTATTTCTTCGAGTCAAGCAGTATGCCTCACCAGTCCACACAGGATACCTATTCCCCTATGCATCTAATGGAAAGCACATTCTTAAGTGAAGGAAAATCCGAGTGTGTTCTCTAAAATAGAACTTTTAAAACTTAATAGGATACCTGTTTCGTACAGAAAGTTTTCTATTTCATGTCATTGTATTACTTACTACTACCCAAAGTGACACTAGAACATACTAGTTGGCACACCCCAGGAATTATTTTTGTTAGACAGCAATTGCTTCCACATTTCTGAAAACTAACCGGGCCTTCCAGTGTGCATTTCTCAATGCTGTATCAGGCTCCACGTATCACAGGTTCCCTCAGTATTATGGTATGACATCCTATCTTAATAAAAAAAAATCGTGGTTGTTAAATACATAGTGTTTAGAGTGCTAGAAACCAGAATTATTTCTAACTCGGGCAACTCTTGCTCAGAGGCAAGAATTTAAGAGCTAGCAGGTATGAACACTTCTACAGAAGCCCCCCAAAAAAGACAAAGATAACTGAAGATTTTAAAGAGTAATTTTATTCCAAAGTTTCAACGTTAAGGATAGGTTTCCAAAGGATGCAGCATAAACAGCAGAAATGGTTGAGAACAGTAAATCAATTCCTTTCACTCATGATTTCTGTGTACGGTACACTACAGCCAGTGACAAAGTCTCCTGACCCTCTCTTACCTTTAAGGTTACGTGCAGGTTACAGCCCGAGTGCAATTGCTGCAGTTGTTAACGCTAACGAGGGACTTCAAGTCAAGCGAGATTTACTCGCATGGCTTGTTCATCACCCGCGATCACCATATTGCCCCCGAACAAATACAGCAAACTACTACGAGAGTCCTTCACAAACGCGCCACCAAAGCTCACCCCCTGTACGCGACTCTTTCTTTGCAGCACCCTGTGCCAAACGGGAAGGGACAGCACCTTCTGCCCACACCCGGGGCCTCCACGTGGCCGCGCACAGACGGCTCCGCGGGGATGAGGCGCTCCCAAACCGCACTCCGAACAGGAAGGGTGCAAGGGAAATGGAAGAGCAGACGCGAAGAGCGCTACGTGCGCGCCGGACCCGCGAGGCGACACAGGCCTCCCTGGACAGAGCCCAGCCCGCCGCGGGCCGGGCCGCCCGCTGCGCCGGCCACCCGCGCCCACAGGCCGCAGCGGGGGCCCGCGGCGCCCCCCCCTTCCCTCTCCGCCCAGAACAGCCAAGGCAGTTGCAGCCCCGCAGCCGCCGCCACGTCCCAATCCCCCCGTTAAAGGGGAGGGGGGCGGGGAGGATTTACCTGCCGCATGGTCGCCTCAAGAGCAGGAGAAGGAAGAAAGGGGGTGGGGGCATACGCCAGGGCCGCGGCGGCGGCGCCTCGTGCTCCGCTGCCTCAGGGGGGGAGGCCGGGCACGGCCCCCCCGACCGCCGCCCCCCCCGGCCCCCGCCGGCCTCCCTCGCCCACCCGCGCAGCCCCAGGCCCGACGGCGGGTCTCGGCGCCGCCACGTGATGAGGCGGCCGCACCGCCGTGTCCCCCGCATGCCGCTCCGCATCCCGGGGAAGGTGGTGTCCGTTACTGCCGATCGTCACCGGCTCCTTCTCCTCCTCCGCAACCCCTGCCCCCCCGCCGCCAGCCCGGGGCCGGCCGCCACCCTCACCGCAGCGCCGGCCGGTTGTGGGGGAGGGAATGTAAACAAATGGGGTTTTATAGCTACCTCACTCGAGTGCCGTGTGCATCTCCCTCTCCGCTCGGTACCAAACCGCCGCGGCGCCTCCTCCTCCTCCTCCTGCAGCTCCTGCCGCCGCCGCCGATACGCTATTCACCAATCACGGCTACGCCAAGCCCCGGCGCGCTCTCCACACTCACCCCTACGCACCATGCGGATCGGACTACACACGCGTCCCCGCAGCCCGCTTTGCCCAATGCGGAGCCATTTCCTCCCCTCCCCCCCCCGCCGCTTCACTCCCCCCTCCCCTGCTCCACCACGGACTACGAAAATGGCGTAGCGAGTGTCTGCCCCCCCTCCCCTCCCTGCGGCGGCTTGCGCTCATCACTCAAGCGACCATGGGAGGCGGTCGGCGCGGGAAGCGGGACGCGGCCCCGGGCAGGAGGGCGGCGGACCCCCGGCTTCGAGCAGCGCCGGCGGTAGCCGTGCCGCCTGCGCCATCTGCGCTGGTCAGAGCTGGCGCCAAGCGCTGCCGCGATGTCGGCTGTCGCACAACGGCCGGGGGGCCCGGGCGAGCCCCCGGCCAAGAGCCTTGCGGTCCCCCGGACGGGAGGCGGGGGGGGAGAAGGGGGGGGAGGCGGGGGGGGGGGGAAGCCGGCGGCAGGGCGGGCGGCGGCGCCGTTGGCCGCTTGCGCGGAGGGCGGCCTGGGCCGCTGTTCCGGCGGCGCAGAGCCGGCCGCTGGGCGCGGAACCGGGCCTGCTGGTGGAGTCGGGGCCGGGCCTTCGCGTCCGCGTCTGCCGGCGCGGAGCTGTCTGGGCTCCCGCTGGCGCGGGGAGAAGGGGTCTCTCAGGAATAAAGGGATATTTCATGGGTAGAGCTTGGCGTTCGTACCGAGGTACCGTTCCGAGAACGAGATGCCCCCCATTTATTTAACTCTAGAAAGTCCTGTCGGGCTCCCTCATGAAATAAAAGCAAAACCTGTTTATCTAGATGATAAACAAGCCCCTTCTTCAAGGTCGGGCCCTTCATCACGATACATTTGATTCCTACACAACAACTATAGAACTAAAAAAAAAAAAACACCTTACGTAAATTGCAACGTTTACTAGGACAACACTGAGGATCAGTGGACATCTTGGTTTATAACATAAGACCTACAACACATAGGAGTCTTTCACATCAAATACTATTTTGAAGTAGATGAGCTTATTTTGTAATGGTTATTTATAGAAAGTATGTTCAAAGGCTGAAGTGCAGTTGTATGAACATTTCAAGTAAGTTTTAGGCTGTTCCATTTTTTTTTCCTGAGAAATTTGCATACAATTTTCACCACATTTTCCTCCAAAAATAACTGATGTTTCCATAGCAGGCTTCATTCTACAAGCAAACCAACCTCCCTGCTATTTCTTAAGGAGACATGCATTTTTCTTTTAGACACTTAGATTACTGAACTAATTCACCTAGTCCTTTCTAAACTTGTCCCTTGTTAAACCAGATGATTCACACCAGCACTACCCTAAGTCTGACCTGGCAGAGCCAGAATCCAATCCTGTCCATAGTCCTATCTCAATCCAAGGCTTGCCCCATGGTTATCCACCCTGATAGCTCCCAAAGTCATTACGTGAAATTTTGCTTGGTGACATATCCCTAGAAAACAAAACCAGTTTAAAATACTAAAAAAGTAAAGGATTAATAGTGTTTGTTTAGGAACCAAAGGAAAGTTGGTATCTCTAAGACTCCAAAGAACAAGTAAGCATAAAACTGAACTCATAGTGCAAAAGAAAAGCAGAGTAAACTTTTCTAGATAAGATAAATATTCATTATATGCAGATAATGTAACAAACTGATAAAGAGAGAGACTTGTAGACCTATCAAACAGTTCTGGACCTAAGACCACGTCAGCTTTGTGTGCTATGCTACACCAATCTTTTGGTATGTGATGCCGAACCTTTACTGAACTTTTCCAATTACTCTTTTTTTTTTTTGCTATCATTTCAAGTCCCAGTGACAGACTTTCCAATTTCAAATCTCCTCCAACACCTTTTTCTCTCTTTAGTATTTATTTTGAGGGGAAAACATAACATCTACATTCCCTCCCTCATTTTTTTCCAAATATCTTACTGAATAAATCACTAGAATACAAACCATATTAGTCAAAAAATTTGACAACCTCTGCTCAGGTCAAGTTTTAGAGACTGTTAAAAGGGATTATGAGGTCCTATACCAAAGTGTTGCACCAGATCATCTGTACGATTTGAATGATTTCTGCCTCAAAGCAGGTCCTTTATCTCTCAGGGTTTTTTACAGCAAATAAAATACAGATCTGATTCTGACATCGGTCATTAGACACCTACCACAATAGCCAGTGTTGATCACTAGGCGTGACTGATTTGTGTTGCTGTTTGGTCTAGAAAGAAAACTACTGAGTGCAAAGAATGTAAAAAATGTAAAGTTCTGTATCTTCTTCCTTCAGAGTTTATTCTGAGTGAATTGTACACGGTAATAAAATAGAGCATATGGGGCTTGTTAGTTTTTCTGAGTAAAATTCAAATAATGTAAAAATCTCATTAAAAAACTCTCAAAATCAAGAACTCCAGTAAGAGTCCTACAGTGGATGAATTGAAATTAAGATGTTTAATACAGAAAGGTTCTTTGAAATTTCAGGATTGATTGATTTGGTACTAGTTTTACTGTATTTAGAAAACTTGGAAAAGTTAGGTAGGTGGGTAAGGAAGCTTTTCTGAAGGCAACTTTACCTTATTGTGGAGGTACTGATGCCACATAGCTACTTTCCAGAGATTCACCCAAACAAGGTATACCAATAAAAACTCTATATTAGTGGCTTCTCTATGCAGGAGATGTCCTCCTCTCCAGCTGTTACACGCTCTATGATATATTTGTGTATTTTAAAGCCAGAAGGGACCATCAGTAGGCCTGCCAGCACTATGAGATAGAGTATTCTTTCCTGTTAAGAAATGAGAGTCTCATTTTTATTTTGAGTTAGGTTATAACCTTCCCAGTTAGTCTGCTGATGGCTTTCTCTTGATACAAACAAGCTTTTCAATGTATCTAGAATATTTTTAGAGTATTTTCCCTATGGGTGTATATTGTATCTTGCAGTTAGGTTACTTCTCCGTAGTTTTTAACTATATATTTTGGTACACAAACTGCCCTGCACATCAATACTTAAAGAAAAGAAAGTACGAGTTTCTATACCTCAGCTTCAGAAACCCCGAACAAAAACTTAAATCGGGCATTACTATGAAAAGCATGCAGCTGAGAATTATGCTCCCCTGTAAAGCATGTGGAACAACTTTCTATGCTGCAGGGAAATTGGTACAGCAAGGCAGGGTAGCCAGCACTGCAAGAGCGCTGATAGCTTGAGATAACACAAAAGCATGCAACAAATCCAGACTGACTTTTCAAGCTTCAAACAGAACGATATGTTACTGTACTTTTAGAACAGAACTGTCTTTTTTTTCCCCTCTCCTCTCACAGGGCACGCACTTTTTGAGTAACACTGCACGGTACACGCTCGTACATGGGGCTGCAGGAAGGGAATATAGCCTATCAAGTAATATAGAAGGGCTTGGGGTATAATGCTGCAAAAGCAGATTGTGGCTCCTAGCAGGGCTCATCTCAAGACGGGGTCCTGTCTAGAGGCACATCTCCAGCTCCAGTACAGTGCTATGACCTCTTTCCAGTAGCCCGTGGACCTGATGCATTTCATCAGCAGACCCTCGTTTAGGTCAGCTAGCTGTGTTGGCACAGAAGATGATAAAGGAAGGACAGGATATAGTGTCGTGCTTCAGTTGTGAGATGCAGGCCTAAAGAGAAGATGTGTGAGATTGGGCAGTTTGACAGATCTCATACGTTGATTTCCTATCCTCCCTCGTAACAACCCTATTGCATGTGAGGGATAGAAGATTGACATATATACATACACACAAAAGTAGTTTGTTTAGAAGCAAGTTTTTACTCCCTATTAATTTACCCCCTAAAGCACAAGTCTCTGGCAAATTCAACTACTTCGGTTGAAGAACCCGATTTAATTTTCTTATTTTTGAAATATTGATGTCTCAAGAAAAAGCCAAGATGACGGCTTGAAACATCAACTTCCTCCTTCATTTGAAATCATCTTGTCCAAAGATTTAATCAATTTAGGTCAGTTTGAATGCCAATGTAGCTGTATTTGTGGTGTATATGTTACATGTATATTTTCTTTCCTGTTCTTTAAAACATTTTTCTAGCTTCTGTCCTTGCCTTTCATTCATTCTAAGGGCCTGAATCAAAGTCAGAAATGCCATTTCTTATTTGACAACGGCCAACAAGTATTATTCAGCTTGCTGAAGAGATTAATGGAGATTGCAAGTGGCAGAATTAACCTCGAGGAGTAGAGAATGGCTAGCAGGGCACAGCTATTGTCGATGCCGACTTGCCAAGCAGAAGCAAATTCCTTAGGAGTGAAAGCACTTTACTACAGGCGGCTTTGCTCAGAAGAGCACTGACAAGAGCTGCTGAAGTGAAATATCAGGAAATCATATAGAAGACATTTTCTTTCCTCATTATATAATTTCCTAATCAGGATCCCAAAATATGACCTGTTGACAGTTGTCCCTTCTGCTTTGAATTTACCAATGTACTTCCTATATAACCATCTGTGGTTAGTTGTATCGTACAGATTTATTTGTACCTTCACTATTTGGTATAGGTTTGATATGTCCTCATTCCCAGGCTATATAAGAGGGCACTGAGAGCGGGTCCTGAAGCAGCAAAAACTTTGCTTATGGCAAGGACGTAAGTGAAGGTGTTTAAGCATCAAGGTGAGCTTAAGTATCGCCACAAGCAAGTAGTGATTCTGTAATTAAAGCTCATGCTTGGAAATAGGCAGTGATGTCCCCTGGGCGATTTCACTGCCTCAGGACTACTTCGCTTGTTTGCAATGAATTTAAAGCCCGAGTTTATTTAACTGCAAGGCCATATATAAAAATGGTACTTTTAGTAGAGACTATACAAGCTTTTTTTCACATTCCTGCTAAACTGGGTGATCTTGTTTAAGCCTTTGCTTGGCAGATTTGTTTAGTTTGTTCTAATTGGCTTCAACTGTATAAATTCCAATGATAATTCAAAGTAGATCTGGCTAGTTTTGCACCAACTAGAAAGTGTAATTTGAAAGTTTCTTTACTCATGAGACAAAAAGGGAAATCCATCTGAGCTTTTTTTTGTTTGTTTGGTTGGTTTTTTTCTTTTTTAAGACAATACTTGCCCCCCTTCTCTTACAACAACGTACATACTCCCCTGTTCAGACAGTATATATACATGTATAGGCATATGTGTAGGTTTTGAAGCAAAAGTATTGATGTCAATGACACAGTCTGCATGATTTTAAATATGGTACTATGTGTAATATTGACAGGAGATTAGTTTAAACAGAATCTCATGATTTTTTTTTAAACTTGCCAAAACAAGATACAGGTTTTAAAGATCTTTGTTTCAAAAGTTTTGGAGTTGGCCTCTTTGTGGGAACGGGCTGGGCTTTTTGGTTTTGTTTTTAAACACAAGCTGACATTTTTAGTGAAAAACAATTAAAACCTTTTTCATTGGCTTTAGACCTAAGGTTACATAAACATCAAAGGACATAAGCAAAAGGGCGTGATGCTGCAGCAACAACTTAAGTATTCGTTTCACACAAAGCTTTTTTTCTGCAATATGGAAAAAGCCAATATGACTCATAGATCTTTGGTTAATTTTGCAAAGCTAGCAAATGCTAGTATAGCTTATCCACAGGAAAGCTCTTGCTGGGCAAACTTTACTTTACTAGAGTCTCCCTTTGTTTTGTTATTATTTGTTTTAAACACAACTTGCCAGTCCTACTGTCTAAAGCAGCCAAAAGCCCTTTCATTGGGTCCGAGACACACAGGATTTGCTGGTAGCAGGGCTACGGTAAGATTTAAAATGGAAGATATTAGAAAATGAGGACAGCGTGTCACAGCCTCCTTCCTCTCTTGCAGACTTGGGTTTGTTTATTTTTCTCCCTTCCTTCCTGCCTGTTGGAAAACACCTGTATGCACTGGTTGCAGAAGGATCTCATCTTCATACCAAAGGATATGACCCAGACTGTATGCTGTATTGTACGATTTGCCACGTGCATAGTTGATACTGCTCCCTCACGCCTTTTCCTCTTCAGCCTTTCACTTCTTAGAACAAGCAAGCAGAACGTAGGTTTTGGATTAATTGATATCTCATATGGTTATGAGATTATTTATTTTTTTTTTTTTACGACAACACAGTAAAAATGTCATGATGGGAGGGAAAGGCCAGTCAGCTGCTTCCTTCAGCACGTGACCAGGGTGAGATTGTTGAGCACCAAGAACTTATGGTCATATCCATAGAAGAGCTCTGTATCAATAAATACGGGATATTCTCTGCTGGAGCCAGGCAGGGTTCAAAACATTAAACAAAGCTGTGTTAGCTGGCTGGGTGGGGTAAACTGACAATTCCTCTAAAGGCTTATGAAAGACACTTATGAAAGCAAACTGGATCGATTCCAAAACTGACCCACCTCACCAAAGAGGAAATATTGACTTTAACGTAATCTCTTTCCATGCTGAGGAAATTTGTTTTACGCCCTCTTCTCAAACAGAATGGAAAAATTTAATGATACTGTCCCTGACATTATTTGAAAGAATCAATGAGCAGATTAAAGTAAAAAAAATGAAGGTCAGTATCTTTTATGTCAGTCCCTGCCAATTTTTAACCACTAGTTTGGTGAATGGCAGTCTTTATGTATGACCTAGACTTAGCTGAGTAATACAAGCACAGCTCTTCTAAAGCTGGATTTTAATAGGCAGCTGGGGTGAAGTTCCCCATTTCTTTCACCTCTGTTGCACATGAAAGTGGAAATGACAAATTTTAAGAACGCCCGCAATTCCTCCATTATGAGCAGCAGAATCAGGAAGCCAAGACATCCTTAAGTTACTGGCTACCTGTTTTGAATACCTCAGGAGGGACTGATCATCTATGAAATTTCAGCAGTGGAAAGGGGAGCCAGTATCGGCTATTGTGGACATGCTTCAGTAACTTAAGCTTGAATGAATGGGCAGGGACGTTGTACAGGCTCATCCCTTCCTTATCACAGATCTGAAGCCTCAAAGGGACACCTACAGAGAAGACAGGAGACAAGAATATGCACTGGCAGGGAAAACAAACAAAGATACTGTTTGCAGAAATAAAGCAAATTATGAAACGGGTGTTTTGTTGTTCTGTTTTTCTTTGTTGTTTCTTTTCTTTGCAACTGTACCAGTAGCAAAACCTAAAATCAACAGAAAGGCTCTCAAAATCAAAATTATTGATGACTGGCTGATAGTTTAGGGCAAGAATTAGCTTAAGCTTAGCTATGTTTATCCTTCCATGCCTGATAATTACATGAATGGGAATTAGAGGGAGCAGCAGTAGGATGCTGGCCTTCAGGGTGCCATCAATGTTAAAAGTACATGACCTTGGCTTTGAAATGTTGGCATGTACTGAAGTTGTTGGGGTTTTTCCCCATAATTTACATTTTTTGTATTTGTTCCATACCACAATGTAAAAGCATACTAAACCCCCCCATTTCTACAGAAAATAAATAAGGAGGCAGCAGGAGTATGAATGACATTAGGAAACACCCTGATTTCCAAATCTTTAACTACAACCATTTGACAATACTAGCAAGTGCTGCAGCTTTATCTTCCATGTTGCTGCCCCAAAATGCTTTGCACAGTTGGATGGTAATTACAGTTTTAATGACAAGTAGGAGTGTGAATTTAAGCATAAACAGCTCCAAAGAAGAGAGTAAACTTCAGCTGATACACAAAAAGATGAAGCATAGGGAGACATAGAATATGGTCTAAATGACAAGAACTGTGAAAACCAGAGATGAATACCAGTGAAATTACATGGAGAGACAGGCCACGTGGATGTTGCACAGCTAGAAGCTGGGAAGAGAGGCGGAGAAATGAGGCGGCCTGTTTCATTGCTACTTTTCAGCTGCATGACTTAGCAACCTCACTTGATGCCTGTTGCTGTAAACCAGTAGTAACTCCACTGAGAGCAAGCTATAGAAGCAAAAAAGTAACGGGGTTCTGAATAGATCCCATTATCCTTCAGAAAAGGAAGAGAAGTTTTGAAGCATTTCCTCAAGCGAGCACGGGACTAGCGAGACTGCTTGTGGAAGTGGGGATGTGGTCATGCGTCTTTGCTGACATGTCAGGTGATGTGTTCGGCACGTATTAGAGCATTGAGAGAGCTCTGAGGAGACTCAAGGGTGGGAATGCCAGTAAAGAAGCAGAGGGAAAATAAAGCCATTTCTGCAATGGTTGGGTTGGACTAACATTGCTGAGACTGTCAAACTCAGGGGAAGCAAACCAGTCTGAGACAAACTTAATGCCAGTTTTGTCAACACTGAAATTGGGAAGAGAAGAAAAAAAAAAAGTTATGCTTGAAAATGCTTGATTTCACTCACACTATTTATGTCTTTCCACCCCTCTCAGATAACCTTCCCTTCTCTTATCCCTCACCTCTCCCTTCATAAATATAACTAAAAATTCATTCCCATATGCACAAAGGGCAAACTCACACAAGCCTCTATGATAGTTCTAGTGAAATTTTTGTGGACTTCTCCAAGAAAAACATATGAGCTTGAGTTCATGCCGTTTGTTAGTAAAGCAGTGCATTCCAAGGATATTTAAAAAAAAACAGCAAAAGCTGTTCTTTATAACAGGTTACATTATTGAATCCATAGCAAAATGCTCCACAAGCATACAGTGATGTAATTCAAGGCTGAAAATTAATTGGAAAAGAAAACAAATACTACTGCCTTTTGGACAGGTGGGGGCAAAATCTAAGGTTCTTGGGAGTGAACTGATACTTATTTTTTCATTTAATCATGGTGCCATTGCTCAGTAAATGTGTCTTGTGGAACTACTTCCAACAGGTGGCTTTCTCTAAACATGCAAAGAGTGTATCTGTATAACTTCTGAATGGTTTTTCAGTATAAGTTACTGCTGAGGTTTCTTAGCTATTTCTTAAAAGAAGAAAAATCACCCATGAAGGTGCTTCACCCTGTTTATATATTAAAAGTGAGCAGCTTTTGGCTATCAGACCACTTATGTAGTTACCTAACCCTAGTACCTTAACACAGCTGTTTGAATCATAGCCTTACTTTGAACAGCACTTACTACATCTTTCTCTATTTTTTGCAGATAGTTTAGTATAAGTCTTTGTAACGGGGTAAACACTGTAATTTCATTCACATTTTCAGAATTACTTTTCTATTAATTAAATGTTAAGTATACAAGACACAAATCCACTGGATTAATTGCAAGTAAAGCTGAAGTTTGAAAGCCTGTAATCTATAAAATTTCCAGTTCGCTAAAATTCTGAGAGTAAGTTTCCAAAGCACAACATAATATCCTTTGGCAAATCAATATATATAATGAAAAGAAGGAAATTGTACACAGGAGCTTCAACACATTGTTTCTTAAAACTAAATAGAAGCTAAAACTAAAGTCAATACTTACTAATAATTTGCAAGGAAGCTTGGAATAAGAATGTTTTAGGCAAGCTAGTTACTTGAAAAGAGACTGCTTGGGGCTCCCTGGCTCACATGTACCTGGGCTGGGCTGGGCTGGCTCATTGCCAAATTCCCATGTGAAGCAGAGGCCAGATTCTGGGAAATTCTCATCCCAAAACCAGCTCACGGAGTTTTACTTAAGTTTATCTCAAATGACCGAAAAGTACTTAGTTTGGACAGTGTGATTCCAGGTTAACATTATTTATATTACAGGATGTGTCAAATTCATAGCATAAGAATGACAAGAATTTATTGCTATTTTTCCAAGGTGGCTTCGGTTTTAATGTAATCTACACTTCTTACCCTAAAATAAAGGTATACAAATTTTGGCCCCATTATCTCAGAAGACACTGACAGTATCACAGCTATCACTAATTAGGCAAAACCAGACTTGATCATGCAGCTTCTAAACAGCAGGGAATCAGAAAATGAACTGCCAGCCATGACGTACCTGAGACTGCTGCATGCACCCCCTTCCCGAGAGCAGCACGCACACGTTACGGAACAGATCAGCCCACTTACTCGGCGCTGAGTGCCAGCTTCATCATTCAGGACAGCGGAGTCTGATTCTTCTAATTTTGCTCTTCCTCATTTACAGGAGGGAGAGACTGCATGGCCTGTAGTCACTTCCCTCAACAGGAATAGTTGCTATCTATGCAGTTTCTTTTTCAAACTACTGTATTTTTAAGGAGCTGTTTGAACAGGGGTTTATTTATTTATTATTATATTGAAATTGAACCTTGAGCTAGTAAAACCAATATTATGGTAGTGCTCTAGTTCTGCTGCTTTCACAGAAGGAGACTTCAAATTGCTGCACAAAACTTTTAACTGTTGAGCACGGAGATGTGTGCAGCGTACGAGCCCCAGTTACTGCGAACAGCAAAAGCAGCAGAAGCCTATTTTTCAGAGGTTATTGCTGAGAGTTTTAATTGTAATCTAAAACCTTAATGCAGAGAAAAGCTATTTTTGCAGGGGAGGGTGGGGTGGATCAAAATTACTGCAACTTTTTCCATATTTTTTTTTAAATGCATTGCACTGCAAAACAGCACAGAAACAGCATTCATCTCAAAGGTCAATGATCTCCCGAGGGCAAGAGGCAGAGAGTCAGTCTTCAGGCTAACATAACCTGATCAGCAATCATTCAAAAAGCTGAATGGGGAAGAAATAACAAGACACTGAGAATTTGGCACAGGCAGATGGAATTGACCCAAACCATCTCTATCTATTCATTGCACCCAGAGCAATTCTGTCTTCCCCTGGTATCCTACAGCTTTCTGTCCTGCTATGGCTCATGTTCAGCCCTTTGGCTGGAACCACCAGCGAGGTCACCAGCCATTTTGGCTTATAATGCCTCTAAGTGAAGACAGCACACAACTCTGCTCTCTCTTGTCCTCATGAAGCCTAATTTCCTAAACTCTGACAGATACAGTGAAAATAACTTGGCCACAGAAACCTTGTCGGAGTTGATTCAGTCTTCATAAAGCAGTAGTTTGTATTTTCAAGAATCTCAGCCAAAGGAGCCCACCTTCTTTTTCCCAACATGACTCAAATTTATGATCTCATCTGTGCAGAGGCCCCAAAGATACAGACATTCTGGTTTCCAGTTGTAGGAAACAGGCCAGCAGTTCTATTCCTTCTGGGGACAGCATTGCCCTGTCCTTTTCTGACAGTGTATACTTCAACAGAACCTAATCTGTGAGGCAGGTGGAAAACATTTCCCAATGTAAATAATAACTCATCTACTCTTTAGGCAGAGCAGAGCAGAGCAGCATACTACTTCTGTGTTCAACACCCTGTGCTGAGGTGGGGCTCGTGGGTGAATGAAACAGGACTTTTTTTTTTGTACAGTCTATGACACCAAAAGATGTTGGTGTCATAGAAGAGTAGGAGAAATGATTGACAGCAGGCTCCTGGCTGTGTGTGTGCTTCCCGCCCCCCCCGCTCCCCCAACCAGTCTCTCTCTTTAATGATGCCAGAAAAAATATGCATTGGTTGTCTGTGCTGGTGGTGAGGTGTGTGCAAGATGGGGACAGTCATGTTCACAACAGACCACTGCCTTTGAATGCTACACATCCAAACATATCCAATCTAGGAGATGCTCTAAAATAGATTTCCTCCTCTGAAGTAGTCTTCCCTCTTTGACTCCTTCTTCTCTCCTCCAATTTCTCCTCCTACTATCACCAATGCAGCTCCAGAAAAGTCATGTTGGTATTAGGACATGACCAAATTTTCATTTGAGTTTTTTTGGTTTTTTTTTTTGTTTTTTTTTTGAAGGTCAGGAAACATAGTACTTAAACTAGGGCTGGTGGTTCCTCTGTGACAGCATTTGCCAAGGTGGAATTGTAACTGAATAGTGACAAGTACAGAGGAATCAATAAGAAAAAACAAATCCGTTGCTGGTAAGGGCTCAGCTGTAAAACTTCAGCCATCTACCTCTCTTCACTGCCTGGTCACTCTTCTCACTGCAGGCCTCTGAAGTCTCTAACCACTGACTGCTATTACAGAGCATCTCTCTCAGCCAGCCATGCCCTGGTGACGTAGAGGACATAGAATATATATGTATTCTGTTCCTGAGATACTGATAAGGAATAATCTTCACAGAATTAAGTTTTAAAACAGTTTTCCTTCAATATCATACAGGAAGAAGCAGCTTGAGAACGCTTTCCTATTTGATGCTTGCACAGTGAGACCCACCAGAACAGCCTGTCACAGTGCCCTGAAGGTAATGCCCTAGGAAAAACAGCTTCTCCTCAATGGACTTTGTTTGCTTTAGCCTGACTTTATTTTCAGGGGATTAAAGCATAGCAATAATATTTGTATGGTCTTGAAACTCTCTTCTGTTTTCGGAAAAATGCACGTTGTTAATATAAGTTCAGAGAGGAGGCAAAAAATGTTTTCCTTTAGTTTCACTTTGCCACATTCTAGGAGGAGCAAAACCAGACACCAGAAACCTCCCACACACACAAAAAAAAGCTGACTGCTAGAGCTTTTTTACAGAACTTTCGACATTGATCTTTAAAAAAAGGTATAAAAAAAATGTTGTATATAATTTTGTGATACCTGTAGCAATACTACTTTGTTGAGATGTTTGAAGATGGGATTTAATAAATTTAGTCTTAAGTACTGCAAAGCATCCACAAACTACAAGGTAGGAATGATTACCGAACGATATCTGAGTGACACAATTTTGTTCTTTACCTATACACTCCAAACATTTACATTATCTTTGGCAGAAAGATGCTTTCCATCTGACAAATCTGTAAGCCATCGGAAAAATTGACACTCGTGTTCAGTAGGGAACAGTGAGTCCTGTGGAGACAACGGGATGTAAGACCTGCCTCCCTCCGCCCCCCATTGTGCTTGTGGCTGGTGGAGTTCCAAGAGAATGTGGAAAAAAGATTATTTGGTTTCTATTACCCTGAAGCAATCATTTCCAGTAGTCACCTAGTGAACTCAAAGGGAGTCTGCTTCGTTTAATTTTTTCCCTGAAAATGATGATAAAACAAGTTTATAAAGGAACACGGTACTTACCCTTTATCAGGCTCCAATTCAAGACTTTAAAACATATTGCTGGCTTTACCCAGGCAAGTATTTACCGGGACTCAGTTCCTTAGTAGCTCCTTTCAAATCAATGGGAATGTAAATGTGCTACGAGTGAGGCACATGCTTTAGGGTCTTGCTGAATCATGTCCTTTGCATGTCACAATCATTACTGAAAAATGTGGTCGTGACCATACACCAAATTAGGACAAGAGCATTTGTTATGGAAGGTAGAGCGTGGCAGACATGAAGCTGGTGTGCGCGTGAATGGGGTGTGGGGGTGTGTGTGTGTTTCCTGCCGTGAGACTACCAAGGATTTAGATCTTTTCCAGATTCTGCCATTTCTGGAGAAGTCTTAGATGTTAGAAGCCAGGAATTTTGAAAGCCATGTTATTTCTTTAGGTACATTGCATACACATTAAAAAAAAAAGAAAAAAAGTCTTGATTTCTGCCAGGTATGTGACACCATAACAACCACCATAACAAATAACAAATCTGCTTTTTTATGAAATGCTTCAGACACACTGAATTCAGTATGAACCAAGATGACATTGTTTCTTTCTCTACTTGATAGTAACATTTAAGCCTCTCTAGTATGCAGAGAAGTATATATGTATATGCTCCCAAATATTATGTGGCTCTACGAGAAAAGCAGTATACCAAATGACTGATGCAAAATCTCCTAAAATTAATATGCTCACTTCAATGAACTCTGGATTAAACTTCAAAGTTAGTTTTGTTTCTCAAGTTTCAGTTTCAGTAGAGATTTTTTAAATGACAATGGAAGAGAAAAATATAAAAGATAAAACTAACATCTACAATTAAGCAGTAATGCACAGCTATCATTAAATGGCATGGCTTGGTTTCTTTCCCATGAAGAAAGGTTCCCGTCCCTCTCACCCCTTCAAGAAAATTGTTTTGGCTTTTAGTTTCTTTAAGCCATTCACAGAACATTTCTGAGTATATTTCATTGTAAGCAGTAAGGTATTTCATTGCTTTCAACTGCCAGAAGTTGTTGCAGAAAAGTATGCAGCGTAGATACTCCAGAAATTATGTACTGCCTTAATACACTGCCTCTTTGCTTTGTCTTCATTTGCTCATGTTCATATTATTAAACTACGATTATTAAGTCCAGTTTACTCATAATGAAAATTCTCTGTCAAGAAAACCCCTTCTATTTCTGTGCTGAAACATTAAATTTAAGAGCGAGTTCTTCTTGTTTTGCCACTTTGTAGAAATTTTTCCTTTGCTGTTTTGAGGCCCACTCCTGTAGATCAGCTGAAGAAGTCTAACTGGAATCGGCAAGGGCAGCAGGTGAATGAAGCTGCTACCATCCATAGTGTCAAGGAGGCAGGAGCTGCGGTTCCAGACACATTGAGCCACATGCGCTAGCCTATTCTCTACAAATAAATTAAGCACAGGCCCCTTCCCCCAAAAGTTCAAAGTAAAATAAACAAACAAGATACCACTAAAAGTAAAAGGATACATAAGAGAATAAATAATATGAACTAAATACAGAGGGAGATTGTGATAGGTCCAAAAGCATGGGTACTTGTATTTTTGCAGAAGTTTAGATAATTTTCTTATCATTACTTTCTGTTTATGTTAACAATTTGCTAAGTTTCAAATCCACCAAAATCTCTTGGTTCTAGATTTACAGGAAGCAAAACCTACATTTAGAGCTGCTGACTGGCGTCACAGAAATTTATGACAACTTGTATTTGTAACACATGTAATTTCAGCCCCAGTGCTGTAGTCCTGGTATTGGAGTAATGCCTATTACCAGAAAAGGCACTTGGTTTTACAAACAAAACACTACTTAGAAACTCAAATGTAATACCTTTTTTTCTTCCCGCTCCCCCACCCCCCAAGATACACAAAGCCTGAACCAGCAATGTGTTCTCTGAGATTTCATGAGAATCTGCGAAAGGAATAGAATCATAGAATCATTAAGATTGAAAAGGACCTCTAAGATCATCAAGTCCAACCATCAACCCAACACCACCATGCCCACTACACCATGTCCCTAAGCGCCTCATCTACACGTCTTTTAAATACTTCCAGGGATGGGGACTCCACCACTTCCCTGGGCAGCCTGTTCCAAGGCCTGATCACTCTTTCAGTGAAGAAATTTCTCCTCATGTCCAATCTAAACCTCCCTTGGCGCAACTTGAGGCCATTTCCTCTCGTCCTGTCGCTTGTTACTTGGGAGAAGAGACCAACCCCCACCTCGCTACAACCTCCTGTCAGGTAGTTGTAGAGCGCGATGAGGTCTCCCCTCAGCCTCCTCTTCTCCAGGCTAAACAACCCCAGTTCCCTCAGCCGCTCCTCATAAGACTTGTGCTCCAGGCCCTTCACCAGCTTCGTTGCCCTTCTCTGGACACGCTCCAGCACCTCCATGTCCTTCTTGTAGTGAGGGGCCCAAAACTGAACACAGTATTCGAGGTGCGGCCTCACCAGTGCCCAGTACAGGGGCACGATCACCTCCCTACTCCTGCTGGCCACACTATTTCTGATACAGGCCAGGATGCCGTTGGCCTTCTTGGCCACCTGGGCACACTGCCGGCTCATGTTCAGCCGGCTGTCGACCAGCACCCCCAGGTCCTTTTCCTCTGGGCAGCTTTCCAGCCACTCTTCCCCAAGCCTGTAGCGTTGCCTGGGGTTGTTGTGGCCGAAGTGCGGGACCCGGCACTTGGCCTTGTTGAACCTCATACAGTTGGCCTCGGCCCATCGATCCAGCCTGTCCAGGTCCCTCTGCAGAGCCTTCCTACCCTCCAGCAGATCAACACTCCCGCCCAGCTTGGTGTCGGCTGCAAACTTACTGAGGGAGCACTCGATCCCCTCGTCCAGATCGTTGATAAAGATATTGAACAGGACCGGCCCCAGTACTGAGCCCTGGGGAACACCGCTCATGACCGGCCGCCAACTGGATTTAACTCCGTTGACCACAACTCTCTGGGCTCGGCCATCCAGCCAGTTTTTTTACCCAGCGAAGAGTGTACCTGTCTAGGCCGTGAGCCGCCAGCTTCTCTAGGAGAATGCTGTGGGAGACAGTGTCAAAGGCTTTACTGAAGTCCAGGCAGACCTCATCCACAGCCTTTCCCTCATCCACGAGGCGGGTCACCTGGTCATAGAAGGAGATCAGGTTGGTCAAGCAGGACCTGCCTTCCATGAACCCGTGCTGGCTGGGCCTGATCCCCTGGTTGTCCCGGACATGGCTCGTGAGCACCCTCAAAACCAACCGCTCCATAATCTTCCCCGGCACCGAGGTCAGGCTAACCGGTCTGTAGTTCCCCGGATCCTCCTTCCAGCCCTTCTTGTAGATGGGCGTCACATTCGCAAGCCTCCAGTCGTGCGGGACCTCCCCAGTTAACCAGGACTGCTGGTAAATGATGGAGAGTGGCTCGGCAAGCTCCTCCGCCAGCTCCCTCAGTACCCTCGGGTGGATCCCATCTGGCCCCAAGACTTGTGAGCGTCCAGGTGGCGTAGCAGGTCGTAAACTGCTTCCTCTTGGATTATGGGGGGGTTTATCCTGCTCGCCGTCCCTGTCTTCCAGCTCAGGGGGCTGAGTACCCTGAGGATAACTGGTCTGACTATTAAAGACTGAGGCAAAGAAGGCATTAAGTACCTCAGCCTTTTCCTCATCCTCGATGGCAACGTTCCCCCCCGCATCCAATAAAGGATGGAGATTCTCCTTGGCTCTCTCTTTGTCATTAATATATTTGTAAAAACATTTTTTGTTATCTCTTATGACAGTGGCCAGATTGAGTTCTAGCTGGGCTTTTACCTTTCTAATTTCCTCTCTGCACGACCTAACGAGATCCCTGTACTCTTCTTGAGTTGCCTGCCCCTTCTTCCAAAGGTGGTAAACTCTCCTTTTTTTCCTGAGTCCCAGCAAAAGCAGCGCACTGTTAATTCATCTTTGCAAGACTAAATACAACGTTGTTTAGCCAGTTCTTTTGGTCATCTTTCCCTCCTAATTTTTAAGATTAAAAATATTAGATAACTATTTAGTTTTCAGCTACTCAGTTTTCTTGCTTGAACTAGCAGTGCAGCACACTAAACAGAAACCATTGATACTGGTTTCATAGAATTCCTGAGCCATGACAGTAGACTTAAAAGTTGGACTGCAGAATATTTGAAGCTGCCTCACATCTGACTGACTATGCCATTTTAGTCCGACCTTTGCAAGTTTTTATGGAAATCTTTAAAATGTATTTTAAATGAAGTTATGCAGCATAGAAAGTGAAGTCATGACCATTTTCAGAAGACCAAAACGCTTAGACTACGATACCCAAAGACCCTGCTTGCCACCAAGAATCAAAGCCCAGTGCCACTTTTCTAGCCACACTGCATGATGTTACAATGTTAGCTAAAAACCTAAACCTGATGCTCTCTTGAATTTGGGTAAAAAAAAGACTGGGTCTAGCTGTTGTAATTCTATGCTTAATGTCTTCAAGGCAGTTTATAATACTTCTGATAGGAAAAACTATTAATCTGGGGATGCACCTTTTCCATATCTAAGTCATCACTACTCCAGCAATGTCTGAAGACTTACAAGAATGTCTTATTAGCTTTAGCTCAAACTAGCACAGCTCCTTTTCCATGGATCAGACCTCTCCACTTAACTCACAGTCAAAATGGATTCTGATTCAGTTTCACTAATGCTTAGATATGCCCAAATCTAAAAAATTTCAATGCAGAGATGGAATCAGGGGAAATGATCCTGCAGAAGAATGGAGCAAGCATCTTGTAAGTAAGGAAATAAAATATTTTAATGAGTTCAGAGGTGGAAGTTTACTAGATTAAGGCAGCACAGCAGAAATAGAAAACTAGCTGTGCCCTGAGGATGGCTTTCTAGCTGAAGCACAGGAAGACATGTTCAGAGAGCAGTTAGCTCAGTCAAACCTAATTAGGTACATAGCATTCATCTTGTTAATAGACTCTGTCTCCATTGATTGACACTTCTCATACAATCAGGTTTTTTTATTAGAAGGTTGGGGTTTTACCAGATAGATTAAAGATCAATAATCTGAAAATGAATTATAGCCTCTCAATTTATCTGGTATAAATCTGGAAAATACATGCATTCAACTTTGTATTGTCAAGCATAAATTACCACGCTCTTTCCAGAGTGGGGTATCTGTTGTGGGAGTAACTGGTTTGTTTTAGGATTCATCTCAACAGTTGGACATTAACTAAAATTAATAATGGTATTTTCTTCTATTTCCTTACTTAGAACATTTATTTGTACATTCAGCTGTAAGCTACACACCGAAAAGACTTTGCAAATTTAAAACTGTGTTGTTAAAAAAAACCCTTCAAAATATCCTTTAAGTATTTATAATTACTTTAAAAAACACAAGAACACTGCCTACAGCATTTCCCAAAATATACAGATCTACACTATAACAATAATCACTGCTTTTTTCCCCTGTTTCAGTGTCCTATGAATTCTTCAGGATGGTTTCCATTTACTTATGGGGGACAATGATATAATGTTTTCAAACGTAGAGATTTGGGTTAATAATAGTTTACTTAACACTTCAAGAATAAATAGAAGAAATAGTAATTTTATTTATTTAGTGTTGAAAAAGAAGCACAAAATTTGCTTTTATTATGGTCATCACAACAGGCTGTTAAAGGTCTGAGTTTTTCAAATTGAATTTTTGGACACACAATGAAATATAGGAAAAAGTAAAACCCTTTCAGGCAGTAAAGCTGGGTTTTTAATTCCAGCAGTGATCTGCCTTTGTCTGTTAAAGAGAAGATGCTGGATGTTGTATTTTTAGACTAGCTTAATTCCACTATCTGCATGAGGTTTCTTCTTGCAGTAACAGGAGTAGTGCTTCACTGTAGAGGACTGACCCTCCATCTATGCAAAGCCAAGGGGCTTTCTTCTTTTGTATGAGAGAGGAAGGTCTAAGATTAAGCCAATAATTACGCCAAAGAGATATGGATCGAGTAGCATCAGGTCTGACATTCCCCTGCAGTAAGAGAGGAAATGGATTTACAGCATCGTTGCAGGGAATACCTGCAATGCCCTTCATCTGAGGAGTCAGTCACAGATTTGCCTCTAGGGCTACAAGTTTTACCTTCTGTTCTTCCTTCTGGCTACCTAAGACTTTTATTCAGGTGCAGATTTACTGAAGGTGGCATGTGAAAGTGGGCTAATTTAACTCTCCCGTTAGTCCTGCCTCTTGCCGTTTTCCTCCAGAGCTTGCAACCAGTGATAATTGGAGGAGGGTATGGGAATGCATACCAATAGAGAAAATAGTGAACAAATTGTTGAGGAGGTGGTAAGCATCCTTTATGCAGATTGAATTATAACCATGATTCTTCTTGGCTAAGACCAGACAGATACAGTCATAAAAAGCCACGAGTTTTGAAATTCTGCTAATCTAATTGCTCTTATGAGTCCAATCTGGTTATAACGATGGGTACACATTTGAAAATCATAATAGAAGAAAGGCACAAAGTGAACAACTAATACTCTTAACCAGATGCACTGCCTTGCCCTCACTTCTTTCGTGAGAGAGTCTACTAGCTACTCCACATCTGAACTGGAACTGGGTTCTTGTTAACTGGAGATACTGCTCTATAGAAAGACTTTTGGGGGGGGATGAGGGGGCGGGTGTTAACTACAAACCTCTATTTCAGGATGCAGTTCAAGTATATCTGAAGACTGTACAGCAGGAATCCTCAATTTGAAAAATACAATTAAGATGTACAGCATGGGCTTGCTTCACAGAAGGTTTTTAAATGTAGTTCAAGATTGTCTCAGGGTAATTAAAACCAAAGGGTCAGACAAAATTAAAGAGGTGGAAAATGCACATGATTATATGTTCACTGCTTTAATAGAAGAAAATAAAAGGTTTAACCTGAAGAGAGGCAAAATGGAAACTAATCTGGAACAGACGAGTGGCACTTGAGTCAGGTGCCTGAAGGAATTGGCAGTGTCAAAAAGCCTTCTGCTCCCACCTCCCCCTTTGCAAAGGTGGATGGCAGATATGTTGGAAGTATTTTAGGGAAAATTCAGAAGGTATTACTGAGCTGGAAGAATGCCTGAAAGGAAGTGTCTGAGAACATTAAAGTAGCTCATTTGACACATTTAACCAAGTTTTGAAGTGACACAGGTTATGAGAAATTCTTTTTATCTTTAGCTTTGGCAATTTTCATACTGCACAATAATGTCCCTGAAGCTCTTGGAAAGCGGTTCTAGCTATTTGTCATTCATACGTCCCTCTTCCAAATATTCAGGCTCTGACTAGATTAAGATTCCTGCTCCCAGATTTCTCCCACTGTTGTATCTCTGGGAAAAGGTTTAAGAAGTTGCTTTAGCAATAGAGAATTACCTCAGCAATGGCAAACTTTCTAACACTCTTAATATCCATGCATTACATACATGGAGATCCACTGGAATATCTACTGGTGTGAGATAATCAGGCCAATGATACTTTTATGCTTTCCAGAAGAGCCTTCCGCTCCTAGCTAGAACCTTGTTTGAAAGAACGAACAACTTTCATATGATGGTCCCGTTCTCAGTGAAAGGCTTCAGAGCTCGTTCTCATGTGCGGTTATTGCAGACACATGCAATAGCACGAGCTCATTCACCCATGATTGGCTTTTGTCTGGAAATCTGTGGCATCCATTGAGCAGGCGTCCTATTGCAGCTTACGTGCAGAAGTCTGATGTTCCCTACACGTGTCACATTTATTGTGTGACACAGCAAAAGGTGCCCTCGCAATAATGTCCTCACAGACATCTTATACTGGCAGGCAGTAACCCTGAAGTATGACAGAGTTTCCAGATAGGCCACTTCTCCCCAGACAAGAAAAGGAAGATACAGTCCTTCAGATCTTCCTCTTACAGTCAGCTTTGGGCAGACAGGCCCTTGAACCTGCATAAAACCTCAAAGATGATGTCTTTTCACCCTAATTGGAATGGAAAACTGAGCCATAACTAACAGGAACATAAAGGAAAAAGATTTTCTAGAGCTCTCTTCCCATGATATCTAGATGATCTTGTTTTGGACAATGAACATTAACTTGACATTTCAATTTAATATTAACTGCACTGTAAACAATGACATAAAAAAAGAACAGCACATTGTCATTTCTGATGCTACTGCAGCCTTATTTTTACTGCAGTAAAAATGACTTAAAAACCAGTGATGAGAAAGGAGAGGCAAAAACTAGAAGCCATTTAATATATCTACCTCCAAATTTTAAAAAATTTACTATCTTTGATTTTTAGTAGATTTCCTGTATGGACCTAAAAGTGCACTTAGTGCTTCAAAGTTAGACATACTGAATTAGCATTATCATTTCTACGGGTCTGAGGAACAAGACTTGTAAATGAATGCAAATAATTAAAGTACGCTAGCAAGAATTAAGACAAGCATTGTAATACCTAGGCTTGGTGGTTGAAATTAGAAGCACAAGAAATCCCAGTAAGTGACGTACCAGGACAGATGCACAACTGGAAACAAAATATAGACTTTCTGACAGTCAGTTCCACTCTGTCTCCTTGCCAATAAAGCCTAATTTTCTTTAGAAGAAAGGAGTACAACTCATGCCTATTACTTTAAAATAATTTAATGGCCAGTACTTCTTTAACACAGCTGCACCTTGAATGACATATTAATGTCTAAATGGAAGCTTAATAAAATGAGTTAGAGAGAATAATGAAGAGAATAGTCCAAATGATGGGAGGAGGGGGGAGAGGGGAGATGATAATCAGAAATACTTTAAAAAAAAAAAAGTCTGCTGGACCAAGAAATCATAAAGGCAATGGATATTCTGGAATAAAGATGAGGGTGTAAATTGGATGAATAGAAATAGATTTTAAAAATGCACATATGAGATGAAAAGAAAAAGGGAACTGAGAAAGAGACAGCAAAAGTGATTAGGGAAAAAGTCATGGGGAAGTTCTGTTGACTGAACAAGTGCAGTGACCTTAAAAGAACAAGTTTGATAGAGTGAAAGACTAATAGTACTTGAAATCTTAAGGAGACATTTTAACAGGCGAAACACTCTTTAAAATTTATCAAGATCAATTTTGATTAGGATTTGAGTTTGTACAGTTCCAGTTCAGGAAAAGAAAAAACCCTAAACCCCTCTTTGCTTATGACTTTGCTCCTGAATCCCCTCAAAGTTGCCAAAAAAGGGTATTGTTGATTAATCCGTACCTTTGGTATTGTAGGTAGAATTGCTACAATATTAGTTACCAGTTTTGGTTAGGAGCCTGTATATTCATCATATAGAAGTCAATGTGTAAAAAGATTTACATGGGCACAATCTAAGCAAGGTGATAACAGTTTTGAAAGCTTCTACATAACCTAGGACTAGAGTCTCAAAAAGAATATACGTAGTGAATGTTTCAATGGCTAAGTCAATGTATCCTCTCCCTAAAATACAACCCATGTTCCTATACGTTGTGGAATACCATTCATAGCAGCTGACACACTAAGCAGAAAGCTGCCAAAATTCAGTGACAGGAAACATTAAGTATTACTAGTTGCAGAGGCCCCACTATCTTAATGTATACCAAGGAGCTGCTTGGCTAATGCTGCCAATCCAAAGATATTTCTTTGACCCACAGCTCTGAATTGTCATCTCTGCCGTAGTCCATGCACCTTAATGGAGGTCACTTGGTTATCCTTTGGATACCTTAGGGTGATATTGGAGGGGAGTGGGGTGGGCACATTATGAAAATGGTCCAGCATCCCAGTTTAAAGTTTATCGCGCCTGTAAAGGGTGGAATACCTTGATATTAGTTAGGCGTCTTGAAGTCATTAAAATCCAGGTTATTTAAGAACAAGTAGCAAGATTGTTTATACAAAATCCAAAATAGATAACTGAGTTACATACAAAGCATTTACAGACAGAGGACAGAAATGAGAGGGAGCCGTACAAAATCTACTTATCGCAAGACCAGAAGTTTCTTCTACTTCCCTTCTGTCCAGACAATATGCTGTTAGATTCTTAATGTTCAGAGATTCAGTCCTTTTGCATAGCTTATATCCTGAGGGATACAGGTAGCCTGGCTTTGGGAAGCCTTCCTTTTTTGTACTACCAACAGCCTTCTTGGGGAGTTATTAAGATTCAGGCTTCCTCCTCACTCCACCCTGCTGAGAAGGATTTCTTAATATTCATTCAGTCCCAGGTAACTTCAGAATTCCTCCCTCCTTGCCACTGAGCGCCTCTTTATGCTTTCAAAATGTTCATTTCCCTTAGGCCTATCTGGGAGCAGTTACCACCTGCCTAGACAGTAAACAGATTACGCTAATGGTGCTCCAGAACCCTAAAGTTTTAACCTGCTGTGATGCAAAACGCCCTTTCTTGTCAAGGAATTCAAGACCAAGGCTGATGCTTTTTTCACACAGCTTATCATGCAACCTGATATTTTACATGCATACATAACCTGCCAGTTTTATTCGATATAATTGCATAACTCGCAGTTTATTCAAGATCAGATCTTATCTGAAATCAAACACTGCAGCATTTTGTAAAAATGGGTTTGGGAAGATGACCCCTTCTGCACCCCGAACCATTTCCCTCCAAAAATTGTTTCTGGGGGACACCATGATCTTGCCACCCCTAGATTTGATACCTAGCTTGAGGTGGCACCCCTAACCCTTGCTTGGCTTTAGTTACTGATGATCCATCACTGGCGAATTAAGTTTTCGGTTATATAACACATTTCTTAATCCAAAAGAAAAAACCCCACACTTTTAAGCACACTATATAACATTCACTGCCTGGTAAGAGTGTAGTAAATTTACCATAGCCCCTTTTAAATGCAGGCGTTTGGTGAATCCTTTTGGAAAGCTAAGTTACCTTCTGCTCTACCACTTTCACATTACTATTTGTCTGTTTAATGTCTCAAACAACTCTAAAGAACAGTTCAAGAGGAAATTATGTAATTTAATTGTTTCTTTTGAGCTGCTTCTGAACCTATGCCATTAACACTCTATACACGAATGGTGGGAAAACAGTTATGATGTGTCATTAAAGACTGATGATAATCCCACTAACACCACGTTTCTCTCACTGCTTAACACACCTGATTCAGCTATATTCCTCGCTTATTCTGTGTCTACTCTTTTTTTTCTGATTATCCAGCAGGTCTTTACTGATCAAACTGCCTATTTTACAAAATAAATGATACACACTGCTAACCCAGCTGCAAGCTATTTATCAAGCTGCTGAGTACATTTAGTGTGCGACAGGCTTTCATACCATCTTCACCATAGAGCTTTAACACCCAACCCTCCTATGTGAAGAAGCTGCAAAACTTGCAACACTGCTGAAGTAATACATGATATAGTCCAATATGTCATTATTACATCTGATAGCATGGTTCCCACTTGTGAACCAACTTCCTCAGAGTGTATTGTATGCCCACAACAAATTTCAATCTAAAAATATAATCCTAAATTTCCATGTTTATTGCTTCTGTTCACAAGCCGAAGGAATACTTCTCTCTCTTTGCCCGCCCAACGTTTCATGAACAGTCGGTGGGACAGGAAAAGCTAATTTACTTCCTGTAACTCCTGGTTTAATAGAGTAACAAAATTCTGCCCTCAGGTTTACACCTACAGACTTAGAGTTAGGGAGATGAGAGCAGACTCAAATTCTTGCTCTGCAACTGCAATTTTCTTAACAATTCTGTAGAAGTTTATTATATTTCGCTGTTTTATTGCCTGGTAACATGCTGTCTGCTCAGCTAGGATAACAGAAATAAATGAAATATCCTGTTATACTTACTGGCTATCCTGGAGATGACTGGACTCAGTCTTCACAGGGGGAAAAAAGAGACCAGAGATTTTACTCTAATATACGTAAAGCATTCCCTAAGCCTCTTATCCACAGCAGTGTCACAGAAGACGACTGGGGTAAAATTTTATGGACAAGGAGGTCCAAAAAACATGGAGGATGTTTATCAAATGAGACTGCTACCAGGAACTGACCATGAAACAGGGCACTTTTGGGAAAATACTTGTCATGAAAACTACGTAAAATTCCCGCCTCTCTGACTGCCAGTAGCAGCTTTGTGGATTCCCTTGAGATGATTTACAAACAAAAGACACCAAAGTGTGCAAAGGACGTGGTTATGTAATTGTGAAGTAATTTCTGCGCTACAGAAGTAAGATTATGGTAGTAGTAAATTATTTCCTTTTTTTTTTTTCCTTGCATCAAACAATAGAACATCAAATATCAAAGAATTAAGAGAGTTAACTTGTTTCCCGTTGCTTTTACGTCAATTTTGTCAGGAAGTAATTACAGGTAGTTTGTTCAGACGTGATACTAATATTCTTTGTGTTTCTGCTGGAAAAACTGCACATTTAACGAAATAGAATAAGTATGATAAACTTATCAGTTGTACATATCTAAGATACCAAATATATGTCAAATATCTGTCTGTCTTAGTAAGTTGCTTCAAAATGGCAAGCTAAGTTCAGACACAGGTATTTTGCTGTGTTAAACATGCACATTATTCAAACCAGGGCAACTGATCTGTAGATTAGAGTTATTTGTACAGGTAACTGAAACAAATTAAACTCTCCCCATTACAAAACCATATTTGAGTGCTAAATATTTAATTGTTCAACTGGGATAGAGTTATATATTTACTTGAAACGCGACATGGTTGGGAACTGAAATCAGGCTATTCTGTGCCAAATTCTAAAGTCTGTTTTCAGATGCTCCTAATCTAGTTTTAAGTTGTTTTCACCGTCAAATTTGCATTATTCCCAGAAGCCGTTACCAGTCAAGCAGCACTTTCTTCACACCAGGAATAAACAATCCCCCTCACCTCTACACCAGTGGAAAGCGATGCACCCACTGGGCAGCCTGTCAGTCTGGAGGAACAGTAGCTGTGGTTGGCCAAAGGCAACACGTTCTGTTAGTCAGAAGAGAGGCACAGAGGAAAGGATGTTCCTCCATCCAGGAAGGTCTCAGTGCTATGTGCGAGAGGCTCGACTATCCAAGTCCTTCTCGGAGCATCAGTGGGCTTTGGAGTTGTTTAATCACATGGTTATAGAGTCAAATAATAGTAGCATTTGGTTCCCCTAGTTGGATAAAATGCTAGAAATCTGATGCCACTGTTTTGGGAAGGCTTATTACATATCTATTAGGCAAAGATTACAGATCAGCATTAATTATCAAGACCTAATTTAGATAATCAAATTTACCTTTCATTTTTGCACTAATGCATTCTCCGTATAATTTAATGTTTTGCTGTGAACATCTTATGCTATTACAAGAAATTACATTATGTATGGTAAGGTTTTTAAATTATATTGAAAAATTAATGTGAACATACCTACATACAGAGTATTTTAGTACTCTGAGAAGTAAAAAAATCATTATGATTACAGAGCAGTTAGCAGGACTGCTCAAAGATTTTCTCTCAAGAAGACTCCTAGGACAGAAAACAGTAACAAGTAGCTCACTAGAAATTCACATTTAAATATTAACTTCTTCTAGCTGCTGGACTTTTATTACAGGGTAAGGCTGATACAGCTCAGGCTTGTAAACCCATGAGTTCTCCATCTAAATAACTCTCAAAGCTCTTTTTAGAAAAGAGTCAGAAACGTTTGCTTTCTTTCACAAAAAAAAAAAAAGTGGGTTTTCCAATTTCTAGGTCCCTCAAGTTGGGAAGGAGAAGAAAGTTCTGATTGCAATTACTCTGTCAAGCTCACGGGACTTCAACATAATCTAATTGCAAAAATTGACTGACTGAATTAAGAAAGAGTTAAGGGATAGAAATTCAAGTATCTGCTATAAAGAAAAATAATTTTATTTCTAGGTGATGCAATAACCAGAAAGAATAAAACTGCTAGATGCAGGAGACTTTGATTTATGTGCAACCCCTGAGGAAATGAGTGACACACATTTTAATGCAGATAAATGTAAAACAACGAGATAGGACCAATGAATAGATATTTGCTGATAAGAAAGAAACAAAAGAGATGTGAGTGCAGGGGAAATAAAAATAGACACACCTTCCGTTCACGATACACCTAAAATGGCCAAAGTGATTAGGGAGAACATCACTGTGTAATGAGGGTGGATTATAGCAAAGAAACGCCTGAATTGCCTCTTACATAAGAAACAACAGTAGTGGCCTGATTTTATACTTTTTAAGATCTCCCTTGAATACAACCCTTTTTCTGAAATACAACACAAAATAGACTTAAGATGTTAATATATTTAAAAATGCTTAGGAAGAAAAACAGCAACTGTGCAAGGAACCCTCTACATCAACATCAAAACTGTTACTTAAGGCCTGAATTCTAATGACACATAGTACTTTACATTTACTGTAATGCCAGTCATTTCAAGGCCTCAGTTTGCTTCTGTTGAATCTTTCCCTTCTTTCTTGTCATTCAGTTGCCCTGATAATTCACCTAGCATTTGCCAGCTGACAGGAGTTCTGTAGAAGTTGTTTTACAAAAAACCACATACCCTAAAACCACAGCCCTGGAAGCCATTTTTTTAGCTGTCTGAAGGATGGCCAGAGAATGTCCAGTTTCACCATGTTTTTTTCCCCAATATGAAATAACAAGAGAATTAATTTGTTTTCATGAAGGTCAGTTTTGGAACATTTTGAATTTGACATGTAACATGTCACTAAAAGACTAAAACGCCCACACCCCCAAACAGAGCTATCCATTAACTTCACTATTTGAAAGCAAACTTTGGCATAATCATTTCAGATTTTCTTAGGAAGCAAGGGGAGTGATGGCTGAAAGAGACCTGCAATTCATCCCTCCAGATGCGTCCCATAGGTAAGGAGCAGGAGGACACATGCTACATTTTTTTCCCCCAAGGGGAACGAATCAGCAGGAACACAGCATGTATCTTGTAAAAATCAGTAGGACAGGCCCTATGACCAAAACAAAGAAGGATGAAGAAAATGAACTCATAAAAGCAGTAGCAATTTGCCTTAGTTTTAGAATGGTGAAAACTACAGGAGATTGGAGCACCTAGAGCTTGATCTTACATTTTCTTAGGAAAGACTTTAAAAAAAAAAAAAACTGAACACCAAAATACACACACAAAAACCCCACCCCAAACCCCACAGCATATTTGACTATAGAAAATGGAATGTATTTGGTGTACATGGAATAAAAAAAAAAAAAAGGTGAATGCCTTTTCTCTGCAAGTTACTGGTTTGGATTGCCAGAAGTAGTTGGTTAATCACGTGATTATATGATCTGGGACAAAATCTTAAATATAGCTATGATGGCATTTAAACTTTCACTCTTCAGATGCCATTTGAGCTATTCAGCTTTCATTAACTTGAACAGGATCATAATCTTTGAATATGGTAATACCTGCCTTTTTTCCCCCACCAATTCCCATGAGCTCTATGCTTGCTATAGGGATGGCTTGGCTGGTGACAGCTATTCATATTTATAAAACCAAAGTGTTCCTTCTGCTTCCACCAGTCTTCTCTCTTCTCTTCTGGGTTTTCTTTGAAAAGAAGCGGGTGTCACTTTGCATTCATTCTCTTTTTGGCCTTCACCAACACTTCTGGCTAGAGGTACTTGAACTAAAGCTTGTGTACTTGATTCAGTCTGGCTGAAGTGTGTCCTCCACGAGCCTCAGGTACAGGCTGCAGTGAGCCCGATGGGCGTACTGTGCACACGCAAGTCATCTGCCCGCTGGAAATCTGTTAGACCATGGACTGGATTTACTACACACATGCTGCACAGCACATTGATAGCACATTGCTGTACAACTGATCGCTCTTACTGTGCTGGTCAGTATAAAGTTGCTCTAGTAATAAACTCATCTTCCTCTGGATACGTGGGGATCCAGCAGACTGGATCCAGTAGGTCACTGCTCAAAGGCAGTGGAGTTAAAAGGACCGGAGCATTACAAATGCTGTGCACACACACAGACCCACCCTGTCAGCTCTTTTATTGTTAGTAACTCACATGGGAGGGGTTGTCTGCCCATGCTCCCTTCTAGATCGTGATCTCTGTTGTTCGGAAGGCCATGGACCTCTCTGTCCCTTCCCTCCATCCCTCTGCTCTGCCATTCTGTGTTCTTCACCAGAATTGTTCTCCTCAGTGAAATCCTAGCTTGTGCACAAGTTGGGTTTTTTTTCCCCCCTGGAGTTTGAGCAATTTTTTCGAGGGACCCTTGTTCCCACCTCCCCTCTCCTCACTCCTGGTGGCAGGCAGCAGTTGTATGTTCATACCAGTAAGTATTTAGATTTATTTGGTTTCATATTCTGCAGCTTCTTACATATGGTCTCAGTTTTTAGATACGACTTCTGCAAGGTACGCACAAGTACTTCCAAGCTTATTTATAGAATGCTAAATACTCACTAGAAACAATGGCCTCCTGTTTATCATTTGCTGATTTTATAGTCACAATAGGAATTCTGCGACCCAAGTTTGACAGGCATTATTTAATAAAGACAGTATCAAACTCGGCTGAGAACAAGTATTCACTCTAATTTAGCCATACTGCCTCCTACTACCATGGAACATGCTTTCTTGAAGTACAGAGGGTTATAATCTGTTTTGTAGAATGCATTTAAAAACCGTAAGGGTCTTTGGTTTTTCAATAAAAAACAAACAGCCTCTTAGATTTTGTAGATTAAGTAGGTAGGCATAGGCTAAGCAAAATGGGACAACCAGCAGCAGACAGCATCATTAAGCTTTGTCTGTGCCATTATTAAACCAATGCCTGTGCCTGCTTTTGAGATATCAACTAAAGGCTTGAGGTGCCTTTTCTTGGAATCAAGATCAAAGTTTTGATTATATATGGTCATTAACAATTTAATGTCTTTTTCTGAGCCTTTTTTTTTTTTTTTTTTTTGCAAGAGGGGGCGTGTTACTGTTTGTGGTGTTCTTCCTGCCAAAATCCAGTTTGGGCTGTTGAACACTCCCTATCCAGCGCAATCTGGTTTTGTTACCGCCTGTTTTATTGGAAAGAACATCATGCTGCAGGGTATGCATTTGATAGTTAATACACTCATTATCAAGTGCACCTTTTGCAATACCTCTGCATTTCACAACCAGGAAGCCCAGTGTTGAAGGTTCCCAAAATTGTAAGTATTCCCCGGTTTTTCACCGGACACCCCCCAGCAGAAGTACTGAGGTTCAGTAAGATCCCAAGCTGTTGGAACCGTCTCCCACCAAGGTGACTAACAGTGGCCCATATTAATCACCTAGATTAGGAACACAGTGGCCTTAACTCAACTACACAGTGTGATTAAAATCTGGACTATTTTCTGAGGACAAAGTCATCTCCACAGAGCCTATACCTGAAGCTGCTTCGCTCAGCAGCGTTGCATCCGAGTTTGGCTAATTAGCGTTGAAGGAAGGGAACAGAGTAATTCATTGCATGTAGTGGAGTCAAATCAGAGCTGTGATGCCCAGCAGCAGCACCACACTGAAATCGGGGCTTCAGCAGATTCTCAAGGAGAGGAGGATGCCTTACCCACCGCCTCTCATCCAGCAGCTCTCTGGTTTGAGCTGATTGACACTCAGCGGCTGTCCCTGTAAAAGTTGATTTGTTGACAGAGAAAGCTGCTAGCACGCAAGGTTATCGACGGTTTGGAAGAAATGGGGTTTCTGAATTGTGTAGGTGTTACTGCTGATACCTTCTGCCTCCCTTTCCAGACCAGACACCTATTTCCCCACAGTAATGCAAAGCCTAGTTCACTCCTATGCGGAAGGCCGCAACGTTAGTATCAAAAGGTCATGCGAACAGCGTATTTGGAACTGAGGCTTTTGTGAGCAAGGAAACAGCTCACATGAACGTGGAAATGTTTGTTTTCCTGTTCGGCATTCCCCCCAAACATTACAGCCATTTACCTATTTCACCAATGAGCAGCTAAAGGGTAATGGAGACAATAAATGTTTGGTAACCAAGGATGCATCTTTCTGCTTTACTCAGGACTTGGAGGGCATTCAGCACCATCCAGTCCCTGGTGAGTCTGGAAGTCAACAGGAACCCAGGAGCTGCGCTTAGCGGCCCTTTGGGCAAGAGAACTACCACCTGGCGAACCACTTTGAAAGGCTGCAAGAAGTAATCGGGTTTGCAACCAGGTTGTGAAGCCCTTTGTTCTCACAAAGAATAAGCTGGAGATACTTCGCTGCGGTGACACCGATCAGAGAGGGCCTAAGGACGACGTGAGGTGCAAGATAAAAGGCAGTGACGGTGCTCGCGGTACAATGCCCAGCTCCGCACGCTTCCGGCACAGTTCCCAGCCAGGTTCTCAGGTATTGAAAAGTGATTTGTTTGAAGGTCATCCATTCTTCTGTGCTTAAATAAAGTTTCTGGTGAAGTGTTAGTCATTCACAGAAGAATTAAACCATCAGAGACAGTTTCATGCCAAGAGATCATAATATGGTTACACTGGGCTCGAGGCCAAAGGGAAAGTAGTTTGTGAAGCCTAGTTAAAAAGCTTGTATCGTTTAAGAATTTTCTAGGCTCTCTTCCATCCTTAAAATCGACACCCATATATATACACAGTTTTAAGTGTTACATATTTGTTTGCAGGCTCTTTAATCAGCTGAATTAAAAAGCAGTCGCTGCAAACTGCATATGTTCATGAGACGTTAACAGAGGCCACTAGATTTAGTGGCATTGTATGTTACCTTACCTTGTCCTTCTCTGCAGGAATATACTCTTGACAACGTTTCCAACTTTTGAGTTAGGAAAAGGGACCAGTCTATGAAAGAGAGCTTCAGGACAAAGCAATCAATGATGGTAAATCAGGAAAAGCCTCCTGTTTAAGATAAGGCAGTGTGATGATTTGAGGACTTGTCTACATTATATACTGGAACGTAGTGCAAGGATCCTGAGGCGAGTACCAGAACTGAAGGCAGCGTCGCTGGGCAAACGTGGCTCTGTAGGACTGGAATTAGTAGCTGCGACTCATTGCTTTTGGTTGTGACTGGATGTGGGGGACGGAGAGGACGGTGCAGGCAATGGATTTTAGTTGTGGATGCTCTGGTTAATGATTAGGAGGAGAGAGGTGATTCCTGGTAAAATTGAAAATATCTTCCAGTGGAGAAGACATTTTCTTCCCTTAACTTAGAGAACTCCTGCCCCCGCCTCCCCAGCTGTTTCCCCTAGTTTATGACTATCATCTTCATTTTATGGACTATGTCCTTTCTTATATTAAGCCTGAGTGCCTGTCAACAGGAAGGTCATGCCTGTCATGCTACTAAGAGACAGCTGGAGCTAAAACAGTGTCATCCTCACAGAGAGGCAGTTTCAGAGGTAGTGGAAGAGCCCTGTCGGAGCACAGGAATTTTTGCTGACAATTCTACTGAGATGCCACTTCTTTAGGCTCTCAATCTCCTTCTAGCATGTCCAAAATAGAAAGAAGATCGAAACAGCACAAGTACTAGCTCTGCTGCAGACTGGATGGAGCAAGCTTGAAGGGAGCATGTCTGCAGTTTCCAAAGTTATCCTGTGCTTTTGGGAAAGGCAGTTTTGGAAAAAGCTTCAAAGAAAGAGAATCCATCAGGCTTTTAAATCTATTGATCAATTTATATGTTTTAGACTTCCTCCACTACAAATAGAGTAGAAACATTTTGATAAAAGCAGTCTAGTCCAGCAGCTGGGCTCCCGATTAGCCTTTGCTGTTCTCTTTAGCTCCTAAGTTGAAAAGATAAACAGTCTTTGCTGCATGGGCCTCCAAAGCCCCACGTACCTTTGGTGCTCAGAGGATCTAAAAGCACAAGTTTGGGATTATAAGCAAGAAACAAAGAATGAAGGAAAGCCAGGAAGTCATCAATCTAGGAAAAAAGTAAAAGTTTTAACTTTGGCTCCTCCTGACAACTGATTAAAGGCTAACACAGCAGTTTGGCTGGAAAGACTGCTTCCCTCCCAAGCCCCAAGGTAAGCAAGTATTGTAAATGCTTTGGGGGAGTGGCAGCAGAAAAAAAGGCAGAAAATTGCTGTTAGCATGGACTTATTTGAGATGGGCCCAAACAAAATCTAAGAAACTCTTCAGCTATGAGGTGTGTGAATCTTAGCTATGGATTGGAGCTCTGCAGCTCATGACCATTGTTAACTGAGAATTTTATGTAATATGTTTAAACACAAAACCTGATCTAATATAGCGTATGTGTGTGTTTGCAAGACAGCAAACAAGCAAGTGATAGCCACACACAAACATGCACACAGAATCATTTGATTTCTTTCAATACAGGAAGCTTTACCATTCAAAACAGTTGCCCGAAATGATGGGTTGAAGACAAGCGCTCTGCGTAGGACTGGGCACCATTTACTATGTGGGAAGTAACGTGTGGGGTGGATCAAGCTACAGATCTGAAGATACAGAGGTATTATGTTCACTGTCTACATCAATGATTATTGAACTTGATTACAAATGGTAATGATCCTCTCAATTGAGAACAGACGCAAGGGAGGACAGAGGTTACAGCATGGTAAGGCAGTACTAATAAAGGACATGTGGATAATGAAGACAATTCTCCTCCTCTCCCTCCTCCTCTCTCCTCATCGTTTTGCAGATGAGGTCACTGTGTACAGGAAAGGAGTGAAATGCAAGTTTATGTCATGCAGTCAAAAAGGTAGGAAAATTATTGCTCCCACCACTCCTTGCTACATTTTCTGAGCCACCGAAGGATCTGTTGTAGAAGAGTCTAGCTGTAGTTGTTATTACTGTTCACAAAGAGCTATGTGAAAAAAAATGATTGCTCTGTCACCTTATTTCCGTGAGGAATGTGCTATTCTAAGGGATCTCTTGCTATATTATTTTAATGAAGAAAAACCTGTGGCATTACCAATATTTCTACAGAGAACTGGAGTTTGAACTATTACTTCTCCAGAATGCAGACAGAAAAATCTTCATGACAAATGTTTTAACAGTTGCATGGAAGGGAGGTGTACAAGGAACTAAAATGGGGCTGTAAGCATAGATGGGAAAGAATAGGAGACTTAGAGTCTTTTTTTATTATTATTTGACAACAAATCATGTTTCAGATTCGTATTGGCCTTTACTGGCATATGAAATGGAAACCAGGAGTGTGTGTGTGGGAAAGGGTTAAAGTGGTATGGAATACCACCTTTTCATTTCCCCAAGTAAAAAACCCAAACTACTATTATGATGGCAGCATATCATATTTCAGACCTGAGCAGGACCTATAGCAGGAAAGAGTTTAAAAGTTTTTGCATTCATTTGATCATAAGTGGGAAAACTACAAGCTTTTAGTAATGTTGAACTGAAAGGAAGTAAAATAAGAACACAGAAATAGCTTCACTAACATTCAGAGGTTGTCAGATGTGCCAGCATCATCTGGATTTAACAACAACAGATTAGCAGGATCATTAAAACAAACAAACAAACAAACAAACAAACAAACAAACAAACAAACTCAAAACCTCCAAACCACAACCCCAAAACTACAAAGAATAAATCTATTTTCAATGAAGAATCTAGAAGAAACTCTGAGTGGCTATATTGCCAGCTTTACATAATATATATATATTATATATAATTATCAAATGACGTATATATATGAACTCATTCGGGAGAAACTAGTAGGGGAGCAAAGAATGGAATACTTTAAACTATGATGCTAAAAGAGTCCAAGCTAACTATAGGTCCATATAAAGCTACTGAAAATATACAACCAATTACAGGCCATAAATGAAACTGAGAGCAAGCCAGCAGGAAAAAAGGAAAAAAAAAAAAGAAAGAAAAGAAAAAAAGAAAACCAACCCCCCAAAAACTCCACCAAAGAATAACTAAGAATGAGATCCCCTCAGTGGCAGAATCAGTTACGATGCAGAAGGCACCACCACCACAGCCACTAGCAGTTACCATACACAGTAGCTTCTGAAACAGAGGCCGGATAAAGAGCACGAAGGAAACCTTCCCCCCGTCCCCAATTCTTTAGTGAATTAAAGACAGGAATGAGGTGTTCAAACACTGACGAACCATGGTTATCCATTCTCTGCAGGACACACTGCAGTACCAATGATAACTCACCAAGCTGAGCGCTGGCTGCAAGTTTCTCATATGGCAAAACCCCCCACCCCAAACCAAACAAACCCCAAACCTCAGCAGGCCTAGACAGAAGTATGGCACAGCACGAGAAGTGTGTGCCTGTACAATTGCTCCCTCCCAAGTTCACTATACTTGAGAAGAGCTGAATTACGCTCGCTTGCATGGAGATGGGCCATAGGCTGGAGATGCCAGTCCTTTGCATATGTCCTGGATCTTTTCCAGAGGTTGCAGCAGAATGGGGGGGGGCAGGGGAGAAGAACGTCAAGGTGGCACGAAGATGCAACGCTGAGAATAACTAGATTGTTGAGATCTATTTTAAACATCAGAGCTTTCTGTCATGGCAGTTACAGCCACAGTAAAGTCAAACGTGTCTTTAAATGAAACATCTGGAAAACAACATATTAGACTGAGCCTCTTGTGAAAGTCCGTTTTGTTTCCACTAGAATTCAGTAGGCATTGGGCACCTGGGCTTCACTGGACTCCGAAAAAAATCTCAGCCTTAAATTTTTGCTTTAGAAGTATAAGGGAGGATTTTTCCAGGTTACTGAGAAAAAAGTTAAGTGGATTTGAGAGAGAAACTCTTGAGAAATCAACACCGATTATGTTGCTTTGGTAGTAAGAGATCAAACAAGTCATTACCAGATTAAACATACTTTTCATTCTTTGGAAGCTTTGCTAGATCACATGGCTCAGGTATTTAATTTAAAAACTAGCCCCTTTGAGTTTCCTACTTTGTTGTACAGATACAAGCAATTTTAAATACAGTTGGGCATTATGCTTTTGTAAGCTATTGGATCTCTTAAGTTTTCTCAGTAAAACATTACCCATGAAATAGAAATACAAACCAAACATTATGGGGCATTTTAATACTTAAAACAACAACAAAAAAAGCACACAAAACCCCAACAACCCCTCCAACCCAGCACTATTTCAATTTGCATATTTGGTTCCTTGAATTAAGTTTTTCTACCTGACATTTAAAATTACTTTTACTTTTCAACCCATATCTATAAAGTATCACTACTCAAAAAACAAACCAAAACTATTTATATATAAGAGATAAAGAAAGAGAAAAGAACAAAAAGGAGAAGCAAGGTCTGGTTACCAATGCCATTTCCAGCAGACAGACTGGTTTCAATAACAAAGGTATGATTAAGTATCTGTATTAAGGGTTGAATTATTTCTACAGCCAGCATGTTTGGCTTAATTAATGATTAGTGCAGCTGGGAATATGGACAGAAAGGCTGAAGGAATGGTAATGGCTATTGGCACTAGACATGACTAAATGACAAAACAGGACGTGATACTGTTTTTGTTGTTGTTTCCTTCCTTTAAGTGCTTCAGAATCAAAAAGCTAGAAGGTACTTTTAAATTTATTTCTTTCCAAGTTCATACCTTGTTCATCCTGAAGTCATAAACTAACACATCTCTTGCTAAAATTCTTTAATATCTAGAGGATGACAAATGCTCTGTAAGATTGACAAATGCTCTATAAGTTTGATATAATAATTGCCCTTACTTTTATAACAGCATGGCAACACCAGGGACATGGGATCAGCATTCAGTTTAAAAACAATGTTAGATACCTGCCAACACAATCAAGAACCCATCTTCTAGATCTGTTCCAACTAGAGTTAGTTGTTTGTATGCTTGTCACATACAATTAGCGATGAATGCATTTTAAACTGCTGACGGGAATTCTGGGGACTTTCTTCATACAGCATTTATTAACCCCAGTTAATGTTCTAAAGAAGTAACACAATTCAGTTTCATTTTAATATATAATCTGTTCCAGCAATCTGTTAAATCATATGTTTACATGTCAAATAAAGGCCCCATTACTAAAGTTTATTTACCTTTTTCAGTGCAACTCTAGCAAGAATTACTGCTGATAATAGCTCATGATACTGATAAAATACGCTACAGTTAGGCTTCACACCAGAGTAAGATCAATCTGCTGTTACTGAAGACCCACAATATTTATTGCAACTTGACTGTGAAAATTCCTGTTTATTAAATCTTTTAACCTGTAGATCAGCAGCTCATTTCTCCACATTTCTGCGTGCTTACCATTAGGTCAGTAATAAAGTGTTCTCAGAAGTGGGTTAATGCTTTGGAATGCTTACAGGGACGCAACACTCTCACATGACGATGCACATACACACAGAGGATTAAACACAGTAATACAGGCTTGCAAGAAGTTCCGCTCTACAACAGAGGCGGTCAGTCCCTGCAGAATCAGCAGACGGCGTTGTATTTGCACACACAGACTTACTTGGCTTTACATATGAGGTACTCCAGCGAAATAAAAAAGATTATTTATGTGCATAAAATAAGCATACATGGAAGACTTTAAAGGTTATGGACTCAAGTTTTTACCCATCTGTTCCCCAGCTAAGCATGTTGGATTTTCACTCGTCAGTCCCTTGTACACTCCATTCCTTTAAAGGCCCCAAATTTGTCACATGGAGTGTAAAATGGTATGTTCCTTGTTCACTGGAGAGAAGCACTGAAATAAACTTCACCTAGTTAAAATTTTTCAGCTTAAAAGATGACTTTCAGTTTTCACTGTACACATCATCTGATCCTAAAATTCGTATCATATCTCTGGAAGCTTCAGAACTCACTCCTGGGGGCGCTGCCACAGTATTTGTCTTGTGTTTTAGTCAAAAGACCACCAGAATTTATTTCCCTGATGCTCTAAGACTTTCAGCTCTCTTTTGAATTTTATATTGAAGAGGCAATAAAATGATTTGTTGGTTGTTCAGCTTCCTTGATACTATGTGTTTCTACATTGAAGTGGATTGCTTCCAAAGACATAGTATGTTTTTTTCATGCAAGCTCTGTCTAAGCTGCATTACCTCACTACAGGGACAGATGAAGAGTGTCCACGTAGACTATTACTGTGATTCATTTTGGCAGGCAGCTATTTGTAAAATATTGTAATTTTATTGTGTGCTGAAACTGCAGTTCAGCCAGTCTGTGAACAAAGATTTGCTTTCACTTATTTCAGATTTTCAACTAGCAGCCTACTCCCCAACAGACTGTTATTTAAGGGTTGATTATCCTTAATCTTAGTATTGCAAAGGTTTTACAGTCTTGCTTTGTGTAGGGCATAATATTTAGAAAAACGGGTCTGATCTCAGCTAGCTCGTCTAGATGCTAATGATATAAAAATGCATCAATGGAGAGGAGCTGGTTCTCCTGTCAGTTACATTGAGACTGAATCAAAAGCAAATTCAATGCACCACTGTTCAGATCAGGCCCTATCTAGTGCTGAATATTTTTGTTTGGACCAAGCAGAACTAAGGTGAGATAGGATAGTCTGCATGTGCATAGTTGGTTTTTTTGTGTGTTTGTTTGTTTTTCCAAACATGTTTGAGATCCCACCATGTTAATATTTCTCAGCTGCGAGATTAAAAGAAGATCAGATCATGAGAGGACCGATACTAAGGAAACTTGACTAATCATTTGTGACCACGGAGGAGTTTCACAGGGAAGTGGAGAGAGGGCAAGCAAAAACAGAAGAAAAACAATCTGACTGAGGAGGTGGAAAGTGAGGGAACGATTCAATATTTCACATATGCCAACTCTTCCCTTCTGACTGCTCCATTTCTTGTCGTTCTTTCAGGCTCTGATTAAAGCATTTGCTTTTTCAGTGGGGCACTGATAAGATTTCGTTCACTGGTGTGTTTACTCATTTAGATTCTCTAATGTCAACCTAGAGCGCTGTCTTTCCCTTCATCAGGACACTTATAAGAGTACTCTCTCCTTTACCTGCCTTGTGTTTTGCTCTCTGTCCTTTTCTTGACCATCAACTGCCACCCCCTTAAGAACTTAATTATCTTTCTGTTACAGAAGTCTACTTTCTCTCTGAACCATTGCTTCTGCAAGCTTCATGTCACTAGATCACCACTAGCTGAAGTAGTAGCAAGGCTCAAATCACCTGTAGGTCAAGGAGGTCAAATACTTCTCCCATGTCCATTTCCATTACTTCACTGGAGCAGAGAGCCCCAAGAGCTTTAAGGTAATTTCCTGCTCTGCATGAGATTCCTGGAGTGTTGCTTGTGTGCTGAGATTTCTGTACTCTCTTTTGTACTGGCCTAATTTTGTCTTCATTCTCCACTATCCCTTATTTATTTTCCCAAAACTCGTAAAATGGAAGCTTTTTGATTGCAGCCCCTAATTTCCTTACACCAATTTTAAAGCGAACATCTGTGGCTCAGTTGTATCGCTAATAAATATTTGAATACATAGAGATAGTGTACTGCTAGAGATGAACAAACCTAGCTACACCCAGTTCTTACAATAAACATCTCTTCCACATCTCCTGTCCTCCCCACTGCATCTGATCGGTATATAACCGCTCAAAGCTTTGCTCCCCTACAGAGAACTGGCAAGAGAAAGGGAAACGAACTGCTCCATCTATCAAGCTTCCCTCTAGCCCAAAGCTGTGCACAGTCCCACAGGGGATCTTTACTGTAAGCACATTTTGTGCTGCAGAAGGCGTGCTCGTCTACATCCTGTTTTCATTTCTGCAGATGAACGTTTACTTCCCAAACAATAATGGTTAGAGTTTTTGTAATTTCTTGATTCGACAGGCTATGTAAGAAGCCACGTTCTCTGAGCAACACCAAGCATAGCTGGAGGCTTGAAATCTACACAAGGCACACTGACCCTCTTGACTCTTACTACACAGTGTAGTTATGCAGACCAGTAGGATTACCTTCGGAGAGTTTATTAGGAAAAATCCAGTTGTTTATTGATATACCTACTGAGAAAAATATAGCCAGTACATTACTTCCAGTTGAGTTCCTGGTCTTTGCCTCTATGTTATCGCTTCTAAAACATGAAGAGATTATAACTTATTAACGCCTAGTTGTTCACTATCTCCGCTACCTTTGCACCATTTGGTGTAGGCATTTCCAACACCACCAATCAATAGCAATACCACATTTCAGAGTATCTAGTACTCCATCTTACTTTCTTTCACCTTTATATTCAGCTCATGCATCTGATGAACTCTGTATCCTGGTAGGTTAACAGCTTCCTTTACTAATGCAAGAGTTTTTATCTTGTCAGCTCTACAGGTCCAGCCAAGAATATGCTGAAGACTTGCTTTTTCCTCTTTCTTCATTAAAAAACACCAAAAACATGGAGGCTGGGAGGATAATTGCTTATTTTCAGCCAGCAGCAGACCTACATGCATTTTATTATTGATAACAAACCAGAATGAAGCAACCTATCTTGGCTTTCAATTCTGGGACTGAATTCAAGCTTAACACTTAAAAGAAAACTTTATTATTACTATTTTATGAGATTAATCACATTTGATGCGAACTTACAGAGAAACAGATAGTGTTTTATGATGTTTTCCAATATGTACTAATTACTCTTCAAAAGCATCCTGCACTTCAGATGTTAAGATTTAAACCCTCCAAGAATCAAATCTCATTTGTCTTTCTCACTTAACCAGTCTCATAACAGGTAAGTGAACACAACAGATAAAGCATAATCTGGTTAATGGCAAAGCTTGTAACATTAATACGTAGTAATATGCTTGCTCATCACTTCTTTCTCACAAGATGTATTTACAATTGCTTATAATTTTGCAAGATTTCAGCCATTTGGGCTTAAATATTCCATGCCCAGTGCATGGATGAGTTTGGGTGGTGGTATGGGGTTTTTTTGTTTGGTTGGGGTTTTTTTTGTGTTTTTTGTTGTTGTTGTTTTGTTTTTTAAATGTGTGTGTGTAAAGCTCTGTCAATTCTAGCAATTTACCAAGAATTATGGTAACATTTTTTTTCCTATGCCTCACACAGCAGACTACAGATATGAAAATGGAGTGAGAGAATGAGAGGAACACTTATCAGGGAGGGATCCTGTGGTGTTCCAAGGGGCGGGGGGGGGGGGGGGAAATCATCCAAGTTTGGCCAAGTTATAAGATTTTGATGGAAGCTCATAAATGCCACTTGGACACCCCTGCCCCAGCATCTTAGTATCTGACAGTGGTATAGGTTTACACTTGCTGATTATGCCCAGGTTCCTTAAGTTCCTAGCTGATTTGGTCTATTCATATTTCTTCAGACTCGAAAGTGTATCCCTAAGTCAAGAGGCAAAGATGGACATTCCTAGTGAAGCTAACATTGGACGAGGGCAGGCACTGAAAGCAGGAGCAGCCTGTCAGTTTTTCCTAAACTCTCAAAGATTGTCTTCCTGTGGACATTCAGGAAGAGGAGGAAAAAGATTTTCAGTTTTAAGGCAGAAGGCCAGAAAGTATTTTGAAGAGGGATCAAATGAAATGAAAGTCAAGGAAGGGTCTGCAAGAATAGATCAGCTATTTGATTGTGAACAAGCGAGTCCTTGTACTAGCTAGGCCCCATGCAAAATTGTGTAGGAAACCAGTCTGCAAGCTTCCCTGCTCCTCTTTTTTTTTTTTTCTGTGTGGAAAATCTTATTTCCCTGATGCTAATGACTTAAAAATATATGAGCGACCCCTACACTCAGCAAGATGAATGCAAACTGTATATATCTTCCAATCCCAGCCCTCCTTCTAGCTCTGCAGGCTAACAAAGAGAGAACAGCACAATGGGTTGTACAGACTTTTATTTTCTAAATCTTATCCTAACCTCAGCAATATGCAAATGAGTGCCTACATTTAAAATTAAACACACATCAGCTAATTCAATCCATCCTATCCCAAGCCGGTATTTTAACTGTGGACTTCATAGTATCTTGCAGCTTATTGTCCTTACCTAGCATCTCTATTACAGTCTATTTTCTGATGATTGGCCTTCCACAGCTTCTCCACTACAACTCAGCCAAGTCATTGTAGGGCTGTCACTTCAGCTGTCATTTCCATATTGCTTTAAAATGGCAGCTGTAGAAATAAACCTGACTCTTCATTTACTGTCCTCCTCCTGCCCCCTGGCAAACCCCATTAAATGGAGTGAATCTGTGGAATTTACCTCATCAGGATCCCAGTTTTAAATCAAGAATTCAGGTGGAGGAGAGCGGTGGGATTCCTAGGTACATGCCCATTATGGGCACAACTAGTGGTGAATTTGATGTGGCATGTTATTCACTCTAGCTCTTACTTCCTAGTGATCCACAGTGTACACATACAAGTTCATTCTTTGCTTTCCATGTGGAAAATAATAGCTTCCCCCCCTCCCCCTTGAAAAACCTACTCTCAATAGCGGCAGATGGTATGACAAAGGGCAATGGTCACAAATTGCAGATTGGGAGATTAAAAGTGGATATTAGGAAAAGCTTCACAAGGAGGGTTGTTGTGCAGCACTAGAAGAAGTTATCCAAAGAGACGGCAGAATCTCCACTCCTGGGGAGATTTTAAGGGCTTGCGTAGACAAAGCCGTGGCTGATTGGACCCAGTGTTGATGACAAGATGATCTCCAGAGGTCCTTGCCAATCTACATTACTGTGACTGCCCTGCTTTCAAGGGTTGATATACTTGTTACCGATACAGCCAGATTCCTCACATGGAAACTGCCATTTGTTGACTACCTCAGCCCCTCCTTCCAGCCCATGACCCTGTGGTGTCTCGTCATGAGGGTACACAGAGGGTCAGAGTTGAGAGAAAGGAACAGCCTAGTCTTTTGGAAAACGTCTTGAGTTTCTGCCCGCTCCTGAAGCGGCTATCCTTCCTGTCCCACCTGTAGCAGATACCCACCATCATCATACGTTTGATAGTTCAACATCCGCAGTGCTGGCCTTCTTCTCTGAGGGATAATCATGCCTTTTCGGAAGCAGGCAAAAGCCCAGACTACATCTCAGTTATCTAGCTAGGAGGCAAGACAAGGCTGCCTGAACAGCACTACTTAGTTAAAATCGTTTGCTGCATTGTTTTTTTTCCTGGCTGCATTGAACCTTGTTTTGTTACCCAGCTGGCTAAGCCATTGTTTGAATACCATTAATTGCTCTTGGCTCTACAGGACTTATGTTCTACATCTCTATTTTTTCCTGTAATTTGGTGGCCTTATCAGTAAAGGTGCTTCCCTCTGGAACAGCTATAGTTAGTTAATTTTGGTTTCAGTCTTTAGTCTTACAGTGACAGCTGGGCCTTCAAAAGTAGCTTGTAAACAGGTACATGGAAAGGTATAAAGGACTCCAAGGGCTCACCAGAACAGGAAATGGGCCTACAAGTGTAGGATAGATAGGATCCCTAAGGGGATAGAGATAAGAGGTAACTATAGAGACCAACTATTTAAAATGAATGGGATGATGATAATAGGTAACATGAAGATAGGGGAAGGGGGTTTGGGGAACAACATAGCTGAGCTTTGTTTGGGTTACGTGTATTAAGTAGGAAAGGGGTGGTGCAGACAGACTGTAAGAAAGCAGGGTCCATTGCATCATACAGGAGGAGAAAAGTGGGATTTTTGCTTTGTTAAATAGTAGCAGAGCAGTTAGGAAGAGAGAACAGATCTTTCCCCAGCAGGGCAAGTATGTTCCTTGCTTTTTGGAGAGAAGGCTCGTCTCCAGCTAGGAATTCCCCTTATGACGGTCCCGAATCCTCACAACTTTCAAAATGTTAATTGGGGCGTTGACAGCATTGGCAGGGTACATTAGTGAGCTGTTACGAAAAGCTGGTTTAAAATTACTTCATTAGCAGCACAAAACAATTCTGTTAGAAAAACAGAAGCCATACTCTTATACTCAGACCCACACCCTTAGCTTCTCCTACTCCCCCATGTTTCTTGTGCCACACCATGCTTATTGGGAGAAGACACTGCAGCTTGTCTCAAATCCTATCAGGATCAATGTGGGCAACACCTAACGTATCTATGGGCAACTTCTCTAGCACTAGCTATAGGAACTCTCTTCCCTCCTCATACAATGGCTCTCATAAAACTTTGGTGAACTTCACTATCTTTAAAAACTCTCCTGTCAAATTTGGTTGAAAGTGGCCAACATCTCCAAAGCTGCCAGGGGAAAACGAGACCATGTAATCCTACAAACCTTGATTATTTTAGGTCCTTAATTTTGCATTCTAATGAAGCTTGCAAAAGCTGTAGCAGAGATTATGTTCCTTCTGCACACCTGTTAGAAATACTGAAAGTATTTGACAAATGGTTGAGTTTCCTCTCAGTCTCTTTGATTTCCCCATACAAGAACTTGAAAGCATGTCTCATGACAGGAAATCCAAAAACACTTGCCACCTTCTCTGCAAAAGCCATTTTTACCTGGCTTCCTTTTATTACTTCTGCTAACACTCTGCTAAGCTTTCTGTGAACTATCATTATTAGGAAGCTTTCCAGTAACAACAGCGTATTGTTCAAACATTTTTCCTTAAGTCCCACTCATTTCTCAGAAGAAAAAAACAACCCAAAAAACAAGTAACCCTTCCAATCCCTCATGAAGTCAGAATATATACCTAGACAGATGGGAAGGAGAAACGTCAGGTCTGGTTTGTACTTACGTTGAAGGCACAGATATATTTTTAAAGCAACCTGTAACATCAAAATCTTTGTTTGCTTCATGTAATTTGGTGGTTTAAATACCCTTTGTTTTATATGTTGTCACCTACACACACACTTCATCCTGGATCTCAGCAAAGAATGCCATCAAGCAGAGAGAAGTGCCTTTCCAGAGCTGCTGCCTGGCCACCCAGCCTTGGCATTTTCACTGGTCATTGGCCAGTCTATCTGTGGGCTTCTACATGCTCTTGGGCACCTTGACCCATTAGAAAAACCCACTTGAGGCTGATGCGATTTGGCTCATGAAGATTTGCAGCATTCACACTTCATACTTCAGCATGGTCTCAGGCAGAGTTCTGGGACCTCACCAAAGAAGGGGAGGAAGCCCAAGTGCACCCAAAATGAAGGCTGAAAAGACTTATTTCAGCAGCAAACATGGAAGAGATGAGGTGGTTTCCTGAGTGGCTGCCCTTGTCTTTAACCACTGCTGAAGAAGCACAACTTTCAGCTGAAAGGCAGAGGCTGCAGCATCCGCTGCTTGCCATGGAGAGAGTTTGATGTGCTCCAGCCCAGTTCACCTGTGGTCACAGCTGAGCTGTCTGGTTGCTGTGCTGCCGGACCGGGGCACAGGCAGCTGGCACGCACTTGTGTGCCAGTGACACGAGTTTGCGTCTCAGGTGAGAGGTGCCGTGTCCCATGTGCCAGGCATTCATGTGCTGCCAGGCTCCAGCCCAACTCTAGCCAGCAGTGAGCAGTTCAGAGGCTTGTCAGGAGGAGTGTTTTAAAAAGCTTTTCACTCATTCCTCAGCACGCACGCACACTTGTGTCCTCAGTATCAGAGCTCAGCACGGTGCAGAGTTTGTTAGTGGACCTGAGAACTATTAGGTCCCACAGTTTAGCCTGGTTTTAAATAGGCTAGGCAAGTTATGCAGCAGTGCTGGAAAGTTCATGCCTGGCCCAGATATGCAAGTAGTTACTGTCCTATGTCATCCGACACTTTGAACATGGTTCTGTAGCTGGTTTATTCTGGCTTACATAATTAAAAATATGCAACATATTAAGATGGTGCAGAGTAAGAAAACCCCAAAAATTCTTGTGGTCTTTCTCTATTGTTTTCCAGTGAGTTTCTCCTTTTTCGTAGCATGAAAAAAACCAGTCAATACAGTGCTTGAGCTATGCACCATGATGTGGCTCATCAAATGTTCCCAGCATTGTAGGTGCCGTGTGGCTATCTATACCCACTAACGGAAAAGTCACTTTGATTAAGTGTGGATAGCCATATGCTGTATACCCACTGTTCACTCACCATTTGCTGTAGGCAATTTAATTCATCTGTATAATACCTGGCACCAATTTCAAAGACAACTTTTCACCTGAGGCATGTCTATCAAACCTTCTCAAATGGAGAAAAATATTTTAAAGAAAAAAAAAAATCATGTAGTTTTCAGGAAGATGATGTAAAAACATACGTGTAAGAACTGTAGACAACTCATACAAGACCTTTAGTTTGACCTATCAAATGGCTTACCTGTGCTTCAGAATACTCAGAAACCAGGTAAAAATCTTGCAGATGCTAAGTTTAGTCTTTGCTTACAGAAGCATTTTGTCATATATTTATTGTTTATAAATATTCTGTTCTTCTTTCTTTCAAATTCCTCATTGCCAATGAAAGTTTTCTCAAACTGACAGTAAGCCACATCTGAGAGGTTGTTTTGTTTTGCCATGCCTAAGACCTTGAGATTAATTGCTTAATGCTTGGTATGGGCAAAAGTAAACCACAGAAACCTGGCAACAACATTTGAGTCATTAATGCTCTTTTTCAAGCTATGTATAACTGCCAAGTAGCCCCCAAATTAGCACAGATTAAGAAGAAATCATAAATCAAAGCTAACATTTAGGGAAGTACACTGACATTTCTGTTTGCATAATGGATCAAAACTAGAGCAGCTCCAGCTGAACTGTGCTGAAGCTTACTGTGAATAAGAAATGCTCCTCAATGGAAATGTCCAAGGAAGATAGACCATTGCAGTACTGAAGAGTTTGTGGGATTAAAGCCACTAGCATGGTGTGGCTCCGATCCTGTAAAACACACAAGCTACTTCACGCACATGCAATTTTCTGGTTTAGCTGAAAGGGAAAGTGGGTAAAGCAATTCTCTAGCAAGTTTGCAGTGTCAGACTTTTACACTGATAAAGAGAAAGGGTTGTAGCAGCTTTATACAAGAAGTGCCTAAGTAAAGAAGGGAAGGAATCCATAGATTTTGAAATACTGAAATTGAAATATTTGTCTCGAGTATGATAGAAGTCTTACAGAGAATACAATTAGTTTTTTCCAGTTTTCCTAGTCCTTTCATTTCAATCAACCAAGCTGCATTTGAAGTCAATTATGACAGTACAGTAATCCCTGTCCCCTAAATGAGGTTGCCAACCTAAGCCGTATTTTATTGCTGGCTTACTGTGAGTTTAATGTGCACAGCCAGAATCCACAAATCCACACTTTGGATTTGCTTCTTTTTAGTCCTTTTGGCACCATTTTCCTCTCTCCTTAACAGTTACCCAGGAGACAGCTGTCTATTGTTTTCTTTTGAAGAAAACCCAAAACTATACAGTGCTATATGAAACTATGCCTCTTCATGCTGCGTAGTCTGTGCCTGCGTAGTCCATGCCTGACAATGCCCATTTTAGGCTTTCTCTTCAAAAAACGTTTCCGTGCAAAATGGGTTTGCCTCCCTCCATATCCCCAAATATTTCCTGCCCTCTTTCCTCAGGTTTTGATGCTAGGAACATGTATAATCCCAGCCATCCACCGATTTCTTACCGATTTCCCTTTGCCTAATGGAGGCAGCTGCCCAGTCAGTAGCAGCATCCACACCAGGCATTGCTCTGTTCTGGCAGCCTGTCCTGATTTTGTGCACCTTCCTGATGACGCCTCACTACTGCAAGACCTGTTTTAGCAGCAGGATTTTTTCCTTTAGCCATCTAAAATTCTCTTAGTTAAAAAGCACTGCTATATTTCATCTCATTTTCTTAAGGATTAAACAGGGTACAGAAGTTCAACAGAAGATATGCTGTGCCTGCCTGGTAACCGTGCTGCCGCTTCCTGAGCTTCAAGACTCCTGCTGTGATTGTAGCTCAAATAGCCAAGAACAACCTCATTATAGGAAGCAGCCAGATCATCTTCCACCACGGAAAGTTATTGCCTCCCCTGAAGGCCCTACAGCACAAGGAGCGCAAAGCACACAACGCTCAGATTTCCCAAGCCTGCTGCCCTTCCTGCCTCAAAGCGTAGACTGATTCAAGTTGATGATTTCCAGATTTGTGTTTTTTTAGCATGACTTCTTGGCCTTTTAGGTCACGGCACTACTTTCACTTGCAGGGATTTTGTTTGTGTGAAGATACATTCCTGATGTCTGCTATCAGCAGTCTTTCAGCAGCTACCCCACCATGCACTGCTTTGTTCCAGGGTGGGCTTACCTCTGTACTCACCAACACACTGCACTTATCTTAGACAGATACTACCTTGTCATTCAAGTGCGGGCCATTCACTTTACAGAACGCATATTCCCTATAGTACATACCCTGGTGTGAGGTCTCCTATAGTGTTTCTGAGCTTGCTTGCACAGTTTGGCGAGCTACTTGTTCTGTCTGATCTGGAGAAGAGTTACAGCAATACAATGACCAACAAGACAGACACAGTGCCCCCAGCGCCAAGTCGAGACAGAGGATCTCCAAAAGAAGCTTTTGAAGGACGTGAAGGATTTTGGCAGACCACCACTGTCCGGTCCTATGACAAGAACTATTTCACACAGTAACCTGACTTTACGCACAAATAGCCTTTTGAAGAGGCTTTGTTGAAGTGTAAAGTCCTCAGAACATTTTGGTAGAGATCAGTAGATAGTGGTCTTAGTTATGATCAATTCCAACTCAATTCTCTGTTAGCAGCACCGAGTCTTAAATGCAAATATTACCGAAAATAAGCTGAGAAGAAGCGAGATCTACGTGCTTCTCGGTCAGGTGCTAGGACCACCACAATTGTCAGGTGAGCAATGATGTGAATAAAAAAAAAAAAAATCCTGAAACAGACAATGTCTAGACAGACATTAGACAACCTGGTGAGTAGGAAATATTCCTGACCCATACATACCGTGGAATGTGACCAGCAGATTTGCCTGGTTAACGAAGACCTACACAAAGCAACAGAAAACCCGTATACAAACTGCTGTTATGCATCAGGTGGCAAAACATGGACAACGTAGGAAAAAAAAAAAAAGAAGAATCAGATTCCACATTCTTCTATTTCTGGGAGACATCCTGTGAGGTATTACAGAAAAATCCACCACAGCTAGCAACATACCTTCAAATATCTAAGGAGAATGCTGCCTGGTTCATCTGGCCAGTGTTCTGTGCTTGTTCACAGTGATAAACAAGGTGACCACCTCAACTATTATAACTTGCATACCTTATTTTAGGGACAAAGCATGTCTGATATAGCATTAAATTGCTTTAAGGCACAACTTTCTGTTCCTCCTTTCAGAGAAAGGAGAATATCCATCTCAGATCTAGTCTTGGGGAACAGGGGAGAGGGAAACTTCCAAACTGCCTTTAATAATATTTTTTCTCTTCTGTTTGTTATTTCAAATGCTCATTTTGCTTTCTGGATCAAAGCTAAACAGACTTACAATGAGCAGAAAGGTACAACAAAAATGAAGTGTGAGCCATAGTGGATGTTACGACCTGCATAATCTCCCAGTGAAACCATCCCTCTATGTTTTTTTTATACACTCATATATATTTTGAGGGTGTTGTTTGTATAAAGTTGTGCTATTATTCAATCACACTATGAACAATCCTATCAGCATTAGATAGGATACTTCACATATTAAAAGTTTTTAATCAAAAGCTACTCTAACTTTTCTTGATGCTCAGATCCTACAAGAGAAATCTGACCTTGATCTTCTGTTTACAGAACAAACCCATTGCATTAAATATACAACAAAGAACAGTACAGAACCCATAGAAGTCATTGGCCTGAACTAGCCAAGCATTTAGTCTTCTACTGGATTTCTGAAAGGAGAATTATGGTACTTGCACACACCTATCAAAAGAATAATGATGCTGAAGAAATTAAACGACCTACACATGATGCCTCTAGCTGTTGTATAGTTTTCTTGCAGTATGCTTTAAAAGGCCATTGATTGCATCCACTTTTTTCCAGATGCAGGGAAATACCTTCCTTTGAGACTGTGCCAATCTAAGCTCCAGAGTTAGTCATAGACCATAATGGCTTAAAATTTTGAAGAACTCCAAGATGAGAGCACCGAGCTCATGTTTGGGCTGGAACTGTGGCCCTGGTTGTTTCAAGTCCAAGGACAACCTACAGCCTGACTCAGTTCTTACATAATGTTGTAAAACATTTCCAAGAGTCTCCCTCTTAATCATTTAGCAAGAAGTGCTTCTTATCCCAGACTTACGGGGCATAACTGGGCAGCACAAGAGAGTTATGCCAACTGACAGCGCTTAATGTGGGCAGGGCTCCAGCTTTTCATCAAGAAAAAGCTTTTAAATAACAAGTCCCCTTCTGCTGCAACTGGCAAGCTGAGCCTGAAATGTATCTCCCCACCCCTCCCTTTGCAGCAGTCAGCATGTAACATTACAGAGAAAATAAAAAATAGAGCAACTTCAAAGAGGTTTCTTTTTTTTTTTTTTCAAATTTAAATTAAGACACCAACTATTGCAAATGTTTTAACAGTAACCACCAGGAACCAAAACTAACAAAGGCTTTTAAGGTCATTTTACATTTTATTCTTGCTGGAGATATGCAATAGGGAATCTCTGAGGCAGCCAAAGTTTGCCGAGATTTAGATGACCCATTTCCCTTATCTAATGAATTCAGGCAGAACTGCAAACTTTCTAAGGTTTTAAACTGACAAACACCGAGAGAGTCAACATGTAATTGAAAGACAGCTCATGCTTGGAATGTGATGACTCTTTAAGTCAGTTCAGGAAACCAAGTTTTACAGCTTTTAAATTACTGACGTATAGGCGGCCATCTTTAAGATGTAGGTATTTCAAACCTCTCTCTTTGGTGGGGACCACAGCAGAGGGACTCAGTGGGTCATCTTTACTGAAGCAGATGCTGCTTTGGACCTTGGGGAAATTGCCAGACAAAACAGAACAGCACACAGCTAGCTTGCCTTAATCATCTCCTTTACCACTGTCTTTCTCGGTGAAGTTACTGCTAACAAGCCATAAAGAGGACAGAGCCAGGTTCTTTAGAGTGGTGCCCAGTGACAGGACAATAGGCATAAATTAAAAAATAGGAAATGAAATCTGAACACAAGAGAACACTTCTTTTTTTATTATTTTCAAATGTGAGTGTGGTCAAACAGTGGAACAAGTTGTCCAGATATGTTGTGGAGTTTCCAGCTGTGGAGATATTCAAAAGCCATCCAGACATGGTCCTGGGCAACCTGCTCTAGCTGACCTTGTTGTGCACCACTGATGCTAGAATGTAGATCCCCTGCACTAGGCTGCAATTAGTGGAATTGTGCTTATTTACATTGCTTGAAAACTGGTTCCTTACACTGAAATAATTTCTTTTTTGGTGGAACTTTCAGAAGTTTCAGTCGGTTTTCACATCTATACACATTAGCAATGTTGATGTCCCAAGTGTTGTCTTAAAGAATATTTGACTTATACCCCGATCAAACAGACCTCCCATAGAGTGTTATCCAAAACTCATTAGGAGATCTTCAAGGCTGTTTTACGGTCTGGTAATGTGCCTGAATTCTATTCCTAACTGAGATGGCATAATCAGACTTTCTGGGGCAGTACTGACATGACTGGAAAGCTCTGACTGCTACTACAATACAGAACAGCAGCAGTTAGCAAAGTGGCCTTTTATAAAATCATCTAAACCAAGCTCTGTCAAAATTAACATGCAGCCTTTATTTATTGTAGCAAGAATAAGGAGCCACTTCCTACTTCAATAAGGTGGGTTTCCTCTGACTTTCCTGGGGCTCCAGTATATCTGCATCTGTTGCTCTTGCAAAGAACACAGAACAGATCATTCTTACATTTGCTAGATAAAGATGTTATGGACTATAAGTACGCCTTTAGGAAGTCTTGAGCTCAACATACATTTCAAAATTCACATCTGCGATGGGGACTCAAGTAAAGCATGTAATCCCACTTACAGGTCTAGACCTATCTTTCAGCGGTATTGTTCTTACCCATCTGCAAAGAGACAGCAAAGGAAGTTCTTGACTTTCTAGTGCCAAGAGGGAGAGGATGGAAGTGATGTGGGAAATGGACAGAGAAACAGAAAGAGACCCATTACAGAGGCAGGAATAATACATCAAATTAGCCTCTTTTCAAGAAACGCAGCCTGTAAGTGCAGCTATACATCTACGCATCTTAACAGCGCATTGATATACTGTGACACTGTGCTTACACTATCTGAGAACTGGTTCCATTGTTTTGCTTCATCAGATACACAACAAATTGGAAAACCTCAAACAAGGAAAGCACTGAGTAAAGCCCTGGATCTATTATTTCAGAACAGATTTTCCCTTCTCCTCCTAAAGCAAGCATTGTGGAAAAAAAGTTGAACTCATGCCTCATAGTGGTGGTTCTGCCATGCATTTTATGTGCCTACATGAAGCAGCTAGGCCAGAAGTAAATTTTCAGAACAGGATGCCCAAGGAAAATCAATATCCCAGTAACAGCTAGTATCAAGAAAGATTTCTCAAGATTACCCTGTTGTTCAGATAAAAGTACATGACTTTTAACTATATGTACTTAAAGATGCACTTTTGAACAACACAAGGCTTCAAAGTTTTCACTTTACTGTAAACTTCATTCGCAGGAGATGCAAACGAAGGAGCAAAAGCTACTAGAAATAAATGCAACAACAAAAAGCAGTAAGATTTTCAAGGCGTCTCTTTTCCTACAACGATTAGAGTCAAAATGACAGTTTAAAAAGAAAACAAACAAAAAACCCCCAATCCCCCCAAAACCTCCACACCACAAAAACGCCAACCTTCTGAGACAGAAGCCAGATGCTCCTGGAGCCTATCTGTTGTTTTTGGAGGTGGGTCAACTGGACATTGCCTGAGTTCAGTTTCCAGTGAGCTGATATTTTTAGGCTTTTCTCACCTCTTGCCTAGTATTTGCTGAAAAGAACATGCAGCTGCAGTAATAGCTTATTATTTAAGTCTCCCAAAGCCCCCCAAACCCTGACAGAAAAAAATATAATACGTTGATTTCTGTTCTATACAGTCATTTTGAGTTTATTACAAACCGTCTTTTATGGTTTACATACAACTACATTAATAATATATAGCAAACAAATAAAATAATTCTTTATATGTTCTGCTTATATCTATCTATATCTTGACTTGACTCAAGGACCAGTCCTTAAATAACACCTGCTTGTGCACAGGAATAAGATGTCTTCAAAAGACAGACAAAGCAAGGGCCCAAACCCATCACTACAGCTGAGTACAGCTTGTGTTACTGTGGGTAGTCCCATTACACCACTGGTGAGGTTTGGCACAACTGGGCCTTCCAAAACAAAGGCAGACAATGAATCAAACCAAGTAGAAAAGATCCTCTCTAACAGGCTGAAAACTTTAAAAGCAAATTGTTGCCTTCAAACTGCCCCTCGTACAGTCATGCAGCCCATGCTCGGTCTCCAGCACGCTGCAGAAGAGCTCAGCGTAACCTCTTCCTCAGCCATCGCTCAAAACAGAAGAGGAATGCAAACAGACTTACCTGAATATCCGTGGGCTACATAGGTACAGCACAGGCTGGATCCCCTTTATACGGCAGGCCTTCCAGTGCTCCCTGTTCCCAACGTTCAAGTAAAGAAGAACTGTTTATGCTACTGCACTGATAAAAATCACCTCAGAGGGGCCCGGAGCTGCCCTCATAGCTCATAAATTATATAGCTTTACTCTGCTTGGCACAGGCTTGAACCCTGTTATAATTTAGGTTAAAAGACAACGCAAAGCTGCTGCCTTTTCAGAGCCCTTCGGCAGTTTTGCTGCTGAACCACAGGGTCTGGTCAGGCCTCTACAGGTGTTCTTAATTAGGAGAGAATCCACGTAAGGTACTAGCCTTAAAGATATATGTCTTTTAAGCACAAACCTTCAAAACTCAGCCATATCATACCGTCATCTTCACTGAGTTATGCTTACAAAGAGCACAGATAAAATAGTGTTTAATCAGAACTGCTGTTTCCCTTCGCAAGCAAAAGATCATGAAATAGCTATCCTGCAGTACGAAAGCATTGAGTTATCTCATCCTAATGCAAGTGCCTAGTTGATTCACCTTCCTGCCTTTGACTTGCTTTAACACTTAGATTTAAAAAGTACTGCTGTCCTTAGAGGCAAGAGTAGCGTATAAAAAGCAGCACAGACACTTCTTGCAGAATTTGATTATCTTTGGGAACAAATCAGCTGGCCTCTTATTCACATTTTCAAGAGAAGATGAATGACTTTAAAAGTAAAGACTTCAGAGACACAGTGTGAAATCATGCACAGAAATAAATATACAGCTGTGGCCTGGATGATCATTAAGGGCGTATAGCCTGTGAGGATGTATGGAAATAACATTCTTCATTTTGAAAGTCAGAGGGAAAAAAGACACAAGCAATTAAGCCACACAGTGCCATGGAATATATTAGACCCTTTCTTAATAAAGAATAAATGAGACAGGCTTACAAAAGCATTGTCACTGACATACTCCAAAGGGCTCTTCAGGGCAAGTGCCCTGTCTTTCCAAGCACCAAACTTCCAGTGCAGTCTAGCAAGGAGTCTACCACGTGAAGCAACCAGCAGGACCGAGTAGAGATTTGTCTTGTCAAAGGTTACAAAATGCTGTCAGTGGAGCACTTCCGTGTTCCCCGAATGATGAGCAGCAGAGCTGTTCTGTGGCTGTTCTGCGGCTGGACCTTCGCTTTTGTTTGTCAAAGGAGCGAGGGTCACTTACAGCCTGTGGCAGTTCCCCACCGGGTCCTCTGCAGTGACCTGTGCTCCTGGAGGTTCCTGCCTTGAGCTCCCTGAACCACGCTGAAGCTGTCGTGCTGTTTCAGGACTCTTCAGGTCACTAACTCCAGAACACAAACTTCAGAAAGGTTTCAGGACTGAAGGGGCAGGATTCCACCCGTGCAAAAGCAGCGTAAGGTTGGTATAAACGGCTCTAGGCCTATGCTACGGTATTTGGGGTGCCATTTTAGTACCTAGAGCATCCCTGAAAGTTGAGGGATAACATAAGGCTGTCTTTGTCCTCCCTCAGTATTGGACTGTGCCATCTAAATTACAATTTTGGGAGGCACAAAGGAAGAGGGAATATTCATGCTGCACCATTTGAACCTAAATTAGATGTTATCCTGAACCATGTCCTATAATAGCCCCCACCCGCTGCCAACGTTTATAGACAGCCTAAGAACACTAGCCCCTGCATTTGGGCTTCTCATCAAGATGTCTAAAGTATGTGAATAACTTTATAGAATGAACAGCCGAGCTGCAAGGAAATTTGGATCACCTGATAAAGTCCCAAAATACAGTTATGCAATTTCTGTAGCATAGATCAGCAGACCTAAACATGAAGTGCAATCATAGGGAAAGTCTTCCCAGACAGAATCTCTGGGTTAGATTTTGATCTGATTGATCTTATGCTAATATAAGTTAATTTTCAGCTTAATTTAAGAAGGGTGGTTTTAATGTCTCCGTGTTCCCACACATACTTGGCTATTTTCAGAACTACTCAGACTACATTTTCATTGATTACAGGGACCAAACACGAATCTGCACATCCTTGATACTAGATGCACAGCAGCTGTTTTTCAGGACCTCATCTCCACGTTGCTGTAACAGCAGCCTGAACCGAAGCTGCCCAGAACTCTCATCTGCCCTGCATCACATAATGCCAAGTTCTTCTCCAGGAAGGGACATTTTCTCTTCCTGATACTGGCCAGTGCATGTTGTAAGAGAGAATATATGGAATATATGATGAGCAGCATGCCCATCAAACTATGCTGCAATAGGTGGATTTTTAGCAGCAGGTACTCAAGCTTACCTACAGGATGTATTTGACCATGAGTACACAGTCACAATGTGAGCTCAAGGGAGGTTTGGGTCTGAGGATGAACTGGTGCATATCCCAGTTGGTGTCCCATACATGTCAGTACTACAACATAATAATATTTTGATTCAGTAGGTGTTGTTTCTGAGGGCTTCTAAATAGTTGCTGAACCTTCTTCACCATCTTTTATTCCAGAAGCCTTCAGTGTTCCCAGCCTCCAGTTTATACCCAATAGAGATAAACACTGATTTTCTAAGTTTGTAAGGAAACATTGTGGGAAAAGGATTGTTGGGAGACACTGATTGCGAACTTCACATTTGTGCCATTTCCTCCTAACTCAATATAAAAAATAATCAATCAAATTCTGCATTCAGTCAGATTCTTGTAAGTGGAACCTTTCTGGCTTTATACAGCTGTAACTGAGGACAGAACTGAGTTAAGGCATTGCCATGCAAAATTAAATTATATTTGGTCATATTAGTTCAGTTGCTTCAACTTGCCCATTGGCATCTCATTTAGAGGAGAACAAATAAGATACTGTCGTGGTTTAATCCCAGCTGGCAACTAAGCACCACGCAGCCACTTGCTCACTCCCCACTAGTGGGATGGGGGAGAGAATCAGAAGGGTAAAAGTGAGAAAACTCGTGGGTTGAGATAAAGATAAAGTAAAAGCTGTGCACGCAAGCACCGCAAACCAAGGAATTCATTCACTACTTCCCACCGGCAGGCAGGGGTTCAGCCATCTCCAGGAAAGCAGGGCCCCATCACACACAACAGTTACTTGGGAAGACAAAGGCCATCACTCTGAACATCCCCCCTTCCTTCTTCTTCCCCCAGCTTTATATGCTGAGCATGATGTCATATGGAGTATCTCTTTGTTGGGGTCAGCTGTCCCAGCTGTGTCCCCTCCCAACTCCTTGTGCCCCCCAGCCTCCTTGCTGGTGGGGTGGGGTGAGAAGCAGAAAAGGCCTTGACTCTGTGTCAGCACTGCTCAGCAATAACCAAAACATCCCTGTGTTATCAACACTGTTTTCAGCACAAATCCAAAACTAGTTACTATGAAGAAAATTAACTCTATCCCAGCCAAAACCAGCACAGATACCTGCTACAGTCTTCATGGATATTTCTAGGTGGAAGAGATCTGGGAAGGGTCAGGAGAGGAGATGGCTAAGTAGGTACAATGGATATAACATTCCAGTCCACTTTCAGGGCTACTCTGAGCCTTGCACAGCTCTGAGAGGATGGTAGGATTACTTTCCACATCTACAGTGTCTTTTCATCGTCAGCCTTCTGAATCTGCAATTACTTTTGTGGCAGTTGTATAACTCTCATCTGTCCCATCCCAACTATGAAGAGATCACTTTTCCATCTTATACAAAGTAAATGACAGGTTAAGCTAAACTTCTAAAAAAAGTGATTGCATTCATCACGGAATTCTGACTGTTCAGAGTATGAAAAAAGGCAGTATTGAGTACAATAGTTATAAAAATGTAAAATCACTGTTTCTTACCTTATTTGGCCTTAAACTGATCTCTTTTCTGAAAAGTCAGTTCTTACTGCAAAAATGTTATGAATGCCATTCTGGGAAATCCTGATTTACTCTCTGTGTTATATAATTCTAACAACAGTGTCCTTTACTTTTTACAAGAAATCTAATTTTTTAAAGAGTCATCATATGGATATAAAAAAATAAAATTGAGAATGAACCCTAATGAGCAGCACACAAGTGTCTCACCAGAAAGAATGCCTGAATGACGCACAGAGGAGAATAGTGAACAGAACCTTTCTATCTCCGCTGAATTCAGAGATGCCCTGAATGGACTTGCTGGCTTAGCGATGGTCAGCGTCACCAGCTGAATTAGGAACCTACATTTGGTAGTGGGACTAGTTCCCCCTATTTCTTCTGGAAGTGTATATTTAGTTCTGGATCTCTAGAAAGCCCTCAGCATCACCTCAACAAATTGCCAAATTGCCATTAATTTCCAAAAATTTCTAATATGAGAAGCAATTACGGAAAATAAGATTCTTGGCTAAGAGAAACTGATGTTATCATTAAAAAAAAGATCTGGCAAAGCAACAGTGGTAATGATATGAAAAGTAAATAAGCACAGGAGATAATATAAAGATGCTGAGATGGGCAGGAAATGATTTCTAATATGAACAAAGTCTCTCTTTTATAATATTCATTCCACCAAAATGGATGCATTTAAATTGCTCTTTAGGTGCCCTTATTCATTGCTGTTTACAGCATATTAGTTTAAATGCAGAGTTCATTTAATTCTGGCTAGGTCAGTAATTGTACTAATGAACAAGGTGTACCCTCAGCCATTTGCTTTAAGACGAATAAATGCTCATTTACAAAATAAAATGGCTTTCTTTTTGGAATTTCATAGAGCCATACAAAAAAAAAGTGCTGATCCTGTGCAGGCTCACGTGAAAAGTTAGATGCCATGAATGTTTAAATTAAAAACAAGACAGTTTCTCATGCACTATAAAATCTGTGACCGCCATGAAACAAGACCGTGCTTAATATCCACGCACTTTAATTCTCAGCAATAAGTTACAGAAGAAGCAAATGAATTATTATTTGATTAACTAGTTAATTGTGTTGTTATAAATAATTTAGAAAGTTTCCTTGATACAGAAAAATTACTTTAGTACCAATTATTTATAAATAGTTTTGATTAGAGCCTTCATATTTTCAATGAGTGTTTCTACTTTGAATTGTACAATGAATAATCACAAATTTAATTCTGTAGTGAGAATGTCACATGTATAAACAATTATTTAATTCACTACAAAATAGATGAGGAAGCTGGCTAGAAGCGTAGTTCAGCTTTGTAAAATGGTTGCCTTGCTCTTCTTGCCTTCCCAAATAGCGGAATGGCCGTTTGGTTTTTTTTAAAACAAAGTATTTTCAGGATCTTTTGTAATACAACCCAAAGTTAAAGATTCTTTAAATCTGCTAGCTTATAATATCATACAATCCAATTTTATCCATTCTCAAAGGACCCGATTCAAAGCTTTGAAACTAATGCCAATCAGTTTCTTCATTATCTCATAATAAATCACAGCGTGATCAGTGAGTTCTGTCAGACACTTCTGTGTCTTCTGCATCCTCTGTAGAGAGTGCACTGGAAGCCAGTTGGACGCATAATTTGGGGCATGGCACGACAAGTTAACGCAGAGGACAAAACCACAGAAATGAAACTTAACTAATGTATGAAAAAGGTGGGAGTGGATTTAGAAGTGTTGTAGTTTTGTAAAAGAACTTCCATTTAATGGCAGTGGTGCCAGTGTGCTTACTGACCAACTTGAACACTGGCAGAGTATCTAACGTGGCTGCCTCTCAAAAGCAGAGATGGGGAATGAGAGAAAGGCCTTCCAAAACTGTTCTATCGGACTTCTCGCTGATGAAATGGTACGTATATCTCTGAAAGAGTATGCTATATTTACAAGTGTAATAAAGGTTCTTTCAGTTTTGTAAAAAAGAAGAAAAATGTTCTATAAGTTAGGGCTTTGTCCAGTAATGCAGATGATCTCTGTTCTGTTTTTAGCAGTGACACATACTTTAAAGGTACACTAGCAAACCAGCAAATTATTTATTACCTGTGTCAATCTCCCAGACGTAAAATATGTTTAGTAATGGAGGCAAAGCAGCAAAATGCCATATTATCAGTATCTATTTTCTGATGATGATGATGGAAAGAAACAGGAAGAGAAATGAATTGTGATATGCAAGTAAAAACTGCAAGAAAGTAAGTAGCTGGGGACAGTAAAGTGAAAAAGGACAAGCAATTGGAGAAAAGATATGAAGGAAGAGAAATACGAAGCAAAAAGGAACAAGAAGCAGATGGGAAACAACCTGGTAAAGAAAGTCATTTGATACAGATACTAATTTACAGTAGAAGTATGAAGTCTCATTAAATACACAACTATAACGCAAAGGAATACTCTCACAAAACTCGTTTTGGCCAGATGCCTATGTTCCCTATGAGTCCCATAAAACTCAGTTAAGTTATATCTCCATTTTAAGGTCAGAAGGACTCACCCAGTCTGACTTCTATTCCATATGCAGTGCATTTCACCCAGCTTTCACTGTATAGAGCACAGTAACCGTACAGACGGAAATACCTTGCATTTTTTAAAAATCTATTTTAAAAATCTACATTTTCCCCATATTCTCCGCACCCTCTTGGAATATCCAAACCTTCAATTTATTGAAGGCACTAAGTATAGGCTCTTCTTTTATGTGGGCAGAGATCAGTCAATGTGTTCTTAGAAGAGTTGCCAAGAACTAAACTGTCTTTGAGAATGACTTGCTACAGTTTTCATTTTAAGCTCAAAACCTTTGTAGATGTTATTTTCCTCATTTAACACAAGCGTTCAGCGATAACCTGTGAATCCAATTACAATGTATTACTCAGAGGTTTTCAGTTTTCTTAATTTCTTTATAACCAACAAAAATGTTCCCTTAAGAATGTGAAATACCTTTTAATTTATGAATTCATTTGAAGAGATGCCATCATTCCACTTACTACCCATGTGTTAAATTAGTACTTTTCAATTCATAGACTTCACCAATGAGCCTCAAGGACTTTTTTCCTTCCCTGCACATAATAGGACTTCCTACCTTCCTTTCTGTCCTAAATAGAAAAGTGAAGTCATTGCCAGTGTTTAGGCTCTAGGCAGTTTTTGGCCTCAAGTTTTTTTTCTCACAGTTCTTTCCTCCCCCTGCTGAAGCCGCAGTGATTATACCTGACGTGTCGGTGCCTGTGCCTGCAGGAACCTCTCCTTGGCAGTGAGGGTCTGCCCGGGCACTAAGTGCAGGAGCGTTGACTACAGTCTGAGTTGAGATTGAACTCAGTACCATAGGGCTGTTTCTTCTCCTGCATAACCACGTGAAACAAAGGCTGTCCCATCATCCATGGATTTTTATCGTTATTTAATCCCCAGACTTCTTGAAGTCCAGAGAAGAGAATTCACCAGCGGCTAACAGTACTGCGTCCTCAGTTTACTTTGCTACACAGAGCCAAGTTTTGAGGTTTGAAAATGAGCCTTCTTCCCTTGAGTTTGCTTCCTGTTTGGTAAATGTTGCTTTTACTCCTTTTGCTACTTGAGCAGCAGAAACCAGGGTAGTTTTTTTCTTATAGTCTGCTCGGAAAAAACTTATGAAATTGCCCCCACAAAATTAATTTATTTTGGTTAAAATCATACAAGCCAATGAATTACTTGTCACCAGACATTCAAGTTTTTACCTGTTTGCATTTACACCAGTGGCTCTGATATTCTGACTTATCATATTATTGGCCAGTTGGAGTTAAGAGTATGTTTTATTAACTAAATCCTACTCCAGTTTGGTGGATCATAATAAAAGGGAAAAATCCTCGTAGGCATCTAGAAGTACAAATATATAACTCTTCTGCTTATGTTCCACTGAGGATGCTGAAGAACATTCTGAACTAGAAAGATCAAATAGGAGGCTACAAATCATGCAAACTGAGTAGATTTTTATTAATAAAATCTTACAAGGTAAGAGGGGATCCAAATGCTCCATTGACTTCCAAGGGGCATGCATTAAGTGTTTAACAGATATTCCATTCATAGCATTTTCCTATGTAAAAATGATTCTTTTGTTTGTGAAATTTTTCAGCTATTAGGTGAATCTTTATAATTTGCACTCTCTAGTGCCTGAAACCTGTGTTGGGACTTGCATTCATTCTCATATCCAAAATGATGTAATGAGAAAACACCTAATATGCTTAGTCCATTAAGGAACTAACATGGAAAGTCTTGGAACACATATTTTTGTAATTAGCATGTTTGCTGACAAAAGCTATTTGTGTGTTGATGGCAAGCTGCATCCTTATTATATTTTATACGCAGATGAGACTGCATATAAGTACCTTTAGAGCTGAAACATGTCTGATACTGAGCAACTTTCCTCTCCTTTGCAAAATGCCTAAAGGGCATGATTGAAGAGAAATTGCTTGGGTATGGATACCAATCTTCAAGGCTAAATCTCAACTACAAGGATGATTTATATCGTCTTTTATGAGACTGTGTTGTGTGCCATTGCTTCTATTGCAGGGTAATATGATGGAGCACAATGCTGCTGCTGAAGTTGAGGTATCCCTTAAGTGTCTACTGTATCCATTAGGCTCTGAAAATTGCAAATCGGTGACTACATGAATTACTCTGGAACAGTTTAGCATGTGTGGGGAGTTTTCACTATCAAAAAGCTCTGGCGATTCCACATTAGAAAGTAATTTTCCATATGGCTTTCTGGGAATTTAGGCACATAAATAGATACTCAGCAGTGATATTTAATGCAGTTTATTGAACAGGTTTGCAGATTAGGGACATAATTTTCAGAGCTTTGTCAGTTTCTGTCCAAACACACTGATTATGTGCCTGGGAATTTGACTTTTCCCCTTGTATTTTATTTTCCTTTGTTCTCCATTTTGATGATAAAAGGTAAATGCAAAGGTAGGATTGTGCTGATGCTGTGGAAACATTCTTCAGCGTAGTTTATAGACAGAACCTCTGCAAGAAATAATGTTTATGCAATCATCTTGTCTTGCTGCAGATGTTTTAGATTAAGCTTCTTGCTACACAGTCTGCACAAAATACATGAGCAGATACTATAATATGTTGCATAGAAAATTGATATAGAACAGAAGCTGATGTGAAATTACAATGAGCGATTTAAGTGCAGACACGACAATATCTAGTTGTTTGCTGTTAAGTGGTTATGAGCAGAACAGTAACTGAACACAACAAGGACCTGCTCCATAACCAGGTCCGCTGGGTGTCCTAGGAGTATATAAATATAAATAGCAACATATGGAGTATGGATTCATTTGTACTCTACTCTCAACAGTTTTGAAACATCTTTCTTTTGATAGAAGGAAAGCAACCAAACACAGCAAGTATACGATAGTGTGCAAATCTGTCGCAGCCAAGGAATAAAGAGCCATAGTCTCATCTGTGGCTCCTCCACAAGGAGAGGGGGAGGCCCTGCTTTGGGTTTGCAGCCATGTACATACTTCTTGTTCAAAGTCCTCAAGGAAGCACAGGCTGTCAGCACAGAGCATGATAAGGAGTGGTTTTCTCCTGCAGAAAGAGGAGACCTTATAACTACTATAACCAGTGATCTCACCACACTTACTATCCAAGTAATCTCTCTCTCTCCAGGAGAAGAAACGTCCTTCTTTACTGCAAAGACTTGGTGGACCACAGCTGTGCTTAATGTCGTATTGTATTAATATACCTATCCACCATATAAAAGAACAGATCTAGCTGCCCATGGATTCTCCAGTTTATTGATGTGCCTCTCAAAAAGGTTCCTGAATGGGTGCTATCTCAACCCCCTTCTTCCACAGCCCTGGTATGAAAGAATAGGACTATATTATCTGTGAGGTCTGAGTCCGTGCTCCGCAGGGCGCTGGAGCAACCCGACAGGACAGAAAGCTTCTGGTCCACTTGACGCCTCCCGACTTCAGTGCTCAGTGAGGAAGGCTATCCAGCTGACAGGGCACAGTGGCACTGCTGGTGACATGACCTCTGGGGAACTGCCTGTCATGTCACATCTGGGGTTTTTATCTTGCTTTTGGCATCCAGAATTTGGCCTTCAATAATTACTCAGCTCTGGTTTGGAAATTTGTTTTTTTTTCTCCCCATAAGCAGATTTCCTGTTTCCCAAACCTGCTTTTCTTTGGTTTTGGTTTTGGTTTTCTTTTAGTGCTTTTAAGTAAAATTTGAAGTTCATCTTTTTTAATAATTGGCAATATTTCTCTGGTTAATGAAGGTCATGGCTAAGGTTCCAGGATTAGGTATTGTTAAAAGCTGCTGTAACATTTCCTCATAAATCATTCCCATAAATCACCCAGCAGATTTCTCTTCTAGTGTTTGTCATGCTAACACCATTTCAATTCAGAAAGACAGACAAATGTTATTAGGGTTTAATGAAGCAAATGCAGGAAAGGACCATTTAACACAACACTGATAAAACTGGCAGTAGGTTACATGAAATTTCTTGTCTGAGTTATGCAAATGTCTTAAGTTTCTGTATTTATGACATTTTCTTTTGAATCATAAAGTTCGATGTGTTAATTTTATGGGTAAACAGATTTTTGTTGTTTTTTCCAATTTACTGTAAGCTTCATCAAAAGAGAAATGCTTTTTTATGTATAAATTTTGCAGCCTGATAGTGAACTAACAGCATTTTTACATATAGCTCTTAATAACAGAGAGAGAATTTTGAAGAGATCTGAACATTAAAGACAGTAACTCAATAATACTGTGATAATTTGTAAAGCTTGATGTAAGCACGAACTAATAATGGGTCTTCACCTAAGATTCATAATATGGGCAGAGAGTCTGGTAACATAGCATCTTCATTTCAGTGACTAATATCACCCAATCTCATCAGTGACTAGTCTTATCCAGAAGAGGACTATTCTTTGATGTCAGTGGATACTCGATCAGACTTTAAAGGGAATGCATACATAATTATATTATAAAAGCCTGAGGTCCCTTTTTAATTTTTATATGAATACCTCAATGACCAACATTATGAATTCCTTTTATTGGTGTTTTTTTTTTTGGGGGGGGGGCAGGAGGGGGAGTAACAGATTAAAGTATAACTAGTAGGGGAAAAGGATTTCCATCATATGAAACACTTCAAGGTTTCTACATCCCTTTTGGATATGAACTAGCGTGAAACATTAAGATTTGGATTCTCTGTGTCTGAAATGCAATTCTGAAAATAATTTCAGGCTTGAAATAGCTCATTTAAGAAACTGTAATGCCTTTTTTTACTTTGACTCTGTTTTAATATAAAGTATATTTCAACTTTTTATTTTACTCTACTAAATCCTAGGAGTTGGTCTGTATCAAAAGAGAATAGTACTTATAGTTTTTCATACGATAGATCTGGCTTTATCAGTAGCAACTAGTGCTATCACATTCTAGTTAAGCTGACGCAGAGAAACATAAAGACACTCCTCACAACAGCAAGAAGTTATTTTGGTGTTTGTGAAATATCTCATCCTGGGTACAGTTTTTCAGAGGAGCCATACAGCAGGCAATTGACACTGCTCCTTCCCCTCGTCAGACATGACACCTAATCTCCCATGAAGCAGCCTGAAAAAGAGTGTGCGTATTATGGGGCAGGATGCAGATGCTGCTCTTTCATGGAAAGATTTATGCTGACAGAGCTCACTTAGATACCTTTGAAGAAAAGCAGCTGGAAAAACAAGGTCTATGGATGAATTCTTGAATTTCTTCCAGAGACAAAGTGACCCAGACTGATAATCTGTACATTCCTACAGTGGCAGGAAAATGCATACATATGTCCCAGCAGTAATTCCCTTTCCCAGCTTTACATATTTTTTCCTTATATTCAGACTCATAGGTGATACTGTTAAACAGGCATAAACCTCTGATCTTTCCCAGAGTCTAAAGATTTCCAACTGTAAATCCTAGGAATGCTGCAAAAGTTATTAAATACTATACTGAAGGGCTTCTGCAAATCAAAAGATTTTGAGGCTCTACTTTAATGAATTTTCAAGCTGTTATCTTCCCTCCTTATTTGCACATTATCCTTTTTAATCGTCTTTCTGATTGCCTGCAAAAATTCAAATTCAGAACAGGTATTTTCACTCTCATCCAGCCTTAGTTCTTCCCCCATTAGTATCTATGCAGAGTATTCATCACTAAATTGAACGTGCAAACTTTTAAAAAATGGTTTCCTTCTCTCTTTGAAAGCATTTCATTCACGGTACAATTTCATTGATTAAAAGCATTGAAGTATCTCAGGATACCCGCATCTTTTTTTTTTCCCTGAGCCCCCAACTGACACACTAAATCTTATGCTGTCTTCTCTCATTTTTTCCTGCTTTGTGGAGGCTGAGGATCCTCTGCAGCCCTCTGGGATTAAGGATGGTGGCGTGAGGAAGAAGCTGGAGAAGGAACACATGTGCAACTAGCAGGAGGGAAGATTGTTTTGGGAACAGAAGAACCAATTGCTGGATGTTGTCGAAAATTAGGTCACCCTCATTTTTCAGACTATTTTAAGACCAGATAACTACTCACACACCAGTAATGCAATAAGGCCAGAGAGTTTTGATGGGGCTTTTAGAAAAGTCACAGACATCTGGACAAGTGAGAGAGCTCACAGGATGGGTAAGCTCAACAAGGAGGAGCTTATCACAGGAGGAGCTCAACAAGGTTTCTGCTGGATATCCTATCATACAAGCACTTCACTTTGTGCATTTTCTGATTAATCATAAAATCTCGTTCAGCTGACTTCCAAAGCCAACCGAGTCAGGCAGTATCCTTTGCTCCTTAAACCACAAGCAGAGCCTCTCCCTGTCCCTCTCCAATGGAAATTCTTCTCCAGGGAATGTTGTCTGACATAAATCATGCCAAGGTGCCGTCAGGTTGACTTGCTTGCTAGACTTCTAGTATTTCTCTGGATTTGACTTGTTCCTTATAAGGGCAATTATTTTGGTTATGCAAAACCTCTGTCCTGCTTTTTCTCATTGAAATGTAGGAACATGACCACTACCTGTATCTTACTGGATTATTTTCTCCCTTTTCTTTTCTTTTTCTTCTTTCTTAATGCTGTTTTGATAGCCAGTCAATTTTCTTTACCTCCCTCCGAAGAAGCCACTCAAAAGGGCAGGAGCACATGAGATAACTCCGGGGGTAGTAAAGCAGAGGTATTTTTAGTGTAAGGGTGACACAAAAAAGAATTAGTTTATTTCATTTGAGATCCATGAATGTCCTTAGCTTTGAGGCAGGCTGATGGCATGTCTGCTACATTCAGGACAGATACTTCAAAGTGCAGAGACATTCTACAGCACTCTACAGGAATTTCCCCATCTGCAATTAATGCTGCGGAAGAAACACTCAAACACAAGCAGCGCAGCGTTGCAGAAAATCCAGGTGGGATGTTTAACAAACCTTCCAGATTTATGAAGTAGGGGAATTATATTAGGAGTGTGGACTATTTGCTTTAACACAATCATTCGTTGGGATACGAGAAGAAGAACTTGCTCTGTAAGTTTGTAATTGTTGAAATTAATAACTGTGGCTCATCACTCTCTGCAGTACTATACCAATTTACTGTGCTCTTTTATCTCAATTACTTTCTGTGTGTGTCTTATATTTCTCTATTAAACTTCAGTAATTGTAACACTATGGTAATAACATTGACATACTGAGTATTATGTGATGGGCTATTTTACATTATTCTGACTGCCTTATTTATATTATAATTATTAGTGTCTATATAAATGTGATTCATTGAACTAATAAGGTTTTCAGACAACTGCCATAGCTCATTGATTTTCTTCTCTTGTGCAGGAATTTACCTTGCACTGGTAGTCGGATTTCCTTTCACTTTTAATGCTGGCATTTGTAGAATAAAGGCCTTCCACTTTAGCCCCATAGTAATGATACTTAATATCTCATTCTATCTTGATTCCATTAAGCTGACAAAGCAAATGGGAAATGCCAAAGTTATATTTTCTCAACTGATCTGTTCTTTTGTTCAAAAGTACTTCCAAAAGCACCCATCTCACTCATCCCTGCAGAAGTGATGACCAAAACATGATTTTTTGAGGTTAAGCAGTTAGCACTCTGAAATCTCATGTAGATTTTGTGTGGTTCATTAGCCGTGCAGTTCTCCTCTGAGAGGAATTTGGGTAATGCCTTCTGAATGGCACAGTTGCTTAAGCCTTTCTATACCTGCAGAGTTGAATGAGTTCATGTCTTATGCACTGTTTACCCTATCTGTCCTGCGGGGACCTGAGCCTGCAATCAGTTCTACCACAATTTGAAAGTCAGTTAAGAATGTGGTAAACGAAGATGAGACGTAATCCAGAAAAAGGCACTACTGATTATAACCTCGTCTTGTTCGGGTCTTCTACATGTAGTGGCATTTTAACAGATCCTTCAAACTACATCTAGCACACCACTAGGTTATAACATAAAAAATATACACATAGTAGATCTTATGGTAATAAGATGATGTGCATTTATTTCAAAGAAATAAGTAACTATGGAATGTAAAAACCAGATTACTCTATGGTTCCCCTTCTGTGCCCTGGTCTAAGACAACTCAGTTGTCAGCCCTGTCGTAGGAGGAGATCAAGACTTCTCCCTGGTGGAATGGGTTTGTTTCCCGTGGCTTTGCTTTCCAAACAGCTATGATAAGAGGGATTTCACTCCATCTCTCTTGTTCTTTCTGAGCATTTGTTGACAATAAGCTGTGTACAGCACTGTGCGTTGGGATAATAGTATGTTATATTTTGTGTTGGTCCTTTGTTCTTGGCATATATTGATTTCCTTTTTCCTAAGGTGACCTTCATACTCTGGCTGTGTTGAACACGAAGGGTTATTTATTTCAAGCTCCTTCCTTGCATGCTTAGCTAAGTCCTGCTGATGCTACAAGAAATTACAGAAGAACCACAATGTCAGGAGACCCCACATTGCAAGTGTCCACAGGTCAGAGATTCCAGTGCTGCAACTCCAAGCTGCAGTAAAACACACTTTCAAAGTTTTTAGTTTTCCAGTGTCTGACTTACTTTTCAGGTGTTGATTCCAGCTGCTGGAAACAATCGTAAACAGTGACACCACCATCTCATGGGTAACACCTCTGTAAGATGTTTATCTTTCTGTAGTCACAAGTATTTACATGGGATAAAGGACTATGTAACGTGAGTGAGGAATAGAATTTAGAACCATCAAAGGTCTCCGTTACATTTTTGCCCTTTTGTGGGTGTGATATTTTGTCATTAGTCGTACAAATTCCCTGCTCTGTTTATTGATGCAATACAGATGCAAGTACACTCCTTATTGCTTCTTCTAATTAACCATGGGGGTAGAACCCATAGAGAACATGATCTTTGCACAGCCAGTGATTGTTAAACTTTACTTTAGCAGAGCTTATGCCCTGCTATAGTAATACCTAGATGCACAGCCTCCTTATTAATGCAGACAGTTCTGAAAGTAGGAGCAAACAGTAAGAAAAATGGCTATCAAGGCAATTATTTTGCAGATCAGGGAATAATTGTGGTATACCTAGCTGATTTATCTCTGTTTCTTTTCTGTCCACAGAACATTAATGCAGTGCTTTGAGTATCTTCTCAGTGGAAAGAAAATGGACAAAATGAGAACATAGTCAAAGAGCAGCCATGTGGAACTGGGATGTAGGTCTGGAACACTAATTATACTCTAGGCTTAAATAATTTGCATTTTTACTGCAAAGTAGATGAGGTAGATGGTACATAAAAGGTTAAAGTCTAGACTAAATTCAAAGTAATACAGACCCTCTTTTTCTGGCTTTGATTCAAGAATTTGTGTTGGTGGCTATGCAAGGATTGTACAGCCACCCCCAGACTACATTGGAAAGGAATGGGAAACAATATAGCTCCTCAAATGTTATTTCTAGGTAGGAGATTGTCACAGAACTTAAGTTAAATCAGAGAGGAGAACCAAGATTTGACTCCATTTTGTAGTGGCCCAAAGGGGTATCAGGTACAGCTACCACCTGTATTAATATTACTAACAGAAGAATCTCAAAAGGTTTGGAGAAGTATTTGAAAGGTCAGTAACCATGGAGCTGGTAAAAAACACCACAGGATATTAATCAGATTTCCAATGCTTCTTGCTACCATCTGGCCAGAAAACAGGTACGATTCAGATGGAAATGCTGTCTATTCCTGGGTCTGCTGGTTCTTGAAAAAGAAGCTATAAATTGCTCAGTAGATAAACTCAAAGTTTCTTCTGATTTTCCCAGCTGATTAAAACACAGTGGAATAAATTTATCCCTCTTGTGACTGAAGAGATTTGTCGTACTATATAAACTGTCGTGAAGCTCTCCAGCAGAGAATAAATAAACCAAATCTGTAAAAAAGCTAATGCTCCCCAAGGATCTCATTTCCCAAAATTTAAATATCCATTTATGAGTGAAGAGACTTTCTGTCATCACAGAAGTAAAACTACTCTCCTATTTTCAAAGTGCTATCTAGTTACTGTGCAATATGCAGTCCACCCACCTATGCAGTCCGCACCTAAAACTGCCATTTCTGGTGTCCTAAAAGCTGCTGCTTTCATAGCTTCTCCATTACTGCTTATCCTGAGCTATGAATCAAGAAATGTGCACATTCCAGTTCTTTACAAGCTCAGATAAGGAAATCAATTTTATTTCATGAAAGACAAAACTATTGGACTGGAAGATTAATGAACAATTCCAGCCGCTTTACAGCAGCAGAGTCTCAGTGATTGATCCCAAATCAGACAAAAGCCTTATACTGCATCACAAAGCTGGGATTCTGTACAAAGAGAAAGGGAGACCGATACGTCATTTGTGCATGTCACAAAACTGCTACACAGTTCAATATAACTAGCAGTTTACGCAGGAAAGGCCCAGAAATAGAAACAATCAGTCTCTAGTGCACTGGTGGGTAAAAGCAGGAATGCTTGTCCAGTGCAAGGATGTTACTCACTTCTCTTCCTTAGTCTTCCACAAGCACTAAAACAAGCCCTAAAACAACACTTGCCATATTTGAGCAAGAGAATTAAGTAGATTCTGTGATTACGTCTGACAATTATTTTTGTCTAGAGTATTCTTCTGTGAAGATAAACTGCAATTATCTGCAAAATTTAAAAAACATTGACAATGTAATTATATTGCGGACATTTTTGCAGTGTTGATATTGTCCTTCTGAACAAAGTGATCTTTCAGGACTGTTCATTTGAATGGCTATTTTAAATAAAAAAAAATAAAGAAATGGATACAAAACAATAATTTAAATAAACACTTTAAGTCAATGCTATTGGGTTGTCAGCTTCATGTTTAAAAATGTACATTAAAGCCAGACCATCAGAGCAATGCAATTAAGATATGGCTTGCAGATGTAGCATCTATAAATCATATTTCAGAAAAAACCCTCCAAAGAATAGCCTTTAATTTGCACTAGAAGCAAGCCCTAGCTGTTGTTTGCCAGTGCTAATTTGGTTTGTTAGTGTTTACTTGAGAGTGAAGTGTTCAGATCCAAATCCTAACTTCCCCACAATCGAGAGTATTGCTTTGTTCTTATGCTTTTTGTGTATTTGTTGCATCAGTTAGTTTTTCTTTGAAGGTTCCTCCTGCTAGACTCATATTATGAAGACAGTTTCACCCTCTTTCACCTTCTTGTGAATCTCACAGGCAATTGTCTGTGAGATACCAGCAAATGTTTAGTACATCTAGCACAGGATGCAGTGAAAAACTTTAATTTGTGTAAGAGAATGTGTCTGAGAACTCCATTCTCATGTAAAAAAGATGCTATAGTTTATTATGGGCATATCATACCTTCAAGTCATAACTCGGAATGAACTTTCATTTGGGTTCCTATGAAAAATAGGTTGATCCTGTTATTTCTGTATCCTGTATTAGTGTATCATGGGTTAGTTTTCTTTTTAGTGCTAAAAAGGCTGCATGGACTATTGCTAATATTTCCTACTACTATATTGGTGCTGATATTTCCTCACTTCCCATGTTTTTGCTTTACAGGGGAAGAGCATACTGTGAATTCTGGGACAGGTGAAAGAGAGCATATGTCAAAATCCTTTCGCTTCGAACGTGAGTGACCACATGGATCAGATCAGAGATTTAAGTGGTTTAAAGACCATTCATCACATAGAGCCATTGCTCTAATGCTGCTGTAGCGTGAATAAGTGGGAGGATGGCCAGGGAAGAGAGAAAGAGAAAGGCAGCGTGGTTGGTCTGACTCAGGTACACCTAAGAATAAACCAGAACAGGTCTGGTACCTGGAAGGACACCTTAAGCCACATTTTGCCTGGAGCATGCCTGGTATCTGCCTGACAGTTAGGGAATCAGATACAATCTAGAAAGCCACGCCTGGCTTCCTACAGGTGCCCGGTGTGCTTGAGGTTCAATTTACCACAAACCATTTCTTAGCTTTAATGGCTTTAAGTAGCAACGCGTTTGAAATCTCAGTGGGCTATATGGTTTCAAAACCAAAATGCTAGAGGAAAAAGAGAACTTGGGAGGGTTCTCATTCTACTCCTGTGTTTGTTGCTGTGTCTGAGCAATTTAGGGCACAGCTCTATAACCTCACTGATGCTTTGCTGAAGTTAAAAGGGTTACTATTTTAAGGATTGCTTACTTGTTGAAGGGTTGCTTCTTAAACATAATCACTGATACATATCAAGAAAAATTTTCATTAATTACATGAGAAAGCACCATTACCCATTTAAAGTTAAATATTATAGAAACTGGACTTTCTATATAGGATGTCTGGCTATGTATGAAAAATTACAAAGAATAAGAATTATTTTTAGAGTCGAACCGGTATGTGTGCGCAGTTAATTGATAATGGGATTTTAGTCTGTCATCTCACATGAAACGTTTGAGGCTAGCTTTCTTGCTGTTGGCACATAGTTACTATCCCTAGCAACTACTTCTGTCGGGACATCATATGGTAATGGATGCTATGAAAGTTGTCTTAACAGTTATATTATGTATACTATATATAGCAATGGTATATAATAGTGACAGAGACTCTAGAACGGAGAAGTTAAAAACAATAGAAAACAGAAAAGATTATTTTAAAATGGCTTACAAAGATCAATTTAACACTCATTCAGGTAACTTCTGCCTTCACTATGAAACCTGGATTTTACAGGAAGATATGATCTGAGCTCATTTTAGAACAAAGAGGAACATATTTTAGCAGATGTTAAGTTAACTTTGTCTTCAGCTAGTAACCGTATGGTGCTGAACAGCAGGAGTTATATCCAATGTCAGCAGAGCTCATTGAAGGTGTTTTAATCCTAGTTGTATACAGCACGTTATGTAGAATGTAAAGTACCTAAGCATTTTTCAGTATTGATTTCAATACCATGGTAATTAAGAACAGGTGCATATAAATTAGAAGAGAGGCACTCTAATTGTTAGTAATGAACTCCTTTATAATAAGAACTTTACATAATAAAATGCATAATTAAACATTAATGACCAAGATCATTACTGGCAATTTTATTCCACTTACACATGATTTTTGCCTTAGGTGAAGCCTAATGTTTTAGTAAAGCTGTCATTCATGCTGCTGCTCCTTTGTTTGCTTTACAACCACATCATATTCTAGCCTTGAAAAGTCTTCTGAATATTGATTTCTAATGCGAATTTAAAGGAACACTGCTTCCAGATTAAATCCTGCTTCTAGCACTAACAACATAGGTGGCAACCTAATAAATTACACCAGTATTATGATGAACCAGGAAATCTGGTGGTCCAGTATCTCTACAAAGCATTCAGCAGGAAATCTAGCCAACCATGTTAAGTATGTATGTTTTAATATTTTAAAATGCACTTTGATTTTCTCTATCTACTTTACAGACACACTTGACACTTTTCAGCTTTCCTTTTAAGTGATTATTATTACTGCAGTCAACATCCCACACCCTTTTCCTTTCCATGTCAGCCACTGAGGAAGACAATGATGAAACAGCTGCTTTTCCATGGCTGCAGTCTTATCCTTCAAGCTCAAGCCTAGCCTACCCTTTGGTTATTATACCCTCGATACGGGATACTTCGGGAGTAAGCTGGTGCGAGACTTCGCCAGGAGTCCAGCAATCACTGAAATTGGGCCAAACAGCAGAAGAGACTTTTAACCTGCTTGTGTGCAATAATACCTGTCCAGTCAAAGGAGAGAGGTAACTCATGTTTCACTTGAGCATCGGTAGTTATATTTAGGTAGCTGAGGAGGATGGTGTCACAGTAACATTTCTACTTGGTCACTGATTCAAAATCCTTGCTCTGAGAAATGCCAATTACACAGTGAAAAGGAAGCAATATTCCTAGAACTGTGTTTGTCCAAGCTTTGTGATAGGGAGTTGCCTTTAATGGCCGCATTTCCAAGGAGTTATTTACAGTGTACTACCTGCTAAAATTCAACAATATCATTAAAAAAGATCCCATTGTTTGTCCTTTACTTGTTTTCTACGATTGTTTAGGCTATTAAAAGGTTGGGTTTAAAATATTAAAGCTTACTTCCTCTATAACCAGTGTGAAAATTAGTAATAGAAGAATCTCCAAGGTTTGGAGATAAACCATCTAAAGCTCAATGGCTGTGGAGTGAGTAAAATGGGACAGGACATTCACCAGATTTGCAGTACTTCTTCCTATAATGTGATCAGAATATGGTCTTTCTTACCAGATTCTTACTTAACTATTTGTGCTACTGCTTAAAAAGAAGCTGATCCAAACATAGTGCATCACATCTGCTCCTCTTGTAATGCTGCATAAACTGTCTTCTCTTTTTTAGAATAAATCAGTCAAAATCTGTTGATATTTTGGTGCTCTTACATGATCTCCATTTATTTCCCAAAATGCAAATACACTTTTTTTTTCATTGTATGGCATTGCTACTATGGTTTTTTTTTTCATTTTCAGTGTCCATACAATACTTCCTATCTGTTCTGAGATGCGTAATTTGCAAAAACACAGCCAGAATTGCAAAAGAACCTTACAAGATTAAATGGCCGGGCAAATAAAATGGCAGGTGAAACTGAATATAAATAAATTAAATAAATGATGCACAGCAATCATGCATGAAATGATGAGTTCCAAACTGAACATTATGACTCAGAAATCTTGGTGTTACGACAGTTGGATGAAAAAGTCAACTTAGTGCTCAGTAACAGTCAGAAAGGCAAACTGAATGAAGGTACTCTTCTAGTGCCTGCATCTCAAAAAAGAGAACTCTAGAAGTGGAAAACATTTGCCAAAACTATGCTAATCTCAAAATGCCCCAGGACTGCAAATGTCTGCAGGCTGGGAAATACTAGTTTTACATACACATACACTCTACCTATTCCTACGTTATTCCTGTGGCATCACAGATGGAAGAGAAATCACCTCTGGTGTGACCTAGTACAGCCATCTACATTCCTATTTTCAGCGATATATACAGAGAGGATATTTATATATGGGGTATATCAAGACTAGTGATAGAATTATGACTGAAATTCTTCCTTAATTACTAACACAATGGGGTTTGCTGTGTCTGTACGCAATGCTTACCTTGGTCTTGCTCTGGCTTCAGCATGGCTGAACTGTGTGAGTAACCAGGATCAATATATCTCGCTGCTATTCCTTCCTAGGAGAGATTTTGAAAATTGTCAGAGCTTCCATTCCTTAAGATAGCTAACATATACAGACTGCAGCATGAAGAAAACAAATTGAAGTTTTGATCTCTGTTTGGCTTGCTGTGGACCAGATGACCCTTCGATTTTTGTTTTTACAATACTAATGTAGTCTCACGCTTACACCTATTCTTGTCACATCTTTGGCAAGGAGAATGACTGTTCATAACCATTTTCTAGAACATATATATAAATTATATATAATATACCAAAAGTCTATTAAACACAAAAAAATGGGCAATCCCTTCGGGAAGTTCCTAAGGAAAAGACTGTAGGAAATTGGGAAGGAATATCAAGGAAATTGTCACTGTATGCTTACCCAATTTCAACGTTCTTTGTTTAGACATCTGCCACGAGCTGTTGTCAGAGACTTTTGGTCCATCCTGTGTGAGTTCAACCTCATGAGTCTCTGATCACAGAATCTATGTTTGTATAATAACAGTGGCAAGCAGCACTTGCAGAGTCTTTTATGAACCCCAATAACATAAGATACTATTTTCAGATAAAAACATTGACATATAATAATAATTTAGATAATAACTATAAATGCCTCGGTTCTGTTTCAGCATCTTAATTAACTAAATATTCTTCAGAAGAAGAAAGAGATTGGGATCCTGCTCATTTTGAGTGCATGCAAAACATCCTCATTTCAGTGGGCGGTTTGAGTAGGCAAAGAACGCAGGAGCTGGCTTAGAAAAGAGGTGGAGAGAGCCCATCTGTAAGGGAGCGGTCAGCTCAATCTCCAGGCGCATCCAACGCTCAGCAGCTGGTGCCAACGCAGGCACCAGTCAGCGCCAGCTTCAGTGATGGTTTCTGATTAGGCAGCCCGCGCCCATCGGGAAAGATCAGACCCTGGAATTGGATTGTGTATTCTGCAGGGAGCCAGGGCAGGGAAGGCGGCGGGAAGTTGATAGCAGGGAGCTGGCAGCTCTGGCTGCCGAATGAGTGGGCTGATATAACCGGAGCTGTCTCAAGGCAAATGGCTTCATTCCTAGCTATAATGAATTGCAATAATCAAGCCTAAAAGTCGTGTGTGTGCATCGCTGTTGCCAAATTAGAGTCCGATAAGAAAGGACAATCTTCTGGTGCTCTGCAGAAAGAAGGTGACATTTTAGCAGCCACTACAGTGGATATTTAGATGCAGCAAAAAAGATCTCCAGACAGCACATTTCTTACGTGAACAGAGGCCACACTCTGGTACAGTGACTTAAGTGTGTTTATGTTAATTTTCTACTACCAGCTCTCTTTTTCTGTTCAAATTCAGTCATATTCTTCAATGGGGTTCTAATAAATTTCAGCTTGCCAATGGTATTTTAAGGTGATACTCCTTCCTTGTGCTTTGTTGTTGTCCCTGCATTGCTGCTCTTTACAGAGCGTCATTTCCAACAATAGCTTCATGCAGGTGAATTAGAGAAAGGAAAAGAACTGAACCTCTCTGGACTTCTTTTGGGAAGGGCTGAGGGGAACAGCTGGCTTTCCCAGCGTTTTCTGCTCAAAGAGGAAAGATTTGAGCTACCTGTATTTTTCTCTAACTGACAAAAGTCTGAGGTTCATCTGTTGGTGCATAGCGTTAGATACTAGACCCATCAAAGTAAGAATGATGCAGTACTTGTTATCACTGGAAAATTGAGTTAAAAAATGATGTTGACTTTTGGTGTGTTTTGGAAGTCTATATACACAGAAAACAAAGCTAAAGGAATATTACTTTGATATGCTTGTATAAAGCAACAAGAGGAAGATGTGCTGCAGTAGGGTGCCTCTTCTCGTCTACAAAATCCCCAAACTTTAATTTTATTCTGGAAAAAAATAATTCCAAAAGAATTTTCCACGAGTAATCCCACTTTAGAGCTTCTTGTGCCTCTAGCAGATGTAGATTAAGGTTTTATCCAAAAGGAAATTAAACCAAAAAGCAATTGCCTAGCAATTTTGCCTCAGAGAAGAAAAGCAGCTACATGTTTTAAACAAAAATGTATATACCACAGGGAATTTACTGGGAAAAAACACATTTTAAACTTAAGGAGGAAAAAGCACCTTCAACAATATCACGCCTATCAAAGTGTATGTATATCTTCCAAGCCAAATCTGCCTAATCTCCTAATAAGAAAAGGTTTTAGTATTATCAGCAAATGGAAAGATGACATTAATGCAGACAATAAAGACAGCATATTCTAACCATGCCTTATCCACCACAAAACTATTAGCTCTGATAATGGAATTTTTAATGTTGATTGTTACATAATAAAAACATATCTAGATTTGCAGTTTGCTGGCATTCTGTAACACAAAGAATCTTGTACAAACTATTGGTTTATGCAAATTTTTGTATCTCTGAAGGTCATATTTCTCCTAAGTCACTGATACTCAGTACTACTTATGTGCTTAATGATCACACTTGAGTGCTCTTGGATGCCTGCATAGTTCAGTGACATGAAATAAAAACAAGTAATACCCTTGGTAACAAACTTCTACTTTTTCACGTTGTTGTGTGTGACTAAATTCTGATTTTAGTTATATTGAGGTAATCTCATTTAGCTGTCTAAAAGAAATGTATGCTAATTCTGAGCTGAGGCATTGTTCAAGTAAAATGAACTGCAATAGTTATTCTCTGCCTCATTAGAAGCAGTACTTTCATGTACTGAATCTGAAAGAGTATTTTAGATACACTGAGCTTTATTTAAGAAATAATGTACTTCAATGACAAGGGCACCATATCTATTACTATTATTATTAATTACAGTCATAGGAATAAGCAGATTTAGAAAAGCTCAGTGTCTGGAGCAATTATGCTTTGTAATTTCTGGGATTTTTATATTTGTAAATTTATCTTGCCCAGGAAAGCCACTTGGAATTAAAAAGGGAAAGCAGATGATATTATGATGAAAATATTGGTGTGATTAATTACCATTCATGGTTAGTCAGATAAATGGCCATTGGCACTCAGAAAGACACACACACTATATAAAAACACCAGCCCTTTTTGCTGTGTTGTTTCTAAAAGTTTGTAAGAAAAAAAAAATGTTTCTAAAACTCTTCAGAAGCTGAGATTCCTTGTTTTAGACACTAAAAGTGTCCTGAGAAACAAAGGTTATTATTATTCTGGCAAGTGTTAGCAGTGCCAGTCATACTTGCAAATGATCAGGAGATTAGATGAACAGATTTTGTGTTATACCATTACTCTGTGGAAATGCTTTTTAACTCAGTTATGAAATATTGTGAAACTAATCTCAGAGAGCTAAAGCACTGGTGAAAACCAGCTTTATTTAATGGCATTATGGCACCATTCAGGAAAGCAATGAAGTAAGTATCACAAATCACATTGTTTTTACACTTTCGCAATACAAGCAAAAAATATAAACACCTGCTGGAAGTTAATGCAGACCAAACCATGATTTTTGCTGAACAGAGCAGAACTTAGGCCTGTACCGCAATAAGTAAGCTTTCACCCAGAAGAAGACTTCCTCTTCCGTGAGCATGAGAGTCAAACACTTTATTTAGTCTCAATGGATAAAATGCTTTATGTCAAATGTGCTGGTATTAAAATCTGAGCTGCTCCCCCGTTCAGCCACAATGTTATCATCTCAGCATCAGTGATATACAGCCACTTAGAGCACTTCTCATCCTCCCCCTCAGCTTTACTGGAATACGAGGTAGCAACAGCAAGCACTCAAGAGTTTGAAAATGTCAGAGATTGGCTTGCTTTTTATTATTCCAGTATTTTCTAGGAAATGTATGCCTGCTCCTGCATCCACTGGGCTTTATTTGTAAACCTTTATCTGAGGCACATAAGTGATTTAACCCTGGCAGTACCAATCTGAAATGATAATACTGGTAAATTAAAAGATCTTTCCACCCTGAAGAAGAACAATGCCTTTCACAGTGACAGTTAAATACATCTGTAGGAGTGCAGCCTTGTTCAGAGAGATGGAAAGAGGATCATCTCTTCTTCCTCTCATTCTGTGTGTCACATCATGCCTCACTCAGTCTATCACCTTCTGAATCATTACCTAAAGGTTTTCTTCACCGTGGGATCTTTATCAGTTCTGGGCTGTGCTGTTGATGATGCATTAGGGTATCTGGATCTGAAAGATGACTTATGTCATATCTGACTTTCACCTTTTTTTTTTTTAATTAACCCCCCCCCCCCCCCCGCCCCCCCGATTTCTTTTAATGGCTTCTTTTTGGACATGCTTCCAGTGGGCTACAGCTCTCTGTCCATCCAGAGGCAGACTAAACATGGCAATCACTGCTAGCCTGTGCTGGACTGTAGGTTGAGTCACCTCAATTCTCCTCTTTGAAAGGCAAGAAAAGGGCATGGCAAGACTCTCTACCCATTAGCATTGCTGTGAACATATCACCATCCTCTGTATCAATCACACAATTAACTAAGCACTTCCCTTGGTTCAGAGCCATGTCTAAACCATGCTAGTTCTTTCTGTATTGCTCCTTTAAGATATTGTCCCTCCATTGTACCTATCTGCTCCCTCTTGCTATTTCATTTGAAAGCTCCTTGAGACCAGGAACTGCCTTTTGGATCTGCATTACTTCAGCCTGAGTCAATGACAAAATTGCATTTTCTATCTCCATTTCCAGGTTCAACATTGGCTTCAAAGGGAGGAGTACTTGTCTTCCTCTCATTTGCTTACACCATTTCTCTGAATGGAACTAAGACAGAATAGCAGCTCCAAGTCCTGTTAGGTTCTGGGTAGTCTGCTTTAGGTAAGTAAGGTTCGTTTTTAAAAAAATTGCAAACTAATACAATAACTAGATCAGTTTGTGTTGTTGAACACCACATTGACAGCATCTTTACAGACTCTCCTACCTTTCAGGAAGCCATAGAAACCTGTAAATTATTTTAGAGACAGAAGGTATTTTGGACAGACAATGAAGAAAAAATGTTGAGCTGACAGACAAATAGCAAGATTCTGCCAGATATTACGGCTGTTTGCGTGGCCCGCTGCTTGAGAAGGAGAAAAATGAGTCTGTCAGTTTTGTTACTGACAACTGCGTAATTCACTTCCTAAGTAAACTCAATTAGAGGCATAGCTATGGATGAGGAAGGGCCTAAAGCTAGATCTATAAAAGGATTAGAACCTGATAATTGTATAATGGAGAGTAAGAAGCTACTTCTGTTATCTTAGGAGTAGCAAGAGGTGCTTGGTAAAGCAGTTATTCAATGTTAATCATGGACTACCTTTGTGATAGAGCATTGCTTTCCATGATTTATCCAACCAGAGCACAAATGTTGTTAAATAATTGTCATGAGTTTAAGAAATAAATGCAGCTTGTCACTGTTTAATTTAAATCCAGGCTCTGCTGTATAGCTGGAATAAACTGCTGTATCTTCTTTTCATAGCCTGCTTTATAAAAGAAACCTACTATTTCTTTTCATAGTGCTCTGGCAGAATTCTGCAGTGCGTTACATCAACAGAATGTCAAGGAGCTGTATTTCCTCTCTTGAGCTGCATTTCCTATAAGGGCAAGTCTTTTGTGTCATGGTGAAATTCAGAACTGGCCCAAGAATTCTTCCAGGATACCTGCTCATTTAACCTTTACCAAAGGAAAAATGGCAACTTGCCTCTATTTTCTGTGAGTGAGTCTTGCATAGTTGCGCCGGTGCTGACAAGCAGTAAGCTGCACCGCCACGTATTCTCTAAGTAAATAATGGTGATTTTACTTTGGTGTTTATGTACAATGTCCAGGCATATGAGAAGGCAAGAGACAAAGAACAGAGAAAAATCTGGAGGGGAGCAGAAGCGGTCAGATCTCAAGGTCCTGCAGGAGCACAGGGAAGCTGGTCAAGAACTTGGGCGAAGCGTTAAACAAGAGAAGATTTGAACAAGGACCAGGAACAGAGAAGGGCAGCCAGACCTGCAGGGAAGGCAGGCTTGAAATGGGGATGGAGCAGATGAGTTTACAGCTACGATGACATTTCAGGTCCCACTGCCTTGAACTGAAACTGGGCTCTAGATTTCAATTATCGGGAAACAGAGAGAAAATGACATTTCTGTTGGCACTTCTTTCCACAAGTCGCTTTGTTACTTACGAATCAATCCCCATTCTTTCGAGGTGTAGCTCTAAAAACACACCAAGAGCAAGCCACCCACTAAGCTAACATATGCAAGATTAGGGGAAATTCCATACTTAGGGGAAATGGAAACATTTTTTACAGAGCTTTAATTGTTGGCTGCTTGAGATTGCTTAGGGGCTTAAGACACTAGACTAAAACCCAAAGGAATATAGCTGCGGGAAGAGAACAGTAAAGATGTTATATGCAAATGCATCACACCTCTGCTCTGTTTCACTGGCTCATTATTTCCATGTGTGTGTGCATGTAGCAACTATAAGAACTATATATTATAGTAAAAACAATTCTAAAAATGTCTTTTCATTCATGTTTTGGGAACTTGAATCAAGAGGAGCATTGCGCCTCTTCCTGTTTACGTGATCAGAGAGAGGTTCACATGTGGGAAGCAGGTTCCCTCTCAGAAGACACAAAAGCCAGATTATTCTGGCACACTAGAAAATAGAAATATTTCTGTGAAGCTGTGAAGAACAGAGAGAAGACGTTTGAAAAATAAATCTAACAGAATCCCAGTTGATTTGGATTTATGGCAGGTCTGTACAGGGATTTCCATAATTTTTGAGGAAAAACTACTTTTGAAAGCCACGAATTATACCTCCAAGAATACAACAGATTGATTATTCAAACACAGCTCAGTCAGAGAAGCAATTTGATCACAGGACAGAATTTTAAAATTGGATTTTTAAATGCAAATTTAAAGAAAGGCTCTCAAAATCAACAGCACTGGGTACTATTACAGACATGTGATTTATATTTACCTAAAAATATCATCCATTTTTCTTGCAGATTTGAGATTGATCCACTAAGTATAACATACACTAAGAATAGGACAGATTGGTCTCCGCTGTGAAATTTAGGTCTGCGTCTAAACTAAGATTAGATGTGTTTAGACCTGAGTTTTGATGTAGTTCTTTACAGAAATAACATTCAGTTGAGAAGCTGTGATTTGAAGACACCAGATTTTGATGACATTTACATTCAGACAAATTTCTGCATGACATGAATATTTCAGGACTACAGGACCTGAGTAAACTCAGACATATGTCTATATGCAACATGCAAAATACTGCCCAAAATATTTGGAAGTTGCATCAGTTCATTAGCCTAAAAAGAACCTTGTAATCTTGAGTTCTGTCCACAGAATTTCATCACTGATTTACTCAGGAAAAGTTAAGCATCCACTTAGGGAGCACAGCATCAAATATCAAAATATTAGTGAATCAGAAGTACAAAATATGGCTTATTTTTTATATGTTCTTAATATTTTTTTCTGCAATACCTTAAGAAAACTCAGTTACTTTTACTTGCTGTTCAACAAATAATGCACTAGATGTTAAAATGTCTGTGTCACACAATGCATTTAAATGACTGTATCCTATTTTTACCCCTAATTGAAATGAAAGACAGTCTTGCTAAAATATGCAGTACTTAAAATAGCCACCTCAGCATTTTGCAGAACGCTATCAAATGAAAAATATTGATATTCGGTTTCTCTTCAATTAGAATTCAAAAAACAAAGCCCAAAATTCAGTTCATTCTCTCTAATGCCAAAAATGCCTTGTAAAAGGTACTCTTTGCAGAAAGAAGATAGAAATTGGAATTCTTACAGGAAATCCAAGTAATCTTTTCAACCCTATATCCAGAAGACAGTGTAAGGATGGGAGAAGAAACACAACCCAGATTCTGAATGATGACAGAACATACAGACAAAAAGACTTGTTCTCCCTTTATTACCTCCACTTATCCTGTACTCCCAGTTACCTCCCACTCTGTAGACCAAGTGCTTTGCCAGCTCTTCAGACTTCCTTAGGGCCAGCTGGCAACTCGTCTGTTATTGTCATGTCTATATAAATAAGTTTTGTTGTTTCTTCCAAACAGCTCTACTAAGATCAGGGCTCCATATCCTGTTTGTCCTCCAAAACGTGGCAGGGATGTTTTTTCTTCTTCTAATCTCACCAAGCTACCTTCTCTCAGTACCCCTGTCATAAATTAGTAAATCGAAATCATCAAAGCCTGAGGATTTTACTGACTGATCAAGTATTAGAGAACAGACTCTTTATATATGACCCTTTATCTGACTGCTGTCTGAACACAATACATAAATTGAAGCATTACGTCTCTCTGCCACTCACAGTGGAAGGAAATGCATTGAGCTGGCAGTGGGAGCGTACTAACACTATTTCTCCAGACGCTGAACCAGAGCAACAAAACCTTCTGCCCATCTCCTCGACTTAACTCCTTACATAAAGACTAAAAATCACCGATTGAAAGAAAAATTCACAACATAAAGCTGTTTTAAAATGCTAGTGCTAATGCTTTAACTGTATTTCCATATTATGGACTGAAATAAGGAATAAGAAAACATTACAAAATGTTAATTTTAATAACTAAAAATTCTGGGCTAAGTAGTTATTTCTGAATTATAAGGAATGAATATGTACCATCCAAAACAATAGGGAGCAGATTAATCAAAACCCAAGAGAATTAGTGATGAGTCCAGAATTAGTGACAAGTTGAGACCTGTTGACAGATGTTTTCATTATAAGTACACTGACTCCAAAAATGCCTTCACTATGACCTGAAGGCCCCTTCCATCTTCCACCCTATTTTAAAAATATACTAGTGTTTCTGTTTCTAGGTAGATTCGGCAAAAACGTGTAAGCTCCTTTTCTCCCTATACATTAAGTGAAATCGAGTTCTTTCACATCTAACAACGGGTTTAAATATACAAAAAATGCACACAGTATCAGAAGTGCTTATGAGACTAATAGTAATAAAACAACTGCCATTGTAGGTCAGACAATGAATGTATAATGCACTGTGTTGAAATTCAATTAAAATGGTGGCTTCACCAATTTTTCATTGATTTTAATTTTCAAAGAAAATCACTGCAAATTTTGCTCCTGTATTAAAAATATGAGTCTGATGACAACATGATGTAATTTATTGCCTTTAAAGGAATGCATAAAAATTCTCCAGGATTAATCTGGAAAAAATGAGATTGATAGTATCAGCTTCAATTCCATATAATTTTTCCTTTTCATGTTGTTTGAAACCATTATGCATACTGCTGTGCCTTGCTTTCTATATTTTGCAACTCTCTCTTAGACAGGATACATTTCCATGATGGTTGAAGAGATTCCTGTGAGAATATATTTCTTAACTGCCTCTCTTGGGTGCTATATAGTGTAACTAACTTCTAAGAGCCTCCGATAAAGGATGGTCTAATAAGACTGCTACTGTTAATAGACAATGAGAATTGACTGTAAAGTTGAGTGAGACAGAATTCTATGAGAAAAGAAAAAATAGCATACGACATGTTTGCTTCAATGGAATATATGTAAGGACAGTGGCACGTGATAAATGTCTAAATTACATTTTACTGTGTATCCTCATGCATTGATATTTACCAGGGAGTAGCTAGCTGTTACAAATTCACACCGCAGTTTGCCCCATGCTATTCTGCTCTTACGTCCCAGCACAAAACACATTTAAAACATAGGCGATACAGAAGATAGTGAGAAATGTCTACACACGTGTACAGGACAGATCTTTGTTCCCTCACTTTACTGCATCTTGATTCACAGGACACTTGTGCACACGTTCAAAGCTTATGCCTCTTCAGATGCTTATCTGAATTATAGAGTGCATGATTGTTCTGAGCAAGACATTTGCCAAATGAGTAGCACATAAATTGAGAACTGATCTTAGGGGAAATAATATGCAAGAGGAGTACTGCTGGTAGAAGACAGTTTAAAATATTCATAAGGCTATTGAAGAATGCTAAGCAAAAATTTCATGAGGATGAAGAGAAGTGTTCATTGGAGAAAGAACCTGTTACTGTTAAGCCAGCAGCTAGAGTGAGTTACATACCAGCTGCTCCCATTGAAGACCACACTTCATATATCTTGTTTCAAAAGAGTCTGTAAGTTTTTGATACTCCCTAAAGGATTTTTGTCTGTATGTGGGTGTGCCTGAGTGAAACCAGCAAGCAATTTGGTGCATTGTCATTCTGTGTGCAAGACAAGTGTAAGGCTGGAATAACAGATTAATGCAGAACAGGGAAAAGCCTCCAACACAGACTTGCTCAGGTCACTCTCAAATCTCCACCTGCACAATACCCACTTGAGGAAAAGAAAAATAAAAAGAAGAATAACCAAGCTAGAGTTTGCTGACAAGTGCAGATTCGGACTGTGCACGCCTCTATTTTCAACAACAGTGATAGCGAGGAGTATGTTTTTGAAGGTGTAGAGTGGGAAGAGGGCTTTTGAAGTACAGAAGTAGCAGATGGAAGAAGCGGATTAAGATAGCAATGATGGGGTAGTTATGGGGTAGCAAAGAGCAACAAATCTCCTGGGACTGGATGGCATGAGACAGCGTGAGCCCAGTGACAGCAGAAGCTGGGAGGAGAACAGTGGGTAGCAACCGCCTTGGAGCTTGAGAGGTACTTGGAAACAGCAACAGCAGGGGTCACAGGCATGCAGCCAAGTGCATTAGGAAGGACTAGTTGCTGTTAAAGAACCTCACCTACATCTGGTCAGCTGCTACAACCATAGGCCCTGTTACGGCCATCAAAGAAGATAAACCGCAGCTGCGCAGTGGATAGAACGATGCAGAGCCGCACACATAAATCAGAAAGAGAACAAAGAGCAGCGCTGCGGAATCAGTAGGGATGTTTCCTCCCCCGTGGCTTTCGTGTCTGTTCTGAGCCTTGGAGAATGTCTTTGCAAACTGACACGCAGCTCTCTCTCCAGCTTTTCAGGCTCTCAGCATTCCCTATCCTGAAAGATGCTGGCTATTAAAAAGCTTTTAAATTCTGATTTCAGAGGTGCTCAGCCCTTGAAACTCCAATCAGTCTCAAAGGGAATTGCAAATAAATCTTCCTAAAATTGTATTTATGTGAAAAGAATTCAATTATCTTTCAACTGCAAAGCTGAGATTGCTTTTTTTCATTACAGACAGACAGATTTTCTTTCATTTTTGCCGTTAAGAATTTATCACAATAATGTTATTGTTTTACCTTCAAATTAGAAAAAAGTCACGAAGTAACAAACAAAATACCCACTTCCTTCTCTCCTCTTCTGTGTTTCTTGGAAGTCATTTGTTTAGTGTTTCTTTCTGTTTGTTTTCATTTCATCTTTGTGAATTCAAAGTTTCAAGTATACAATAAGAAATCCTAGTCCTGCAGTTTCCTTGCAGGCAAGTTAATTTATCCGACATGTATGCTATCAGAAGTTAAATCTTTGTCATCAAAGCTGTGAATTCTATGTAAGCAAGCTCCTGTTCCTATTGGAGTTAATGTTGCTTGGTGCAGATATAGGGCCTACCTCTTAGGAGCAATTTGAAGAGGAAACATTGCTAACTTAGAGAAAACCTGAAGATTGGAACAATAGTTTTAAAAATATTAATCAAGAAACCTAAATAGAACAAGGTATTTTAGTTTCGACATTCATTCAAGTCTAATTTCATTTTCATGTGCTGAAAATTATGAGTAGCTACTAGAAGATTTTGCATTTTGGAGCATATAATCTCCAGAGACTATCATCAGAAGATGTGGATGCAGGATGGCGATTCTGTTTTCCATGCTGACACAGGCTGTTCTAGCTCTTCAGATCAAAAATGTTGTGCAGGAGGAAAGCACCATTTGTAACAATCACGAGAATTAGAAATAAGCTATATTAATATTTTCCATCTGTCAAGAGGGAAAAGTCAGAAGTATGGTTAACTGAGATGCTTTCACTCTTTGCTGCTAAATAAAGTTTAAATTTAAAGGATATATCCCTGAATAAACCCTCAGTTAAATGTCAGAACATATTCCTGCTTCAAAGCAGTTTCAGATGTGTGCAAAAGGTCCTCCTTAGCCTCTCTGCATGCCTTCTCTTTAGTATTAAAAAGCAAACACAAGCGAGACAGCTTTAAAATTACTATGTGAACCAGAGTCACCTGTGCATCCCAGAAGTCCTTCAAATGAATGGTTTGTCAAAATCCTCACAAAGGTAGGGATTAAAACCACTGAACTTAAGGTATTAGAGACAATACACATATTTGTCAGGCCACTGTGTCTGTAACAGAGTTCACGTGAATGTGCCAAACAGCATCTGTGCCTGCCAAGTGTATTGCTCCGCTTTCTGCATTGAAACATTCCTTTGGCACAAAGGGCTCCAAATATTGCGGTGGCAGAAGGCTCGGAGTTATCATACAAATAATGTTGATACCTTTTACACAGCTATTTTAGTCTATCAAGGATGAGTACAAATGGAAGGGGGCAAAGGAAGAAAATTTGAAACTATAACAATAATTCTGAATTAACAGGGTTTCTCTTGCAAGGTCATGTTTCTTCTCTAATTACTTCTAATTAGTATTAGAGGAAATGACTATGAAGTGCCAGTTCTGAAAGAAAAAGAGAATGGGTACTGGCTTCATTTCTCCTTTGAAAATACATTTATTTTTCATTTCTTGTAGCTGTTTTTAGATTATTGAATGGAAAAAGGTCAATAACCTTTGGTTTGAGGTAAACCAACTGTCACTTTTTCCCTCCTGTCCCACTTCACCTCCCAACATTGCCTTTAATACCTACTTATCCTTATTTTTTACCTCCTAGACATTTATAAAAAAAGTATATGGCTTATCATACATTGAGACATGGCCTACTAGGATTGATAGGCATTGGTCTGTAACAGAATGGTCCAGCTGATCTGCCAGGCCTTTAATGGGTCCATACTCTGAACAGTGGTGGAATGACAGCCTCTTTGGAAATCACTAGTAGAGATTTGATGGTATAGCATAGATGGTATAGCATAGATGATGGTGCATTAGGGAGTGGAAAAGTTTTACTAGAGTACAGAAAACTGTTAAAGAATCCTATTCTACAAAACGCTTTTAATCACTGCCCTGACTTGCGGTCTGACATGCAACATACCTCTGCAGGGTTTTCATGTTTCCTTGTTCCATGGAAGGGCCACTGAGCTCTAGGGAAGGCAGATGGACAAATACCAAGTGAATTCCAGACTGACATCAATCCATTCAGGGTTCATGGCTGAGCTGCAGGTCAATGGGAATTTTCTTTGCCTTTTTAGCGTTGGAAGTATCAAAACCCATGATTCTTCTGGAAAGGGGAAAGACCGAAAATTCAGTCAGCTAATGAGAATATAAACTGCTGAGATCAAAATGTCAGTACAAGCACTTGGTCTGAAATACAGGGTCCTAATCACTGGAACTGATGGATAAGAAAAGAACCATTTCACATCTGACAAAGCAAAATGTAATTACTATAAAAGTGGTGATAGGGCAGGTAAATGACTTGCCCCCAAATTTAAAAAGTCAAACCTAGTTAATTATATCTCAGCTAATAAAAACAGCAGTGATAAGACTGTTACAGATTGGTGAAAAATTAATGAAGTCTTTAATGAACTTCATGGCAAATTACATAAATCAGAGCTAACTTAATAAAAGCCCAGAAGATTTTTAGTAGCGATTAGATTTTTCAATTGCTGAAAGATAAAGAAAATAACTCTACTAAAACCCTCTCTTCTCTACTGGAAGATTCTGAAAGACATTGAAGTAGCGGAAACAGTGCCAATGAATGATAGGTTCAACAGTGAGATCATTAAATAAGCTTAAGTTTTATTTTTAAATGGTCGTTTGCAGAGCTGACCAGAAAGTATTTTGAAAACCCTGCGTATCAAACAACAAAGTCAATGTTTCTTTTTTGATGAATATGAGGAAAGATCCGTGCATGCTGTGTAGACACACATATAAAACAACATGTTTCACACAGTGAAGGTTTTTGCTGGACTTGCAGTAAGTGATAAGCAGCCTTTGTTTGTAGAATTGTTTCAATAATTATTTTAAAAAACCCCAAACCCCAAAGAGGAACAAAAGGCAAACTTAGTTTTCAACAGAGTCAAGTCAGATTCCAAGCACTTCAGTAAGATCGGGATTCCTCACAGCACTACTGTGAGATAACTTTGCATTAAATGTCCAAGTGTTTGGATGTAGACATATTTGTAAATAGGCAAAAATTTCAACAGGGAGATTTAGGAATAGGCACAGATAGCACTTGGGGCCTGATTTCCATTGCATGTCAATATGTTTAGAAACTTAGCTTTCCTGCTTGCCTCTGAGACTGTACTTGCAATTAAACCGTCAAGAATCATATGTTGAAAATTTATTTCAGATTGAGAGAAGAGCCTAGGCCTCCTGCAGGTTTTTCTAATTTATGTTACTTCTCAGGGGCTAGTGAGGGAGAGGGGGAGAAGACGAAAAAAAATTGTGCCCTGTCTCCTAAACGATGCCAAGAAGTTTAGGAGCCAAATTAGTCACAAAAGAATCACAGGCAAAGTCATTAAAAAAGCTGGTTTATTTCTGAATTTATCAAACTGGTGAAAATAAATATTCCTCCCTCATTTTCAGAGTTGCAGAGTTGTATCAGAAATAATATTCTAAACAACTATGGCTGAGTCTATACAAATGGAGAAATCCATTACAGGAGTTAAGGATATCATGAAAGGGTGAATGAAGAACAGGTTTTGTGGCTTGCTTCCAGCAAGATGGCTCTGAAAAACTGTAAGACCATCATATAATTTGTAAATGCAATGACCTGTTTTATAAAAACACTTCCCCCCCTCCCATAAATTTTACCACTCTATACCCTCCACAGCACCTGTAGTCACATCACAGCATCAGAATCCCCCTTAAGCCTTCCGTATCTCCAAGAGCAACCCAGCAAACCTGTGCTCCGGCTACCTGAAGAGCCAGTACATTGCAGATAGGCATAATGAAAACTTAAGGAGTGACTCCATTCCTTGTGGTTTGCTGGTGGTTGAATTCACCAAGCAAAAGTCAAAAAAAATATTTTCCCAGAGTACTGCAATCAGTTAATGAAAGCATTGCATAAGAGTTGCCAGCTTAATACTTCCTAACCAATGATATCCTGCCTTTTCCCTTTTTCTAAGCTTGGTTTCAATTTCTCTTTAAATCATAAAGCAAAGTTTTGCTTTATGAAATTTCCAATTTCAACCCCAAATTACACCACGAAGCCTTCACCTGAACTAATCCTCAGTACTTTACCATGACCTTATAAAAAAAGACTTGCCCAGACACTGACAACCATGAAGACTGTTTAACAAAAATAGATAGATGGGTGTTTAAATGTTGAATTCTATCTTAAACATTGACAAATTATCCAGTACCCACACTGACAAGCATGAAGAATCTCTTTAACAGTAGGCATTTTGTGATATGAGATCGTACAGGAGTTACCATTCTGTTCAGTAAGTGCGGCACATTCTGATGCAGCCAGAGCAATAAAATGCAACAGAGTAATAAAGAAAAAAATTGTTTTAATAACACCTCCCCAGCAGGACAACTGGCCGCTCAGAGGACATCTGTCTTTGCACAAGGAGGCTTTTGAAATTACCTTTGAGCACCGCTACAGGAAAGGAGATCGGAGCAAGGGTTCTGCTGTTTGTACTCCATACTGTGAGCCAGACAGCAGAAAGTGGAAGGGAGAGGCTTATTGCAGGCTTGGAGTGCAAAGCTGACTGAGTATAAGTCAGTAAGGTCTTTCTCCTAAGACAGGTTGTACAGAAGTGCAACAGGAAGAGTTTTCAAAGCAGCAGTACCATCTCTTGCACACAGGGCTGTTGCCCGGGGAAGTTGCACTGTCTCCAACCTTGGAGGCTTTCAAAATCCAACTGGATAAAGCCCCAAGTAACCTGGTCTTACCTGATAGCTGACTCTGCTTTGAGCAGGAGGTCTGATTAGAGACCTCCTGAGGTCCACTCCAACCTGAATTATCCAATGACTCTGAGTGCAGCTGGACCATCACTGTGCCCAGCCACAAGTATGGAATTTTCCTTTAAGACTATCCTTGTAGCTCTCATTTCAAAAAAAGTTGAAAAAATGTGTTCAAACTATTTGTATATAAATGTGTAACAATTTGTGATGAAAGTGTGCTCCATGCAGAATTGTGCTGTAACCATGGCAACTTCCATTGAGAGACATCCATTGTAAATCTATAAGGATCTCATTAAGAAGAGATTTAGTTGTACTAGTCACCGATTTATGAATATTCCAATCATGTAAAAAAGACCCCAGTTTCTTACAGAATTGTTTTTAAATAGTGCAGCTGTGTGAATAAGAATGCTATCAGAAGCATTTACATTGAGCAGTTGCTAAATTTTATTTTATGATTCTTCTGCAACTTCGATAATTTGCAGGCTAAATTGGAATCCTTTGCTATAAAACCATTGCAGGTTTACTTAGTCAAGCTTCTAGTATTCCACTCTTCTTTGCCCTATTACATTTTTCATATATAGACGACTGGTAAACGTGTCTTTCTTTAAATACCCAGCTTCTTTCGGGAGGGTAAGTTCAGAAATAAAGGAAGGTTCCCCCCTCTTAGCACTTTGGCTGTAACCTCTCCTTAAAATCATTAGCTATCTGTTGCCTCTCACCTAAGACAAAATACCGAACCGATGTTTCCGTGTGGTTTCTGTCCATCTTGTAAACTTTCTCACTGAGTATTGGCCTTCATTTCTCACTAACTTTTTGTAAATTCTCAGATGGTGGACTTGTTTCTAAGGTATCAAACTCAGTGTTGAAATTTGGGATAGTTGTTTTGTGCCTTGCTGACCAGCTGGTTTACCTACTTACAACCACAATTTAGGATACATAGAAATACGTCCTTAGAGGAGAGATTAAAACTTTGCAGAGGACATTGAGGTTACAGCTTATACATTTTTTTTTTTTACTGTTGGTTTACTAGTACAGTCAAATGCAGAAAGAGAATGAATCATGAATCACCTAAGCTCTGTCTGCTTTTCTTAATACTAGAGCAGAACAAATCCCATTCAAGGTGTATTTCTTTGCATGGGAAGGCATCAGCCAGACATCAATAAAGTCGATATATTCCAAATAGCATTTTAGAAATTCAGAGCAGCCTCCTCAAAAGAGCACAGCTCTGGGGACAAAATAACACTGGTGATATTTGATAACAGAGTATATTCATGAAGCAAATATACATGTAACATGGCTAAATACATTGGTAATAATTTGGGGGTTTTTTGGTCTTTTTTTGATACTGTTCTGATCGCATTTACTTGGGTATTAAAAACAGCATCTAGAGAAGCCCAAGGGCCTTCGAACAAACTCTGCCTGATGATTAACTGTGCAAAGATACAAGAGGCTTTGGGGAGCCTCAGATCACAGGCATCCAGGCTCGTACAGACCACCTGTTTTTTGTACTGACAGCAGAATTTCTGCAGATTTTACAGGCCAGTAATATCTTTTCCTGAGAAAAAGGGACATACCTCCTGAAATGGTTTGGAAATTACTAAATTTACATTACTAAAACCCATCTGAAATGCCTAAAGCAGGCTTGGCCTTTCACATAGATGTGTTTTAATACATGAAGTTTAATGTGTTGTTGAGGGGAAAAAAAAGTAAAAGACTTCCACTACTCTCCTGTTAAATTTGTCTAATGGAAGAATACTTAACTCTTCAGAGATGTTTAATTTTGCAGGACCTTTCATGAACAACACCAAGCACATTAATATAATTACTCATTTCTACACTTCCCTTTTCAACGAGAAAAAAGAAATGCTGTTTGTACAGCTAGAACACTTAATCCAAACTCCCTTTTCCATTACTCCAGCTCTGATACACCCAAGTATTTATTCATGTCTTGACCCCTTTTTTTATCTCTTTACAAATCACGTCAGTCTTAGGGAAATTTCACGTTATCAGCAACACTGCATCCTGCTGCGCAGATAACACAGCTCGCATGTTAACATTGCCTGTAGGTTACAATTCTGTTGGATACCTTCATGGAAAAGGAAGAAACGTCATAAATTTTGGAGGCGGCTATTTTCTTCAGCTTGCCAGAGGGTTAAAAGCAATTAGTTGCATCTCATCAAAATGGCAGTCTTTTACAGAGCATACACTTGTCCTATTTTCTCATTTGTCTTCCTTTTAGTACAGTGGTTCAGGATTGTGCTTTAGAATTCGAGATTTGACCTACACCTCATTTTTAAACTAAAAATAGTCCTCCCCCACTGTGATCCCACTTTTCTAAACAGGTCACTCTCTTATTTTTGGAAGGCAGCAGTATGTAACTTTGGGCATTTCTCCCCACCCCCAAGTGCACATAGAAAAGGGAAGATCGAGATTTTAAAAGTGTAGCAGACACAGCGAATGCTCAGCCCAAAGAATGAGAGCATCCAAACGTACCCGTGGCTCTGGCTTTAGTCAGGGTCTCATTAAAGTCTGTAGCAGCAAACTTTCAAAACTGTTCTTTGATTTTTGGCTCTCCCCATTTTGGAAACCACAATTTGCCACCTTACAGGATTATTATTCACAAACTCAGAGCACTTCCCACAGCACTTCCCCCTCACCTGGAGAACTGCCTCCGAAACACAGGCTGGAGTTGTTCTCTCCCATATATGCAGCAGAACGAAGGTGAAAGACTGATGTGCACGGAAGCATGGTTGGATGGGTGTATCTGGTTTAAGGTACATATTAGATCCTCATGTGTTTTTAGCCACTGCCTTTGGAGCTTTCAGCCTAGTAATTAGTTCACATTTTTAAGTGATCCTGTAATAAAGGAAGATCTTTTTTACCATATGTCACTCCTTCCTCCGTTATTGGAAATAGAAAAGTGAAAGGCGCACCCAGCTTATGGGATGGATGGGTTGAACAAGCTTTCATTTAAATATACTTACTGTGACATGCAGTAGTTATGAACTGGGATTTCTTTGTATTCCATAAACTTGAATCTGAAGTTTCTAAGAGCAGCCGTGCTTCCACTGAGACAAGAATCATTTTGTTCCGACTGCGGTTCACAGCATTCACACATGCAGTGCTTCCTCATGGGAACCTCAACTTTTGTTTCTTTCACAGTGTTAATAAAAGCCAGATCAAAAATATGCGGTTGCCCTTTGTTATGGAAAACACAACAGTGCTGCTGCAGCTAGTTAACTAAGCGGTAAAGCCCAGGGACAGGAATAATTCCCTGTGCTCTCCTTCTGTCAACTGCCAAGCCAAGGGAGTACAAAACTGTCTTGAAAAAATAAGAGAGTTCTGAGCTGTACTTTTAAAAACCTTCCTCTGGTCAGGGCCCATCCTTTCAGTTTGATTTCCACTTCCAATCTCTCTGCATGAATGTATTCAGATATGATTATCAGCTTTGCTCTACAGCACCAAACCACCATTTAGCTGCTGTATCTCATAAGGCCGGGCAGCGGGAGGAGCTGATCTGATTGCACATATATTTCATGCCTCTGCTCATTTGTAGAATGGAAGTAACCGTACTAGACAGTTGCACAAAATATTTAATTGGATAACTTATCTTGGCTATTGTCAGAGCCAGATTAGGAGATAAGCAGAACATACCGAAGCCTGCAAAAGCCAGCACCTACAGCCAGTAACACGATTACATCAGAATCTCAGATTTGTTAGTAGGAAAACAAGACAATATTTCTAGCTGTTAATTATGAAAAAAAAGCCGGAAAGCCTGGAGGCATCTCTGTCATGGTACTGAAATATGCTAAAAACCCCAGGCTGCCTTAATTCAGGCCCGGGAGTCACGCCCATCTTTACTACCTAATTAATTGTAAAGATGAGCTTGCAGGAAGTGCAATTATCTGTCTTTTCTGCTGAGTTTCAAGGTATTTGGCAAAGAGATTGGCAAAATTTTGTATTTGCTGAGCAGGAAATTTGTCACTCATTATCATTTCAGGAAGCTAAAAGTATTTGCAAATTTGGCAAATAATTTCAGTCAAAGAAAGTAGGGAATTTTACAAGAAATGTTTCAATTTTGAATATAGCTTTGTTCAAAATAGCATTTTCAATTTTAAAGTAACTTTTTTAAAAAAGACAAAAGATTGAGAACAAAATTTTTCAAATATAACACTTCATTTGGTCCACAATATCATGTTTTGTGTTCTGCCAAAAGATCCTGAAATATTTTGTCTCTTTGCAATCAGAAATAATTTTCTCCATCCATACTTTTCACCTAGGCCACAAAATTCATATCCCATTACCCCACCAGTGCCCCTGAGTCTAGTGTGGCTCATTCCTGATACAACAGCCACTTGTATGTTAAAATGCAAAATCTAACGTGGACACTCCCAAAATTCAAAGATGTTCAAATACAATCTTGTTCAGAACACCTTCCATGACAAGCATTCTTCAATTCCTAGCGAAAGATTTTTTAAACTAGTAAACCCCTACTATTTTAAATAGCACTGATGTTTGTTTTGAGCTCATGTGGCTAGGATGCTGCAGCAGTTGGCAGGTGATGGAGTGGTCCCTTTAGAGGAATGTTACCTTTAGCAGGAGGTGCCTGGTCACACTAGAGCAGTCATGCACAACCCCGCAGCCCAGGGTAGAGGCTTTCAGAAATCGGTTGCTGCTGCCCGAGTGTCAAACCTCTCTGAGATAGTGCTGACATCAATCAGAAAAGCAACAAACTACAGTTGCTGAAAGCAGCTTCAGTGTATAGAGGTGGATTTACTTCTCTGGAAGGAATGAATATAATACAGCAGCCATTGTAGAAAATAATGAATGAGGTAAAAAAAATGCACGACTAGTCATTTGGGCCCAAGATTTTAAGAAGATTTGGAAAGGGTTTATTTTAAACACAAAACTTGCACAGGAAAAAATGTTAGTAAATGTTTATGTGCTCATTGCAGTGGCAATGTTGGTTTTGGTTGGATTGGAAGCAATTTGAAACTGAAAAACAGTAGTAGTACATTGTCCTGGTTTTGGCTGGGACAGAGTTAATTTTCTTCCTAATGGCTGGCATAGTGCTGTGTTTTGGATTTAGTATGAGAAGAATGTTGATAACACACTGATGGTTTAGTTGTTGCTAAGCAGTGTTTACACTGGTCAAGGACTTTTCAGCTTCCCGTGCTCTGCCAGGTGCACAAGAAGCTGGAAGGGAGCATAGCCAGGACAGCTGACCCAACTGGCCAATGGGGTATTCCATACCATATGATGTCATGCTCAGCATATAATGCTGGGGGAAGAAGAAGGAAGGGGGGGACGTTCAGAGTGATGGCGTTTGTCTTCCCACGTAACCGTTACGCGTGATGGAGCCCTGCTTTCCTGGAGGTGGCTGAACCCCTGCCTGCCAATGGGAAGCAGTGAATGAATTCCTTGTTTTGCTTTGCTTGCGTGCGCGGCTTTTGCTTTACCTATTAAACTGTCTTTATCTCAACCCATGAGTTTTCTCACTTGTACCCTTCCGATTTTCTCCCCCATCCCACCGGGGGGGAGTGAGCGAGCGGCTGGGTGGGGCTTAATTGCTGGCTGGGGTTAAACCACGACATACATTGACACTGAAGAGCTAATCAGGCAAGGAATCTAAGGAGCTCATCCACATGAGGAAACCACTCTTGAGTAGATAACCCTTGCTAACTCTTATTCTAGAGCTTAAAAGGACTTATTCTGAACTCAGAGACTCTGAACTGGATTAAAAAGCACTATTACTCTATTGTAAGAATCTGCAAAAAGAATTAATCGGAAATAGCTATTCCACATTAAATTTAAAAGCTGTTTTTACACAAATTAATGACTGTGTAGAAAAATTGTAACTGAACAGTCTAAGTCTAAGCTCTTCCTATGAACTTTAGTTACAAGATGACAGGGGATCATCCACCACTATTGGAAACTGGGAAAAAGCAGTTAAGTCTTTGCACCGAGACCCTATGACCAGACTTACAGAGGTTGTGCTAGTAACCAGGTGGGACAACGCCAAGAGGATGCTCACTATACAGACTTGGTGTTTCTCTCGCGTGAAAAGTTGCAACAGAACACAAAAGCATATAGACCTCAAGCAGAATTTAATAAACCAAAGTGAAATTGGGTATACGCCTCAAGAAGAATTTAATAACCCAAAGTGAAAGTGGGGAAAAATAGAAGTGCAAGGCTACTATCTTAATCCTGAAAGCATTTATGCTGTTACATAAAACTAACTTCCTAAAATTAAATCCAAGGCATTAGCATGAAGATCCTGAAAATACTTAACTTCACTTAGTACAAAATACTAAGTAAATACAAATAAAAAGATAGAAATGGTATTTACTTAAGTGTAAGTGATTGCAATAATATATACACTATCAACAAGCAAAACCATCTTTGAATTTTTAAGGTTTGCTTTTCTTAACCCTAGCAAAACGGAAGAGGAAGCAAAAACAGAGATGGAAGCACTAGTATTTTGAAGAAAAAAAGCACAGCTCTTTTTTAAGACTTGAAATAATGTTGCTTAGAAGCCATCCCCCTTCTTCACTGCTGTTCCTCTCCATGCCTCCAAAAATGATTCATCTGCAACTCGTATTAATATTTTTCTTACTGCATCACATCTTTGATTTGCTTTTCTACTACTGCTAGAGTGGCTAGACTAGTCTAACTTTGTCCAGTCCTCAGTGCCTGAAAGCCTATGATCTTTGAATACATTTGTGCTCCCTCTCCTTCATAAGTACTTGCAAAGTCACAATCTTAGCAGGTCTAGTGATCTCTCCAGCTGCTGAGGAAAACTTCCTACTTTTGAGTTACAGCTCCTTTGGGACGCACTCTGTGCCTCTCATGCCAAAGGGAAGCTGCAGCAGTGAGTCTGCAGGCAATAGCAATTTGATTGTTCAGATCTCACCACTGCTTTAGTATAATAATTGGGGCCATATAGGGAAAAATGAAGGGTTGAAATTGTCTTGAATAGCATGCCTTAAAAGTCAAAAAGTTTGGTATACTTTTGTCACTCCTACTTGCTGAGAGGGTCCTGCTGACCTTTTTGTTATTGTTGGTTGTGCAATGGACATTCATATTTTCCATACTTGGAAAAATTTCTACTGTTCAGTTGGTGGTGACTAGAGATACTGAGCTCAAGGTAAAAGAATATAATCCAACCATAATCAATATTATGCTATTATGTTAAAAACCAACATTTTTTCCTCTCCCTCCTTGTCCTTAAGCTCTCAAAGTGAAAGATTTTTGAGACTAGACCTTTGCTCCAGAGTTTTGAACAAGCTGTTGTAGCGTATCACACAGCTATTTAATTTGCTCTGTAGCTGTCACGGCTGAGTGACAGAGTCCTGTGAAGAATTCTTCATATGCCTGATAACAGTAAACAATGACACAGGACAAAAGAAACCAGCATTCATTTGATAATGTTTGCCCCTAATCTCTCTCCAAAGGAGCTTCCCTGGATTGGCCATGTCTTCTGGTCTTTAACTAAATGTATAAGAAGTTGTAAATGATTTTAGATGAACAGTGTTGCAGTGTTTATTCATTCACTCAATTTCAAGAATGCCTGCCAATGCTCAAGGAAACATAACCCTAATGAAGCACTTACAGAATGTCACAGAAAATCTAAATTAATCTCTGAGGTTTTTGAAGTATTCATTAAAATATATTAGAATGCAGAATGTTCTTCAACCAAAAAGACAACCCTGTTACTGCAAATTTCATTACAAATTTTCAGTGGAGATAATCATATATAATTTAATATAAAGTGATAAACCTTCTAATGGTATTTTGGTCTGATCTACACCATTTAAAAGAATTGTAACAGACTTATTTTCTAAAATGTCAAAAATCAAACAGAAAGAATGATGGCCTGTATTTGAACAATTTCTATAAAATTACATTTAATTCTTTTAAGACTGTATAGGACTGTTTCAAAGTTGAGGAAAACACTACTCACTAGTTCAAGATTTTCCAAAGTATTTCCACTCATATTTCCACTAAAATTAACAAGAGAGTTATGAGTACACTGAACAATGATTTTCCTTGATGTAGCATAACCAATCAACCTGATCTCGTTGAAGACGTCCCTGCCCACGGCAGGGGGATTGGACTAGATGACCTTTAAAGGTCCCTTCCAACCCAAACTATTCTATGATTCTATGATTCTATAACCATGAAAAAGTTTGAGGTTATTGAAAGCACATTAAGATTGGTTCTTCTATTCTGGGATGCAGGAATTTATTCAACTGCCTGTTCTTTCAATTTTCTATTTATGCCAGTCATCAAACTCATCTCTCTTTTTCTGAAAAATGCAAAGGACACCTTTGTTGGGTGTCCTGCCAAATAAAAGCAGGTAAACAGGGGTGAAATAACTTACTTGGTATATGTGAAAAATGGTGAAATAAGATTTGGTGAACTCCTTGTCTTTAAAAATTACAATCTGCAGAAACAAATTAATTTTTCCCCTAAGAAATTTGAGTAAAAGTGGCCCATGCACAGAGATACTGCTGATTTTCAAGCCTTGAAATGTGTAAGAATCTAAGAAGCATGAGAAAACATACAGCATCCACTTGTAAAGGTGGCAAGACTGTGTTGATTTCTAGTACTTCTTAGTGTGGTGACGAAGGAGAAAACCTGGGAAAAAATAGCTCGGATTCTCCTGTTTCCTTATACAAGGCAGTTTAATTCTGGTAGAAAAAGGAGTTAATATTTTTAGTTTTCAGTCCTTCATTAATGATTCTTTTTCTTTTCCTCTCTCCCCCTTGTGAGTAGGGTACTGTTCTAATGTTAACATGTACAGCATGATGATTTCATTAAATGATTTGCTAAGACCTCATGCATAATCACTGCATTGAAAAATAATGAATAGTCATTTATGTCTTGTCAATTAGTAATATGCAATAATAAGGGCTGATACTGGTTTAACCCCTAAACCATACCTGAGGTGGTGAATGCAACTTGGTGAGAGTTGGAAAAAGCAGCTAGACTACCAATGGCATACCTAGAGAAGGCATTTTGGCTATTGCACTTTAACTAGATCAGAATGCCTAATTGAGAATTAGTCTTGTGTCATGTATCAATTGTATATCATTAAGAGATACAAATTTAGGTTTTATTTATTGATGATAAGCAATTGCCAGCAGGCCTCTATCTGCTCATATGCTTTTAGGTTCCTTAAGACATTTCCCTTAAAGGTCTTCTAAATTGGTAGATACAGATTTTCTATGGAAAACTGTAAGAGTTTGCTTATCCTGAGAGAGAGATTATAGTATTGTATTGGTAAAGAAAGGATAGATTGTTTTTCCTTTGTATTGTATAATTCTCCGTTAAGATTATGGTAATGACTCTTTAACAGAGAAGTCTATAAAAACCTTTGAAAACCTCCACAAATAGTTTAAAATAAAGAGAAAAGAACAAAGGCAAATGGAGGCTTCCTGTAGTTGAGGTTTAGCATCTCTGGTGATGCCTGCCTTGAGACAGAATATATAAGTACAGAAAAGATGAGACTATTCTTCACTAAGCAGAAGGATATTTTCTTGACAATGAAACAGGATAACTATCTTGCAAAATCCTAAACCAACAAATGGTAGCTTAGCTTGATCCAGCTACTTAACCCAAAGACTAGCTCAAACCTCTTAGCTACAGAGTGAGAGACCACTTGTTATTGCTATTTGCCTACATTAGGGTTTAAGGATGACTTTTTCTCAGTTTAGTAAGATAGTTGTACCAATACTATACAAATAGGACCTACAGAGACTCCTTGAACATGTAAGAGCCAAGAATTCACATAACTTACTTTCAGCTAACATTGACCATATTGACTTTTAATTCTTGCTAGAAAAATTGGTCCTGCTCATGGCTTTTGAAAGCACAAACTGTATAAAATCTTTTCTATGATTTCCTTGGAAGTCTGGTGCTCCGCTACTCTAGTACCAGACACAAAAATTACTAATATTGTCATGCATCATATCCATTTTGCTGGGGTCAATTGAGAGCTCACCAGAAACATATATTCAGTTGGACTTCTTTTTTTAAACACATAAGGCATTTAAAAAAGTGACACTTCTAAAGTGGTTTTAATAATACTGTAAAATTTCATGGTCACTTTGTTACAGCTGATTTGATTGGCACCTCAAAGGAGGCCAGTCAATATTAAACAGCGCTCAGTCTTTTTTTCTGTCAGTAGAGGAGAGATTCAAAATGGTTTTGATGGATTCAGAGACTGTTTCATATGATATTTTATTAACTTCTGCAAACTGTATGAAAACAATTCAAAATATCTCTTAGATAAAACAGCTTTAGCAAGAGCTAAATTGAGTCCCACGATTCAGCAATATCCCATATGGTACCTCGTATGTCACAAAACCTGCCTGGATCTTGAAAGTGAAGGTGATTTTTTTTCCTGTGGGACTTAAATCTGCATTACAACAAACCAAACACAAGTATGTTCTCCTTCCTGGCTCTCCATCTTAGAAAAATGCTATTTTTATGTTGCTCTGTCTTACAACACCATGAAATAAATTTAGTACTTATCTTCCAATGTCTACTGCTTGGGGTCTTGGAACTCTCTTGATATTTGCAGGCATGAACCACTGAAGAATATGAATAATTAAATACACAAAAATCTACTTCCTATTGCAAATGGAGATAAACAGCATCATCTGAAAATACCTCCTGATACAATCTCCCATGCTGGCCTTAGGTCTATGAGATACAGATTTCAAACGGAAGATTTGGGACAGTCCTAGTTTGCCACTGATTGACAACAATAATTTTTTCTTGCATTTAGTTTATTTTCTGTGCTATCTCTGATGTCCTTTTGCAAAGGAAGATGGTAACATAGCTCTCAACTTGCTAAAGCATGAATGAGGAATAGCAAAATAACTTTTAATGTGGGAAATGTGAGGCCATATGGAATTCCTTTTATAGCATAAGCAGCTCTTTTTGCAGTCTTTCTTTGGAGATTTCTTATTAAGTAACTTTCAACATTCACAATGAGAGAACACAAAATCTCTGTGGAAATCAGGCAACTCTGGCACTAAAACAACCACTGCTTCTCTAAACGGTGAGCAGTGAGAGGCATGGCCAGAATTGGCTGTGAATTTGCCATTACTGGTACTTGATACTTAAAACGGTCACCTGATGCTCCAAAACATAAGGTTACACTATAGTGTACTATGCAAAGTCACAACTGAAGAAAACACATTTATGCAGTGGTCTGTTGCAGGTGGGGAGGTAGCTGACTTGGCAACCAATGCCTTATGCCCAGAATTTTTACTTTTCATCTAAAACTCAAAAATGCATGGAAAAAACCCGTGTACAAAACCAGTTCTAGTTATAACTGAAAAAAAAAGATCATGAAAGTGACTATTGCCAACAAACTTTATTTTGTGTCTTATAAAATTGGACTGATACCGATATCACACAAAGATAATAGCTGCTGAGCCATTAAGCAGATAAATGGATAAATGGAATACACGAAGAAGAGGTTGCCAAAGCAACGCCAGGTAATAGGCACATAAGGAACATTAATGAAGAGCTTTACACTTTCTGTATAAAACAGATACATAGACTGAGGAGATAGTAATTTTTTACCTGCAAAATTGGAGAACTCACCATTAGCAGCTTCTGATTTGCAAGAAACAAAAATGTAACAGCAATTCCCAAACACAGTATTTACTGAAACACAAAAAAAAATTCTATGTTAAAATTTTGAAATCAACTAGAGCATCAACTGGAGACATTCATATAAAATGGTTATTGTCCCTTTATGATGATCCTGCTCTTGATTTTCCACAAAACACAGAGTGATCCCTTGCAGTTTTTTCTCACTCCATCCTGACACATCAGCTGCTTCTGCAGTAGCAGTTGAATTACTTGAATTCTCACAACTCTACCAGCAAACTGTATGTTGCTCTACTAGTTTGTTACTCTGGCAAGGGAAGTGATAATTACCAAGATCACAAGGGCACCATCTAAAAACATTGTCACCTCCACCTCAGTGGCACAAATACACTTGTCCTACATGATCAGCAGAGAGCTTACTATCTATGCCAAAATTCACTTATGGAAACAATTTCATGTCTGCAGTTAAAATAATTGCCATTTTTCGGAAATACTAGTTATTTAAAGATGATATTTTTAGAAAGCATAGCAGATTGACCTAAGTAATTATTTCATTATTCACAGATCTTTAACTGATCTGTCTTTGGCATCATTTTTAATGCAAGCAATTACACAACCACTATTTTCCCTGTGGGTAGCAGGACTGGCCATTAACTCAGAGCCTTTCCAACGACTCCTATTCAAACTAACATTCATTCTGCAATCTCCACTGTTATTCTCTCCAGTGCTCCCTTGTTAGGCTTGTCTTCTGGATAGGCACATGCTTTTTGTCTGGCATTTATCTGAGTGTTCTTTAACACTGATTCCCTTTCCTTTCTGTTTTTGACCACAAAAATGAAAGTACTGGACTTCTGTAGACTGTACGTTTTGGCTAGGATAATCAGGATACTTGGTAAGAAAGTCTGCTTCAACTTAGTCCTACTACTTGCCACAGAAAGCAACAGGCTTTTCAGTAGATCTTTTCTTTCTGGAAGAACAACGATTACCTAATTTGAGAAAAATGGCTGTTCATAAGGCTACCAAGAATGATTTACTGATTGATAAGGGAGGGGACAACTATCATCAGAGCTGTTATTTTGCTAATTATATGAATGAAACCATCATTTAAGGAGCTTTCTGGCAGAAGGCTCTAATTCAAGAGTTCTGGTAATTTTGGTTTCTCGGCAGGGTTGTAAGTGGGCTACTTCACACCTATCCTTCACAGAGCTCTGGTGAGGAAGAAAACAGGGGAACAGCTTGCCACTAAATACTTGCCCTTTAAAAAGAAGTGTAGGAGAAAGAAGTGTGCGTTATTCTAGCATGACTAGATTTTCTCTGCTCTGAAGATTCCTCACCCAAAAGCACATTTTGCTGCTGATTCTTTTTTATTGTTCTACAGTCAAAGAATTCTAGTGCAGTAGCTGCTTTCCTATTTCTCTTTGAGAACAGTGCCACATCTTTCTCAACACATACCTCATTAAAACCCAGAAATTGCCTTATTCTGCAGAAAAGAAATTTTACACAAATAATATTACATGGACAGAAAGAATCGGAGCATAAATCTGAGGATGATGTTTGCTTATAAAACAAGTGAGAACTTGTGTGTGCGCATTTAAAGGAAAAAATATTCAGTGAAATAATCAGGACTGTTTAGAAGGAAAAAACCAACAGTGATGCTTCAAAATCAAAGATAAAGCAGAAAAAATATTTCGAAAAAATAGCATAGGAATAAACTGCTTAACCACTTGGTGTCACTCTTAACTCGCTCTTCAGTCAACTCAGCGCTTTCTATGCCAGCAGGAAACATAGCTGTAAGAAAGAAAACTGACAGACTGGGAAGGATTTCACTAGCTGTATTTTGGAAACAAAATTCAGATGTTCGGAGATTGAAATAGACTGACCTAACTATTCTCTAGAGGTTGCACAGTGGAGACATGTTTTGTAAGGACTTGCTGTCTGAGACAGACAATGACCATTCGTACTCCTTGTCGTCTGCAAAACTTGGTCTATTAAACCCGATTGTTTGACTTGTTACCATGTCCTCTCTAGTTCTCAACACGTACCACAAATGGAAGAACCTCGCAGTAGCTACCTTTGTGCATTGTTTTCAACAGAAATGAACTTGTTTGAAAAAGTATCACAAAAACCCTGTCTTAGTCACTCTGGTTAGAGAATAACTGCAACTTAGTTGCAGGATTGGACTTACATGAGCAACCTGCAAACCACCAATTTAAAACTTCTTAAAATAGTAGCCTTAAAAGCTAAACTAGTAGTTGACTTCTACACTTTTGTAGGCCACATTGCTAAAATAATCTGAATAGATCATACTAAGGCTGACAAGTGCAAACAGCACTCTATTCCATGCCAACAAGTATCAGGCAAAACAATCACAGCTGCCCCAGTCATCTTGTACAACCTTTGCACAGGGTATTACCTTACAATGCAGCGGGGAGATCACTAACTGATTCCTACCATGAATACATTTTTCCCAGCTTTATGTTAGCAACAACATTTGGCTTTCATTAGCATCACTGGGAGTGTTACTGGGAGTGAGATAACTTTATTTCTCAGCACAAATGTCACTGGCAATGTACCCTTCTAATGGCTTTGCCAATGGGATGAAGAGAGAATAATGGGTGGAAAAGAAGGAGCAACACTGACCCGATCACAAAATGCTTGAAAAAAGGTGGCTAAGGAGACACCATTCCAGCTTCTTAATTCTGCTAGTTTCCAGGGAATTGACTTTTGTATTTATTACCCACAGAGAATTTAGAAAAGCAGTATTTATAAAACTGCATACTCATATTTATAGTGTGGCTTATTAATGAGAATTTCAGAAACAACATGCTCTGGGATTTCCAATACTTGAGTGCTAACAAGAAAAAACAAAAAAAGTAATGAAAAAGCACTATAGGTGTCCTCTGCTGGCTTCCTGTTTATTGGCAATGCTCCTGGTGTTGGATATTTGGAAAGCATATCAGAATATCCTGAGGTGGATGGAGAAAAAAACCCCAGAGACCTGCAGCAACTGCATAACACTTCTCTCTGTTTTTCATCAGAAGCTTACTAATATAAACCTGTTTTCAAAAAAGTATCAATCTGAAATTCCTCAAATTAGTCTTTGAAGAGGATACTAATGTTTCTGCAATTTCTTGGCACAGAAAAATCCCAATGACCACTAGAGAGGTTTTGCTGTCTGCAAGGCAGCAAGGTTGGGTCTGTAACCTACTTTAGTTGAACCCTTCCTTTTAGCTCATCATCTCTCTGAACACAATCCGCAGAATTTTCCTTTTTTTTTTTTTAAATTTAAGTTCTTTCTACTGATTCTGCATCTTTTCTACTGCAAAAGGTATTAGGAGAAAAGCAGCTTACCTCTCCTCTTTTTTTTCCCCATCCCACCATCTTTTTTAATGCTCGGTTCCATCTTTCTTCCACAGGGTAATTCTGGGCACCACATGTAGTCATTTCTCCTGGTACTAACAGCAGAAACGCAAATATGATGCCAGTGAATCAGAATAGCATTACTGGTAACTCACTGAATGGGATGCAGAGCAGCAAAGAACCTGCCACCTCCTGCTTCAGCAGACACTTTCTCCCTCAATAGTACCTCTGCTCTCAATTCTCTGCAATAGTTTGTAAACTCTCCTCTTTTGCTAGCAGTCTTTCTCAATAATGCTTAAGTTAACCTACTTTATCTTCAGATTTTCTCCTGTGAGCTTAAAGTTTCATTCTATTTTAGCAAAGGGAGACTGCAGACAAAGTAGATTGATTTGTTCAATGTTATACAAGAATCCTGTGGGTTAGCAAAGAAACAAACGGAAGCCTACTGAATGACAGGCTACACTACCACTTCCTCGCTATCTTCATTGGCTACCTTAGACTCCTGTATGGATTTTCATATTTCAGGTTCAGTTCTGATTCTGACTAGGAACCTGGAATAAATCCAGTTGAGAGCTGCAGTCAACAACTCGCATTTCTGGAGTCAGCAAGGATGAAAGCTGCAGTGAACAGGGTTTGGCTTTGTTTTGGTTTCCTCATTCTGTTTTGTGAAGTTTACTTCCAACACAGAGCCTGTCCTCTGGAGTTTTCCAGTCTTTCAGTCATAAATATGCCCCTATTAAGTCAACTCTTTAGTTCTTCCAACTAAGCTGTTCAGATCAACAATTCCCTGGCATCTGCAAAGCACATAGCTGCTAGGCTGTACTAAGCTTAAGATGGTAACAATACCTAGTTTCATGTTCACACCTTACATCTGGCTGTACTGCAACATAATGTTACCGAAAGCTGGTCTGCAGCATAATGACATTAACTCCAGAGTGCAGAGCACCCTTGAAAAAAGGAAAGGGCCCTGACACTGCACTGTTATCCATAGCTGTGCTAAGCAGTTGTGGACAAGTGACTCAGGGCTCTACCAGAAAAGTTTTATGATCAGAAATGGTGTTTCACAGCAAGGGCATCACCTAACCAAACTTACTAACGCAAAACAGTAGTCTTTTCAGCTCACTGACAAGGCAGTCATCATATCGATGCATCAAGCAAATTCTTCATTCACTCAGAGTATATCTGAACTAAAAGAACAGCAGTAAACACATATAAGTTGGTTAAATCAGGCACAGAAAGACAGGAGATCTTCAAGAAAGCTGCTAAGGGTCCATTCATAGAGTCATTGTTTGATTGTTCATTTCTGACTGCTCTGTCACAAAAACAGCATTTTCCCTTTTATGCCCGAGACTTGTGACACAGCCTATAACCCATCAGATGAGACTGAAAAAATATTACTGTCTTCCAGATCTTGGTCTTCCCATCACAGAGGCTTTCAGCCCATCACCAGTTCCACACAGCCGAAAAGTCTTCCAGTTTAGGACGCAAATTCATGAGTGAGGCTGTCTTCCCTCAGAAAACCCTGCAGTGCTTCCTGTTACTTTGCCCTTACTGCAAAAATAGCTCAGCTAATGTTGCACAGGTACTGGAAAATAAATATCAGTGCGGGTTCATCCTAACACATCAAGCTGTAGCTCCAGACGGCTACGCAGCAACTGCCTTTCATCCAATACACCATCTCCGACAATAGCCAGCAATGGGCAGTTTTCACTGGCATCCAGGTCGTGGGAATAGTGGGCCACATGCACAGAAGTGAACAAACTCAGGATGATCTGCTCTGTTCTTCTCCATTTCTTTTATCTCAAATCTCTTCAGTTTTCAATCTCTTGATCATTGCCATAAACCCTGCTTTCATCTACAGACGTCTGTAATCACTGATCCCAAGTTTTCACTCACTCTCCCCTCACTTTTTTCACCAGGCTGCCTACCCTTTCTCTCCTAAAAAACAAAGAGAATCAACATTGGTTGATTCAACTGGATTTTAGTGAATCAAGATTAAAAGGTACAAAATCCCATCAAAAAACAGGTATGATATACTACAACCATCAAGGAGAGCTCTGACACACACATTCATCATGGGGTGCTTAAAAGGCTAGCGTCCTGTGGTCCATAGCTGCAGGTCGCCGTCTTCTAAGCTGAAGCTTTTCAGCTGCTCCACTCACAGTACAGTTTTTTAGTATGAAGTGAAATACGATGATTTAAGTCAGAATAAGTGCCACTTGTTTTGTTTTCTTACCTACAGAAGTAACTTGAACTTTCCAAAGGGACTAAGGGATGGTGGAAAGGGAAGAGAAACAAGCATCCAGTTTTGTAGTCTCATGAAATAAATCCTAAGCATCTAATATTAATGTCAATATTTAGGGTTTGGCTTAAATCTTGAAGCATGAAGATTTTCTTTTACAGTATTTTTGGAGACTTACTCATTCATATAACCTTGGTTATTTTAAAAAAGTCAAAATACTCTCTTTGGCAAGACAGAGTATTTGGCAGGTGGCAGTAGGTTTCACTGTCACATTAAATGTTCAGTTAAAAATATTAACATTATTCTCAAGACATAGATGTTTTTCAATAGTTTTTTTAATGATGAAACTATAGCGAGAATAAAAGTATTTTATATACTTCAAGTGTATTCAGAGATGTGTAGGAAAGCAAAGTCTTGCAACTCTTCTGTCTAGGTGTTGTCATGAAAGTCCAGGACAGCGGGTATGGCTGAAACTACGCTGCTCCAGATAAAAATCCATGAGACCCACAGAAACTAATACAAGCCTTCCCTGCATCTTTTTTTCCCAGGAAGCTGGTAGCTATTAGCTGCTGATCCCTACAAAGATCCATGTAGTTCAGAGGAGAAATTTATATTTCCTCACTTTGGGCCCAGTCATCCCCTGGCTTTTAGGTATTTTATGTCGATTATTAAGCATGACTGCAATTATGATACTTTTATGTTTTCAAGCAACATCCCGTTATTACTTTTTAATATTATTTTGTGATAGAATACTTGAAATCACTGATAGCCTTGTTCTACTTATGTAATTTCTTTTATTAAATTGTTTTCCTATATAATATAGAAAGTTCATTAAGAAAGCAGTAAGCTGAGGGATATTACTGAAAGTATGTACTTAAAGGGGAAAGTACATAGTCAATAGCAACATATTAATTGGTGTACATCACACAACAATGATTCTTTTGCCAATATGTTAAAGTTTTATGAACCATTTTCTTTTTGCTTATGTGGAAAGGCATTAATATTCAGTCAGTTGAACTAGGGTACACCTATTCTATATACCTTGTGTATAACTGCCTGGTCCTGAAGATATCAGCGGAGCAGGAACTGTTTATTGCTTTGCATGTTCCAGACAACCAAACATTGCTGAAGTAACTTTAAAAGAAGGTAAGATAATAAGATTTATCATGAGGTTGAAAGCATAAAGAGAGAAAGGGATCACACATATTAGATATTGCCTCCTTTACAAAGGAAAGATGGATTGATAAAAGCTATTAAAAACTTGAATTAATGCATATTTTATAGACTCTACAGCATTAAGGGGAAGATTAAACTTAAAGGTGGCCATTTCAGGCTTTATGCAGCGCTTTATACTTTTATTTTCATCCCTTGAAGTAATGTGGGTGTAATGCCAGCGCACCAATTATGTTACCAGAATAAAGTAACCATCTATAGCAACTTTGCCTAAGATGCAAAACTGCAGAGGCACCTTCTCACTAGAATTCACTATTTTGACACCATACACAGAAAATGCCATAGGAGTTTTATAGGAGATACTTTTTTTTCCTTACAAGTTTACTATTTTGGTAGATTTCGAGAGGCATTAAAAATTCTCTAACAAAATAACATCAAGAATGAGGGAATAACAGGATTATTTACTATAATTTGAGTGAATATGAAAGAGACAGAATATAATACAAAACCTACTGGAGCTAAAGAAGAGAAATCCACTGGCTGAAAAAAGTAGCTTTATATAAAAATCACTCAAATTCACAGAACTAAAAGCTTTTTCCCGTATTTCTAAGTATTGGGATCCCACATGTTCTACGTTTGAAAGTAGAATCTGTATTGACAAGTCATTCAGAAACTCGAAACAGTGTGGGGAAGCCAAGGGCTATGGAAGGGTGGAAAGCCCAAGCCAGCCCAGTTGCCTCTTGTACCTGCAAAATCAAGGACAGAGTGAAAGGAACAAAACTGAAGAAGAAAATGGAGGAGGTATGTCGTCAGGAAAATCCCATTTAAGTGATTCACAAAACATAGAACCACTCTTACAACAACTATAATGTATTTGCTTTCAATATCCCTGTTGGATCACACCAAAAAAAGCCAAGAGATCTGATCCATCAGTTTTCAATTTCCAAAGGGGAGCTACATAAAAATGGATAAGTTTATTACAGAAGGAATCCTTCCTTTTATTACGGAAACTTAATTAAAAAAGGGCATTCAAAAGGGTAAAGTGCTTGTAGGTGTACAAAGATTGTTTACAACGGTTACAATATTATAGACTTGGAGAAAATGCTCATTAGTTACTAAAAGGTTTTAGAAAGAAAACGAAGTTGGTATAATTAAAAAGCGAAGTAAATAACATTCGAAAGGTGATGTTTAGTGTTTGTTTTTTTTTTTTTTACACAAATATAGTCAAGATAGATGTAAAAAATAACAGGAAGACTAAAAACACTGATGAACTTGCTAACATCATAAAACGTAAAACTAGCTCTTTCAAACATGCCAGAAGCAGGGATGCTGCCTGAGATTTTGTAGGGCCAATACACATTTACAGTAAGAAAGAAGTCCTTAAAGAAGTCAAGAGAATGAATTATTTCTCCTACACTCATTGAAAATGAATTTAGTTAAGTTATAGCACAAACTTCCTTTATGATGGACATGTCAGACCATCTCAAATCTAAGTGTCAGTAGAATAGAACAGAATTAGGAACAAATTGGTAAAATGAATAAGCAACAAATCCCCAAGACCAAGTGATACTCAGTAAGATGTTCTAAAGGCAGTCAGGTATGAAATTACTGTAACATTGTAATATATAACCTTTTGCTTATAACTACCTTGGTGCCAGAAAAATAGAGGTGGCTAATGTGATACCAAGATTTGAAGACAGTTCTTAGGGGATTTGGAGAACTACAGACTAGTAAGCCATCTACAAGGAGTTTCAGAAGGATCTCATGACACCAAAAGATAAAAGGGCACATAAAATTGAATGTACAAAAATCTAAAGTGATACGCATGGGAAAACAATTGTAACTTTAGACATACAGTTCAGACTTTGAATTTGCATTGCATTTTTCATACATATTTTTGGTGAACATTTTAGAAAGCTCTCGTTTTATTTCTGATGCAGACCATATATTTTGAAACCTCTGTGTTTTGAGAACTGAAACCCTAATTTTCCAGCAATCTCTGATCAGTGCTGCATAAGAACTCAAGTTTGGAACCAAAACTAAACTTAAAGTGATAAGCTGTCCCAAATGGAAATGTAAAAAATAAGAGTATTTCCATTTCTATCTTTATCTACTTTCCAATAAATTTTAGCCAACTGAAAAAATTGATCACTGAATCTTTATGCATTTGACTAAGTTGTATTCCTTGTAATTCAGAATCCACTTGTATTTTATTTCCTTTATTAAGAAAAAGGCACATTTTCCTCATTTGCTCTCTTTAATCTCAGTCTTTTTATACTGTATTCTGAACAAGCCAAATATGCAAAATTCTTTTCCCTACCTGGATGCAATGTAGGGGTCAGGACTGATTTAACCCTTCAGATTATTTATCAGTGAGAAAATTTTTCCTTTTGTTAATGAAATAATAGGGTACAGCTCCTGCTGGTAAGTATGTCTCTATGTCAGCCCTCTCAGCCAGCAACTGCATGCAAACTTCCCTGATAAGTTTTAAATTCTATGAATGATGGGTGGGAACCACTTAAGTTGGTGAGAACACTCAATGCTCAGAAAAATTTCTTACTCTAAGCACTACATAGATAAGTAAAGAGTACTTTCTTTGCGTAAGGTGGGGGGAAGACTTAATTGCCTAAAAAAGAGACTCTCAGGTATTTCAAAGATGTTTTGTAAAAATTATTTGTAAAAACTCTGTGGCAGAGATTGACAGCAGAGAGTAGAGGTAGATTTTTATGAAGACAAGCTTGGACACTGTCTCCTGCATGAATTTTGCTTATTTACAGCGGAATTACAGCATGATATACTTTAATACACACTGAAGAAGATAAAAAAAGGCAGCTTGGTCCAGTGAGTTGCAATAGAGTGCACTGGGGTACCCTCCTAACTCACCACTGGTGAGTAAACCACTACACTTTCCCATGTCTCTGCCACGCACATCTGACTGCAGCTTAACGTGAGTTTACACTGCAACCCAGTCCAGCGGGAAGCCTAACCTCAATGGGTGCACCCATACATCCATAAAACCCTTCTTGGCACTGTTATGAAAAGAATGGCACTGCCGTAGTAATGGCCATAGTAATAGTACTTGCATAATCATAATAAATAATGAGAAAATAAAGCAAATGGGAGCACAAGGAACTAAAAAAGACTGCCTTCATAGGAAAATGTGCTTTCACACGCACTCTCCTTTTTTTTAAAACATAATATCGTCCCCTACGTGACATGGAAGGAGTGTTTTTTAGGAAGTATTTGAAGACAGAGGGATCTTTTTATCTATAACCAAAACGTCTTCCTCTCTGAAGTAGAGTGTAGTAAGTGATTAACCAGCACTAGCAACACAACACAGCTCTTTAGGGCGGGAATTGAAGAACATAATCAGCAAATAATGCAAATTACTGCTAATCAAATAAATTAATTCATCTCCCATGATTAGTAAAGAATTCAGTTCCATCTGCAAAGTGCTGTCTGTAGCAAATTCAGCCCAAGAATATGCAGCTTGATCAGTAAAGTTTGTAAATAACTTTGCAGCTGAAGTATGTTGTTCAACTAGTGAAGATGTAGCTCAGTTGCCAAAGTACTTCAAAAAATCCACAGCTGAGATATGGAGGAGCTCAGCTAGAGAAACAGGTGCCCGGATCTGTGACAAATTAAACTAAATCAGGAGTGTATTCATCTTGACTAACAGTACATACAAAGAAGAATCATAAATAATATCTCAATTATTAAACTGTGCAACTCCGTTAGCAAAATATACAACTATATGACTGGGAAAGTGTACCGTTAAATTAATGAATGCATCTCAGTCAAGACATGGAGGCAGCCTGGTCATTAACTTACCACCCCAGTGGCCATGGTATTTGGAAAGTTACTAGAGGGGGCTGCAGCTGGAGGACAACACACTTGCCAGGGAATAGTGGCAGGAACTGAACTAGGAAAACAAGCAACTGCAATGTATTTTCCGTTCCATAGTTTCCTGCATTATGAACAGCAAGCAGGGTCCTCTGCAGGATTGAGGTGTGTTCTCCAGAGACGCATCATGAGACTGTGGCTTCTGATCTTCTAGGATAGCTCTCTTCTGTTTGGAGACAAGAGCTGCGATTGAAGTGTCATTTATTGAGGTGTCTTCCAAGTGCACTTGCTTGTGACGTGGTATATTATCTTTGGATGTGAGCTACACTAACTGCGGTTACGGCAGTGATAGTTTCTGTTATTTTCCTGTCCTGAGTTAGAGGCGACTCTACAGTGGTAAGCTGCGCTTTCATATTCAAGAGCAGTGCTGCTCAAACTGGCCTACGTAGTTAACCCCTGTATTTTGCTGTCAGCAAAGGAATGAGTCAAACTAGAAATCAATGTGGCCAAAGAATAAGGCCCTTCCCCTTCCAACCTTCTTTCAACCAAACTAGAGTCCTGCTCTTGTTTACTGCTCAGCAACATGAACAGCTTTGGGAAGGGGCAGTGGAGGGGTAGGAGCATGTGACAGGGTTTGCTGGCGCTTCTTCTGCAAGAGATGCATGAGGCACTGTGGTCTCACCAAATTTTGAGGCCTTGAGAAGTCAAAGGTTGCATTCTGGGTTCCGTATAGACCTGCTCACAACAGCTACAATCTCAGTGGTGTTCAAAGTCAACGAAGAAGCTTGAACTAGGGCTATGCCTGCAGATTAATCAAATTATAAGTATTTCCACAGTAACATTTGTTTGCAAGACTCCTGTAAGGACAAAGCCTTTATTGCTGTCTATTAAAATTTGAAGAGTCGAGAACAAGACACAATCTTAAAATAGATTCTATATAGTTTTCACATTGATTTCCCACATTTCGGCTTTGAATTCTACCAAAAAATAAAAAGCAACAGGATTGTAAAAAACTTTTCCTAAGCCGCAGGTTTGCTCACTGCGTTACTATTTGAACTTTTATTTGATGTCACACTTGCAATAAGCAGTATCAAAAATGTTTTCAGTAATCCCTAAAGATAGATGTTTAAACACACCTGAAAATACGAAGTCAACTGAAAGTTATAATACATATGCACATTACATCATGTGTAAATACTACTTGCTTTGATATAAGTAACACCCAACTTCCTACAAGCTGAACAAACAATGACGTTAGAACTCAGTTAAAATTATTTTTCTATTGGTTCCTTTACACAATCCACTCAGAGTCTGGAATTAAAGTGCTCTTATTAAAAGTTCCATTCGTATTTTGTTTCTTATTAATTTTCATACCAAATTGACTTTTTACAAGTAAAAAATTAGCATGGCAAATATATCCTGAAGTAGAGAAAGCAAGCGCTTCTTGCACAAACTCTAGTAATAAAGATTTTTAACAAGTCAGTTGATGATTCAAAACCCTTCCTTTGTTGGCTCTTATTTGCTAAGAACACAAAGAACAGTAACTGGAAAACCTTCCTCTACCACAGAAGGCATTTAGGAGGCAAATCCCCTAATATTAAGATGGTCAGATGCATTCATCCATCACCACACTTTAATACCTCAATGAGCCAAGACACAGATGGTAAGAAGGATGGTACAAAATTCACAATGTTAGAGAAGGAATGGCTTTTTAAGGAAGAAGAAAGATCATCTCAATTTAAAGGGAAGCACAGTCCACATCAGAAAATCACATGCCTCTTTTCTCTGATTTTTAATTTCATGGGTTTAGCAATTACTAGGGTCTAACAACATGCTATATCATAAGTACAGACTAAAAGTACAGATTTTGTAAAGTTCTAACTCAAAACTAGTGGAATTTATTCATCTCATATCTTTGCAGGAAAACATGTATTTCATACTTGACCAAATACATGTATTTCATAGCCCATTGGAGAGTGACAGTTATAAGCAATTTAATATTTAGATATCCCCCTTAATCCTGCACTAAATGACCAAATGACCACTGCTTTCATCGGGTCACAGAACAAAGCAGGAGAGAAAGATGCACACAGTTGTTTTTATAAACTTGGGGTAAGTAGACCACAAACTGGTCTACTCCTTGAGGAAGGAGGGGCCTTAAAATTTACTGGCTGCTGACTTGATAACCAGGCATAGGACTGCAGGAAATACTTTCTTGTGAATAATTTATCTGCGACTTGCCAAGTCAAAAGAGTGTGGTCTTGGGATCTGCTTGTGAGGAAGTGCAGCAACATCATAACCCATATTCAAGGTGCATTACAAAGTTATGCCTCGTGCATTTTAATATCATACTTTCTAGCTGAGCATACATTTGTGTCTTGCCTCTGTTCTAAACAGAAGAAATGCTGAACCTCATCAATCTTCCCTGTATGCACTCAGTCCCAATCTCCATGGAATTTCTATGGGCATAACTTTCTTTTCTGCTCAATTCCTTTGCACTTTGTAAAGCATGGAAGCCATAGCAAAGGCTTCCTTCTTTATGTTCTTCCTTTTGAACTCTCAATTGCCAAGTTATTTCTCTGCCAAAACAGAACTTTTCTAAAAAGAGGTGCAATTAATATATTTTGGGTTTTTTAAAATGTTCTAACTCTAAAATGGCTGAAGGGACTTTCCTCTCCGGTTCAAAAAGCCAAAACCAACTGTACCAAATTACATGAGTCTCAAACAATCCTTCGCCCACCAAAAAAAAGCAGAATAACTCCAAATCAATTCCGATTTTATTTAAGAAAGCAGATCAAATCAATTTTAGCTATTGTGAAAAATCTACTTGGTGAAAATTGTGACATTATCATTAATCACGCTTATTTTACGAGTTTGGTGGAACAAGACCCCTGGTACTCAAATAGTAAACCAGCAATAACAACAAATACCTGTACACAAAGAGGTTACAGTTTACCCAGAAAAGATACAAAGAAATAGCTGTGGACTGATGGAAAGAGTGTTTTGTAGCCTGGATTCTGCAGTGAACTACATGTTCACTAATCAAAACTATTCTGTTACCTGAACTATGGTATTTTCTACTACTAAAGGTAGAATCAAAAGTTCAATTTAATGAACTATTTTAACAAGCCTTGACAGAGGATGTTATGCTGCAAAAGTTTTATATGAGCATATACAATATTATATAGAACATCTATGCATTTACTAAGTAAACATATCAAACTGTTCATATAGTATTCATTGTGTGATACAGAGCCTGCAAAAATAAAATGCAAGAGATCTAGGCACGGAAGGGAATCCATGTTATCATTTCTATTTACAACTGTGTAGAACGGTTTGACTTGAAACAGCTGGGACTGTCTATCTAATTGATTCAAATGTGCATTCAACTTGTTGTTTAGATCATTGAGTTGATTATGTAAATGAGCTTTCTATGGAAGATGATGAGTATGTTTTTTTTCCCTTGGGTTCTAGTATGGTGTAATGACGATAACGAAATTGTCACCAGGAAAATAGCAGTGGTGTTTAAGACAACCATTCGCCTCTGATGGCGAAACAGCAGCTATGCGAAAGCCTGTGTTCCCCGTTTCCCAAATGAGCTATTAGACGGTTTGATTTACATAGAACAGGAGGAATTTTGAAGGTTTATAGGATATAGGCCTATCCAGTGTTGTCATAAAAAACAAAAATGAAATGGTTTTGATACAGATAAAACTCAGTAGATCCTCAACTACAAACTAATTATTCATTATATAGATTTCTTATACCACCGTGAAAGGTATAGGAATCTGCCATGTTTTTGGGTCAGAGTGCATCATGGAATCCTGATGGGGTATGAACTGGTTTGCACCTTCACTGATTGCAAGAGCAATTTATGGCCATAAATTGGGTTTAGAAATTGGAGAAACTGGAGCTTAGTAACCTTGTAAGTGCTACAAAGAAGCTTTAGAAACATTTCAGATACCACTCAGAGATGTCAGCTTTCCTAAAAAATAATTTCGCAATTAATTTACTGGTCTTCCAGAATTGAATCTCCTAAATTGGATATCACCAAGGGAAAATAAAGACCTACTTCCAAATGAATACATTAGGAATCCTAGACAAAACTCTTTTATTGATATTACATCGCTAAGCATGTTTGGTGCTATTAGGCTTTGGACTGTGAATTTTTTAGTTTCTAATCCTGTTGTTAGACTAATAACAAATAGATTCTAAACAGATTAACATGTGAAATCAGGAACATTCATTTAAAGATTAAAAGCAAGAAGGAAAATCAATATTGAAATGAGATTATTTTGATAGTCTCCATCTTTTTGATTTCCAATAATTATAAAATAAAAGCATACCTGGTACATAATTACACATTTGATATTTTTATTAGTCTTTACACTTGAATAACTCAAAGCCAAAATTTTTGCTGGAAAGCTGGGTAATTCTCGATTTTTTGATTTATAATTGTTTCAAGTTGCTGGTTTCCAATTTTAATTTCCCAACTTCAGGTGTTTCTTTTTTTTTAATTACCTCAGTGCTCAAATAAAGTAACTTAAAACAATTACATATCATTTAAGGGATAGACATTGGTAACTAACTTAATGACATTTTTTAAGACTAGAACTGGCACCACATCAATTATGAATTTTTGCATGTAAGTATTTTATAAATCAGAATATTAGACTTATTTAAATACTGTCTTACTGGTGTTCCTAGCAGATTGTAATTCTAGAAGTGTATGTTGCAGTTAGCATAGCAAGTTGTATATAAAGCAATGACAGTGGAAATTAGAGAATGAACACAATATTCTGGAGTTGTCTGGCTGAGCTTATTGCCATTGACTTCTTTGCTTTTTTGCATTTAGACTAGGAAGGAATTTAATACTCTGCTTTCAAATGATTCAACATTTTCATAACATTATTGTCACTGTTGAGTCCAAGTCTTCTGATTTTTTCTAGACATAATATCAGTGGGTAGGAGTATAAAATACTGTGGCTCAAGAATCAGACCTACAGTTTCTTTTATTAAGACAAAAAGCAGTTGCAATTTCTGAGGTAGACAACTTAAACGAAAATTGCTTTCCTTTTAAATCACAAGAGCGTTCCCCCTCTCTGAACTTGTGCCTCCTTCTTTTGGAGTGTTAAATGGCTTAGCTTCCAAGCTGTCCTGGAAAATCTCTGGTTTCAGGACAGTGAAGCAATTTGTCTATTATTTACAGTATAATAAACTTACCCTTGGACACTAAAGAGCTAAGTTATTTGATTGAAGTTTATTTTGTAATTCCTTAATATATGAAAACAATCATTATAATAGAGATAAAAAAATATATTCACAAACATGAATGCATACAGTGATTTCCAGTAAAAGGCACCTGTGGCCACATAAACACAGAGCCATTGAACATATTTATCTGCCAAATAGCCCTCATGGTTTGGTTACCTGTGGGTATTCAGAGTACATTTCTGTGACTAATTCATTTTTCATGTTCACCCTTCACGTAAGTCTCTCAACTTCGCGCACGCTTGGAGTCCAATTTTTGTGGTATCTCTGATAGACAGAATCCAGTCTTTTGAGGAGTCTCTAAGGTAATTTCCATTTGAAGCCATTACTATTCAACGGCGATAGTAACTTAGGAGGCCAGAGATCACTCACTGCAAGCTCCACTGCTACTGAACTCATGCCAGTCATGAGTACTACAGATGTTTATTCTATCAGCAGATGGAAACTTCATGGGTCATTTTTCCTCCTTCCCAAGGGTAAATGTCAGTTTGTTTGAGACTTGAAGACTTGCTTTCTTGTCACCAGGTCAAAACTCTGACCTAATCAGTAACAGCAACATTTTAGGTTAGACATTAGGGAATCTTTCGATACATTAGCTGCTGACTCAAGCGTATGTCCATGAAACCAGGGAAATATTCCTTTCCCCCGTTGAGACTCAGGTTCCATCTTGCATGTTTGATATCAAGGCTGGGCAACGTGCAGTTATTTTTAGCAGATGTAATGTCATTTTTACTTTTGAGAACAGTTTTAATGGGCCACGGATGAGCCATCAGAAAAAAAAAAATTTACTCTAACATTAATTCTATGCTACATAAGGTACACCAGGGACAACTCTGCACTAACATATTTTAAAATTTAGAATAAGGTGCCTGTTAAATATGCTCAATAAAAGCATAAGAGCATTCCTCCTTTACTTCATCAGTACAGCATTAAAATCAGACAAGCATATTTCAGAGACAAGTTATTTTTTTCCTACTCTACAAAGACCAGAAACCTGCTAGAAATCACAGCTCAGGGTTCAGAGGTCAAATGAATGGCCAATAAGCAAATGAAGCAACAGCTCAAAAATCTTCCCTTATTGAATATGCTGCCAGAATTCATTAGACGTTGTGGGTGCACTGCTACTTGCCACATACACTGCTATGTCTCTGAGCATGTCATGTACTGCATAAAAAGAAAGAAATGGATAAAGAGAGGTTTAAGGTCCACTTCCTCTCCTTTTCAGACTGCTCTGAAATTGAAAATACTAAAATTGCCACACCATTAACATGCCTCCAGTCTACTTGGAGCAGCCAGTTGTTTGAAATGAAAAGACATGTTTTTCTATATGCTCATACAGCCCATAGTTTGTCTCCAAAGATGCTGAGGTTTTGAAAAAATAAATGAATTAAAACTATATTTGTTTTTTAAAGCCACTTAACAATACCTCTCATAATTGATAGCTTTATTTTATGCACATATGTGTCCTTCTGATCTGAAAGGGCAATGAAATTAAATTTAATCATGTCTTACTTCATTTGACTCTATAAAATGACAAACTATTAGAACAACTATGTAAAAAACAAAGCCAGCCCTGCACTTTCTGCCAGCTTGCAAGTTCCAGTTTTGATTGTTGCTACCATAACTCCATTTTACTAGGGCACAATAACATTAAAGTTGGTAAGAGTTATAATCCTGTAAGTACTGGCCTGTGCAAACAAGATCCTTTGGAATGGAATCAAAGAATTTGATTCTATGAATCTATGCAAGTTGATTTTCACCCTCTAACAGAAAAGCGGTATTTACAGTTACGTTACTGTGCTGCATATTTGCTCCCTGATCCCAGGGCCTGAATAACAGCAAGGTTTTATTCAAAACAGTCACCTGGATTTGGCAGGCATGTTAGCTTTTGTAAGCTATGCACCACTGCCTATTTGTAGAGGCTTTTTATTATCAACCCTGCCACGTGCCTGCTGTTGGATCTTGGAAAAGTTACTCCCCCTCCCTATACTTCATTTTCCCCATTTCTGAAAATGGAATATCATCGCTAATCAGTACAGCGCTTTGGGATCCTGCAGTTCATTGGCCAGGCGTGAAACAGTATTGTTATTCTTACTACAAAGCCATATATATGTTACTGCATGCCTGGTGCTTTACTGAGTTGTCCAAATAATCTGTCTTGTGATTATAAGTACTGTAACTTCCTGAAATACAACTGAGAAATAAACTTGAGCCCAGTCTTAAACCCTGTCCTGTATTTTACAACAGAATATCGTTTTACTTTCAAATATGTGAAGTCTAATCCTTTGCCTTAAGAGAACTTGACTCATTACAATTTTAATGAAAAAGTTTCTTCTTTTCTGAGAATTTTCCTCACATTATTTTTCAAAACTCTGCGTTACAGGGCCATATTCTTATCTTTTGTATCTTAACACTGTCCCTGAAGAAATTTGATTCCATTTTACTTCAGACTCCATAAAACTTGTAACTGCTGATGTTCCAGTCTGAAGACAAAGGTACCAACAACCCTCAGAAGAAGATACATTTCAGAGGGCACTCAAGATTACAGATCTATCAGAACTGACATCAAAGGCATGGTCAGTGATACTATCTGGAATCTTACTCAGAACCTACAGAACACAATGGAACAGATCAACAAAGGGAGATGACTGGATATTTTTTTTTCATTTGTTGAATCTCAATGTATAAAAGGAGTTCTAGTTCTTATATTTTTCTGCTCAAACTATGGAAAAGCTAATTAGGTAATTTCCAGAAGTATTATTTTTTTAGTTTTAACATTTAGACAATCCCTTGTGTTAATATGTTCCCTACATTACCCATTTTGTAATTAAGAGAAGAGTGTATTTATTACAGTTTCCAAAATTCTACCAAATAAGCTTCTTTACAGTTTTGTCTCAGGAAACTTTACTCAAAGTCTGTAGAGATCACAAAAAATAATCAGAAAGGTCTTCGAGGGCTTTGTTGCCCATGGAGTAAAATATCAAAATAACACTGGAGCAGAGAAAAAATATAGACTATTGTATAAGTTACTTTAAGAATTATATTAAAAAGCAAAAAGAAAGACAAAACCAACTTAAAAGAGGAAGAAATTGCACTGGACCTTTTGAGTAGATGGAAGACAGTGTAAGCCATCTGTTTGTTAGAAGGAAAGATGTCACCAGTCACAATATCCAGGATCTAGATACTGAGATAGCCTTCTTCAGGACTAATCATTTCTAATTACTGGGAAATCACATGAAAAGAATATTAAATATTAGGTGGTCACCCTAACTTCTGAATGACTTAACCCTCCTCCTTACAATGAAGCAGCAGCTCAAAAAAACAGCAATAGAAAAATCACAAAGACCAGATGACGATTCTTGGTTCCAGCACTATACTGGATATTACATATAACAAAGGTTCATCAGTAAGGAGCAGTCTCCAGCCTGGAGACAAAATGAGCCTGTGAAATTGTGAATATTATAAAGATTCTCTCTGGGGTCTAGCAGGTGTTGATATCCACTGTCATAAATGTACTTGAAGTAATGAGAGTATTAAGCAAGTGTATACACAAGCAGTATAGTAGTCAAAAACATAGGGAATTGATTGACCTTTAAGCACAAGAAAATAGAATTTAAGAGAAAAAGAGTAAAACTACTTTCAATCAGTGCTTTCCTACTGGAATCAAATCACATATAAATGAGAGCTGATGGTAATCATTATAAATCAGAGCTAGAAATTTTAGAAAAACAGTAAAGGAAGCAAAAAGACATGGAAAGAAGTCTATGGCTAGCAGAATCAGTGAGTATGAGACATGCTTTTTACACATTTCAGGAACAAAACAGTTCTAGCAATAACTCTGATCTACAACTAAAAGCGAATAATAGAAACAATAAAAATGAAGAAATGTACATATCCGTGTCACAGGACAAAAATGAAATATTTTCCATTCAGTAAAAGTGATAGAGCATGTTTAAAAATTGTACTAAAATTTGTCATTTTAAGAGCAGATCAGTTTCTAATTTAAAGCAAAAAAAATGTCCAAACTCCAAATAATTTAAAATTGGTTTGCAAAGGACAGCTCTGAAGTAATAAGACTGGCTGGAACAGCTCTTTGAATAATGGAGAATTGTCCTAGATGGTGATGTATCTCTGCCACTGGAAATCTGAACACCAAAATGTGAGGTCTTCCTCCAAATACATGCTGTAGTTGCTAAGAGAATTCAGTTATTGAATTCCTATTTATATTATACAGAAACTGAGAACAGATGATTAATCTGTCTCTTCTTTCTTTATAAAATGAATTAGTCTGAAAGGAACATTTAGAATCATAGAATCATTAAGGTTGGAAAAGACCTCTAAGATCATCGAGTCCAACCACCAACCCAACACCACCATGCCCACTACACCATGTCCCTAAGGGCCTCATCTACACGTCTTTTAAATACCTCCAGGGATGGTGACTCCACCACTTCCCTGGGCAGCCTGTTCCAAGGCCTGACCACTCTTTCAGTAAAGAAATTTCTCCTAATGTCCAATCTAAATCTCCCTTGGTGCAACTTGAGGCCATTTCCTCTCGTCCTATCGCTTGTTACTTGGGAGAAGAAACCAACACCCACCTCGCTACAACCTCCCTTCAGGTAGTTGTAGAGCGTGATGAGGTCTCCCCTCAGCCTCCTCTTCTCCAGGCTAAACAGTCCCAGTTCCCTCAGCCGCTCCTCATCAGACTTGTGCTCCAGGCCCTTCACCAGCTTCGTTGCCCTTCTCTGGACAGCTCCAGCACCTCCATGTCCTTCTTGTAGTGAGGGGCCCAAAACTGAACACAGTATTCGTGGTGCGGCCTCACCAGTGCCGAGTACAGGGGCACGATCACCTTCCTGCTCCTGCTGGCCACACTATTTCTGATACAGGCCAGGATGCCGTTGGCCTTCTTGGCCACCTGGGCACACTGCCGGCTCATGTTCAGCCGACTGTCAACCAGCACCCCCAGGTCCTTTTCCTCCGGGCACCTTTCCAGCCACTCTTCCCCAAGCCTGTAGCGTTGCCTGGGGTTGTTGTGGCCGAAGTGCAGGACCCGGCACTTGGCCTTGTTGAACCTCATACAATTGGCCTCGGCCCATCGATCCAGCCTGTCCAGGTCCCTCTGCAGAGCCTTCCTACCCTCCAGCAGATCAACACTCCCGCCCAGCTTGGTGTCATCTACAAACTTACTGAGGGAGCACTCGATTCCCTCGTCCAGATCGTTGATAAAGATATTGAACAGGACTGGCCCCAGTACTGAGCCCTGGGGAACACTGCTCGTGACCGGCTGCCAACTGGATTTAACTCCGTTCACCACAACTCTCTGGGCTTGGCCGTCCAGCCGGTTTTTTACCCAGCGACGTTTTGTAGCAGAACCAGAAGCCCAAGATATGAATCAAACCTCCACATGAAAGAAATGTTAGGCTATCATGTTCAAATACCTGATAATAGGTGGGCAACACATGATCACTTTGAGGCAATCTGAGATCAAACTGTTGGTAGGCCAGAGCTTTATTTTTAGGACTACCTTGAAGACAAAGAATTCTGAATATCAAAAATGTAATAGCTGTTCATGGTGAAAAACCAAATATGCCTTTTCTCCTTCTCTGAGATTTGCTTTTAGAAGTCATGAGGAGTCATGAGTCTACCTTAGAAACTGATCCACCCTGATATGATTAAAGTGACTTGCAGGAAATAGCACAGTGATACAACAGCAAAACAAAACCGATAATGAATGATAACACCCCTAGGAGAACACTGCTAGTTGGAAGAGGAGAGGCAGGTGATTTACAGTATTTTAGTGGCTCATTTACTTTGATTGGATATCAATTCATCAGTGTGGCAAAAGCAAATTTGCTTCTCAAAAGAGTGAGAGAAAACATTCCTTCTTTTTTTTTAAATTAAAGATGTGTAGAAATTCAAGGCAATACAAATACTGTGAAATAAACATACTGTCCAGTACTAGAACAAAGAAGATACGCTCTTCTTTATCATGTTATTACCCCCCACCCCGCAAACTGATATGTCAAAATGTTAAATAGGAAACTAGTGCACAGGTATCAGAAGCTGCCAAATTAGATAGCAATTGTTTGTTCACCCATGGTCTATGAATGAAAAAACCTGTATGTTCACGGTTAGTAGAGATTAAAAACAAAAGAGCCCCACTGAGGATATGAAATCTCAGCACTCCCCTAAAATAGCTCCCCGACTGTAGAGGTGAACAGGAAAGATGAGGTGATTGGTAAAACTTGTAAATTATTTATTTTGAGTTGAACTGACATTCCCACCATGCAGTAGACAAAATTCAATTCAGTTTTATCAGAGCAATTCCTACTGGATTCATGAGGTAAATGTTTGTTTCTTGCCTCCAAGTTGAATTTGGCTTCCTTTCTCCTCTTTCTTACCAAGCTAGAATCAGCTATGATCTATACACAATGATACACATGTGTTCTATTGTTACGTGCATGTTCAATTTGATTTTTTGCTTTTACTCATCACACTAAACATTTTTCTTCTTTTTCCGCAAAGGAGCTATGAGTGTTTGCAGCATAGCTGCACAAGAAACATGTACAAGCATCATTTGTAACTGCACAGCAAGTGTCTCAAACTAAAAGTCTGAACTCTTTGTGAATGGGATTTGCTTTGCTTGGTTTTTTGGCTGTTCACACTCCTGCCATATCTTACTTTTTCCACTCATTTATTAGAAACAGTATTTACAAGTATGAAGGAAACAGGTACATGGCAACATTGATGGGAAGTCATTACATTGATGGGAAGTCTTTACACATATAAGAAATTAATCAGATGAAAAATATTAAGGCTTTTCTTAAACATTTGCTCTTTCTTACATGAATGAATTATTGGTGCAAAATCTGCAGTCTGAAGAGGACTAGTGATTTCCAGTTTTAAAAAATGGATAACCATTTCATGTATCTACTGAAATTAATTTATTAAGTTTACTGCTTTGACTGTCCTGTGAAGGATTTTAATTTCCAAATTATTATTATTAAGAAAAAGTCACTCTACACTAAAATGAAAAGATTTATGGGATATGCAAAATCATTAAGCTTTTCCTTTTCTATAATATTTACTGAATTTATCATTATTCTTAACGTACAGCCCTGGTAAGCTAAGTGAACAATGGCCAGCAGGAGCCCAAAGTCAGATGGAGATGAAAGCTTAAAATGTAAGTGTGTGTATAAGAATACAGAACTACAAAAAAAAAGCTTCTAACACTAAAAGATGAAACAGATCACTTTAGTAGAAATCATGTTGGCTACTTTTTTTTCTTATTTCTCAGATGACACATTTGCAGGATCAGAGTTTTACTGAACTCTTAGTAGTAGCCATATGGACACTGTGCTTCCTAAGGTTACCTCTGCCTAGCAAAGTGCTGCAAGTTTTCATAGCTGCTAAAATATTCTTCCTTTTAGATAGCTGGATATTCTATAAACACTACTTGGAGACTCCACTTGCAAATCAGCTCATTATCAAAGATCTGTAAGAGGTCAGAAGAGACCCTGTAACTCTGTATGGGCTCAAGAAACACACATTTCAAACTTTCAGAAGCTTTACTGACTCCTGTCCCAGGAATCTGTTTTTCTTGGAGGCTTACAGTATATAATACTGAGGGCCACATGGAGATGTGCTTGGGATGGTAAAAAGTGAGGGTGAATGAGACGCTTTTGTGTCTTAGAAAGTGTGAAGTAGTAGTCTGTTAGCTACTGATAGAAGTTCAGACGAGAAAGAGAGGTGTTATCAAAGTTACTGATAGTAATGTTACTGTATCAGATCCTGGGAGAGGCTGAGCTGGTCATCCCCAGGGACCAAAGAGACTGTTTCTCTGTTCATAATCAATCAAAGGTGTAACAAAATTCATATGCTCTCCCAAAGGATCGTGATTTCTTTCTTACTTGAATAGTATTTGTAAAATTCACTGAAAATCTTAGAAGATTCTGTAACAGCAAAAAGTATTACAGCATCAATTCACATTCTTGCCTGAAAACAAGGTTCTACAGCATTCATGTTCCAGCTATTTATGCATTTCAGCACTTTCTCTGTGCTGTTATTTACACTTTATCTGCCAAAGTAGGCAGATTTCTTCACCTATAAAAGAAGGTGTTTTGGGATTGTTGGGTTTTGATTTTGGCAACAGATTGTAGGAGTTCTGAGAATAATCCAGATTTCACTATTTTGGTATTTACACATTTGGTATTCCTACATTACAGTGACTCTCAAAAAAAAAAAAAAGACGTCTCAGTTGTGAGTCAGAGCTTAACCGCCACTTTATTTTACTTACTCTTCTTTCCAGATGATTGCGTGAATCTAAACTAAGTAATAAGTGATAATACCACAACATGTCACTAGGATCCAATGCAAGTCACCTCAACCTCAAAATAAATTGCTTGTCATGAGAAAGGGACATGGCATAAGCTAAAGGGTGATGTATACAATACTATTTTAAGATGTGGTGTTTTGCACAGGGTAGCATAAGAAATTCCACAAAAGAGGTTACAGGCACAACCCTGCAATAGGAATCACAACACAGTACTGAGGGAATATATGAATTTTAGCAGATCAGGTGCAGTTTGTAATCCATGCAGCATCTGGCTATATTCTACCCCAACATTAGAGAGAAAACAAGTAAACATTGTCTTTGGGGGAGAAATCTGACAACAGCGTATACATGTAAACACCTCCTTAGATGCAGAGAGCATTTAATTGTGAGCTTGTCATTTTAAACTCTCTACATGTTACAACAGGTTATTCCTTCCCAGTATGCGTTTTTTCTTAAGTTCTCATCAAGGCAAGGGAAAATTTATCTTTTGCTGCGTATCAGTGAGATATGAATTCTATTCAGCACCACACTTACATTTTTAAGCAACTGTGATGCTATAATAAGGCACTAACACAGCAGCATGCTCTGCATACCAATGGCTACATTTCTTATGCAGGCTCACTTCTGCCCAGCGGAACTGAAACGACTTCAAAAAAAGCAATGCAAATTATTGCATTTGCTGTTGGGTCATATAACAGAACTTCACAGAAGTGAATAAGGAAAACAAAGCTCTTTTCCTTAGCCTTTACAAAACTATCAGCATGCTACCTGAATTTTATTTCAGGCACTGCAGACACACAGGTCACTGCAGCTTGCCAGAAGAGGATACAGGATGGAGGACAGAGAATCTTTTTTCTGACAGATTCCTTAGCTGAATGTGCCCTTCTCATCTTGTATTTAAATAGAGGAGGATATTCTTAGGTCAAGAAAGGAATAAACCCTTGTTTTCACTCAGTTCAATGCTGACAGAGTTGGAATAGCTGACTTGCTGCTTTGCTTCACTCATCCTAATAACCTGTCTGTACAACAGCATAACTTTCCACTCACTTTAGACAGATTTAAAAACTATCACAAGGCAAATGTGATGATGTCTACATGAACAACTTAATCTGTCAAGATGGAACTCAAGCTCAGTTCCCCAAGGTCACATCCCATAAAACCAGTTAAGCTCAGTTGTGAAGTAATGCCATCGAGTTAACACAACTAGTCAGGCACCTGAGACAAAGCCCACGCTTCTGTGCTCTGCTGGATGCCTCACACATGCCAGCATAGCATGGATGTCTCCTCTTTGTAGATATCTGGCTAATGGGAAACAAATCTAACCTTTCTTTTCCCATTTAAAGACAAATGCTTCCTGTCAAAGGAACAAGGAAGTTACTGGAACTGGAGGGTTCTTATTTGCAGAAGGAGGGTGGGGTGGAGGCTGTCATCTCTCCTAGCTTAAAATCCCTTCTTCAGATTCAAGAGCTGAATGCTGGACAATGCAGAGGACAGCATAACCTTTACGTTTTAAAAGATAACTTGGTTTCACACCTGCAAAATGGAGTATTAATAGGCAAGATGCTGCTTGCAGTGGCATCCCTTTATTACCAATGACTGGTACTCCTAAATGTGTCTGTGAGAAAAAATAATAAGGAGCCTTGAGACTGTCGTAAGATATATTTTCCTAGTAAGGCAATCATTTATATCTGAAAAAGCCTTTGTATTAAATGTGGCAAAATGGATCTTTTGAGTTCAACCAAACCCCCATTTTTTCAATGGTAGCCTCATTTATGGCAGAGCAACCCAGTGCTACATTTGCAGGGTTGGAGGTTAAATGTAACCAACTCAGTTCAGCTCAGATACAAGAATATTGTTTATGAGCAGAATGAATAAAGCCATCCTAATAAGACTCTAGGGTGTAAATTAGAGATAAGAAGAAAAATCTCCCAATTAAAATTTTCCTAAAGGTTGAGGGCTTAAAGCCATTACACATTGTGGTCAGATCTGGATGCAAAAATGAAACAAAACCCCCAAACCCTCTTAGTTGTGATGAGGCCAAGACAGAACAACAGAGGGAGAACGTTCAGAGCCAGGCAGACTATAGGCAATCTGTTCTAATAATAGGTATGTGTCTAGACTTAAGGCCAAGTTCCGAGAAACTACTATTGTTGAAATAGTTTTCCTCTGCTGAGGAAAAAGGAAAAAAGTGAGCAAGGTACTTCAGCATTTGGTCATAATATATTAAACACTCTACACACAGTAAAAATGCACAAAAAGACATCAAATGAATCCCCTTTTAAGGAAAAAATAACTATTACTGATTGACTTTTTTAGTATGTGCCAACTGATGCAGATTTGGGTCTTGCTTGTTCATGGACAAATTTATGTTTGAAAACATGTAAGATTTCTGCAAAGAGTAAAGAAAAAAACTCAGTCTGTCTAATTAGAGATGACAGTTTTAATCTTGGAAAATTCTGACAGTCATTTACAGAGTCTGGGCTGGATTTAAGAGTTATGGATTTCTCACCTGACTCACTGACAGGAGTACAAGTACAGGACCTGCTCCTGTGAGGACTGGATGCCTACCAAAATTACGTTTAGCTGTGGCCATACTGGACCTACTTCTCATATAGCATAACTGTTTGTCTAGTAGCACATAATGAAAAAAGTGGAATGAGTTTCTGTATTTTCTATATTTCCTATTCTGAAATGCAATAGATAGAGTGCCTAAGGGAGAGCTGAACAAATGCAAAACTTCTGAATTTCTAGACCTCCCCAATTTGCATGCTTTTGTACAGCTCAAGTCTTTTTGGGAGGGGGAAGTTAACAGTAAGTCTTGCTAGAATGTGGGAATAGAATGTACAGCTGTACAGAAGTTCAGATAATACTACAGGAATTTGAGTCTATTCTAATTCCATCTGCAGGAGACTAAAATGAAGCTGATGAAAATGTCCAGGCACTTTAATATTAGCCTATCTATTCTTTTGCTCACTTAAAAGATATCATGCCCTTCACTTTAGAATTCCCCTCAGTTCATATATCTTCCACATCCTTCTCATTAATTTAATCTAGCACCTAAGTCAAGAAGTAGTAAGACTTTCAGGTTCTTTGAACTGCACTAGAACATATACTCCAATTTCTACAAAACCCTTCTGAGAAGTTCAGGAATTATCAGATTTTTTTTCATTAAATTGATTAGTGTGGAAGAATAATGCCTTAATTTTTAAATTGCTGTGGCTATGTCTGTTTAGTCAGCTTAACTTGCTATCAAACTCTCAAATGTACCTTAACATGCCTAAAGTCCTCTAGCTCACTGAAAACAGAGCAGCCAGCCTTGAGCTCTGTCCTTTCAGAAATACAAGACCAGTGCTCTGAACCAAAATGCTGGCATTTCCCCTCATGCCAACTGGACATAAAAGTAACCAGGAGTCAATTCCTAACAGAAGCATCTTCTATTCTTGTTGTACTGACATGAACAAAAGGGTAAGCCAAAGTTGTATTAATAACTATCCTACTATCATCCCACCCCTTACCAAGCATTTACAACTTCCTGAACTGAGTCAACTTTCCAACTTCTTCAAACTTCCCAGTTTTCCTGATCTTTGCTGCTTCCTGTCTGCCTGTCCTTCACTTTACATACATGCAAACAACTGTTTTTCCACATACCCTGTTTTAAAGCAAAACCTAAAAATTCAGAGGTTATCTCCTCACAAAACTCTGCCTTCCCAGTTGACAAATAGCTCATTGTTATTAAACCAGCACGTAAATCTATAAAAGGTGACAAGGGAAACTGGATGCTTGCTGCCATCATGAATCTGCTCAAGTGCCTGCTGGAGGCAAGGCATGCTCTCTTGACATCATTATGCTCCTAGTGTGATTACCATGAATGCAATTAAAAAAAAGCATTAAGAAATAGAAAAGAAGAATGCATTTTATGTTAATGCTCAGGACTTATCATTTTATGGTATTGTCAGGAAAGCTGAAGGAGAGAAATAGCCTGGAAATCCCTTTTATGATTATTAATGAAGATGATGTTGCTTGGTCTGGCTCCCTGTAAGTTACTGGCAAAATTCTTATTCCCTTGGTGCTTTTTATTCCACTCCCTCTTCTTCCCTTTCTGTCAGTCAGCATCTTTATTTACCTTTATTTGCATCAAAACAAAGATCCTCAGTGTCTACTGAAAGATTTCAACTGATTTCAGCACGCCTTGGAGAAAGTCGCAAACTTTGCCAACAGTTTATCTACTGCCTGCCTTCGTAACTTTATGCTTTCCAGGCCTGACTGAGATTGCACTGCAATGCAGGGATCCATTTCATTATGCTTCCTCTCCTTCAGTAGTTTTGGAGAAGACTAAATGATGAACAAAGTCTAGGCAATCCCTGAGCTCTGCAGACACTTGGCACCACGATGTATCAGTCAAAACATGGCACCGTATCACGCAAGAGCAGTCACTTCCCCATATTGTTTTTCTGAAAACTAAGATTTTCTTTATGCAGTAAGACATACACAGACTTGGAATATTTCAGAGGTCCAACTGCAGAACACACAGGGGTAACCGAAGTACAAGCTGGCGGGATACCGGGAGTCCCAGGTGTCTCAGCAAGCCTTCCCAGGATAAATACAGCATCACTGAAGACTGCAGTGTTCTGGCATCTATCTTTTTTATTGGTAATTAAGTTAGGTAGGCTAAAGGTATCTTGGGTATCCTGGCAACTACATCATTTCTCTGTTGGCTCCCCTTCCCCTTATATACTTCAAGTCCCAGTTATGGTTTCTCTGACTAAAAAAATTGTTAGTTTTCTCTGAGGTTCACTTTTTGGCTTTGCTTAAACAGTTATGAAGTAAAAGCACATTTTCAGAGAAGAAAATATAGATGCATTTTTTTCTTCAGAAGATATCTAAGACTAGCAGCTTTTGTAAAAAAAAAAAATTAAAATATTGTAAAGGGAAATGTAGCAATTATAATTGATACATAAACAAGAATAACCTTCAAAACAGAAATCCTGTAATACAATTCAGAAGTGATATTAGGCAAAGCTTGTTTGTACTGTGTCAGGGTCTTCAATGTCAGCAAATTTGAATAATTTAGTAAAACAGTAATGTTACATAAAATTGATTCACATTGTGACTTAGCTGGTTTGTAAACATTAGATATATGAAACCTAGTCACATCCCACTAATATAAAGCTGTAGTTATTAAAACAAATCTGACATAAAGCACATTATATAGAACATATTTTAAGGTTCTTTCTTATTCTTCTAAATCTGAAATATATATGTATTTTAAATTATAATTTAAAGCCTTGACCAAATGGTCCAGATTCCATTATGTTTGGCAATGAATTAATATGAAAGCAGAAAGGCTGTGCGTTTCCAAATTTGCAATCTAAACAGCACTAGACTATAGATTGAAGAGGGCCATTTGACTAACTAGTTTTTAAATACTGTATTAGTAATTTATTATATTTTTTAAAAAGTTAATGTTTAAAAATATACAACTTTCTTGTAATAGTAGTATTGTACTCTATTATGGCTGCCATTAAAGCTTCAAATATTGGAAAAACACCCCACAAGAAAATAAATGACTAAGATAAAAGACCATGAGCTTCTCTCATCTGCCTTGTTGTCTTTAATTGTAATTCATATGTTATTTTTAAAACATACCCATACCTATGTGTTTAAAAGACCCAAATTAAGCTTTTTGATAAATCTGTCCAGAATATTTTGATTCTGCAAACATACATGTTACTCTGTTGTAATATACATATGAAAACATGCTCATAAAGAGCAGTTAACACCCACAAAAATGGTAAACGTGGAACAAAAGTGTACATCAGTGCTAACAATGACAAATTACTGCTGACTGCTGTTATTTCGATAAATAGTAAATTATAAAGGCCACAGAAGGCTGAGGTAAGTAGAAAAAGCAAAAGCAAGTATGAAAAGAAATTCTTATCTCTTACGTGCTAGTACAAATTTAGCGTCTTTAAGAGGCCACTTGAAGGCAAATTTAGACCCTAGTAGGGCCGTTACAAACTCAGCAGCAAGATACAGCAGAAGAACCACTTTAAACACTGGAGAAACCTTTAATATGGGAAGAAAACAGATGAAGAAAAATGGTGAAGGAAATAATTGCCTCCAGTATCTTTGGCATACAGAGAGTTACTTTTGTGTTTAGCATATGGCCTCCACACAAATCGAAGGGATTTTAAATCAAGCTCTGGGGACTGAGAGTCAACCCCAACCCTACTCAGATGAAAGTAAATGGTTCTGCTGAATGAATGGGAAGAATAATGGTCTATAGCAAATGGGTGGAAATTGCCTGCAAAAGGATAGGCTACACTCGATATTGTCAATTTGTTTATACCATAGCTTCCAAATACAAAACACCTAAAGCTTGCACTCAGCTGACAGAAAGGTATGCTTCACAGAAGTGGCACCAGAATACAAATAAATTGGATACCACTTAGAGTCTTGAAAGCCGTTGAAAAGCAGTGAGATGAAAGGCAAATGCCACTGAAAGTGACAGCAATATTTTCTTCCAGAGCACAGAAAATGTAAAAGAAAAGAGAACTCTCTAATAGCATAAAGAGAAAAGATGCCATGTTTCAGTAATCGAGTACCATACTTCTTCATGGAATTCAAGTAAATGCTTCAAAATGGGGCACATTAAACAGCACTGCAGTCGAAAATCCCTCTCTATTGTTTTGTTGATATAATGTGCAATATACAAACGTAAGAGAGGAACCAACTATGGATTGTGGTGTAGGCAGCTTTGTCTTCACCTTTGATTACCATTCTGACATAAATTCTGAGAGATTAATATTTGAGTTGAAGCTACATTGTAAAATATTTCATTTTGCATAGCTGTACTTTGTCTAATGTTTCCAAATGTCTCTTTTAATGAAACATTATTCCATGATACATTGCCATATTAAAATGTCTCATGACATTAGCTTTACATCAAAGTTTAGAATGCTGGCATTTCCCACATAATACTCAGCCTGCTGAACATTTTTAGATAAATGCACACTTTTTACCCAATCAGGCATGTCTTGTTCATTTTTCAAAATATTATGGCATATTACATTTCAAAATAAAAGCTTAAACACTTGCTTCTCAGACAGATGAGTTTCCAATTGCTAGCAGAAATAATATGGCTGCTAAAATAGAATGAATCAAATTTAGATGATTTTGGGGAGATTACTGAATTGCTTTTTACAAAACACATGAAAGCAGGTGAGAAAGCAGGTGACAGTCTCATATGCCTTTTGAAATAATTTTAAGTGTTTTTTTCAAAACACTTTTATGTGCTTCATCTGCTGCATCAGGACTGCTAATAACAGACTGTCCTTTCTCACTGCAGTGCAATGAGATGAACACGGGAGAATTATGTTTGCGACTATGTAAGAAGTCAAACAATGTAGTGGTTGGGAGCAAAGGGAAAACAAAGTACGTGGATCAAAAAATATATCAGGGATTTTGTCGCAGGTTAACCCAGCCTACTGATTGTTCTGTGTGCGTAGATCCGTATAGGTGGAAAAGGACTGAAACTGAAGGCATAGTGATGATAAGAAAGTGCCCGGTTACATAGAAAGTGTGTTTAGAATGATGACAGATAATTGCTGGAATATATATATACTGGAAAGCATAAAATGAAAAAAAAAAAAAAAAAAAAAGACGACTATTTCATTATTAGTTTTCACCTTATTCCTCTAATTGCAACTGTAACTTTAAACAGATACAGCGAACACAGATTTCAAGCAGTACATGAATCCAAAAAATGTTCAGAAAACAAGTGTTCCACCTCTTATAGTATAAACCATAAGTCACTTCCCATCAGATGATAGTAATAAAAATTTTGGTACAAAGCACAAATACTACAAGAATATCATGCACTAGAGGGAAAAGGAAGGAAGCACCAACTACCCTGCTAACATCTTCAGTTCCTGCAGCAGAAGGAAAGTAATAGAATTTGTTAAATGAGCATTTCCAAGGCACAGTGCCTCCCTCTGCTGCTTCAGAGAAAGACATATTCCCTTCTCCAAATCTGGCAATAGTTTAATGCTGAGTATGTGAGTACATTCAGAGCGTGGGCACATTCAGAGAAACCTCAATACCACAAGATGACTTGCAAACGCCACCCGACATTTTGGATCCAGTTGTGGCCGATCTCCAAAACTGTCTGTGTTCAGATACCTATAAATTATTTCAGTAATGCGCTTTACTAAACCCTGACGAAATCATGCCAAAAGTGTGTGCGTGCATATGTATATATTACATAGACAGAGAAATACATCCATTCGCCCCTTCCCTCTCTTTCTTTGACACAAAACATTCACATATTCCACTGATCTCTGACTCCAGTTTATCACTGCTTTGATCAACCTATATCTGAAAGTTATTCTGGGGAACCTCTGGACCAAGCAAAAAGTTTATGAAAAGTTTAATTAAAAAAACCCCCAGAATTAGTTGAAATTCTGTGGAGACAAAGGGGTCTGCTGTATTTTTATTTTTTTTCTTCCTATTATGTATTATTGGCAGATACAGACATAAAGACAGTCTTAAAAGTATTTATTAGGTTACTGAAGTGAAAGGCTGTCTCTGCAGATGTTTTATAGGCCTACAAAGCTGCATGATGGGAGGCTCAGTTCTTTATAGCTGGTGGCAGTTGAACACTAGAACTATACAGAGCTTTCGGTGAGACCCACATGTGCAGATGAAGCCTGTGCTGGGTTAGGGCTGACTGCATTTGCAAATCAGCCCTGCTTTGCTAGAACAGATTTTATAACTACAAAACTGCAGATGAAACTGGTGGTGTTGGGGGGAATTGTTTCTTATATTGTAGGTCCCCATAAATATTATGAGCCTGAGGTACTGCCAGCAGAAACAGATGAGTCATCCAATACATTTCCAATAAATATACTTGAACTTTTAAGTGATTTTACTCCAACCATGCTTTCACCTCTTTTGAATTTACTTCTGTGAACATTTGGAGCAATGAAATTTTGCTGGCACAAGTTTAAAAGCATATGCATGATATTCATGGTAACTACTCCTGTTGGACCACAGAATATTTAGAATTGAAAGGGCCCACACTAATAACTACATCTTCCAATACAAGAGTTGCTGTTCCATTATGTTGGTTGGAATAAAAAGGGGGCCATCTCAAATAATAGTTCTCTCATTACTGACAGATGCAACTCTGCGGTTTCTGCTTCTTCCTTTGCCTTTTTTCTCCAACTACTAATGACAGCAGCCAAGGCTTCAGGGCTTCCTCCTGCATGCCCATTGCCTAAAACTCCATTGAAATGAGAAGAGGAAATTAAATATACACTTCTCTTGGCATTGATGCTGCATGGTCCAATCCTGTCAACATGTGCTTGGATGTTTAGCTCTTTGACATATTCTTGTTCATAAAAGGAAGCATTGCTAAACAGCTTGTATCTGTAGACTCAATATTAATGGTCCATTTTACTGGCTTTCCTTGTGAATAGGAGCAGAGAGATCATTAATATGAAGACACAATCCTGAGATAAAGACATTTTCATGTTCTCATTAAGGTGTATCATTTGCAACAAGAAAGTATTAAATATCTGTATATTATAGGTATAGATCAATACCAGCTGAACATGCTATTAGGCAGTAAATATAAGGACACTATAGCTGTTTTCCCCTTTGGACTTGCCTTACTACCGAACCACCAATGAGAAATGCTTCATTTCATCTATTCTTAGACAAGAAAAAACCAAACACTGACAATTCAAAGTATGACTGCCTTGAGGAGCTGTGAAAGTCCAATTAGGCCTAGATGTCATTTCAGGTTTGATGACTAACCATACAGAAACATAATGCAAAGGAAAACATTATTAAACGCATCCTTGTCTTAATGTACTGGTAGAACATAGGGAATGGCTCAATTAAGTACCTGTGCTACAGAATGCATATTAACTGCTTCTAAAATTACACTGAGTCGCTCTTTGTGAAATTAATCTCTCCAACCATAAAATGAGACCTTTACTTCTTTCTGCACTCTTATTAATTGCATGGTACTTCACCGGCTCTTGTTGAACTGAAGCTGGAGAATTAGGCCACAGAAAGGTCACTTTCTTTCCTTTCTGCTTGCATGCTAATTAACAAGATCTAAACAGCAGCTTGTGTCTAGAAGCAGAGTGGCTTAGGTTGTATGCAAGGAACTTTCCAAGCTATCAAAATAGAAGCACGACAAGACTGTGGTCTAGGCTGTGACTACAATGCATTGAGCTTGACACCCTGTTTCATGAGACAGTAGGTGGTCATTATTTATAAGCATCCAAAAATTCTACAAGTTTATTTATGACCATTCAAAAATTCTCTGTGTTAATCACCATACAGAGAAAAAGCATCCCCCTTGCCCTTGCCCCGCTGATGGTACAGCTATAAAAAAGGAATGTTTCCCCAGCTCGGCACAGACAACTGGAAAGCAGACCTACACTTCACTGTCCCTATACCAAGTAATTTGTAGGGGGAAAAGCCTTATATACTGTCACAGTAGGCTTCTCCTGTGAGGGATTACCCTCTACTCTGAAAATGAGGCTTTTACTGCTCCAGTAGAGATTTGATCTTCCAGCTCTGTCTAGAACATCATTAAGTGGGTTGTCTAAGTAAAAACATCACATTACAGTCTTTAGCCAGCCATTATAGTTTATTTCCCTGCAAATTTAGATCTGTTATCAATCCTTTGTTTTATCTGGTCCACTGTTTTCCTGATATGGGCGAACTGAGAAGCTGTATCTAGTTCAAACCTCTATATTTGTGCACAATGCTACCAGTTCAAATTAGAGCATGTCATTAAGACAAAATTCTTGCACCGGCAACCAACATGGAAGAGAGAACTACACATGTAAATATGATTAGAGTGCTTTGATATGTTGGATATAGGCAAAGCTGAACCCTGGAATCCTGACTTCCTTTGTGTCAGTTCTGGCATTTATTTGGTATCCTTCTTGTCAAAGCTCATTGTGCTGCTAAAGCCAGGAATCTGTTTGACATGGTAACTGCAGCCAAGTCTTTCAATATATTTGAGCATTGCGCCTGGCCAGTCACTTATGGATAACTTTTTCTCCCTGCATGTATAATATGAACTAGCTAAAATAATGTGTCAGATCAAAATACTTTATAACTCATTAAGTAGGTGACAAACATTCACTATCCAAACCCTTTCTCTATATTAGAAATGGACTGAACAAGACCAACTTAGTTAAAATCTTCAGAGTCAGTCCCAAATATAAAACATGAGGTACACCTTTCTTTAATGGGTATGGCACATAATCAGTTGAATCTTCATATGAGCATTACAGAAAAAAAAATGTTTGTTATGACCAAACTGCAAAATACCCTTTACATGAAAAGCTGTAAGGGTACAATCACGCTAAAATAGTGGAACTGTAATATAGTAAGAGACAAAATAGTAAACACGCTTTGTTGGCTCTGTACACATGATCTTATCAGTCACTGGTACAGATAAAGACAGAGGGCCAAGACCTTTTATATTTAGGGAGACTTTACAATGCTTTGTGCCCATTTTCCACTGATGTAAATGGCATTATAAAGGTCAAAAGTGATCCACTCAGCATATATGATAGACACTCATGTTTTGCAGGCTGCTTCCTGAGTTGACTCCTTATCAAAAGACACGATGCCTGTATTTTTAGTAACTGCTACCATACAAAGTGACTTATACCTCTGTGAAATGCAATGACAGCATCTTGCAACACCTTGAGCAAGTATAAGTCTGTGTAATATGCGAGGCCATAGGGAAGATCAGGCCCATAGGATTTTTTTAATTGCAGCTATCAGTTGCAGAAGCAGCAATATTGCACTGAATTTGATCAGTAGTCCATTCAGTCTGGTATCTTAATTCTGGTGGTGGCTAATATTGAAGGCTTTGTAGGAAAGCCTTTACATATAAGTCACTACTTACTTATACTCAGTAAAGAGACTGACACGGACAGAGCGCAGAAACCTACCATGGCTACCCACAATACAAAATACTGGAAAATTAATCCCTTTTATTACACCAACTATTACATTGAATATTGCTTCACTATGGAAGGCAATTGCTTTCTGACCTCTGAGCTGATCTGTGTTTACCCTGAAGCAAATGGACTAACAACCGCTGTAACTATCCAAGACAAGATACACTCTTCTATCTATTCAACTAATACATTTCTATGTAGCAAGTCAAACTAGACTTCACAAAATAATGGGCTTTTTTAAACCAAAACATGAAAAAAGATTACTAATACGAAATATTTTTTTGCATAACATGGATAAAGCATTTATCCGGCCAGATTGCTGGCTTCCTGACACTCTCTGGGCTTATATGCCATGAATGAAACTGCTACTGTGGCTGTTGGTTTTCATATTTGTTCCTTCCACATTGAAGCAGTCAGTTTTAATTGGTGAAAAGAAATGACAGTGAGCTCAGAAACTATAGAAGAGTTAGGTTTAAAGTTATATTAAAAAAGGAAAAGCTAACCTTAACTCCAAAGCCTGCAGGGAAGCTTTACATGGAAAGCAGAACAATACGTGTATTTTAAATAAACTACAATGTATGTATATATTTTATTTTCTGCGTTACAGGTAAGTAATTTTCAAGTATGTAAACTATAAATATAATAAATATATTTATTTATAATAAATATAAAACAAAAAATGGGAAGTATTTTTTGATACTTTTCCCCCCTATTAGAATTCTGCTTTGTTTAGCCACTTCAAAAGTTGATTATAAGGTGATTAAACACCACCAGACAATCTGCATTCAGCAGTTCTGCTGTCAGACATCACATACAGGAATAGCTTGCTTAGCCTACAGAAATCAGACCAACATAAGGTAACTCAGTTCAAAAATAACAAAACACAACTGGGATACCCCCTCAACCCCCCTCATTTTACCATACACACTGACTCAATGAATAAATGTTTGGTACTGCTGAAAGTAACATTTCTCTTTAGGCCCTGAAAATGCGATGATGAGCCTAGAAGGAAAACAAGTTTTTTTACTGCTAGCTACTTCTCATCAGGAGAAATACACGTGTGGTCACATATGCTGAGAAACCTGTCAATCTACAAACACACTTGATTTCCCTCTTTCTACTAGGCCTTGCTGCTTACACTTCACATATGAAAATGAATTTCATTTCAAGTTCTAGCCACCTTACAGCACAGCAAAGATTGCCACATTTGGACAACAAACTCTGCACAGAAAGCATAACATGACCTGTCCCCAGTCTACCTGGCTTCAAATAAAGTAATTATTGACTACTCTTAATATGAATTTCTAGGATCATAATTGCTTAAAGTTTTGGAGCATAAAATAACACTTTAAGGAACAGACCAGCTACAGCTATTTTCATAATTTCTTTTTCTAAATCCCACTGTACTTTTCTGAGTGAAAATCTATTTGCAGAAAAATGCAAGCAAATTGTCACTGATATTTTACCTACCAGTAATTTAACACCCACTTCAAATTCCCAAATGAAACCTGAAATAAAAACACAAGTAGGTTAATCTGAGGTCTCACCATTTCGATTTCAAAGGCTTTTTTTAACATTAATTTGTCCTGCGGCATAAATGAAATATAGACAAACCATATTAGATTTTAATTTGCTAAAAGTAGATTACAGGTCTTCTCCGTAGAGACACTAAACACTCAGTTCTCAGAGAAGTAAACTTTTTTCCCTGAGTAAGGACAGCAATAGCAGGTGCCTAGTGAGAACTGCAAAGGAGGCTTTTTTCAAAGGGCTGACCCTGTAAACTGCAAACGTTCTGACTGAGGCCGCAAAATACAACCACTACAGAAAGATAAGTTTAACAGAGCTGAACCTGAAATACAAGTTAATTCTGTGTTTGATTAAATGCTTGAATTCAGAGGAAAACTATTTAGCTGATATTTAGGCTGAAGACATCTAAGCTCCCCCCCAATCATATTATTTTAGATGCTCATCTTGTCCTTTTGAGTGACATTTCTCATATCTGACCAACTTGAAGGGCAGACATACATATGAACATGGGGAGGGTCTCAAGGCCACTGTTGTCTCTAAGTGACTGTCTTTAATTAGATTAAAGGACAAGCTGTATCTATATTAGACTTTTAAGGCTAGTAACAGAATAATGGTGCAGAAGCCTCTTTATGGGGGGAGGCTTTGAAACCAGAAATGGTAAATTAAATAACCCTGATGAGAAATCTAAAAGATAAATAAAAGATCTAAGATCTCCAAAGCTCTGGGCCCGCGCTCTGGTTTCCTGCTGTTCATTTCAATTGCAAAGGACTTGTTCCGACTGACGGCAAAAATGACACCCAAACCCCATCTCACAATTGCCCCAGAGGCCAGTTTGCCTGGGGGAGAGCGGGTAGGGAGAAATTTCTTTGCCTTCAGGCTCCCTCCACACAAGAGTGGCTCCCATGGGACTGTACTAAAAAGGATTCTCCTGTTAGCCTGCGTGCCTGGAAGGAGTTTCTCATGTGACCTTCCACGTGTTTGCTTTGAAGCAGGAAAGAGTCAGAAAAGGAAAGGAATGAATGGGTAGTCAGTCTGACTTGGAATATCCATGAAGCAGTTCACGTACAGCCCTCAGCTCTTTCCTCATTATTATCTTCAGCCTTGTGATGGCTTCCAGGGAATCTCATAGTCAGAGGCAAGATTATCCACTCCCACATCTCTTTTGCGGCGTTCTGTACGACTGCTGGTGAAAAAGGCCAGATTCATTATTAAGCATCAGGAGATTTCAAAATCCCTTACTCAGAAACCAAAAGTGCTTGCTTTCTCTTCCTTGGCAAGGCAATCTGAAACAAAACAAGTATCTCCTGCAAAAAAATACTAATTTTGTCTGAATCACAAATGAGAAGTATTTATGTTTAGCTATAAAAAAAAATCCCAAACATTTTTCACATAACCAGTCCATTCACTGATATATATCTTAGCCACAAAGGACTGAGTTTTACAGTAATTCTTGCCCTTTTTCACAGTGTTGTTTTTTTTTTTTTTGGGGGGGGGAAGGGCTGATTCCTTGTGATTTTTTCTCCCTACTCTACTTGCTTGTTTCTGAACTGCAGGGCATAGAAACACAAGGTTGTAAAGCAAAAAGTAGAAGTCTTCTCCTTAAGAAAATGAGCTGTTCCCAATTTAGATAAATGCATAATATCACTGTAGTATTCTCTCTGCTTCCCTGCAGTTATTATGGAGAACACCTGCTACATACAATGGGGTCATTATTTGGTGATCCAAGGCAAATGACAAGTTGCTAAGGGTAACCACCTTACAATCAGTTCCTGGAATCACATGCGATTCATGTAAAATCCTTCTTAATAAAAAATTAAACAAGAAGCTGCTTCTATGAGTTCAGATGAGAATCTTCAAAAATGTCTCCCACAGGATGGAACAGGAACGAATCTCCTTTTTCTCTAGAAGAATTATTTGTCCGCCTCTTTACGTTTCATCCACGTTTTCAGATTTAAAAGCCTGCACTTCACCAGCTGCATCTGAAGTAATTCTCTCCTGTTGGAAGACTCTTCCTCACTGCCTTGCAGAGGGAGATTTCTAAAAGGCTTACTTTCCTCATCATTTGAGGAATCAATGTTAGATACAGGCAAGATGCAAACTTGCATACCTGCTTAGTGGAAAGGCATAATGGAATCACACAATAAAGCAATAAACGAGCTAACAAACATGCTAAACCCAAAAAGTACAAAATCCAGTAATAGAACCAATTTTAGATGCAAGCTAAAACAGAATTAGGTAAGAGGGGAGCCGCCCTCCCTGCCCAGTGTGTCCTCTCAAGCACATCCTTGCTTTCAGTCGTGATTTCAGTCAACCAGTTGCTTTCTGCCTTGCAGCACCACTCCTTGCAGTTCCAAGCATCATCATTCCTCATCCCTGAAGCCAGCCAGCCTGGTCCCTCTTCTGCTCAGTAGTTTCTCTTGAGCTGCTATGACTTTCGTTCTCATTCTGCCAGTGCTATCATACACTCTGGAAACTTCTCTTCCCTAAATATCTCTCCACCCCACCAAGTTTGCAAAAATACATGGAAAAAACAAGTCTTGCCTGGAAAAAATATGTATATTGAGAGATAAGAGCTGGGAGAAAGAAAGTCTACACTGAAGCAGCATGATAACACGTGACAGTCGCTTTCTCTATATATAAGATGCCTCTTTTTTTTTTACATAAAACGTGTTCAGCTGCAGTCTCTTTCCAGTACCTACATGCAAATGAAATCATATGTATATAGTAAAAGCCTGAAGAAATTTCCAAAACATTTATAAATTAAGTATAATTTAGATAGTCCATCTGTTTCTACTGCCAGCAGGGCTGGATTCATTACAATTCAGACATTTACTTCAAACACCTGAGCTACAAATCCAGTTACTTTAAAAAAAAAAAAAAAAAAAGGAAAGACACCTGCAGCAAATGCTTTGGATCTGAGGAAGGCTATATCCCCAATCTTTTAAGTTACTGTATTTTAGCAAGATAAAAATCAGCAGCATCTTGCCGATTTTCCTCTAGTGCATCCTATTCTACCTCTGTGTAAAGCTCCCTGATCTTATTTGACAAGGTCTGTTCCAAAGCCCAGTAAAGCCAATGGGGATCACACTATGATTTCAGCTCTCTTATGGTACAAATGTAAGCCTTGTATCACATTTTTTCTAGGAAAAAAAATAACTGAAAAACCAAACATTCGTCTCTGTAACGTCATGGTGAGTATTAATAAAAGGACTAAGGTTTTCAAAACTATGTGAGAGAGGTGGATTCCCACTAACTTAATGGAAATTTAATAGGAATTAGGCGTTCCAATACCAGGGGCCTCTGAAAACCCTGACCAAAATACCCGACTCGCCAATCTTTTTATATTATAATTTTTTCATGTTTCTGTTTATTTCCATTTATTATGATTCCTTGCAGCCATAATCACACAATAAAGCTAAGAAATACAATTTCTTATTAACAGTGCACACTGCATTTTCTCCTCTTCATTGCAGATCCCCAGAACTCTCCTAGCTGTGCGTTTAATGTGAGTAAATTACTGAGGTCTGGAGCAACTGTTAAATTAATTTAGCACTGGAAAATAAAAATTGAGACAAGAGAGCTATCACTGTATAACAGCAGTAGGGAAAAGTTGCTTATTATTTACCTGTAATAATTTGAAAAATGCTTACGAGTTCTTTTTCAATTTCACTGCTTTGCCTAAACGTAACACTGTTACCAACTCCTACTGAGGATAAGAAAGTTAAAACTTTAACAAGTGCACTATTTTTAATTTAAAAATTTAATTTGATACAGGTGATGTAGCCACAAGTATTAGAATATTGTAGATTAGCCAGAATATTAGAAGCATAAAAAGGAAATGATGCTAGAATTAAATGAATGGATGTTGGGAGACAGGACTGACACGCTACTTAATCTCCAGCATATTGGACATAACAGAAGACTTCTAGGTATGGTCTTAGAAGTGCCAGTGCAACAAGAAACAAGTCCTCTGAAGTCCAGATTGAAGCCTTCACTGAGACTTTGTCAGCCAAAGCCCAGGTGCCCTGCAGCCATACTTCTGCCACCCTTCCATGTAACAGCCTATCTTGGACCTAAAAAAAGGACTACCGAAGGGCTTTAATGAAATTCTTCACTAGTTTGTGCCCAAGACACTAATCTTTTTTCAGTCTTTTGCAGGATTGCTCCATCCACAGATAGTGCTTTTCCTAATGAGGGATCTTTCAGCTTTGAGGATACATCTTTCAGTTCCATGAGCTACAGCTGTCTTTGCAGGATCGATCTAGTGACACACGTGATAGCTGAGATGAAAGCAATAGAACTTGAAGTAACTGCAGCTGCACACATTACCTTTCCAAAACAATCTGACTTTAATTAGTCAAGTAGGACACATCAAGCTGAAACCAGGATTCTGCATAGCAAAACCAAACACTTGTATAGTCTGTCACATCTAGCAGAACAGGTTCTTGAACTGCAAGTCAGGGTGCTGGACTTAGTTCTTGCCTTGCCATGAGATCTTGGGCAAGGCATCTCAGTTGTCTGTGCTCTATTCCTTCTCCAATCTTTTTCTGCTTTAACTATTTAGGTTATAAGTTCTCTGGGCAAGGAATCCCTTCCTCCCTTCACATATCTCTGAAATAATTAAGAGAGCCCTGATCTCAGACAGAACTTGCATACTTCATAGTAATAAAAAGAAGATGTTAAGGATGATAAAAAACTAACACACTTGCTTTTCCACAAGTTTTCAGTGCTATAGCATGTGGCAAACTCTTCCGACCTGCACAGTCTGTTTACAGTTAATAGAACCCTGTGCAGGTGGGAAGGGCTGCTGGTGCCCATTTGTTTGCAGAAAGGGCAGGGGGAAGAGAGCGGTCAGGAACTTAAAACAACGTAAGAAACAAATTGGAATGTGTAGAATACACTCTGGATGCCAATATTTGACTGTCCACACTTTTAATAACCAGTTGTGAACTAGAAGAATAAGTGCTATTTGAAGATTAAATCAGATGGAAGATTTCAGAAAAGAACGGACATTACACACCAGATAAACTTATTGAGCCTTTTGGGACAGTCGGATGAACACTGGGACAGGTGATGACAGCCTTTGAACTAAGTGTCAAATTGTAAATGTTATTTATCTCCTTAATGAGTCACAGTTAACCCAATTTTTTAATTTATAAGCCAAGCTTGATTTGAATGGTGAGAAAATTTGCACTAGAGTTCTAAGACAGTTTCAAGAGTCTGTTTTTCATCATTATGTTAATGAGTACAAACAGAATATATTTATTTGGTTTTTTAAACCATTGGTTAATTTCAGTGCTTGTTCCATTCTTTACGTTCTCATCTAGACAAATGAGATCACAGATGCAAACAATATGTTTTCTTATGTGTTGCATTAAGATTGGATAAAAATCAGTGAATAATGCTTAAAAAACAGCTTCCCCTTTTAGTACATTAATAATTCTTGCTGATTTATTATTGATTCAAAGAAAGCACTCCTCTTTGTTATGACAGGTGTCTTGGCTGTTTGGAGGGAAACAGCTGCAAATATTAGGAAACAGAGGAAATTCAAGATAATCTTCTGTTTCCTTTCAGTGCATAGGAATCTGTCAGCTTACCAGGGAAAAGTGAGTTTGCAAGAAAGAAAAAGCCTTTGGTTTTTTGTTGTTGTTGTTGTTCTTGTTGTTTTGGAAACATTTAGGAGGCAATTTGGGGGAATAATGGAACAGGAAAAAGTCTTAAAGGACATACTGTAATGATATAACTGAGACATGTCCAGGAATAATTACAGAATTCCATCCAATACCAGAGCATTAGGTAGTCCTGCAAGGAGCAGGGAGTTGGACTCAATGATCCTTATGGGTCCCTTCCAACTTCAGATATTCTATAATATGAATTATTTAAGATGAGCTGTATGTACTGAACCACGCTTGCCTTTGACATGCATCTCATGTCTTGTTACTGACAGTGTAGTCTGATGCACAAGCACTCTGATTTTCAGCACCGAGGACTGCACAAAAGACAGGGCAACAGAGATTCAGGCTCATGACTAAATGTCTATAATACCTTTTTTTTTAGCAGAAAATATCTTGTGTTTTTCAAAGGAGAAAGGGGAATGAAACATTAGACTGAAATACTACTGCCATATGTAATATTGTAAGACTTCAGCTTTACTGACTTCGTACGCTGCAGTCACCATTTCCCAGTCCTTTTGCTCTTCCTTAGTACTGACTCCGTGTCAGTGAGAAAGTTCAGCTTAGGAGCTGTAGTACTTCAGGAAAAACACCGATTCCTAAAAACCCTCAAACAGCTCATAATATACTCCTTTCTTCATGAATTCTATGTTTACAGTGACTTACTTAGTAATACTGGAAAGCAAACCAACACATCAACTTTACCCAGGCTCCCAAAAGCTGTAATTCTTTTACTTCAGATAGCAAATACAAGGGGGTGGTAGAGATTGTATCATGCCTTTTCTTGCCACTCTGAGACATATCTAAGATCTTAACAGTCCTCCTCCTCCTCTAGCTCACAGCCTTTTCTGACTCGTGTGCTTCCTACTGTCCTTCCTTTGTAATAAATTCCTCTGATCTTGGCAGGTCAAGAAACCACAAAGTCTGCATAATAGCAAACCCCACCACTTCTGTGCTTCTCTCTTGATCTGCATTTAATCCTATTGCTGGTATGATAGCTTTTTCTTCCTTCTTTCTGGAGAAATAACATTATTCCATCTTTTTCATTCACCTTAGGGGAAGTTCCAGAAAACTGGTATCCACAGAAGTCATCTGCTCCACCTCTTTGTCAGATGAACACCTATTCCCTAACTGGTAACTCCTAGGGCTGCAGATGCACTTTCCTTACAGACTTAAAGACTCCAGCCTGCAGGTCATTAGCATAAGCCCATAATAAAACACATCACTCAGAAAACCACAGTCTAGTCATACAGTGAAACTGAAATTCAAGCTTCCTTTAACAACAGCTTCCCTGAAGCTTGATGACTGAAAATAAAAAAGGCAACATGCATTCATAAATCTGAGTCAATTATGGATTACTAATGTGGCTGGAAGTAAAATTAACAGTATATGGTCATAGCGAGTTACAGATCTCTCTAAAATATGTACTCCTACATGTAACTTATTAGGATTTTTTTTTTCTATTACTGAAAGGAAGAGAGAAGATTCTGTAATACAGTAGAATGGCCTGATCAAAAAAATGGCCTATTCATTGGAAGCAGGTGTCACTACTTTCCACAGGCTTTTGGGATCTTCAACAATATTTGGCCCACAATCTCCCTGTTCTCCTATAATAAAAAGCTGGTGTATATTAATTCTTTCCAAGAAATTTTGTTTTCCATCTTTTAAGCATTTAGTTCATCAATATAAAAACTAGAAATCCTTCAAAGGGAAGTTGCTTTAGGAAGTGGTTCCACCCTTCAACATTATCATTACAGATCATCATATTAAAATGTTAAAGTAGTACACGAGTGGTAAAATACAGGTCAGCAGATGGGAAATGCTTTTAGTAAAAAAGCACATTCAAAATTAATAGTAAAAAGCATGGCTGCTTCTGCAAAATAGGAAAGATGACAGACAAAACAGCTTGTTCAGACAAAGCAGTTTCGAGTTCCTTGAAAAACATCTTTTAAGATCCCTATCAGTGTAGAAAAGGCTGTTGGGATATCTGTAAGCTCCTATTTGCATTTTACATGTTGGCTGATTGACTGTCTGATAGTAAAGGAACATATTAGACCAATAGAAAACCTCTCCAAAAGCTTTTCATGATGTATGTGTGGGACTTTATCAGGCAGGTAACAGTAACCAAGAGTAATGCTGAACAGAAGCTGCTGTTTAGGTCAGTGGCTTCTTTTCTGAAAAAAGTGTTTATAACCATTTGTATTTATGAACATTCATGCTACAAATGAGATAGGCACAGATTTATTGGAAAGAGGAAACAATAAGTTTTAAAGTTAACCTGGTTTTGATCAACTTTAGATTGTTTTGGAAACAGCACTAGTTTTCCTTATTAAACAAATCCTATTTTTGTTGTGTTCTATTTAAGTGCAAGTGCCATCACAAGGTTTTTTTTTTTTTTTAACAACTATACACATACAGTGCTAGATACAAATACTCTGTACTACTATGCATAGGAAAAAAGAAATGAAGCATTACATCCAAGTCTACTAACTTTTCTCAACTCTGCAACAGGACACTGATGTCCTGATACAGTTGAACCATGAGCGCTACACTACTAAATAGGATTAATTCATGGAATACTTGTCTTCAATTCTGTGTAAAAAGTACAGAACTATGCCTTTGAAACATACATTTAATTGTAGCCTGTTTAATAACACATTCAACCTATAGTCTACCACAGTTCTGTCAGAGTAATTAAAGACAACAAAGAAATACTTTCAGTGATAACATGGGGAACCTTAAAGGGAGTTTTGGATAAATTATAATGGAATTGTGGGCTATAAACCACAGGGGTTTGAAATAACACCATCTTTAGCATGTCACACTGTGCTTGGACATGATTTTATTACACAACTACAGCTGATGAGTTTAGAATTTGCATGCAACATTAAGGATTACTTCTGATTTGTTGAAGTATTTTTAACTGTAAAACGGCATGTCAAAGAGGGAAATAAGTCTTAGACAAACTTAAATATAGGTTTAAGGAAATTTTGGAGGGGAGAAAATAAGATGTTTGTTATTCTTCTTTGAACTTTTATTTAGACACAACTGAACATTCCCGTTTATCCACTGAATTGGTCTGGCTTGATATACAAGCTGTCTTTTGCATTTCAGAGAAACTCACTAGTGAATTCCATATTGTCTCTCCTCTTGACTCATCCCAAAACACAGCTAAAAATGGGTATTGAGGTTAGAACTTTCCTATGAGTGCCAAAACCACCCAGATCGGGGTGGGGTGCAAACCAAAAAACCCCAAGCAACTGTTGTGGTTCTTTCCAGAATTGAAAAGATGAAATTGCAAGTCAAGATCTAAATCACATGGTGGAACAAATACTATACTTAAGAGGTATTATAACCTTACCACCAAGCAATAACATATGGAAGAATCATGATTTCCATCACTGCAGGAAGAAAGGAATATCTTGCTGTTGGTCTTCAGCAGCTGTGTATCATGAGGTTAATTCTATGCCCATTTGCTATGAGGAAAGTTGCCCCGTACAGCCCTGCTTACTTGATCATGCAAAGATTAAAGGTTTGAGTAGCCTACACAAGGAAGCCGAAATGGTTCTTATGCAGCCTTTTAACTCTACATAGACTCTCAAGCCATGCGTCATTGTTACTGAGTTACTAGAAGCACATAGCTAACTTAATACGCAGTTTATGATAAAGGATACAAAGCTGAAAGTTTTTCCTTTCATTTATAATTTAAGAGATGCAAAGCCCAAGACAAGTTTTAGATCTTCAGTTGTCTTCTTCCACAATTTCAGCACCTTGGAACAGGTCTATTTTTCTTTCTCATCAGGTATCTAAGTGTCATAGCAATATTAATTTCTCCTCCAAATAAGCATGTCTGCAAAATTGTGTTAGTTATTTGTTCAGAAAAGATGGCACTTTAAAAAGCATACCCTTCTTCATTACATTTTCTAGAGCAGTAAATTGTCACTCTAATATTAAAAAAATACTTAGACTTTAAGGATGAGATTTTCAGATATATTCTGTGTTGGTTTAACTCCACTTTCCACTGATTTTTCAGGAAACAGAACTATACTACGTGAAAACCTTAAATGACATTGAGGAATTCAGAATTAAGATGTCTAAGAATAAGAGGATTAAAACAGAGTCTTCTGTAAATTGCAGACCAGGTTCTTGCACACTACAGTTCAGTGATTCATTTTAATAAAGTCTATGGCCAGTAACAGATTTAAGAACATTCATAATATTAAACATTGATTAGGTGATTTTACTGGACCAAAGTAGACTGCCGAGTATGAGTTACTGACAGAGAGGAGGGTTAAAACCTTTATTGAATTTGCTCCCAGAACCAGATCATTAATATATTTTATTTTGGTTCTGATGAAAAGACAAAAATACTATGGTTTGCTACAGGTATTCTAACCTATTTGTCTGCAGATGTTTGCAGTATTTGTTATTATATATTTGATGCCAAATACTTGTTCCTGATACTACCATCGGGTGTTACCACTCTTAAAGCTTACATTAACAAGCAATGGCATGTCCCTTTACAGCACTACTAGTCATGGAGGACGCCTTCCTTTGCATACCTCAATCATTTTGCAGTACGCCTATGCCTCCCCACAATGAAGAGCTGGCAGGGAAAATAACAGCCCCCCTCTCAAGCACACAACACCCCCCCCGCCAATGGTACGCTGAAACAAAGATTTAAGATTGACTGCCCACAGAGGGTGAGGGTGGAAAAGTCACATCCCAGTAGTTAAAGATTTGCATTGATAAAGATTGCACTGCTCTAATCCTATCTATATCACAGCTCGTTTGGTACAACCAGTATTTTGCACAGAAGTTACTGCTGCAGAGTTGCTAGAATTTCAAACTAGTCATTTGCCTCAGTGATTAAACTCAGGTCATATATTACAGTACTCTTCAACAGTATTTATTTTAGAGTGCACCTGCTGCTATACACATTAATTATACGCAATAGTGACAATATCTAAGGTCAAATAACAGGTTAATACAGCATTCAATCTTAAAGTATGATACATTTACTAATTCAAATATCAATAGCCTCTGAGGTTAATATTCTCAAGACTCTACAGCTTTTGAGTTTTAATAGTCATAAGCTTTAAGGGGAGAAGCTGCCATTGCAATTCTCCATCTGCTGCATAGCCCACAGCCTCCCAACAGAACCGTCCCTCAACTGGTTGTCCACTGTGCTTTCCAGGTCCTTGCCAGAGTCACTACCTCCCAGATATGTTCTCTTGTCACTGAGGATGACCTACATTTTTCATACTGAGATATAGCACTTTTATTTGGCTTTATTAAAATGCAGGCCATCCACATGAATTCAGGTCACCAAGCATTAGACTGCTTTGTATAACTGCCCTATCCCAACAGTTTATGACTCCACAAAAAATATGAATGTTCAATCCCCATTTTAAGGGATACTGATTATCCTCCTATACCATAACAGGCAGCGATACAATGCAGACAAATTACAAAACAGAGATTTACTTTTCTTTCTCTTGAGGAGGTAGTAAGGCTGTCTAGAAAGGTGCTGTGACTCATCAACTTTCAACATAAAAATCTTGAGAACTGGTTTCTGTGGAGAGAGATTTCTAAGTCCCTGAAGTAAGTTGACCTCATTATCATAATGTTAATTTATATACAGATAGTGTATGTGTATAAAACACCTGGAAACACCATGTGGGGAAAAATAATCATTCTTTCTAACAGCAGAAATTCTACATTGTTTTCCATTTTCCCTTTTTGCTCTGGGACTGTAATATGCTGAAACCACTCACACCAAAAATACAGCATTTTTGCTCTTTCTCCTCCCTTCCCCCATCTCTACAGGGAAAAAAAAAACCAACCCTGAAGTCCTGTCACTTTGTGGCATGACTTCTGTATCTGGTGCCAACAAATGCAAGCTTACACTTGACAACTCTGAAGAGGATAGATAACATGCTGCCTGTGATTACTCATCCTTCTCTTTGAGTCCCCTGTCTGGCTTGACTACATCTGATCTCACTTGTCTCCTGTGTGATTTTTTTTAAACCCTTTGGAAGAGGCACATCTTTGTTCTGTGTTTGTAAAACACTCAGTATGCGTCCCAGGACCTTCAGAAACATCTTCAGTGCACTTAAATAATTCTATACCCTACCACTGCTTTACCTTCTATTGCAGTACAGGGAAAGCATCATTTTGTGGTGCCTAAACACAGGACTGCCACCATCCAGCACCTGGCAAGGCCACGAGAAACTTCCTCTCATGAGGGACCCACAGAGCGTTTTGGAACGCAGCATAGCCCAGAGCGCAAGATGTACTGACATCCAGTACAGAGTTCACAAGCTCACCACTGTTCGGAGATACTAAAATAAAGCTGATCACTCGGCTTTCAGTTTTGTCTGAGTGTATTCATTTATTGCTTCGGAGTGTAAGCCAGTCTGCAGCTATTAGGTACTAGGACTGGATTTACTGCAAGCATACTGTTCCTCTGAAATAGGGTATCAGGCAAGATAGGATTTGTCCTCTTGGATCAGGCTTAAAATTTACTCCTACTTTTTCACTTCCATCTTCTTTCCCCTGCCCCGCTCATTTTGGGGTTTTAGAGTTTCTTTGCTAATAAGCACCCACAGAAGGAATACAAACTGGGCTGAAAATGGTTTGAACAGTTCAGGAAACTTAGCCAACCATCAGAATCAAGCACCTGGTTATTCAGACACTCCCTATATCTGGCTGAGCAGATCTTTCATTGTATTGTTTCAATTCACAAAGGGAAAGGAATAATATGATCACTAAAGTTATGCTTTTCTCATTTCCACTCCTTTTCCGTGGAGAAAAAATAAAAATCAAAAACAGTCTAGTGCAGGACAGCGACTCATTCACATATACAATGTATTTTAATAATAAAAAGTATTTTGAAGAAGTTTCTGATTTTAAAAGTAAAAAAATAAATATTAAAAGAAAAAAATATATTGTACTTGGAAACTCTAGATTGTTTTTTACTAGGTCTCTGAGTTCAGGCTAATGAGGATCTGCAAAACAGGAATTCCCATTACTCTTCCCTGGTTTTGATATTCTCTGATAGGCTGGGGTATCTATCACAGGCTGGTCTAACCCGCTTCATTTACCTGCATTGGCAACAGAAGAATGAACTGATCACATCGCTTTCCCCGACCACCCATGAGAAATGCTCAAATTGAGGGATGTCCTCCAGAAGTCAGGTTCACCCTGGTTAGACCTTCTCTCATGAAGCTCTTTTCACCTGCAAATATTATTCTTTTGTTAGGATTGTCTCAAGCGGATAATTGTCAATATCATGTCAAATTACTACACCAGCCAGGGCTGCTCTCGCAAGGTAAAAAGCATGAATTCCTTATTTCTACTGGAGAGGCTTTTGCTTTGCATAAAAAGAGTCACAGAATGCTACTTTCTTACCAGGAAAGGAAAGACTGAATAGTACCAGCTTAGTCTTTTGCTCAACTGAGCTTGAAGGTGGTTCTGAAATTACAACACCAGCACCACCACCAAATAAAATTTAACCCAAGACCCATTCAACTTGAAATAAGTCAAGTCATTGCTCAGAGTCTAGTTCCAAAAAGATTTAAAAAAAATAATCAAGCCTTTAATAGTTTTGCATGTTAGCAATGAGTTGTGACGTGAGTGTTAGCAGGCTTTTGGAAGTGTTTCTTGGAGATAAAATTTGAAAAATTTATGTGGTTTAATTTAAATAATTTATGCATAAAGCACTGCAGAGTTCTAATTGTAATTACAATGTTCAACTCAGTAGCAACGAGGTGCATTTGAAGTTGGATACTGATTGTACTGTATATCTTATGCTCCGAATTCCATTTTGTTTTGAACAAATCCTTTTGAGCACAGGGAGATGGCTCAGAGCTTCACAAAAGTTCCCGAGTGAAGTTTTAGAGAGTTTCTTTCCTACGCATTTTTTATTATTATTACTTAAAGTCTGAAATCCAATCTTCCATGCTTCTGTGCCATGGTGATAAAGTAAAGGTGGCTGAAAAGTGCCCTTGGTCAGAGAGGAAGGACTTTTCTACTTTTCTTGTGAAGGAGCAGCTGTTCCTATCAATAATCTCCTGAAGCAATAGGCCTGGAGTGTAAACAGTATTTTATACGGATGGCAGTGGAACAGAGCATGTTATTTCTGAAATTTTTGCACTTCACTGTGGAGAATGGATTAACCCTGTGTGACATAAGAAATTCAAATGTTATTTGCTTGAATTAAATTAAAGGGTTAAAGTATTTTAAAGAGAAAAAAAAGTCTACAACAAAATGGTGTCATCTTAGTAACTTGGTTCATAGAGAGGGAACATTGTGGCATTAGGAGCACTTCAGAAACCGCATGTTGAAGCCTGAACAGACGTAAGGTTTGTTCCCACCATTCATATTAATACTGTTATTTTTGAACTTGTAAAACATGCCCATAAACAGATGCTAAGTGTAACAGGCAAATCCCTAATACAGCATTCAGGATGTTGGGCAAGTATGAAGGGAATGGACAATAGATACTTCTGTGCTCTTCCTAATTAAAATCGCTTTCTGCCAGCATTGAAGGTTGAAAGACCATTGTTCTAATCTAGTAGGGCATATCTTCTTGTGTTGTTTCCAATAAGAACTAAGGGGTAAGTAATGTTCAATTTCAAGCACTAAATGGATTCAAAGATCACCAGATTTTAAGTCCCTTGAGCAATACTTCCAGAGGCCAAGCTGGAGGCAAGAGAGCACACTTATGGATTCCACTGCTTATGAGCAGGTCTTGTCAGAAGCGCACAGATATTCAGACAGGCTTCAGGCAGAGACAGTGAGCTCCAAAGGCTGAATAAACAACTGTAAAATTTTCATGGGTGAATGGGGAATGTGCTCCTCAATGTCAGGAAGAGGTAAAAGTTTATACCTGCATTTCTTTTCATGGAGAATATGCTGTTCCACACCATATACTGCTGCTTGAAAAGCAGCTCTGGAAGATAATGATGTGAATCACTGGCTTACTGTCTTTGCGAGGGTATTTTACTCTTTCCACTTTGGCACACATTACGTGTGATGATGGATGACTACACTCATCCCTTGCCCACCCACATCTATAGGAAGTGCAAGGTCAGTATACCTTCCCAAAATATGGATTAATGAGTACTCTCTTTAAGATCTTGTATCTTAAGAATATTTCAAGTGAAAAAGGCAAGGTAAATTACAAAAGGAAAAAGCTTATGAGAGGAAGAAAGGCAGCTACATTTATTTCAGTAGCCTCCTAACAAACTTATTTGAAAGTGTTAGGACTAGTTAAACCAGATGGCTCCAGAAGCTTAATATTTCAGTTAAAGCATTAGAGGTTCACATATCTTTCAAGGCAGTAAAACAAAGTAAGTGCAAGTTTATTCTATGCTGCTATCATAATATGCAGCCAGCATGCTTTAGAAAGGAGCTGTCATTATTCCAGCTAACCCCTACAATAGGTTTCTAATCAGAAACTAGAAATATCCCAATTTTTCTCTTCTCTTTAAGAGCTACACACTACTGTAATTTTGTTTTAAAACTGGAAGATAATCCATTCTTTGCATTAAATGACTTCTTGCCTGAATCTGAGCTAGTAGGACCTTTCTGCTTCTCCTTTTTTTTGAAGGACAGCATTTTCTTGGGATGCTGCAGGAAAGGCATTTTAGGTGTTCTGGACAGACCAAAAACTCAAAAGCCTCAATCTCCAGTCAAAAGGTTGAAACAATGCTGAGATCAAACGATGCCATGAGACCATAAACAGCAATTGCTCTTTTAGCACATTTTGGTTCTGTTGTAAGGTATCCCTCTCTTTATTGAATAGCTGTACTTCCCACGAGCAAATTCTGAGCCAGAAGCCATTTCTAACATATGCAACTGGACAGCCATTTAGGAAACAAGCGAGTTTCCCTTCCCAGAATGCCTCTGCTTGCCACTTCAATTTCCTAAAGCTGCTGGAGCTGCAGAACCAATACGTAGAAGAGCAACCTACAGCCACAAGCTGAGAAGTAAGGCAAAGGGCCTTACCAGTGATACCACTATAAACAGTTTGAAGACAATACAGTGGGGCCACAGTGAAGCCATAAACAATGGAAATGAAATTACCAAATCAGTATCATCTTTGTTTCCCGTTAACAGGTCATGTAAGAGACCCAGCTTGAGTTACTTCAGCTATGCAAGTGGTGATTACATGCAGAAAGTATGCTGTGTTTGTTCTAAATATACAGTACATACTTATACCTCGTACCGAGCCCAGTAAGTTGAATGTCACAGGGACCCGTTGTGTTTAACACCTTTATCAATGTCTCTGAAGAGGTGACATAGTGCTCTGTCAAGTTTGCAGATTACACCAAACTGGTGGCACCCTTTGACGTGCTTGAAGGCAGGGCTGCTATTTAGACAGACCTACAGAAGTCTTAGGAATGGGACAAGAGGTACCTTGTGAAATTCAGCAAAGACAAAAGCATGCATCTGAAAAGGAAGAGCTCCTTGCAACAATACAGTCTAGGAACTGAGGGACTGAGAAGCAAAGAAGGCTCACAGTATCCTGGGCTGTATTAACAGGACCATAGCTAGTAGACTGGGGAAGAGACACCCTTTACCCAGTACTTGTTAGAGCATTACACTGACTTTTGGGGGAAGGGAAACAACACCAAATGTTTAACCAGCAAGAATAAAAAAGACTATCATGTTTAAAAAGAAGGTAGTTGCTAAATGCAACCCATTATTCCAAAATTAAAGAAGATCCAGATAACAAAACAGGTAGACTATCATTCCTGGAATTTGATTGAAGTTGATAGATACTGTGCTCTTGATCTGAGGTAAGCAGCTTTATCAAAGCAGCCAGTTTGATAAACAAGAAATGTGTGAGGAGTTAAAAACAGATTAAGCAAGTGAAACCTTCAGAAGCCACGCTTTGCTTCTTTAGCAGTCAAAATTAGAGCTGCTGTAAGCTTTATAGCTTCAAGCTCCTTTCAGATCACTATGAACACACACAACAGGCATTAACCAGTCATTTAAAAAAATACAGGTCAATTTATAGATTAATTTTCATTAATACTGCACCTATATGTTCAGTAAAGGTGAAGAAAGGTAAAGAAACCCAGTACCAGTCTGCAAACACCAGCAAGTTGGGCCACACCTAGAAGTAAACACTGCCAGAGGAAAAAAATTCCTGTTGCTTCAAAAGCTGCAGTCCTTAGTTTGGAGTTCAAACTGATTGGCACCATGTTTTTCTGGCAATACTTCAAGATGAATGGATAGAGAATCTAGTAGTATCAAATTGGTAGGAAAAAATACTTGATTTTTCTACATGCCACAGTTTAAATGTATAATTATACTTCTCTCTTTCCCAGCTGAGAAACAGTTAAGGTTTAGAATCTGAAGTTAAGGCAGAACATGATAGGTTAAAAACTAACTGAAAGCAATTACATAGGATTTTGCACCACTAACTCAATTGCTTTGTAAGCTTATTTAAATTTTAATCAGCCTTAAAACCAGTGTCTGGCAAGTCCAAATCATTATCTCTGATAAAAAAAAGCAGCAGTACTCCCTCTGAAGACATACAAGACTGTTTGGGAAAAAAAAACCCCACACAAAAAAAAAAACACACCAAAAACCCAGTAACATGAGGTAAAGCCTGAGATAACCTGACTACCTTCCCTGCAACAAAATCCAAGATCACACTGTCCCACAGAAGAGCTCGCAGGCAGGACAAAATATGCAAAATAAATCTCTAGAATGAGATATGCTTGATAATGAACAAAACAGTTCCAAACTCCATTCTGCGTTTTCTTTCACTGCTCTAGAAAGAATATTGCTTTTGCAGTCAATGATGATACAAGGCTTCAGCTGTGACTTAGTGTCCCCTGCCAATCAAAGCAGCCATGTTCATTCAGCAATTTTGCCATGCTTCTGTGAAACTGCCTGAAACAACACTCATGCTATCACAAAAAACCCAACAACTGGAAAGCCATACCAAACAACCTAGCTTTAACTGGCTGCAGTAACCCATGAACTTGAAACAGTCAAGACCAGACAATTACATTGACATATTGAAATGTAAATTTAAAAAAAAAAGAAGGGGAAAGCATGCATACAGAATTATGCTGGCATATCCACTACACGTGGCAGACTGTCTGAAGCTCAACTCACTCATCTGAATATTTCTATCCACCTGACCTAGTATATTACATACGTCAAAGATTTGAGGGGGGGGAAATTTGACATGATTAAAAATTATATTGAAGAACCTGACAACTGCAAACAGGATATAAATTCAAGGGTTCAGATTACCTGTAGCACAACTCTCAGAATAAAGACCTTGTTTTTAATAGTACATACACTATGTTTGTCCCACAGCAGGCAGCTGTCTCTTATAACTGATGTCTAAGTTAACACTGATTGATGCTGTTTCTCCAATCATTTTCCAAACTTTCCTGTTTAACGAGGTGAGCTGCACAATGGCAGTTTATTTACCTGCTGGCAACCCTTTTCTTTAAAGGGTCACTGCTCTTCATTATAGTGGCACCTGCTTACTGCTGTCAAGGTTTCCATTATAAACCCATTTTTAGATGTTTATTCTGTAATACCCTTCAAGTCCACTGTGGGTTGAAGCATGGCCCACAAGGTCCTGGCAGGTATTTTTTGTAAGTAATCATGGCTCTCTTGCTCCATCTCCAATAACTCAGGAATGCTTCTTTCTGCTGCTTCTGTGTGGGAAGGTTATATCTACTTTTTCCTAAGGAAACAAACATTTTGCAGGTAGGAAAACCTTAAACAGAAAGGGTAATCACATTAGAAAGTATAATAATCTTGTGAGAAATACTGGCCTGCACCCAAAAAACCCTCAGAGTTTGGTATTCTGCTATCTCAAATTTCTTGCATCAGTTGGAAGGAGTTGCTTCCCTGCCTTGGCTCACCATAATCACTATATGATATTAACTTATTTTCTTCTTCACCTATCTTGCCTATTAATGCAGGCCTGCTGGCATTTCCTTTATCCTGAAGTCAGGAGACACTACTCTTACTGAAGAGATGCTATCACTTAAGCACGTAGATTACCTACTTCATGTTTCTGATTACATGCGTCTTGTAATGTTGAAGACAATAGAATGGAAGGTAGCCTATATATGCTTTCTCATCCGGAACAAGAAAAAAATATCAAAGCTAATCACCTGCTGTTCTGCCATGGTAATGTACACATAAGGAATAGACCAGATTGTCACCATGACAGTGATGTGACTGATCAAATGGTGCAAGTAGGAGAAACCCAACAGATAAGCAGGGAACATAATCAGCTGCTTAATAGTAAGCAAACAGACACTGGAAAGTGAGTCATGTATGCAGTGCTAATTGTGGTTGAGAAACAAGTGGCATGTAAAAGGTACTCACAATTTTTTGTGGGAACAGAAAATAAGCTTCAAGTCTCACAGCTGCAAATTGCAGGGTCATGACTGCATGGACACAGTGGAATCTTGCAGGACAACAAGCAGTGAGACCACAGTGACGGCAGTTTACCTATCAGGTTCATGAACCCTTATCAATCAACAACCTCAGCTCATTAGGTTGGAAAACTATTAACTACCTATCTGCCCCAACCCCTAATGTAGTCCGAAGCTCTTAAGGTAATGCAAAAACAAACAATAAGGCCACAGAAGAAACTATTACTTTGGTATGGAGTTCAGGGTTTCAGCTTTGTCACAGCAGTTACCACCATAATGACAAGAAACACTCCAGCTGCGAGAACTCTTTTTGCAAGTAATTGCTGGGTAAGTTATCAGAGGAAAAGTGGGAAGGGAAGAAAGTGTTTGTACTAGCATTGATAGATAGTGCACACTGCTTTCCTTTCGCAGCATCATATGTTTTTGAAATGCAGAAGAATTTTTGCATTTTCAAACCACTTCTAGTCACGCACTTTCAAATCCCTAATGATTCTCTATTTTGATCACAGAAAAAGGACTGGGATGTGGAAGACACGGTGCATTCCTTAACACAGCTACATAAAACCTTTTGTGCTAGCTCTGACCCTGTTTGAAAGAGTTATCCACTAGCTAGGAACAAAAATATTCTACCTTCAAAGATTTCATCCTCTCCTGTGTTCCTTTCGCTATGATCATCTGAATGACAGAAACTTGCTTCTGATCCAAAATGGGTAATAATAATAAATCATCCCCATTCAAGTAAGTGGACCTACAACAGCAGATTTAGAATAACAATGACAAATATACAGGATTTCTGGTCTTTGACTGTCAAAAAGATGTTCAAATCTACCTCTTCCTCTCATATAGCAAGAGGTCATTGTCTCCTGATATGTAAACAAAGTTAAACTTCAGTACCATCCAGACTCCAGAAACTTTGACTTCAGAAATGACTTCCTAATTAATATAACTATAAATTCAGCAGAAATCTTATGATCTAATTACTGCGTGGACAATTATTAGCTTCCCTCGGGCATTAGAAGTCTGTTGTTCTTATTTGAATACTAAATGTCAGAAGCCTGTGTTTCTGCTACTACTTACATTCCTCTATACCTTATGAACATTCAAAAAAGCACTGCAAACTGAAAAAACACTAGTTTTTAGTCCATGGAGAAGGAAAACCCATACAAGTACATATGTTGTAAAAAAGTCAGACTTACTGGAGAGGTACTATACATATGCCTCAGAAGAGTACAGTCCTAGTTGTATTTCACATTTTAGTGATATTCTGGGTTAAAGGCACACATGGCAGATATTAGACTGCACAAGTTAAGACACCTCCACGCATATTCAAACTCATGGCTAGGTCTGCCTGGAGGTCTAAGGTATGGAGTTACTTGGCAGTGGTGTGACATGCCATTGTATACACTGGCAGATTCCCCAATCTTCTACTCCAGACAGCTATTGTTCCAGGGCAGAACCTGCAGGAAGATCTATCCCACTGATCTTAGCTTGTAAAAATTGAGGATGTGTAGGAAAGATAAATAAAACCCTTTCTGTTCATTGAAAACCCTTCAAACTTTGAAAAACTAAAAAATAATCATCTATATGCATTATTTTCAGTTGCCCAGCACCAATCATTACCATGAGTCTGAATGCCTTCCATGTTGCCAGTTTAAATGTTTGCTGGTTTTGTGTGGTTTTTTTTTTTTTTTTAATTTTTTTATTTCTTCTGGATGCATCCAGGAACTTATACATTGTAATCAGTTAACTGAGCATGGGTTTGTACATAAGTGAACCAATTTCATACAACCACAAAGATTTGGCCATGTAAAGAAGACAGGAAGTTTTTGCAGATCTGATTTAAAAAGCATGCACAAATGTGCGTATCCCTGTAAAAGAGACAAAATGTCTTCCAGGCCTAAATTGCATCTGGTTTTTCACTTTCAGTAGAGCATCAAAAATTAACAAAAGGATTTTCACCATATTCAAAATGCCACAGAAACTATTTAATGCACAGACAACTTTTTTGGGGAATAGAGAATATCCTCTCCTCAAAAGTGACACTGAAATTAACATAGAATAAATAGCTTTTTGATCTCATCATTTTAGATTTGCAACAAAAAAAAGGAAAGCAGTGGCTTCCTTTGATCCGAATTTAGCATTGCAGTCCCTTGTTATTTTATCTCATCTCAAGAATGAGATGAGAAATGATTAATACCAAGTCTGAAATCTAGATAGGAAAAGTGGCAAAAAAACCCCAACACCTGAAAGGACAGATACACTGCAATAAATTTGTTTTGCTCTTAACTTTGAGGTGCTGCAAAGCAGAATTTCAGAGTGTGACAGGATAATGAAAAAGTTATACACCACCCACTACCATACTTTAAGACATTTTTACTACTTCAGATAAACAACACTCCTTTCTTTTCCCCCTAGGACTGCCTGAGATACAAGGTGCCTGTCTCTAATTTGGTGCCACTATCATCAGGCTTTCAATGGTCTTGATAGACTTAGTGGCTCTTTCTTTGCCCCGTATCTCTTCAGAAGTTACTGTAGTACCATAAACTATATATCACCTTTAAAGGTGACCTTCAAAGGCAGAAATGGGCTTGTTCCCTTTCTTTACAAATTAAGAAGCAAAGGAAAAAAACTGAAAGGTTTTGAATTGGATATTTTGGTTCTGCTGTTAAATTTATTCACCACTAACCTTATCTTCCCTAATTTTCCCATGGAAATTTCATATGTATTTTACCAGCTTTCTACCCCAAGTTTAATTGCATTCAAGTGACAAGTGAGTTTCAGCAAGTAACTCAGATTTCTGAGGACAATTTGGGAGATGTGATGCAAGTGTGAGACAGAAACCCAATCAGATTTTTTTTTTCCCCACTGCCTTTTTTGAGGTGAGCTAAGACAACAACCAATCCCCACCAAAAAAAAGCCCCCCCCACCTTTCTTCACTCAAGATATCTCTAGATGAGACTAAGGACACCTCATACTGGGACAATATGAAAGATTATTGCTCTCAGCTGTCCAAGAGCAGAATTACACACATGCTAGACTCTCAGTCACTGAAATTCAGGGCTTGCTGTATTCATGTGAACTGATACCCATCAGGTGGAGGAAAAAAAAGGGTTCTGAACTGCAATGACTGAGATGCCAACCTAGATTGTTTCTCCCAGCTCTCCCATAGAAGAGGGAACAAAGACCATCTCAAAGACTCTGGGAAGCTGGAGACACTGGATACAGCATTCTGCACATCCACAGACTAACCACTCATTGGCACCATGGCCTTCAAACCTGGCACTGATAGGCCCATAAATTCAAAATTGCAGTACTCTCAGTGGAGGGTAGGAGTACAGTGAATTCTTCCAGCTCCCTGGCAAGACAGAAGGCAGTCTTAGTTTCTTCATATGTCACATTCTACTACATCTTTATTTGACTACATAGTTACCAGCCAACACTGGGATTTTACAATAAAAGAAACATGCAAAAAAGATTGTAAGTAGACAGACTAAAATATATACCATTCTTCAGCATCCCGTGTCTTGTCTGGAAGACATCTGAATGACATTCAATGGTTAAAAACAATAGTCAACCTTTGTGCCAGGTTCATTTTAACACTTCAGAAACATTAATAAATTAATCCACACAGTACCTATTATTGGTTATATATTCAATTGATTTTTTATATATTGTATAAGAAACAGCTGATCCTGATTATTTCTTTGAGAAGAATGTGAACTGTGACATCAGCCAACTTCTGAATAATCCCGTGAAATACCAGGCAAGCACATTTAGAAGAAAACAGTATCCCTTCTGCATGTATTTTTTCTTTTTCTTCTTTTTAAACTACTGCTATTTCATTCTTTTGCAAATCCCTTAGTGGTGAAGAAAGTGATTACAAGGCCTTGTCTCCGACCCCACTATACCAAAAGTTTCTGTGGTAAAGAACATTATACTTTGCATGTACTGAAAATTAAGACAGATTTGTTAATGTTACATGTATGTGTGTTCAACACTTGTTTTGCATGTTACAATACCAGCCGATGCTCTGGCTGTTATTTTTCTGATGTTGGCACGTATCACTTTATGCTTAAGTTAACTGTAACTGCCTACATGCTAGTACCAACTTGTGTCATAAGAGAGATGTAAAAGACTCCAGAAGGAAAAACAGAAAATCAGGGTAAGGTTCTTCCTTCTTTTATCCTGTAGTTAAAGCAAAAAATAACTATATACTGTTGAGACTGATGATTTCATGTTACCTTTCACCACAGCTTTCAGAGTAGTACAATTTTAAAAATAAAATTTTACATATACTTTACAGTATAATGAAATTCTGCAAGAAGTTGACTGCAGTTTTCCTATCTAATTGAAAGGTGAATCAAGTTCCATCATTATTTATAACGGGGATGTCTCAAAGTCCTTCACTGCGAGAACATTAATGTGCACAAACAAAGGGGGATACATTTCACAGTTATTACAGTTCAAGGAAGTTGAGCCAAGTACAATCTCCCCTCTCACCTCTGGCATTATGTTTCCAAAAGAAAATTTGAAAAAGTAACAGCGTAAGACATTGCCTTGTTCAGGCCCTTCAAGAATTGCACCAACACTGAATCATTAGCTATTTTTCCCCCCCCCCCCCCAAAAGGAATTACATTTCATTATCACCATTTTGGGTGCATATGCAACAAGTAAACCGAGTCTTGGAGGTGTCTGAAGAGCCATACTGTGCTTTCAACCTATATTTGTATCATGTTTACTCTCAGATCCGATTTCCAGGGGGAAAAAGAAAAAAAAAAAGGGGGGGTGCAGGGGACTCACCAGGCTGCAGCAGGTCCGCGCCCCGGGAGCTCGCCCGGGCCCCCCCTTCCCCCGCCGGGTTCCTGTAATTCGAGATACAGCTACTCAACCCAGCTGGGAAGGGGACCCAGGCCAGCTGGCAGCTCCCTCTGAATCTGCTGTTTCCTCTCGGTCGGCCACTTTCCTGCCTTTTTCACAGCTTTTCTTCTGGGAGGCTTTTTTTTTTTTTTTTTAAGGCCCCCCCGCCACCACAGCCCCTCAGCCGTGTGAGGCGTGCAGGCTCCCCAGCAGCCCAGCCCTGCACCCGCTCCTGCTGGGCTGGCCTCAGCACATGAGGGGGCCCTGCCTCCCCTTGCGGCTCCCGGGGCTCCCCCCAAATCACCCAGCAACGTTATCCACCCGCCTGTTCACTGGGGCTCTAACGCTGCCCCGGGTCACACTGACAGCCCAGCTCGGGGACTAGCCCCGAGCAGTCCTAACCCCCCACGACAGGGCCCGCCCGCTTCCTCTGCCATAAGGCAGGAAGGCTTTACGCCCCTAACGCTGTGCGCGACCACAGCCAACAGCACTGCCTTACGGAGACAATGCAGACCGGACAGAGCAAACCCAAAAGGGGCATTTCCAGAGGCACCCCAGTGCTGGAGCACCCTCAGTGCCAGCCCTGCGCCTCCCGCCTCACCTCCACTTGAGCAGCCCTGGGGCCTGTTTGCAGGCCCCACTCCCCAGGAGAAGGCTTTCCCCTCCTGAAATAGCCACTCAGCCCCTTCTGCCCCCTTCTAGCAGCTTCTCCCCACCTCAGCAGCCACAGCCTCAGCCTCAGCCTGGCAGCCACGCGGCCTCCACACAGCCTCAGCCTGGCAGCTCTCAGGGACTGCCATCCCAGGTGCACCGGGAGGCACCTTCCTTACCTAAATGATAAGGGCCCAGGAGGAGGAAATCAATGTAATGATCAAAGACGTTTCCCCAGGCTGTGATTGTTTCATCTAGCCCGTTGCAGCATGAGTGCTGACAGAGGCTCTATCTGCAGATTAGAAGGGTTTTAGTCCATTTTGGCAGGGGGGTAACAGGGCTCCCTGACCCGCACATCACGAGTGTTATTTGTGCTGTTGATAGCTGCTAAGGCCCTCTCATTGCTGGAGAAGAAGCAACTGGGGAGAAGGATTAGAAACCACATTAGAAACTACTTTTGGTTGCCTGAGGAAATGTGCTGTCATTCCCTGACAGGCCTCCCCGCACCTCGCAAAGCTTGGCCAATTTCAAGCATCTGACAGAGGCGGAAACCTCAAAAAGTACTGAGTTCCTACAAGCATCATTGAAATTGGAGCAATTTTCCCCCTTTTGGCATACACCAGCATGTTTATAACCTGAAGGAGCCATTGTATGTTTTGTGACTGCCCCTTCAACAGTGAGGCCACATGCAGGGAAAGAGGCAGAGCGCCGGCGCCATCGCTGGGGGAGGATTTAGGGGCAAAACCCATGTCTTCGCATCAAACCAGAGTAAGTAATTTTACAAGATAAGTAACTTGTTCATTTATTCAGAATTTTAAAAAAATCTTTATCATCTTGAGAATAAAGTCTTAGGGAATTGGTATGTTTGCGTGGAAAGATACTGTCAGGAGGGACGATGCTGTATGGCGTGGCAGTGAGGATCGTGCTGTCTCCTCGAGCGCTTGGCAGGCTTTCTGGAAGGAGATCCAAAATATCTGCGAGACGGACACTCTGTCAAGTCTGTTTTAACAGGGAGAAGGCCAAAACCTACAGTTCATTTACAGGGTGCCCCTGGCAGAAAATATTTGCCTTCAAGATTTAGAGTAAGTACCGGGACTCTGGTTAGCAGAGACTGAATGCTTTGCTGACTCATACTATATATGATGAAAGCTTAATAAAATAGAATATATCTAGTTCATGAAGTCTCTTGATACCGTGTTGTAATTTAGTCCACCAACAGCCTTTATTTAAAGTTGGATTCCATGAGTCTGTTATAATGAGCTAAAAAGTGCACGGATAAGCAGTTATTTCTGAAAATGTGGCTCCCTATTGATGTATATTTTGCACAGCCTGTATATCTTAATTGAATTGAAATGAGCATGGGACCCTAGGGTTTTTTAGGTCTAGTGAGGCATTAAATACTCCAAAAGCACAATAAAAAAATGAAAAAAACCCCACTTCTCCAAACTATTGAACCTTATTGCTTTAGCTCTGGGCACAGCACTCCTACTACCTAGCAAAATTACACAAAAACATTGCTTACAGCCCTTCATAGTGTATACCTATAGCCTTCATACCTATAATCTTATCTCCTGCACCTTTGATGCACTCATCTTTCTGTCTTAAGTGCTCCTATCACCTCTTCAAGTTGCCTCGCATTCTTGCAAGTGCTCATATTTTTTTTCTTCTTTTCTTTTTGAAGCATTTTACTCCAGGTGTACTCCTGCATTTGTTGAAAACGAACACAAATTTGGCCGTAGTGGCAAACCATTGTCCTCTGTGTTCAGATGGGGCTCTATTTTACTTATTTCCAGGGAAGTCTGTCTCCATTGGAGTTGGATTAAGATCATGTAGACTGTCTTGTAAAATTTTTGAATAATTTGTGCGTGTACATGGCTGCATATATCAACATGAAAAACGACACTAGCTGTTCTGTGTATTAAATACACAACAAATTGAAGCTGATGTAGAAGAATGATCTAGCTCAAAGTAAGTAGCAGGAGTTAAACTCCTTTTCCGAAGTGAATCTTTTAAAAGCGTAAGAGTTGTTGATTTCAAAAACCGTTCTTGTTCATTATCATACTTCCTGCCTTGGGCCGATACCAAGTACCAGAACAATTCTGAATACTCTAAGCGAGCCACTGATCAACCTATTTTTGACTGAAATTTGGAGACCCCCATGGGTTAGGCAATTAGAACAAAGATCTGAAATCTTGGATGCTTACCCAAATTGAGCTGAACCTCGGAATATTTTTGTTCGCCAATCACTCTTGGATGATACTATTTACATTGTCACAGAGGGAGTATTATTGATCACCTTCCACTACCATGGCTGTTACAGTGTCAATCAAAAACAAGCAGCTTGATAACATTCAGACTCCAGCTGTACAAATGTTCTCTTTTTGGGGCTCATTAGTTTGCTCCAGCTGGCATCTTTTCAGCCAGAAAAAAGCACTGGTGTTTTCCTTCAGTACAAACAAAATTCTATGAAAATATTTTGCATGAACTTGAATCCCAATTAACTAAAAATGATCTTTCTTAAAAAATAATCAAAAGAACTCTTGTTTAGGCATTAGAACTACAGGTGGTGCACTGTTAGGATGTATCTTTTTTTATTCTATATTTTGATATCCCAATCAAAGATCATTGATAGTGGGAGAAAATGCCCAGACTATGGAACAGACTTGAAATCAAAGACTGAAAGATTTCTTTATGCTGGAAGTTGTTGCCCACAAATTAAGATCTGTTAATTCAAGTGCCAAGCAGAATACATTGATGGATTGTAGTATAGAGCTAGACAAAGAAAGGAAGGTCTGCTACTGTCATGCATTACTAAATTCATTTCACCTATAAGGAAAAGAGTATTGATTTCATTCATCTCAGTCAATTGCTAGTATGACTGAAGAATAATTCAAATTCAGTGACATCAGCTGTACAGATGATGGTACTGTCGCAGGGGATGGCAAGAAAAGGTGACCCAAGAGTGATAAATGTAATTTCATTAGAAGAGATCAAAACCAGTCTGTCTTTAACAGAAGGTAGAGTGAGATTTGTAGATTCTACTGCTCCTTAAGCCTATGATAACATTTATAATGTCTATGGCTTTTAAGCGATGGTTGATTTTTCATTGTACTTATACATAACCAGGACACACAGAGCAAAAGAGCGATAACATGGGACATTGACTCTTGATACCTGCTGGTATAAGTCGGGAGAAACTATATAAATCAAAGAAGTTAACGTAGTTGTAATTAAGTAGTGCAGCAGTTCGTAGGTGGAGAAATTGTTTACATGGTTCAGCAATATGGGCCTGATTCAAAATCATACTGAAGTAAATGAAAATATTTTCAAATCACATCAGTAAGTTTTGGATTAAGCTTCTGTACCAAGACACAGTGAAGTAACATAGATTTGTAATTTTGCTTTTTGTGAAGAACCTTTTTGTTTTTTGAATTTGAGGGTTTGAGAGGTGGGTTTTTTACTAACCTTTCTTAAAGTAAGATATTATCTTCTTATTTTTCCACCTAAGGACTCAGTGCAGGACAACTTAATCACATGAATAGCCATCTTGAAGTTAATGAGATGATCCATGTGCTTAAAACTCAACATTTCTGTAAATTGTTGTCACAATGACTTGAAACAAAAATTCTGATACCACCACGAATGACAAGAAATGAATTCAGATGTTCATTGTATGTGGTAAAATTCTAAATAGTTATGTTTCAAGGACACTAAAAAATCTCATCTCATCAATGTTTTCTGCTGAAGCTGAAATTTCATATTTTGATGGTCTCAGCTTCATTTCAGGTAAGGGTATGCAAGAAACCCAAGACTCACTATATTTCTTATAATCCAAAAGAGTTTTTGTTTCACACCTTATTTACATATGAGGTTTTTGAAGAAAAAAACTAGAAACATTTTATACAGTCTTATCTTGCTACAAAGGCAACCAGTCCAGTTTATGAGAATATAACTACATGCAGGATTGACTACACACTGTATTTGCTCATGGTTGCCAAATAAGCAGGCATGGAGAGGAATAAAGCAGACAATATACCTTTAAGGAAATCCTGAACACATGAAAATATATCTGAAATCTGAATGTTTTTCTGTTTCTTGTTTGTTTTGAAACAATCTCTTAGAAGTACAGTTCCATGGTTTTGTTTTAGAATCAGCTTTTTCAAATGAGTAAATATGAGACAAATGTGTGAATTCAAACCAAAGTATGAGAGATTTAGTCTCTGTTGAGTCAATAGGATAGAAAAGAATTGATCTTGTATGTAAAGCCTTATGTGAGCACCAGACTCCCTACAGAAACAAGTATTTACCTTAAAACATTTGCTTACCTCCAAGTCCAATATATTGTTTCTTTTCTTGTCACCAGTTACAAAAACTTTTCATACACTTTCTATCTCCTAGTGGATTTACATTGCGTTCTTCTCACAGAGTTTTACATTTCACATTGCAAATTTTATTTATGTAATTGTGAATCTCAAGTAAAGTCTTCGTTTCATTTTTTTTTTCTGTCCAGTATACATCCAGAAGACAACACTTCTTTGGCTTAATTTTCAGAGATTCTGAGCATCACAGAGCCTCACTGAAGTAAGATATATTAGTCAGGCCAAGAAAGTAACAAGATTTGTGCCTAACCTGAGACATGTAAATTTACCTCGAGGCACCATAATGCCTTGTGCAATAGATTATTGGGGAAAGTCTTGCTGAGTGGATGGCCCATTCTGTGGTATCCTATACCTTAAATGTCTCTTTCATAGAGAAGCTTATATTGATACAACTCCGAATCTAATCATGGTAGCAGGATTCATTTAGCTTTTAAAATGTATTTTTATTCCAAAGCAATGCTAACACTGAAGGCAGCGGCATCCAAAGTACAGCAAAAGAAACATGAAAAGTATTGTTTTGTTCAAGGCACAAAATGGAGCTCTGATGTTTACAGTCCAATATTTAAGATATCAAGAAGTATTCTCTGTCTTTTATGATGGCAGTTAGGAAATAGTTTGGGTGCTATTAATATTTAAAATCTGCAGTATTTTGTATTTTGTTACAAAACATTTAATTGCTTGATCTGGATCTACAGTCAGTGACAACAAAACAAATAAACCCTGATTTCAGTGGAAATGTTTTACAGTTCTTCCTACATCATGAATCAAATTACAAGATAACTAGCTCAGCTTCATGTTGGAGCTGAAATCCTTATCGTTGTAACTGACTCAGATATTAAATCTTACTTTAATGCTTTAATGCAAAGTAATTTAAACAATTAACTTTATTAAAGAAAATATACAGAGCATAGGAGGAATGAGGGAATAGGAATAAAAATAGAAAGAAGAATGAACAGGAGGGAGAGCCAAAGCTAAGGCAAAGTGGATTCTGCCAAAGACCAGAAAGGCAGTTTTCATCCAAAATTCTGTTTTCGTATTATTCAGAGCTGTGGCTGCAGTCACTCCCTGCTAAACCAGTGTGGCAGCTGTGCAAACTCCACTTTAAAACCTGGTATTTCACATGTTCACTTGGCATTTAAGCTCTATGAGGTTCCTCTTGTGTGGATTAATGCATACACCAAGCAGTTTTCTCTGGAATGGTAGAAGTCCCATAAAGGTCAATCCTTATCTTCCAAGGAGTCATTAGATCAGAATTAAAATCTGTAAGTTAAAGCTGATACAGTTAGCAAAACTAAAATGCCATTTACTGCCCTCTTTGTTCTCCACATCCCTAGAAAGTATGAAGAGAGTTAGTATCTGCCAGAAGAGTCCTGTTTATAATTATGTTTGTGGCAAATCCCCCTCGGAAGTATCTTCACTCCTAGAAATATGAAGAAAAAGAAACAAAAAGGGAACAGCATGACTTTAAAAATGTTTTTTAGATCATACCTGCAAACATGTCCATTCTGGCCACCCCTTTGTTTCCCAAGTGCATCCCTAACAGTTTAAGCACATCTGAAGAGATCCAATTATTTAAGACTAAAGATTTTTATATTCCAGACATTTTATTAGGTTTCATCATTTGATCAGCCTCTCAAGTTATGGAAAGAACCAGAAAACAACTCATAGCTTTCAATGGTATTTATAATTCTGTATTTTAAAGCATCATTCTGTAGCTTACTGTGTGTTTTTCCATTACACTGAAGTCAGTATTGCTTTGTAGTTCATTGTCAGCTCAGCTGACTGATTTTTGATGTTCCTTAAAGTATCTGTGTTGCTGCATCCTTCCGGGAGACTGGCTATGGAGACTGCTTATTGTATCTCTATTAATAATCACACAGTTCTTGCATAGATTATCTTATAGATACCTCCAGCACTTCTGTTACAGTTTACTGAATCGCTTATCCTGGAAAAGCCAAAGTCACTGGGAGAAAGTATTTACTCAGACAATGCATATTAATTCAACAATGAGAGTCTCTGATTAACACAGCAGGACTGTGTTCTTTTGAATATTCTGCATTCTGAAACCCAGAATCACTAATAGAGATTCCAGCGCTAATTAAATCATGAAAAAGGCCTCTGTTGCCTTCCTAAACAGGACCTGGGCAGTCAGCCTGCAACTGTCATCCAGCTGAACTTGCTAGACATTGGCAAAAGATAGAGCAGGCTAAAGAAAGTTTCTCAAGCCCATGCAAGAGTAATTTCCTTTCCATCTGCTATTTGCTTTTCCCAGCCAGCAAATCTTGTCAATGCCTGGAAAAATTATGCCTTCATAGTATCACTTGGCCTATGGTTCTTATGAGACCACTAGCAGCACACTTTTCAGGAGCTTTTAGTCCAGCCACTTCCCTCATAAGTGCCACCATGCTACAATTTTAGTGCTGCTAGTTGTGCAGTGTAGAAGGAAAAAGCCAGTGTAGTTATGTAAAGCAGTTGGCTGTGATGCTAATTTGAGATGCTAGTTTGAGTTATAAAATTCACAGGTTCATAGGACAACCAGTTCGGACACCAGTGTGACTTCTTCATCAGTATGACCATTTCCTTCTTACGTCTTTGTTTTGCCCATCCTTTGCCTTCATTTGCCTTCCATTGCCTTCCTTTGCCAAAGACCATGAAGTGGTTGTATCAGCTGTTCAGTCAGTCTAGGCTGACAAGGTTAACATGATAAGAAACAGGGTTTGCTCAGGAATGGGTGATCTAGTCTGAACAAAATAGGAAGTTTAGCATTAAATGATATCTGAGCTGTTTCAATTAAAAGAAGAAGCAAAACATCAAAATTCTCCTTTTATTCCATCTTTTTTTGTACTTGCATATGATCAGGATAGGGAGAACTAAAATACATATATTTTAAAATACAGTCAAGTGAAAACTGAGTGGAGAATTGTTTCTCCCCTGCATAAACACCAGGGAAACAGAATTGTTGCATTAGCCAAAGACCATCTTTATACAGGACCAAATGGCCATGAATACATTTAGGAATACGTTAAAAGAAGGTTTCTAATCTTCAGAGGGATCAGATGTGAGAACAGCTTTCTGATAAAGCTTTGTAATAAACCTAAGGTATTAAGCTTGATCAGTTTATGATCATGGTTAATTACAATAGCTGAGACTGACTTGATATTTTAGGGGGCCCCTTCCAGAACTGAATCCTGTATTGCCATCTCTATATGCTGAGGTCCTTGACAAAATGAAATTTCCAAGCAAAAAATTATACAGGAAATCACATATGGAATCTAATTTTTTGACTACGTGCTGTTCTCCTTTGCAAACTCAAATATGCAGATGCTTATGTGTATGCAAGCCATGTGTCACTGTTCACATTTAACTATCTACTCTAGCAACAGAAATCAAAGCTAATTCCAGGCCTTCATGGCACCAGACATCTTCTGTCTCGCACACAATGGCCAACGTGAGCTCTGAATCCTGTTCAAACATATCACCAAAACATCTTGCAATTAAATGAAAGATACCAATGCTGTGCACCTTAGGATATGATTTCTGTGTTTCTGCAATACAGCTGCAGCAGCCTTTGAGTTTAACATATTTAGGGTGGATTCCTGGGAGGAACAGCGGTGGTCCCTCTCTATATATGTTCTTATTTTAACTAGAAATGTAAACAATTACAGGAAGATTCAACACTAACAGATACATTATAACTAACAATGCCTTACTGTTAGGATTATTTATTGTGTTGATACAATGCCCCTTTTTTGCATTATGCTCTCATTGCTATTTAGTTTTCAGTTCCATACCTCTTTAGGCAAGTATTTAGAAAAAATACAGGACATTGCATTCACAGACAGATATATCTCCTTTGATTAACTCTCATTTGTCCAGCAGAAAGTATTTGCTTAAGCAACAAGCAGTGCTTTCTTTTGTGTTGTCCTCTTTGTATGCCATTGTGGCAATGGCTGCTTCTTGCGTTTAATTTCTATAGCACATCATGGGTGTTCTTGGAATCACCATCATGAACTGTCTAATGGTAGTAGGAATCATAGCAATAATAATACTTAGTAACTTTTTGTTAGGAGCGAGAAAGATTTTGCAAAATACATTGTACTCCATCTGTACAGTATACTTGACAGTAAGTTAGTTGAGTTTTAATTATTTATTCTTACCGGGTTCAATAGCTAACACATTTGAAAGTCCAGTCAATTTCTTAAGCTATATTAGCTTAATGAGGCATATATAGCCCCCATAGTCTTTGCACTTATATGGCAATTTTGTAATTAATACTAATTAATGACACATCAGTGCACATTTGAAGTGAATGATGAAAATGATCATCCAATCCTGATACGCTAAAGCAACGTTTAAGCAAGGCATCAGACAGGGAGAATCTAGATAAAAATGCCTCAGTTTTCTACTGTGGTAAGTAGAAATCAAACAATATTTGTTTTCACATTGTAGAAGGCCCCAAATAGATTTGATTGATCGCTTCTGCTTTCCCAGCCTGCTGTTTCTTCTGTTTTTTTTTTAAGCTACTTCCTCAGTGATGTATAAGAATGGAAGCTAGCAGTGAGTAAAGGTGCCAGAAAGATGGGAAATGCAGATGATCACAGAATCCATCAGAAAAAGATATTCTACATCTGTCCATAGATCAGAGGTTTAAAGACCACATTAGAATATATTCAACCTTTCACTCTTTTCTTTTCTCAAACTGATGATAAAGGAATGGGACAACAGATTTTACAATATTTGTTCAGAGGGAACTGGTCAGCTGTGCAGTGTGAGCCAGAAACCATAGCAGTATTTTAGGAGTAAGAGCTCCTGATCCTCTGCCTTCTTTTTAGATAATTTGTTGTGCCTGTTCTTGTACTGTTGCTTTGAATTGTGTTCATATAAAAATAATAGATACTGTAATGGTACTTTTTACTTCTGTCAAGCTTTTCAGCCAAGGACCTCAAAGCACCATTCTAAATTACTAATTCTTATCATGTTTCCAGCAGATGTGTTTACACAGGTATCAAGGTATTGGGGAGTCTATTTTACATAGCTTGTCCTTTGCTACAAGGACCTGTCTTCATTATGGTGGAAAGATAGAGGAGTATCTTCTTGTGGTGGAAAGATGGAGTATTTGTCAGATGCTTTGTTCTCCCACAAATAGGCTTTGTTATGCACATGATAGTTCAGGGTATGTGGACCATTAGAGGATGTAGGCCTAACCCTGGTACCAGTAGATGGACTTCCCTTCCTTCTCAAGTGGAAGAAGCCTGTACTTAGTGGTACAGAAAACCTTGCTTTTACTTCCTGTTGAATTATCAGTGGTAGAGAATGTGCTTTACCTTCCCATTTCCTTTTGTGTGGTTCTGTGTGTCTGAGAAATGTCATGGGTTTTATAAACACAGAGGAGAGATGAATCCTGATGTTAGTGAGAGAGACTGACTTTTTATAGATCAGCAAGTGATGGGGAGAATGGGCTGAAAATGGGAAGGAATATGCACATTCTGATTGCGTAGCCCTGCAGACAACAGAGTGGGAAGAAGCTATTGACAATGATAAATGCAGTTATTTAGTTGGATAAATGGTCCCAAACCTGGAAAACTCTGTAATGCTTTTTAATGGGGTTGCACAATAGCCATACATAAAAAAAGAAAAATAGGCACACCTTAAGGGGGAAATCACAGATACTTTGAAGTCAGTAACAAAACTCTCCTTAACTTGAATAGGCCGGGATTTAACTTTGAAAAGATTGCAGAATTGTTGGATAAAAGAAGAGAGTAGATTTGGGAATAGAAAAATTCCTTACACTAAAATTTAACAGACTGCAAAATAGTTGTTGTGAGAAACATCTGAAATGCTATTCCATGAGCTGATTAAAATTTTCTTGGACAAAGCAGTTGTGAATATACTGCTATGTGTTGGATGAAAGAATCGGCCTTTTTAATCTTTTAACTTTTAATACACTACTATAATAAAAACCACAAAAATCAATTCTTTCCAGTGGTTCAAGGAAGTATTTCACTTTACCAAGCTAGAAATGTGCCAATTCACTTGGCCATGTCCCTTTAAGGTGACATTCTAATAAAGTGTGTTCAATTATTCCAAGTTTGAAAACTTGTTCTGTCTTTTTTCTATATTCAAATGATTTCACACATTTTTGACACAGTTAATCTCATTGTCATTTTGTATCTTAGCTGGTAGAGAGCCATGGTTTCTGGATTTCTTTCTGGCTTTCTTGCAATACAACCACAAAGCATAAATATCGTCCACAAATTTATTTTTACTTAACGTGATAATGATATAATGATTGAGACAGGAACCTTACTTCTGTAGAAGAAATTATTTTCTTATACACTGTAAATGGAGAATTATGCTATCTTCTGTTTCTGGTGAATGGAAATTCAAAAGCAAACCTTTCAAAGAACTTAATTTTAAATCAAATACGATTAAGCACCTCAGGTGTTTAACAGAATATGACTGGCAACGTGGCTTTACCTAAAAGAAAACTGAAGAAAATAGCATATCTCTGCTGTGAAGATGGGCAGAGATCATAAGTAAAGTAGGAATGACCACCGTGCTGAATGAAGGCTTTGCCTCAGTCTTAGCAGGATTTTTAACACCAGTTATACATTGCAAATATGGAAACTAACATTATCACAATTGAATTAAAAGCGATTTAGCCAGCAGCAGGCCTTTTAATATAAATTTAGCAGGATGGAAAATTCAGGCACATTTTAAAGCAAGTCATGTCTAAAAACAGGGAGATGACTAGAAAATGGGATAAAATGTAGGTAGGGTTGTAGCAGAGTTTGGTAGAGTTCTGCACAGTCATGTTCAAAAAAAGATGTACTGGAAAGAAGTGCAGCAGGCTAGTAATACAGTCAGTGGGAAGTGGAATGACTCTCCATGGCAGATGCTGCCTGGTGTTGGCTGTGTACTAGACAGCCTTGTTAGTGCAGTGCTGAATTCAAGTTCACAGACCTTGTCTTTATCTAAGCATCTCAGACCTCAGGATTGCCTTGGCTGAGCCAGCTTGGGTCTGCATATTAAACACCCTTACAGAAAATGCCCGAAAGGCTTAACTTGCACAGCCTGGTAGAATCACAGCTGAGAGGAGATGTGAATGGTGTCTATAAGTTATAGAGGGGAACTATTAATTTCAGGGGAATCTTAGCACAAGAACTGATACACACCTAAGCTAGATAAGAATTGTGTTCTAAAAGGTAACAGAAGCGTGAGCTGTGATACACACATCCAGGAGAAACTGAGGGAAAGACAGAGAGACAACTTTTATGATTGGACTTCTTATGCTTAGGGAAGGGGATGAGTATTACATATATTTATTTTTAGACTTTGTGACTGTGAGGCCAAGACTCTGTTGCTGTTGAGGTCTCCTCAGACACTCTGATTTAAAAAGGCTGTAAACATGAAGAGTTAAGAGGGAGGGTTGGATGATGACTTGGGTGAAATCCTGACCCCAGTAAAATCAGTTCAAACTGCTGATTTGATGGGGCTAGGATTTTACCTTGAGTAAACTGCAGAGATTCTCCTAAGTATTCGTTTTGCCTGGCAATGCAGAACATCTAGTAGCAGAAACACATATTAAAACATCAAAGCCTTTATTTGCTTTGTGCCAGTTCAAAGTACATGCTGCAGTTCTAAACAGCTGAGCATGACTTTCCTCTTCTAGAGTCAGAGTGGCTTATTTTCTCCTGTAAAGAAGAACTAGTGGCATGCTCTCTGAAGGTAGTGTCATGCTGTCCTAAGTTGCTTGTTCTAGCAATACAATAGGCATTTTCCTAGCACAAAGAAAATGACTAATTACAATTTAATGAACATATTGTATGCCTTGGACATTTTTAAAGGAAGAAGTAGTTGAAAAGGAATGGCTTTTACTCACAGTTTCTAGTTTTTCTCCTTTACTGCCAAGAAAGAGCAATTAGGTAAGCTCAGTTTAAAAAAAAAAAATCTCCATTTTATATTTTATGTATAAGAGAGAAAATGTAGTGAGAGGCAGTAAGAGAAAGAGCTGGAAGTATAAATGCCAATAAAACTTACAAGGTAATTTACTACAATGTGAGGCCTGATTTCTGCATGGTTAGGTCCCTAGTTTTTATGCTCACTCATGCTGAATGACATGCAGAGCTGAAGTGTGTGCCTAAATCCTGATGGTTTCATTGGGACATATACACAATCATAAAGCTAGCAGGTGCCATCAGGAATAAAGATGGACTAAAGTAATGTTTTTGAACACGTGTCAAGTCACAGATATTGATGTTCCCTGGAGGACAACATACTATTCTCTCAGGCCAGAGGACTGAGGAGTGAGAAGAGAGACTTCTACTCACACCAGTTCTGGGACTGCACGATTGCAAGCAGCATAATTTAAATTCAAGAATGTATTATAGAGATTTTATTTTTAATCTATTGCAAAACCAGCCACATATGAAAAAGTACTGAACTTATGGGAAAAAAGCTAAAAAGCCCTTTAACTTTTCTTCTCACCACCACAGGAAAAAAACACCACCTGTGCTTCTAGGTCACCGTCATACTTACCAGAGTTAAAGCCAATTTCTTATTGCCATTTAGTTAATTCTTATACCAGATCTCCTGAACATAGCTGGTTTTTATCTGAAGATGAGGTTCACATGCCATGGACCAACAAAGGCAAATATAGCCAGGTCTCTGATGCTGTCTTATGTGTCTCAAGCTCAATGTGGAAAGTCCATTACCGTGTCTTCAAAAGTAATTTCAAAATGCAAATGCATTGGCTAACAGATTCTTGTCTCAGAAAGATAGGCAATTTCCTTGCCCCATGCTCATTTATTTTTCATAAAGAATGAAATATAGGGCAGAGTTTTGTTTGTTGACAGTTATCAGCAATAACTCAGACTCAACACTGACCTAAATTCTTCCTGCTCAGAAGCGCTGAAGTAGAAAATAATGAAGGCAGTGTTGTTTCTCAAATGCAAAACTTGAAATTGCTGGAATGTCTGCAAGTTCAAGGCCTCCTTTTTTACTGTTCCATTCCTTACAGTAAATTGTTATGTAGAAAAATCTACCTATTTGCCACATATTCCTGTACTGAACTAGATACCCTAATATAATAGTTTCTCTCCTTTTCTCCCCACCCCCAAAAGCTCTTTTTGTAAAAAGATTGTGAATATCATAGAATCGTAGAATCTTTTATGGAGGAGTGAGAATCCACAATTTTATGCCCAGTTGTATATGTTTTTTCATGTGCGTGTGGAATTTAGTGCTGAAGCACAGCATTACGGAATATCTGCAAAAAGTTGGATGATGCTGATGCTGTCTTGTGTGTTGCTGTTTGAAATTAAACATTTGGCCCGAGTAAATGTTTGGAACTTAAATGTCTCGGTCTTCTGCTGCCTTCTTTACAAGGGTGAATATTTTTATGACAGAGAGGATTCTTGTTTATGGTGTATGGTAACTTCCTAATGATTTATCATTTTAAGGAACATTTCTTTGAGAAACAACCAAACGACCTCATTAAAACCGGTCTTAGCATGTGTCAGCGCTCCTAACAATCATCACATCAGCAATCGCAGTCTTCATCGGTGACATTTTTATTTTACTAGAATAAATTACTCTAGCTACTGGTAATTAAAGCTCTGTGTACAGCTTTGACATCTCAGCAGGAAATCCCACCTTTCAGCTGAGAGGTTTCGGGGTAAGATATAGATAACAATATGGCAACCTCCCAGTACCCGTTGTACCCTCAGGTAGATTGGTAGGCAGCCAGTTGTCTCATATACTGTCTCTGAATGCCAATTTATCTCAAATGTCTTTCTTTTGCTGTTTCTCTTTCTTCATTGTATTTACTGTAGTTGGCCAACTACTGATTTCCCTCTGACATTAGGGGTTTTTTTTATACACAGGGAGCTGTCTACCTGTCAAAGATTTCCTTTCAATCCCCAGGGGTGAGAGGAGCTGAACAGAATGGTTGGAGAAAATAAATTGCTCAGGAGCATTCCCCACTGTGCTGAATCCAATACAGAAATACAAATGAGAGCAAATAGTGTAGCCAAAGACTGCCAGCACTGTGCTGCATGGAAGCAGGGGGAGGCTTGACCTCGCTGGCATCCATAAAGGCCAGGGACAACCCGTTCTGTCTTGTATGTTGCTGATTTAATGTATGCTACTGCAATGTTTTTTGGCCTTCGTCTTGGAAGGAAAAAGTACATGCTATACCTTTAGTTTTACTTCCTGATGTATCTGAAGAAAATGGAATTACTCTTTTTTTTCCTTTCAACATGGTGTTGGAGGATTTTGGAGGACTGCATATCAAATAGAAGAACACTCTTTCTCTTTGCAAAGGGTAATTCCACATACAATAAGGATGAACTTTGTGCAACCTTATTTACATGAAGGCTTTTTGTTCCATGGGTACATTTGTGTATCTGATTCTGCTGTGGTTCTTTAGAGGCAAAGAAACAGACAAAAAAAAAGGGATACGTTAGGAAATAGCCTGTTATTGCTGGAGTTACTGATGGCTCCTTTGGTAGCGTGCAAGTGAGGGAGAAAGTCTGTGTTCCTTGGTCTAAATGTCCAGTGGTGTTACCCTGTTTCACAGAGCAAAAGTTACATTTTCTCTATACGTTTAGTCTAAGAAATGGATGGTGAAGGCCCTTTAGGAAAATGCACCATATAAAATTTAGCTCTTGGTGAGCGCCCTGCTATCCATAGCTAGGCTGGAGATAGATCTGAATAGATTCCTCCAAACAGCTACCATATATGAGGAGGCCACACATGGCTTATGTATGTCTCAGTGTGTGTATCACTAGTCGTAGCCTGTGCATGTTTCATTTCCCATTAAACTGTTGGTGTCAGCTTCAATAAGATGATGGTCTAGCCCTAAGAGGTTCCTTGTGCTACTTCTCCCTTGTACTGGTGCTACTCAAATGCGGTGCTGCTTAAGGGAGGTCTGGGCCCCACCGGAGCTCTGTGTGGAAAGTGTCTGTGCAGCCACATTCTGCAGTCAACTCTGAAGAAAAGGAATGAAGGTGGAGGTTAGGCATTCTGCTAATACGGCTTTTTACTGCCTCTGAAGTATTCTGGTTTACATGAAAATAGCTACTTTACCATAAGATGTATTTTAGTATAGTTAAATTTGGGAAATATAAAAAAGCATGGGTATGTTGCATAAAGTAGGTGGTTTCATATACTGTAGGATATTCTACTAATAGAAGATGTCACTTTACTAATGTAATTTTGTATTATTCATACTTGCATATTGAATTTTCGGTTTTCATATTGCAATTCATATTTGATCTCATTATTATACTTTCCTAGACTGCCATACCTCACTGGGGAGTTGTTAGGTTGAGTATTTGGTCTAGTTTTATTTTCTTGTTCCTGCTCTTCCCTTCAGAGCTGTCGTTAAGCTGAGAATTTGATGTTCTATATTTTTAATCATTTGTATACCTCGGAGGGCTCATTAGACCTTGTTATTTGAAAGTGTGTGTGTGTATACATAGAGATTGATAGATAGATAGATATACAATGCATATATATTGTGGTTTATGTTTGTATGTTTGAGGCGGGAAGATAATAAAGTCCTGTACGTAAAGCAAGAAACTTAAATACGTCATTGCTAATTAATTAATGTTGAAATAAGAAGGAGCTTATATCCTGAGTTCCTTTGAAAATCTGGCTACTCATATGCTTAGCTAAGTATGGATTAAGGTATTTAAATTCAGATTCTTATGCATGAGTGAACTACTCCTCTACATGAAGGTGTGCGTGTATATTAAAAGTTGCATGGATGTATAAACATTTCCACTTCATAGTACATCAATATTATACAAGGCCTATTGCAGGATGCTATTGAATATTGGAAAAGGATGCCCCTGAAAATAATACAATTTATATTTTGAAAATTGTCAGAAATCAACATCCAGACTATAGCATTCTAGTTGTTGTTTTTATTATTATTATTAATGTGTCTGAACACTGGGAAACCTGGACTTCATTTGCAACCCAATTGAGCTGTCATCATTATTTCATCATTATGATGATGAAATAAACAAACATGACTTCTTTTTTTTTTCCCTAGAAGTTTCAATTTTTTCTTATTCTCTCTGGGTAATAATTCTTGGCTGTTCTGTTCTTCTCTTCTTTCCTTGATAATGCATAGAGCATACTTGTTAAGATTGACTGTACAGTAGTAGCTCTCTTGTATATTTCCTCTGTGCCTCAATCTTTTTTCTGCCATCTTTTTTTTCTGGTTTGATTTCCTTCCTCATCCCTGTCATTGCAGGGCCAAAAGTCTAGACCAACCTTCGCAGAGGGTAACCTGACTTCATTAAACTGTTCCTTGTGGCTCTTGGTGCAGTCTGGCGTATGAGTTGTTCGTAGTTCTATTTCCTTGTCAGGAAGACTTCCCGGAAGCCTGAGGTGAGCTCGAGTTCTAATTACACATGAAAAAGCAGCATTTTCAGTTAGAAGAAATTAATGCCATGGCAAATATGTTATTTTTCACTACAGGGCTTTCTTGTTATGATAAATATGGCCCTTAAATGGCACAGTTTCCCTGTGAACAAAATGAGAAAGCTCTAAGGAGTAATTCTTAGATGAAAATAGACCATTCATTTTAGACACTTTGCAGGTGTGAAAGAAGGACACTGTCCATTCAGGGATGTAAGCAATAAACCTCAAAATCTACGTGGAAGGCATTATTCCCATTTCATGAAGAAGTAAATGTGGGCATTCTGGTGCACTATGAAGTTTCACTAAGATGGGTTTCAGTGAGGGAGAAGTCACCTGCTCCAAGGATTGCTATTCTGCTGCCTTGCTTTCCTACTACAGGAAGAAAACAAGCAGATCAGGTCCCATCTATTTTTTGATCTTCTGCCATTGCATTTAGTATAGAAATGAAATTATGCACCTGGGAAAGATAGTGTAATCAACAGTGATTACATTATAAAAGAAACATTTTCCTCCATCACTGAAAATATATTTCTTGTGCAAGAAACTCACTGGAACTCAAATGTAACCCTAGATTCATTCTGTGAACTTCAGTGTTAGCCAACCTACAGGTTTCTGTCATCTCTGCTTGCTCTCTGCTGTAAAGATGCAGTTCTGTTCATTTCTGTCACAGAAGCAAACATGTTTTCATGTCCTTTGTAGACATCTTCCGATGCTATTGGCATGAGCTTTCTTCCCCAGATTGCCTGTGGGCTTTTTATGAGTGCTCTCCAGCAGCTCCAAATGGCTGGATCCGTCTCCCCTGTTGTGGCATAGTACAATGTTCAGGACCACAAAATCAGGAAATACGCGATGTTTGAAGATAGTTTGAGATCAAAACAGGATGACTGTTGCTCTCTGTGTGGGAATGTTAGCTCTGCAGCACATCTGATACATGAGTGTTTGTCTCTCAGTATTGCCAGATGGGTATAAATCTGGGCTTTCAGGATTTGGAGTGCTAAATTTGTCAAGATGGCATTGTGAGAATATTAGCTGCTAGCTGCTAAACTCTCCGTTCACCAAGAAGGCTGCTCTTGATGCTTCCTGATAAGCTATGTGAAGTGTTTTGTCATTTTTACTTTTCTTTTTTTTTTCTTGCCAGTGTTTATCTTGCCTAGGATTTAAAACTACATTTGCTTTAAGCTATGTGAAATAACATGTAAGTAAACAACATAAAAATCAACTCTGTGATTTAAACAACATTTTCACTAATTAAAACTGTCTCCACATTTTCCCACTGCTGTTATACATTTTTGAATGTCTATGGTCTCTTAAGAACAATCATATAAGTATATTAATTGTTATTTCTGGTTCTGGAATATAAGATTTAGCTAAAAGCTTCCTGCAAAGTCAAGCAAATACTCTCCCCTATGCTGCTTATGCCAGGATGTACAGTACTATCAATCGGTTTATTACCTCTTGTTCCTTCCAAGGTTTTGATTGCAGTCATAAACCCCAAAAGGACTCATTAAGCTTTTTTCACTTTCATTTCCATGTGCTTGGAGCACTCTTAAAAAATAAAGGTTTTAACCTAGGTAAAACTTTTTTGAACACATTTTGAAAATCAGACCTAATCAGGTCCTAACTGAGCAGAAGGAATTTGTGATCTTTCAAGAAGTGCTTGGGTCTGCACGCAAACTGTCATTAATTGTACAGAGTAAGGGGAAAGGTACAGCATTTGACAAACAAGCAAGGGTGGCTCTTTGATTAGAGTAGCACTAATGCTGGCTGGTTTTGAATGGAAGCTTATCATGTTAGGTGTAGCTAGAAAGAGAAATTAAACCCAAAACTTAAATTAGAAGATGTGAGACACAGCCTGGAGAAGTTTTGTGACATACAATAATTTCTGCAGATTAGAATAATTTGCAGGAAAAGAGGAAAAAACATTATCTTACATGCATTTTGTAGGATGATAGGAGAGCGTCTATGTATGATCATGCTCACTCTCTTATACGTCCCTCACTGAAGTATTTTGTGTTTCTTAAAGTTTTCTTTCTTGCTAAACAATACATATTTGGTCAGGAAGTCAGCCCGTGTAAATTGGAATAGCTCCATTGAAATGGATGCATTTATGCTAATTTGTACCAGGACTTTCCTCAGCTACCAGGGCTATGCAGTCCTTTGAAAAATGACAGCAATTTTTTGTATGATAACAGAATGCTGTTCTTTGGGCTATGGAAAACAACTCAAGCTTCATGCAACATTATGTTCAGTAAAAATATTTGGCATAGAGAGTATGGTGTTGATTTCCCCTACCACGAAAGCAGTCTGACTTCTATAACAGCTTAAATAAATTACTTGTTAACATTTACAGCTGTTAACTTACTCACTCATCACATCACAACGGATCAGTGTCAGCAGGAGTGAAAATTATGTTAAAGCAACTGGATTTAACAAGACAGAAAAAATTAGTTCTGGAAAGTTGAAACATTTAATTACATGCTGTTTCCTGGGAATAAACCACTTTCCCCGGCGTAGCAGTCCAATGACTTTCCCTAGGCTGTGGGTGAGCACAGAGATCTGCCTGTACGATGTTATTCTAGCAGTAAGACTTTGATTTAGAAATAACTTGACCTTGGATGTGAGTGCCCTGTCTGAAGAGGTGTGCAGACATCCTCATCTTGGAGGAGCATTTGAATTCTCATTGCTATCTTTTGACCCTGGCATAGAATAGGCTAATGAAGGGCTGAAACTTTGAATCTAGTTCCTTTTTCTTAGAGTCTCTGCTTTGAACTTAAAATTGATGTCAAAATGGAAGAATTTCCCCTAGTAATGTATGCAAATTTGTCAAAATTCTTGCTTATTTTATTGCTAAAGTTTTACAGGGACATTAAGATTATTCCTTTTACTGACTATTTAGGAGCTAGCATATTTAAAATCCAGCATATTGAGCCACATTGTATGTGTAATTCATTTCAGTAGGAATGGGTTTCAAATCCTTCACTGATTTTAAAAAAGGAAGGGCTTAATCTATGAACTTTTCTCTAGTTAAATGTGTGGTACGTAGTTTACTCATTTGGGGGTTCACCAGATAGAATGATCTTCGGTTAAAAAATCCCAAAACATTAAAATGTCTTTCTTTTTCTGTGGAGGTATTTTGATTTTTATGATTGTTTAATGAAAGTAGGGGAGTTTAAAAAAAAAAAAATCATCTGGAAACCTGTAGTGGCCAAGCAGGGAGCCTTGTAGACAAGATGGGGAACTGAAATTCTGGAAACCCACCATTCTCCCAGGTCCAAGGCTTTTAGCTCAGACAGAATATCCAGGTTATCTCTGTTTAAGCCAAGTCTATACCCCTCCACTGTACATTGCTGCCGGTTGGCCAACTAAGATATTTAAGAGAAAACATAAAGATCCATAGGTATTTTCTTCAGTTTTTGCATGGCAATGCAAGATCAAGTTTCTGTTTCTTTTCAGAATACATTGTAGACAACATACTGAACTTTGACAGGATGGTATGGGGAGAGTAGTGTAAATAAAAAAAAAAAATCTGGAAATCTGTAAAAAAATACCCTGTAAATAATTCCTATTTTTCTAACACCTGAGGCAAACAAAACAGATCTAGGCTTCTGCTCTATGGAGAAATCCTGCTGTTTAGAACTCTAGCCAAGATGCTGGAAATACTGTCTTGTCTTCCCATTTGTTTGGATGAAACTAGCCTTTTTTAAGCTAAGGGTTCTAAAACCCCTCCTTTTTCTTGTCTCTTGGAAGAGGTTCATACATATAGGTCTGATACTGGGATGTCAGGGTCTGGCAGAATGGCTCAGTATGATGGTGAGACTAGGCCAGTCGCTAAACAAAGCATTGTAATAGGAGTTTTATTGGCGTGCTGTGTTTTAATTTGTATGAAATGCCTAGGATCTGATCAAAATAAGTAAGTGAATACTTGATGATAATGCCAATGTAGTACAGTATATTTGTAATCTCAGATATAGTTAACTACTCAAATTATTGATCTTAATGGGATAAAAAAGAGAGAAAGACAGTATGCTTTATTGCTGATTCAATATTGTTGCTTTTTTTCTGGAATCCGCTTCTATTAACACTGTTCCAAATATAACAGGTGGTTCTACTGTATTTAACTAGAAACAGTTTGCAGGCTGCTCTATTAAAAAGAGAAAAAAAGCAAACATGGCTTGAATTTTGTCAATGCAAATTAAAAACATGTTAAGAAAAAACTCTTGTGTTGGTAATGGCCTAATATAACAAGGTTATAAATAAATTGCTCACTGTTCTCATGTATTTTTAGTAAACAGATTTGGGAATAGCACAACAAATCCCCAATGCCCAATTAAGGTCTCTTAACTAATTTAACAAATGCATTGTAAATGGGTAGCTGGAGATACTTTAAATAAACATACATTTCACAGAGGAACTTTAATAGCCAAACAAATGGAAAATCAGTTCAAATGGTTTAGCTTTTTCAATTGTCCTTAATAAATTAGTCATATGAAAAACAAACACAATTAACAAGCACAACTGTCATACTTTTTTTTTTTTTTATTCAGATGACAGCATTTTGCTGTATGTGTCTTTTAAGAATGTCTGAACTGAGAAGTAATTTATAAGGTATTCAAAGTCTCACTAGAGTTCTCTCTTTTTACCCAGAGTTACAATTATTTTGATGGGCTTTGCTTGTTTTGCTTTCAAATTCATTCCAAATGAATGGTGAAAAAAACAATTCACTTCAAAATCTGAGGCTGCTAACTTAGTAGTGAATTAACTCTGGGTCTGATTTAAGAAAAAGACACAGATCTCTCCTTTTGTCCCTTGGTAAAACCTTGCCAGCCAGCCAACTGGTGAAATGAAACATCTGGCTTTCCAGTGAAGATTGCTCTGGCATTTTGCCTGCACAAATTTTGTCCTTGTGGAATCCCTGTAAAGAGTGCAAACTGTGCTTCAATTAAAGAAGACTGAAGGGCACATACAGCAGCTGAGCAGCATGTGTGCTGGGACTGCGTTTGATGGGCCGGTATCAAGCAGGAAAATCGAGTGCAAAAAGAGACAGCTGTGGAAAATCTACTCAAGAGCAAATATTTAACAAATTGGGAGGTAGAAAACATCAGTCCAATGTGTCTTGTTTTTCTGGAGCACTTAAGACTCAATAAGGTCATGGATGGTCACTAAGTCTTTCCCTCTCCTTTCCTCATGATTTTTTATAAAAAATAATTTTAGAGATATCCTTATCAGTCAGATGTCTTCCTTTCATGGTAAGCCACTCCAACTCCATGAACATAAGTTAAAGAACAGGATTTTCTCCCTTCATTTTGAAAACTTATCAGACTGCTTATTCATAGGAAGAACCAGACACATTGTCTGATTTTCCAGGTATCAAAAAGTATAGTCAGGAAGGAACCATCTTGGTCTACAGAAGAATGTAGCATGTTCCTCTGAGTGACATTCTGACTTACGCAGTATGGAAAAAGAGAAGCAAAACATGACTTAATAATTTGAAAAAGCTTGATTTCATATGGCATTGGTGACTCAGACCCTGGAACACTCTGTTGTGATCAAGACTCCAGACTCTTATAAATAGTTAAAAAATGGGAGAAGGATCAAAAAAGAACTACAAAAATGGTCCTGAAAGCTATATGCCTTATGATGCCAAACACAAAAGCTTGTTGAAGTGAGTTGATGAAAAGAATGAAAAATTACTTGATCAAGCTCAAAGACAGAATATTCTGGACAATTTCACAATCTAACCCAAAAGAATTAGACTTTGTAATAAGAAGTACATAATTCTCAAAACTCGAAAAGTGAGATTTGACAGAATGTGTATGGAAAAAAGTAATTGTGAGTGCATTTGGGAATAGTTATATCCAAAAAGATCACACTGTGAGACCCCTACCAGAATTCCTGCAGGCCACATTCAGATACAGTTCTTTAGGTGCTCTTGACTTAAAGAACATCAGTAATTACAGTGAAGTTAGGCACCATTTACACATTAAGGTAAGATATAACAGCCCACTACTTCAGATTTATGCATATGCATAGGTGAACTTCAAATACCTATATGCTAATAATAAAAGAAAAAGCACTAAACATGTTATTCAGTTGCTGAAGCAAATGTCACAGTGCCTTGACTATATCCTAAAATCTGTGGGGTTTATGTAGCTTGTGCTTACCTAGAGGTGCTGAAAGTGTTTCTTAATAGATATTGCTAAATTGGATTTGTTGATCAGGTGCTGAAGACAAGATTCTCTTGGAAGAAACTGCAGCTGCAGCAACAGCAGAAAAATTTCATTTATTTTCAATGCTGCTTTGGGCAAGATACGGAGAACAAGAAAGAGACCAACTAGAAAGTTGAGCAGATGTGTTGCTGCTCTATCTAAAACAGTTCTCACATTGTTGTATGAACTTCCAAGAATATTTCCAAGGGAAGTCCTTCACTGCTGGCAATACTGCTGGAGGAAAGCACAGTGCCTTCCGCAGAAATGGGAAAAGTCTCTGATACTGACAGGGAACAGTTAACAAATCAGTTAAGATTTTCAGCTTTCACCAAACTTAAATTTAAAAAAAGCATAGGATGGGCTTATGTCACAAGTCTATATCTGCAGTAGCTAGTCCAATACTAAAGAGAGAGGCATTTGAATATTCGAGTTTAGAAATATGAACATGGGAATGCAACCGATGAGATCATTTCCTAATACTTCCTCTCCAGTGACATCATGAAGTGTGTTTTCCCAACACAATCTGAGAAGGTACCTCTGGGAACTGGTTTTACTCTTAGCTGTCAGGTCCATAAGCCTTCTAAGCTTAAACTGGTGAGTCTGTTGCTAATTTGTTTTATGTTCCCATTAATGTCTAATTAAGAAAGCCACTAAATGTCAATATTGTTAATGGGAAAATCTAACAAAATGTAATCAAATTATTTCAATTAGGTTAACATTTTTGACTTTTACTGGACCATCTTAATAAGGCAAACTTATTAAAGGGAGTTTTACACAAATTGAAACTGGACCCTAAACCAGCAATGAATGCTACTGTCCCCTTCTGCACACAGTCCTTTTCCCTTGCTGTATTTCACACTCTTGTTTTTCTGTGCAACACAGAGCAAGCAGCTCGGTGTAGGTAAATTTTTTCCTTTATCCACAGTTAGGGAAAAAAGTCTTCATTCTGTTCTCTATTTGCAGTTCTGTTTTTTTTTTCCCCACATAACATCTTAATTAAATAAAATGCATTGGCCGTGGAGAATGAATTAATATATTTGCATGTGAGCAGGTTAGGAGGAAACAAAGCAAGTTTTCCCCTGCCACTTCTATTGTGACCTATAGGAATCACCGTAAGACAATTCCATCTTAGATTTTTCAGTCCTTTGCCCTTCCTAAGGCTGTCAGCATGAGTAGTAGTTTGTTCAGTTATGAAAGTGTTTTTGGCTAGACTCAAACCTAACAGAATATACCCCAACACACTGTGAAAATCATACCCTTCCAGAATATTTATCTTATATGACTAATTCTTTACAGTGCGGCCAACCGACCCATTTAATGTGAGTCGCTGTTAGCAGTCAATCGCAAATGCCTTTCAGACACCACTGAGCAGAGACGGATTTGAAGCATTGCTGTTCTGTTTCCCAGTTGCTGTGCAGTACTAAGATCAGGCTGTTCTTTTCTGTGCCTCGCAGGACAAAGCTTAATAATGTTGAATGTCTGCTTAATTAGTTTGGGGAATTTCTCTGAATCTCCTCCACAGAAAACCCAGCCACTGAGGGAGGAATTAAAGATTCATATGCACAGTCCTCTTGTGGCAAGCACCTTTATGGTGTCTACCACATCCTCATGCAGCAAACATTTGAATACTCCATGCTTTCAAAAGATTTCCTCTGGCACAACATTTCATAAAAAATTAATAGATTAAGGTGTGTTGTTTGTTCCCCAGTTCTTCTGAGGGTCAAAGCAAAATAAAATGAATGAGATGATTTAGGCTGAGCCTTTGGACCTGAGATTTTTATTAGGAATTTGGCATTCATTCAGTTGTTTAAGTAGATACATTGTAGTGTGTTGGACAGTGCTTCTAACTTTAGATGTTAGAAAATACACTCTGGATATTGCAAAAAAAGGAGCACAGTTCGGCTCTCACATTCTGTAGAACTAAAGAAGACTGAGATGTGTAATTGAATGGAGCATGCTGTTAGTAACAACTACCTTTAAAAAGGAAAACCATGACAGCAGACAGTTGTGAAATATTTAGGAAAACAAACTGCAGTTTATTTTGGTTTTCATTATGTTGACTAATGGAAAAGTTACACTGAGACAATATAGATGGCAAGTTTACCTCTTGTACATCTGTCACAGAAATTTTATATTTTTGTATTTTTTAATATATTTTATATTTTTTAGGAGTAATAGGTGATTTAGAGTAACGTTTTTTCACTGGAGAGGACATCAAATTTGACCCGTCTGACTTGTAAATAGCTCATTTCTGGTTGGACTGTTTTACAGAGGAAGGAAGGGCAAGATTTCTTTCTAATCTATCCAAACTGTAACTGCCCTGGACTGCTAAAACAGCAATTGATTTCTCATTTGAACTTGTGCTTGCATTTCATGTGACTTTGGCTGGTAGGATGAGAAAAACTTGGATATTCTCTTTGTCATATAAAGGCATCCTTTGTCCATATTGAAGAAATAGATATAAGTTGACTATAAGGAGCTCACGAGATTTTAAAAGTGGCCTTGTATGTTTGTTGTAGTTTCAGAGCAGTAAGACCATGGTGTCTCATGCAAACCTGCAGGCTTTATGCTTGACATAGTGTGTATATAAGAGGATAATTGTATGTAGGGAAAAATATAGCACTTGCAAAGGGCAGACTGTGCCAACATACATCCTTGCATGGAAGTATTACTTGGAAAAAAAGAAGGCCCATTAACTTGTCCAGTATTTCTGAATTAGTACTAATCTTTTTTTTTTTCATTTGAGCCCTTTCTCGCAAAGGCAAGTAGTGAGCAGCCTTTACTTGTACATATAGGGAAGCAAATAATTTTAATGTACTGGAAGTCTATAAACACAGAGAAATTCGTCATTGTGATCCACAAGATATTTCTCTGCACTTCACCTGCTGCTATAGTCAGCTACTCTTGCTCAAATTCACAGCCATTGATAGATACCTATTTCTCTCCCAGGCAGAATCCTAAATCTGAAATATGTGTTTTGTTGGGATGGATATGCTTGGGAATCATGCCATGCTTTTTAATTCATCTTCAGAGTTACGTGCAAGTCATGATAATAGTAGATTCACGGTTAGTAGAAAGGGAAGAGTAAAGGGGGAAGAAAAAAGAAGCTTTCCTGACAATAAGTTCAGCCATTCTCTGTGTTATGATATGGTTTGCTGAATGCTTTTTCCAAACTTAAGGTGGGACTCTCATGAGAAATGTGTGCCTATACTTCCTACTTCTTTTTAGGATGAAAATGGCAGTTCGTTTTTTTTATTTCAGCTCTGATAAGAGCACATCTCTGCATAAAGACAGTTAGTCTTTTTCTGCTCAGTTTCCATAGCTCTGCACTCCCATTTGGGAGAGAAGAGAAAAGGAGGAAGAACTGGAAAAGACCTAATATATTTAGTGGAAAAAACCTCTATAGCTATCTGAAACATCACAGAGAATTAGAGGATTTTGGTACTGTTTTAAGGCTGCTGTTTTAAAAACTGTTAGCTTTGGCTTTTGTCCATTTTAAACACACTCTTTCCCCATGCAATATTGTATTGCTCTATTACTTAATCAATTAAGAGATAAACATATGTAAAAGTGGTTTTTTGACCATATTATCAAAGTTCCCAGATGCACACAACAAAAGATTAATTTTGCTTTTTGCTCTCTGTAGGGAGGAGGATATGGTTATTTGATTTGATTCCAGTTCTGTTTTTCTTCTCTAATTTTCACATGCTGGTGCTTTTGTTTATCTTGGGTTATTATGGAAGGTGCTATGGGAAATTTATGGTAATCAGCAAATGAAGGGTTTAGGAATAGAAGGATAATTGCCTAAAAATCACTGGAAAAGAAAGAACAAATTCATCTCAATGTTGTATTGGTGAGGCAGGGCTGCCAGATTTCTATGACTGCAGTATCAGGTGCTGTGGAGAGGGTCAAATCTTCAGGCATTATCATCATGCACAGTCAAAGGAAGATCATACATTAATGATACCTGCATTAGCTTCTCTCCATCATCTGCTTTATTTCAGGCAAGTTTTAAGGCTCCTGACAGTATCCGCTTAGGATTAAAGCACTGTGTATTTGCTAAAGGCAGCCATCGTATCCTTGCTTCTGAGAGCATTCATTTAGTCTGCATACACTCGCTTTCTCAGTTTCTTCTTCCTTTTCCTAATCTACAGAGCCCAGCCCCAAAGAAACTTTTCTTTCTATTTTACTTATCCCTTCTCATATACTTTTTCTTTTCCTGTTTTTTCTTTCTTTTCTCCCTGTCCCCCCCATAGTATTTTTCTCTACATTCCTCTCCTTTATTTAAGTTTTCAACTTTTCTTTATGAATCCTTACCAGGATTCATCATTGTCTTTCTCTGTTTTCCAGGTCTTTCCTCATTCCCTCATTCCTGCCTTCACATTTGTCTCTCATCTCCTTTTCTTTACTTCTCTTTATAGTTCTGTGTCTCATTCCACAAGAGGTACCCTTATGTTGCTCTTCCCTGTCCCTCCTGACTAACTGCCAGTGTGAAGAGCTTCACTCAGAAATATGAATCTCCCAAAAAGCAGTGCTTCTGAAGGCTCTAATACATGTCTGCCCTTTATAAACTTGAGAAAGGGAAAGCAACAGAGAAATGTTACGTAGAAAAATGTTATGTAGCCGTTTTCTCAACAGGGGAAATTTCACAGCGGAGACTTAGACCTTCCATTTTGACATATCTTCCCACAAAGTAGATACTATGTCAAGATATCAGAGCCTGATATTACCATGTGCACTCTCACCTGTAAAAGAGACACTGAAATAAGCTGGGAACAACTCTGATCCAGCCAAAGCCTTATGCCATGTTAGAAGAAAACTAACTGTTCTGGACCTGCATTGCATAATTTCCCAAATGCATATGAAGATAAGAATAAGTTATTTTATATCTGCTTCTTTTCCCTTTTCTGCACCACATGCTGTGAAAATGAAGGTCTAATTGGAATTGGTCTGTTGATCTGAGATGTGCTGTGACTGCATGTCTCTGGGAATACAAAGTAGTCAATCCTACAAGAGGGAAAGGATTCAGGTGGGATTAAGTGACTGTAGATGGTCAAAGTCAGAGAGAATGGGCAACGGCATGTCTTGAAGATCTTCTCAGCAAGTACCACAATGAGGAGGGCTGGCATGAAAGCAGTATGCTTGTCTGTTACAGGCTCCTGCTGTTTTAATGTGTAAATATGCCACTTACGCCTGAACAGCTTTTATTTTCATTGACTATGCAGGTGTAAATCTATGTAAAAATAATGTAAGTACCACTGGCAGTGCTGCCATCAGACATTCATGAGGTGGCTGCTGTTTATCTGCACAGCCCACTTGCTGTCAGGAGAGTGGGGTGCGTGTGCGGGGCTCCGGGGCTCCAGTGGGGTCTGCAAGGCACTGCCCCTGATTGCAGCTGTCTTGAAAAACCTCCTGAAGGGTAAAAGGGAACACCACCACTGAGACTGCATATTCCTGTTAATATGGATTCCTGCTGTGGGCAGAGGCTGGTCGGGGAAAGCAAACTGCCCAAGATGGCCATGGAAGTAAAGTATGCTGCTTGCTGGCTTACACCCTAAAAAATCTAGGTCCTCCAGTTAATGTTTCTTCTGAATGTGTTAATTTTGAAACAATACACTGCAACATGAAAATATTTGTAAACCATACCGAAAATACTCCGTAAACGATTGTATAATCTCAAGTCTAACTCAGTAGCATTGTACGTTTCTCTGTCTATAATCTGGAGATGTGTTGCTGGAATGTCTATATATTTAATATGTCTAAATATTTTCTAATATTCTTGTGAATGAAGATACAGAGTGAATGGCATTTGTCAAGACTGAGGTCCAGAAGGATGGAAATGGCTGAATCATCAATCAGTCTTGTGGAAAGATGCATAGAAACTTCTTATAAGGAGAAGAAACAAGTGTGATTTATTTTCTGGTCTGCCTGTTCATCATTTTTTCTAATACAGAACATCTGCTCCATCTTCTGCTATTCAACACTTACAAAAGTGGATCTATCTACTAATCTATAACTATTTCTGGGTTTGACTTATATGTGATATAAGAATGGGCCATGATAAATAATAGCTAGACTTCATTATATTTCTTGTACATAAGCCTGAAAGCATTTTACAGAAGAAGCTACTATTAGTGTCCCTCTTTTGCAGACAGAGAAATGAAAAGCTAAATAAATGAAATACCATGAAGAAGAGCACATGAAAATCAACTCAGTGACAAAACTAGACCAATGGCTGTTTTGGCGTATCTTAAGCATACCACCTTCTTCCCTAGAGCTATTGACTCCTACAGTTCAGTGGAAATACTTCTGAAGTGATATCTAGCTAGGGAAGATTTTAGCCCTACTAGATGAATTCTCAACTCTAAATTCTCAAGATATATCATAGCTTTGTATATAAATTTCTGTTTAAACAATTGTCCAGGTAGTGAGAGTAATGAGAATTAATATATCAGGACACACAGGCAGTTATGAAGGTTAAAGCAATGAATGTATTTACTCTTATTTGACAGTTTACATCATCTGTGAAGTGTTCTGTGATTTATTGTTCATGCTGGTTGATGAGAACTGAGTATTTAAACTAACATTTCAAGCAACATGTGACAGAGTTGATTTTCCTGCACTGAACTTCTATCGCGAATTATTCATTTTCATTTCAATGTTAACTGTTGATACTAGAATAAATCTGAGGCAGTCTGAAGAAAAATATTCAGAGTATGTCTTGAAAATATGCCCTTACAGTTTTCTTTTTGCGTAATAAATATCACTATTGTATTAACATTATGTTGAAGTTAATTGCTTGGGAAAGGTAATTGTAAACATTTTAGTGCTTTCATAGGCAGTAAGTATTACCGTCATTATATTTCATTACAACTCCATTAAAATCTAAGATATCTCAATACGCATCTTGGCCAAGAATCTTGAGCTACAGTGTTGAAAATGCTATTGCTAGCTAACCACTTTTCAATAGTTTTATAATTGCTTGTAATTGTATCAGACAAGGTTTTCAAAGGTGAGCATTTATTTTGGGCCCTTTAATTTTTGGGTGGCAAATGTAATTTGCTTTAGAGCACTTATTTTCAAAGGATGAGCATTCTGCATTTCTGAAGAATCACACATGAAGAAAAAAGCACCCTTTGTTGAGTTTGAGCACCAAAAAAAAAGAAAAAAAAAAGCAGTACTTAAAATGATGAGCCATTTAAGAAATCTGGGCTCTTTCCTGGGCTGATTGGAGGTACCTTAGAAGTGTTATTAGCACTTTGGGAATTGTGCCTACAAATGCTTCAGAATTGTACTGGAAGGAAAAAAGTTCTTTTGCGAGTTAAACAAAGTCATTCCAATGATTTCAGCTATTTTCTAAAGAATGGCTTCCCTGTATCTCACTCAGGTTTTACACTACTTGTTCTAATGAGTCTCTTTCTGTTACTGGTGAGACTCTTCCTCTAAATAACAGTGAAAAAAAAAATAACTGAAACAAGTTAACATGTAGTAGGTGGGAGTTAAATTTGGGAAAAGAAACTGACTGAATACATCCTCTTGCCACATCAGCATGTGGCACTGGTGATCATTGTGCAGTAGGTGTCCAGTCTATTTTCTAATTCTGCAATAATACTCATTTCTGAATAATAATAAAATTAATACCCTGCTGTTTTATAATTTGGTTTGCAAAGGAGTCCTCTGCCTCATTTAAGGCAAATCACTTCAGATTTAGAGGGTAACAGAACCATGAAAATTTAGCAGTATTGATAATAAATCATGCTAGATAAATTATATTGCAGTTTTTGAAAAAAAATTGAAATCAGTACATGAAAGAACCACAAGAGATATGTACGTACATTTTAGCAAAACACTTGATAGTGATTCCCATGAAAACAGATATGGAAAGTTAATTTACTTTGTTTCAAATATAAACAATGCTGTGTGGGCCAAGGGAAAACCCATATAAAGCATCATGATTAAAGGACAATAAGGAGAGCAGTAGGTGTCCTTGGAGAAGCTGCATCTTAACTAACATTTTCATGAATGGTACGGAAGGAGGAGTAAGCAATATAAGAATGGAGTAGTAAATGACATTAACTTACAGCATTCAGGACAAGTAATCAAAAAGAAGAAAAAAATCCACACTAAGAAATTGCAAAGAGGAGCAGAGGATAAGAAAATGAGACCTAGACTGGCAAATATAAACTGAGAAATTTGTGAAAAATGTGCCTAGAAGAAGATGGCCAACTGGGGAAAAAAAGGAAAGCTCTCCAATAAATGCAGATTTTTAATGTCATAATGCAGTTGGAAAAATCAGACATTTGGGGAAGTTTGCACAAAGACATGATGTCACATGGAGGGACATTGCTATCCAGGGCTTTTCATTCTGTCTCAGCTGTGCTAAACACACAGTATTTAATTTTGAGCACAGAAGTACTGGAAAGCTATAATTCAGAAAAAATCAGAATCAGGTTGCTAGAGAAATTGATTCATTAGAAAACTTTAGATAATCTAGCAAAATGTGTCCAAAAGGTTACATCTGGGAATTTGTTGATAGTCTGGAAATATTTGAAGGCATTCTGGATGAGATGGAAATGGCTAGTGTGTTACAGTTTGATTTGCTGGTCTAGCAGGCAGTAGTGCCATAAAAAAATACAGACTGACAGATTTCACTGACTGCTGACCAGATATTTGCAGTAGTTAATAAGTGTCTTAGAAGTATTTTTTTTCTTTACATGTAGCCGAGGGTCAGCAGGATTTAAAGTTATTTGAATATAGTATCCTCTTGCATTCCAAAACTAATGTAATATACAATGAAAAGTGGTTAAGTACTATTGGAAAATATACTTTTTCCAAAACTATGCCCTTCCTCCTAATTATTTTTGAGAAGATCCTGGGACTTGAGTCATACAATCGTTGACAGAAGGGGGGCAGCCAAGGCAGCAGGAGCATATCCTCTAATACACTGGTGTAAATGCCTTCTGCTGGGGAGGTGGGAGCTCCCTTTTGCATTCTGCGTAGTGCCAGATATCCTCAAGCTGAATGACAGTCACGGGCCAAAAGTGTGTGAATGAGTATCAAAACATACTTCAACTCAACTTTTCAGAATATTTTTTTTAGTCCCAATATCAATGACTGTTTTTTGGGGGAGTAAGACACCACTCAGAATGTTTATTTATGTAGGAGAGAGAAGAAGGGAAATAAAATACTCGATCCAATTTTGCGGCAGATCTAAAACCAGTTAAAGAGATTAATTAATCATAACATAGGATGAGTGGATGTCTGGGGAACTGCCCACTTGAAGATAGCTAGACAGGCTAGAGGGATGCTGAGTATTCCTTAAGTGAGAACACATATTTTGCCTAGGTGATTTTGCCTGACTTCAGCTCTGTCATCATGAGTGTGAGTGAAAGATCATTTGATCCCTTGAACATCACTAATTTTCAGCTGTCCAAGGACAGAAAGGTCAATTCTACATTAAAAATAAAAAAGCTTCAGTCTTTATGCGTGTAAGGGCCAAATCTTCTGTTGGTGTTACATGTGCTCCACTACTGACATTTACAGGGAAATGCACGGCAGAAAGTTTCAAACTATTTCCCATCTCACTGTAAAATGAAGTGCTGGGGTCTGTATTCCCATAAAAGGGTGTTATCAGTGGCCACAGATGTGCCCACCTAGCAGGAGACTGTAGGTGTTAGTAGATATTTAGATGCGCTTGTTTGTGGGTTCATATGCAATTGCCTGTTTTTCATGAGGTGCTTCAATAACTATTCATCGACTCCTGAAGACATTGCTACAGTTTTGTTTTTTTTTTTTAAAATTGTGTTTCTTACCTTAGAAAATGCTGGGTTTCAACTCATAAAAAGTTTCTGCAATACATGGTCTTTTAAACTCCAGCCTTACTTGCTTTTTCAGTTATATCTCTTTTTCTTTCTGACAGGCTGCTGGCAATACAGCTATGATGACACACAGTGTTTGAGATCCCATGACTAAAGCACCTGCAGAATTCAGAAACTAGGCTAAATTAGGCTCACAATTTTTAATGAATTTTGAATTATGCAGTTAATCTATTTGTGAGTTTTACAACTCTTTCATTCTGAAAGAAAAAAAAGGAAAGAAATGCAAACAGACAGTCAAAAAATGATATCTAGTTATTGGGCCACATGTGGTAGAATGCTGAGATTTTATTTTCTTCTGGAACTACTACCTCTTATAAAGCCCATCCATCATATGTAATGAGGGCTGTCAGGAATATTTAGCTGAGAAATAGCTACTTGATATGCTAATGGTGGTCCCTTAGTGAATTCATTTGGTTCTGCTGCCTGACATTAATGGTTTTCATAATCTAATGAATGATGTGTGTAATAGAGGTAAGGCCACAGGGAATGACATTCTGAAACTAAGGGAGTAGTATATATGTATTTTATAAACATATGCAGTTTTTATATATATGCACATACACACACACACACACACACACATGCACAGAGAGAACACAAAGTTGCTTTTCCAAGCTAGGTAAAATAAACACCAGCTAGGGAGAAACTATATAGATCGAGCAAATCTTCGATATCGACATTTTAAACTCTAAATTCTAAAATATCTGTATTCCCAGGACTGCATGGAATAGCTAGGAATGTAATAAGCAGGAAGACTCCACTTCACTTTCACAGCTCTTCCTCACTCTTATTTCAGAAACTGAGACCTTGTCCCCCAGCTCCTGCCAAGGACAGCAGCTCACCTTTCCCAGCAGGGCCCTGGTGGCTGCGAAGAACCAAGAACCCCCAATAAACACCTGGAAATCTGAATCAGGTCAGTCTCCCTGCTGCAAGGCTGCTAGTTATACCCTCTGTCTGTCATGCTGAACTTACCATGCTGGTCAATGCTTACAAGTTCCTAGTGCTGCCCTATATTTGTATCTACCTGTTGTCTCTTATCTTTGGAGGAGACGGGGAATGGCTGCTAGTGCAACATCTGATGTTCAAGAGCTGAAAAATTCCTTGTGTGCTTATATTTTGTCAGATGTTTGTAGCCACAAGCTTTTGTGGCCATCTTTACCTGGCTCAAAAGACAGGGAAAGTAGATTCTAAGACTAATCTTTAGTCCCTGCTTCTGAAAAAATTGGATTGGAAACTCATTTGCTCCTTAGAAAAATTTATCAGGTAGTGATGCTCCAAATGCCTGATAACCTCAGCTGTTAGATACAATGGAGCTTTTGCTGCTTTGTATGTCCCTCCATTTTTGCATGTCACAGGTGTGGATGTTTGCAGGATTGATGCCATAATTTGCCCAACACCCTAACAATGCCTGCATTTCTCTGCGACTGAACTTTCTGCTGTCTTATGTCTGCAGAGCACCTGACTATGGTCTTGATCTTGCAACTAACTCTGAATGTTAATAGTTAAAGTGAATTAAACAGAATAGCAAAGATCTGCACCAGGACAGCTTGTACATACAGTAGGTTATAGCATACTCTCCCATACAAATATGTTTGTTTAAAGCATTTGTATAATGCAGGTCCAAAAACTATACCTCTATATTAGTGTGGTCCTGTCTTCTTCTCAAGCTCTGATCTCTTCATGAGAGTCTGATTGGCCTCAGAGTGGTGTTTGAGGTGCAGCAGGTACAGGTGGAAGGGTCTCCTTTTTGTGATGCCAGAAGGAGAGAGTACCAGTGCAATTCAACTGTGTAAAGGAGTTAGCCCCCCTCTCCCCCCGCCCCAATTACAAAGTGAGTGCTGATGAAAGCCTTTAATGATCTAGAGACATAAATAAGAAGTGATTTGGGTTTACAGAGGATAGACCTTGCCACTTAAACTCAAGTGCAGTTCTTGCAAACGAATTACAGCATTAGGCACAGGGGAGAGCGTGATGGGTGTAATATGAATTACAAAGGAATGTGAAGGCATGTGATTAAGAAAGAGTTGTTGGGAAAATCTCTAGGACATTAAGTTAGGAAGTAAAGGACTCAACGGGAACCTCATGTTAATGGACAATGCAGGAAATTTCAAACTAGATTATTCCTCACGGAATATTTTACACTGCTTTGTACAATCTTGCTGAGGCAGGAAACAGTCTGGGTTGGAAATGGTCTAACTGGTATTTCTCTCTCACGTTCTGCAGGTGCTTGCAAACTGTTTTTCTTGGTTTCTTTCCACAACTCTATTTTCAGGGAACTTGTGCAGACGTGCAGCCTGACTGCCTTGTTCATGTTCTCTGAGGATTACTTTATCAAAGTGATGGTACTTTCTATTTTTAGCTATAGTGAACAGACCTGATTTTTAGGAAGAGTTTTGTACAGCAAGATCCTACTTGCTTCCAAAGGTACCATGAGTCCTTGGAACCCCGCAAAGAGCAGTCCTCATGGCTTATGTGACTTACAACCTCCCTTCTCCCTTTACCTTTAGATTTTTAGAGTTGAGGAACATCTGTTTCACAGTACCTACAAGGATTCCAGATCCTACATTGTACTTGGGCTCCTCTTTCCTGTTTAGGTTGAAATTAAGAGAGTTAGGAACTTGGATATCCTGTTCTCAGGCTTCTAAATTTACTAAATAATAGAGAAGGTTTCATAAAATACTGTAGAGTTACTTAAGTGTTATTTAAGTTAATTAGGTGACATATTCCACATTAAGTCTGCATCTTACACATAAATAATGGCAACAGTATATTGCTGCTTAAAAATTGTGACGATCTCTGTAAATCTAATTTATTGAAAATATTTAACTATTCCCTGAAAGATTATTAATCATCTTATTTGATTTTTATTTGTCCTTTTATCTGACATATGGCACAGTGCAGATGGTTCTGCATTGTACCATCAATATTTTTGTTAATTTGAATGAATGCTTTAATTTATACATAATTTCTACACCACATTTTGTTCCTGTTGAATTAATATTCAGGTTTATTACTTAATATATTATGCAACAGAAGGAAGCTGCAACAAATGGGACATCTATTCTTTTCCTCTTTCTGATACTGATAAAGCCAGTATCATAGTTGATTTCTTAAGGAAAGGTCTAATTTAAAGAGATCCTTCCCCATTAGAGGCAGGGGACCCAGGACCCCCTGCTGCAGGATCTGATTTTTGTACTGCTTGGGAGTTTGTTACCGGATTTTGATCTTACAGATAAGACCAGGATCCAGGCTTTTCTATAGGCTGAAATATATATTTCTATTTTAGCAGTGATTGTGGAGAAAGTCTTATGTGACAGTGGAAGCATATGGTAACGCTCTTGTCACCCACTTGAAAGGATCTACAGGGGTGATGAGAAAAAATATTCTGGAATAAAAAGTGCTGAACATGTCAATAGGCAGATTCAAAGAAGAATCTGCAGCAAAATCAGATAGCTTGTATCGTGCTTCACCCCAGCCGCTCCCTCACTCCCCCCTGGTGGGAAGTGGGGGAAAATCAGAAGGGTAAAAGTGAGAAAAGTCATGGGTTGAGATAAACAGTTTAGTAAGTAAAGCAAAAGTTGTGCATGCAAGCAGTGCAAAATAAGGAATTCATTCACTACTTCCCATCGGCAGGAAGGTGTTCAGCCACCTCCAGGAAAGCAGGGCTCCATCACACACAACGGTTACTTGGGAAGACAAACGCCATCACTCCGAACGTCCCCCCCCTTCCTTCTTCTTCCCCCAGCTTTATATGCTGAGTATGATGTCATATGGAGTATCTCTTTGTGGGGTCAGCTGTCCCAGCTGTGTCCCCTCCCAGCTTCTTGTGCCCCCCAGCCTCCTTGCTGGTGGGGTGGGGTGAGAAGCAGAAAAGGCCTTGACTCTGTGTCAGCACTGCTCAGCAGTAACTAAAACAACCCTGTGTTATCAACACTGTTTTCAGCACAAATCCAAAACATAGCCCCATGCTAGCTACTATGAAGAAAATTAACTCTATCCCAGACAAAACCAGCACAGTTTGAAAAGTAAATAGCAATCCTCATGGGAACAGCTAATAACTACTGTACTTCCCCAGGGAGGGTGTTCCTTTTTATTTGAAGAGCAATAAATATAACGGGGCAGTTCTTGCACACCATGTGAAGGGTGTGCAGTCAGGCCACTTCAGATCACTTAGTCTTGTGAATTCTCCTCATTAGTCTGGAGCTGAGCAGTCACCGAGATGGTGCGGGGATGGCCCTGGCACTACCTGCTGTGCTAAAAATTGCTCAAGGGTCAGAATTGCAGTCTTTGATGCTCATATTGACTAGTTATTTTGTTTGACTGATATTCTCCTTCTCAAGACAGGGTCCTCATTCTCTTTTAGTGTGACAGGAATGATTTCAACAGTTGGTCGGGGCTGAATGTGATAGAAATATACAGAGGTTTCTCCTCTGCTTTCTTCCTGTAAGAAAGGAAGACGAGGAACCTGTTTGACCTGTCCCCTGATCTTTCCTGGTCATATTCCATCCACTTTTCCATACTCTTAACTGCTCACTCATCTCAGCCTCTGTCTCTAGATAATGCAAGTATGATTTTACTCTCATACTCTTTCCCACCCAGCAAATCATTCTTGTCCTTGCCCAGATCTCCAGTGACTGCTCTTTCTCCCTTCTCTTTCACATTTAATATCAGGAAGTATATTAACTCCTGATTCATCTGTTGCAAGGTCCTTCAGCTGACTCAATGAATCTAAATTTCGTCAGCTTTTATTTACCCAAATGCAGCTGCTTCCTTACCTTGCTCCTGTGATAATGTCACTTTTTTTGTGTTGCATTTACCTTTGTTCTAACTCTTTCCTTTATTAAAAAAAACAGGTGTTTGCTTGTCTCTATCACTGGGCATTCTCCATCCTACCAACTCTTTTTGAGTACTTTAAAATGCCGTCTCTAGCCTATGATGTCAATCTTCCTTATCTTCTTGCTAAAATCTCAAACAAGCACATTAATGTTTTCTGCCATGCTACACCCCGAACTTGGAACAAATTTGTCATGAACAATGGAAGATCTTACATTTATTTGATTTCTCCATTCCACAATGCCTCCCAAAACCTGACATTAATTTTCCCAGTGTGCAAAGACAGCTGCGTATCTTGCTGATTAAAATATTACTATGATGTTCTCAAGTTCTCCTCCAAATAATTAGTTCTCTTTTATGTTTGACGGTAAATATTAGAGGCAGTATTTGTCTCTTTCTGATTTGTGTTTGTACAAAGTCAACACAATGAGGTAACAGTCCAGACCACTCTCCCTAGCTGCTGTGAGAAATACATGTGTTTAGTTCAACTCTGGTGTAAAATGAATGGCTGTCATTTGACTTCATGTGAAGTTGTAAGTGATAATTTTCCTTTGCCTACACTGGACACATCTGAGCTATTTCTTCCAATAATTTGCACTATTTGCTTGCTAATACTTCCTGGCTTTTAGATTGCCAGGTATAATCTAAGCAAAATGACCTCCTAGTTCTGTTATTTATTCTAGGATGTTGTTAACTGGTAAAGTCCTTTTTCCCCAAACATGCATAAAACAGACTCATTTATGATGAAATTTAGCTGCAGTCTAAAAAGGCATACCTAGTTCATGCTGTAACATATCTTATGTGTCAGAGGGGAAAAATGTAAGTTGCTTGGCATTTGCTTTAAATTCAGATTATTACATAAAATACACAACAGTTAATCACAGATGGGTTACATGGGCAAACAGCCCCCATTGTCATATATACTTTACATTTGCAGAGCCAAAGTGTCACTTGTAAACAATTTAAACAGTAAGTCCCATATGCTGAATTCATGAAATCATTCCCTAATGGAAGTTAAATGAAAAATCTCATTAATACCCAGTGAGGCAGAGGTGCATATGAGAGACTCCCACTGGTTGATTTACTGTGGCACCTGCCATGGGTATGGAAATAAATGAGAGAGTTATTTTCAAGTATATGAGTAGAGAGCAAGTGAAAATTAGGGTACTCTGCTATCTAGGGGAATTTATACCATGCATGTTATGAACTGTTGGGGAAGTACCTGCAGGACTGCTAGCTGGAAGTGATGCTGGGAGTTAACTCTGATACCTGAAGACTCCTGGTCACTGGGTTGGAAATCTCATTCATAGGATCTGGAACAAATTTTTTGTTGTTTGGTTCACATAATTATAATTTACAAAAATCCTTGTCATGCTTTATACTTCGAAGCACAGTAGAACAAGGAGAGCTATTTCAGTGATCTTACATATGACAATGCATTTTAGGTTAAGGCCTTCCTAATGCTACATGTGGTGACCACCTGCTATGTAGTAAACACAGTATTTTGCTAATAAGTCATTTGAAGTTATTCAGCCTCTCTTTGTGCTCACTTGAGTTTAATTGCATACATCTGAAAACTTATTTCAATGTGATCCTCAGAGAGGTAGCCAAATGATGCTTACCAACAGTAGGCGAATCACCTATAAAAATTCACATGCATTGATCTAAATTACACTCTTTTGAGTAAAGGAGGTAGTGCTACTTCTTTTAAAGTAGGTTTTAGCACTCTGCTGGCTTTTTAATTCATTGCTGGGTGTACTCAGAGAGTACTGCATTCATCTCTGAGATAGGTAGATTGCATTTGACTAGATCAAAATCCCAAACTGGCGTAAATCAGTGTGGCTACTCATTAGCTTCTACAAAGCTTTGTTGCTTTATATTGGTTCTGGATTTGGCTTGTTGACTTCAGGGAAGCCACTCGTGTTTATGATTGACCTGGGTTTAGCCCCACTAAAAGGAGTAAAGGAGTGTTACTTCATGCTCAGAATGTTCCTTTACATACAAGTTTAGTCTTCCTTCTGGTGTTTATCAAACTGGAAAATTTCATTACAAGCAAGTGGCCAACATATATCCAGCCAGTTCTGTACATGGGAAATGTCACAAGGTGCTAGAAAACTTCATAAAGGCTGCTGCAGTGCCAGCCCTCCCCGCATTGCACAGCAGCCTAAATGTAAAGCTCCACTGAGATGAAAAATAAGAGCTATACCTGATAGTAATAAGAATGAGAGCTAGTCCAGACATGAACAAATGTTGACACATCTAGTGTGAAGAAAATATACTATTACAAAAGACGTGTCATATATGGTTTCAGAAAGCAAACAAGCAAACAAAACTAACAGCACAGGATATGAATTTGTTATTGCATTCACAGCATTATTGTATGGCTTCCTAAACTAATTTGTTGTTACTTGATGAAGAGAGAGGGAAAAAACCTCCTATCTCCAACATGTCACCTTTCATTAAAATTGTGTTTGTCTGAGATTTTGTTATTTGCAGTTGCTCATCTGTTAAATTAGAAGTTTTAATTCTTCACAGTTTGTCACCTTTTTAATTCTGGTCTGTTGACACATACTTCTCTGCAATGCAGAAAGGGTTGAAAACGAAATTTAAAAGAAAATTAGCTGAGAAGAGGATAACGAAGTGAAGCATTGGTTCTTTGCTTTTTCTCACTAAATGTAAGATGGGTCTGGGAGTCTCAGGTAGATGGATACCAGTGGGTGTTACTACCGTGACATTATATATGTTTCTGGGTAATGAATCATTTCTGCTTTAGGAAACCCAGTGTCTTACTTTTTGAAAGTTGAAAGTATCGTAGGTTTGGCTTATTTATGTTGAAGAATAGGTCATTCTTTTAAATCTCCATTTATCTAAAGGAATGGAGTGAATCTGAACTACACATGGACAGGCACTCTCAGTCCCGTGTGCCTTTTGGGGGTACAGTGTGGCCCTGAGTACAAGCTGAAGGGAATTGCACCTCAGCTGCTTTTCTGTCTGCCAAGCGTTTCCCGGAGCGAGTGGCAGCCAGCTGATACGAAAGCCTGTCTGCTTTACACAGCTTGGCATTTCCATACCACCGTTTAGCAGCACTGGGCATGGGCTGCACTTATGGCTTAATTCGGGAGTGTTGGATGAACTCTTCTTGTTTTCTGTGAAGGAAGTATTTCCTCATTCTCTGAAAGTGCAAGCATCTGCAACTACTGGAGTGAATGTACTTCAGTAATGTGTTTGGTCCAGTGGCAGGTGAAAATTTAAAAGACTCAGATTTCACCCTGTCCTTGGAGTGCGGCTATACTTGGGTCATTCAAATCTGGTAAGAGAGCGTGAGCTTTTGCACCACCAAATTCCAAATCTGAAACAGAGACCACTGGTAAGTGTGTAGCACTCATCTTAGGGGCACCAACTTCCTTACAGGCCTTTGGGCGTAAGCAGTGCTAATATAAATTCTTTCAAGATTACAGCCAAGCTTCCCAAACAGGGGCATTGATTAGCTCTTGGCTGCCATTTTGGTTCTGTTTTTTTTCAGCTCCAGAGGGAATCAATACAAAGGTATCTGAAGGATAAAACACCTTCCAAATGCTTTTCAGACTATGAAAAGGGTACCTCATCTATTAAGATGTGTCATGTTTAGAAAAGTAGGCCTGCTAAATGAGTTCACATAAGGTAACCGTGTTTCCAATAGAATTATCCATGTAATATAGGCAAGTAAAAATACTGTGTATCTGCTGAAAATCACACCAGATCAAAAGGAACCCCCACCACCTTTTCCTTTGGCATGGGCCATCTGGCTGCATTGTAGCATCTCATATTCTTCAAACTTTAATGACCTTGTTGGCGAAATTCAAGAGAACACTAATTCCTGATAAGAAGGACTCATTTCTGAAAGTCAATCTAAAGCTGCTTCCTTGCATCTTTCCATTAAGGCCAGAGAAAGAAAAATAATCCCAATCAGAAATGGGTTTCAGCTAGCTAGATAACCATATGCACAGATGTGTGAAGTGATTACTGAAAATATAACTTCTGGGCATAATTGAAAATCTGATCTCACTGTAGGCATAGCACTGCATGTATAGGGCAAGAATGTGGCACTACTCCTAACCGCATGAAATACATAGAGGGAAAGATGGGAGAAGAGAAAAAGGACTTTTTTTTTTTTTAAGTTTTTGTAATAAGCTGAATCATACAGCAAGGAAATGGAAACGTAAGCTGCAGTGCTCTTATAGCCCTCCACAGTCCTATAGCACCTTGTCCTTTATCCATGGTGTACCTGTATTGGATGGAAAATTCTCACGGTAGCCACATTCTCCAAAGACAAGAATAATGAGAGAAAAACCACAGGAATTAGACCAATTTAAAGAGGTGATGGTTTTCTCTGCCTAAACAGAGGACAACTTGATCTGTTTAAATTTCCGTTGGGGATCTTGCACCAATTCAGAGGCACCAGCCTTTAGATGACATGTAACTGTGTGTGGCTTGGGTCTGTCGGTTCTTTTCCTTACTATGGCCAGAACTCTCGCTGGTTCAATAGGAATTTTCCTTGAAGGAGAAACTGAGATACTCTGCAATGAGCTTAATGAAAAACTCTGTGTATAATAAAGTGTCATGGACTAGAGCATTTTGTCTTAAATGTTTTTTTTTGCATTAAAAATGGCATTTATGTCCATTTTTTTTTCCCTTAGATTTGGCTGGTTTTGAGATGGCATTAGATTGAGTATGCCTTAGGAGTGGGTGTACAAAAGCTATTTCCCTACCCATAACTAATAGGGAATTTAATAATGTTAATATATTAATACAATCATTTCCATCATGAAATTCATTGTAAAACTACTTCTGACTTAATTGTTGGTATACTTTTTCTGTCATAATGAAGGATCAGATTACCTCCCTAAAATACATGCTTCTGACAAATACAGAATGGGTCGTGCTCACCAGCTGCATTACCAGTTGCTTACTTACAGCTGCAGTCAAAATGCCCATGAGGTTTTCAAAATGTATAAAATATGTGACAGTGGATAGCCAGATGTTTTCTATTCACATTAAAAAAAAAAGGAAAAAATATTTATAGTAGTGGGAAAAACAGTAATCCTCTCTCCAGAAACTTAAAGTTAGAAAACTTGGAAAAATTTAAACCTTCAGCTGGATTTATTTTTCTAGATTGACTGCAAATTATTTCTTTTTACTACACTTTAAAAGTTGATATGCAGTAGTCCAAAGGAAGAAGTAGTGTAGTGATTAAAATGTGTAAATAAATAAGAAGGGCATTACTGGTTTTGATGGGATTTGTTGTACAAACAAGATTCAAAATGTTCATTCAGTAATCTATCTTGTAATCAAAGGAAAGTGATAGTTGCATTTCCCATAAGGTGGCCTGAATCCCTTCCTTACTCTCTTGGTAAACTAGTAGAGTGGCAATATACACTTTGCTGATAAATTTCATAATCTTTATGTTTTCCTTAGTGTTTAAATAAAATCAGAGTTTCAATGTGTATAGTTTCTTAAATGGGTAGAATATCTTTTAATTTTATTATGACTGTGGTTATGCCACAGAGCTGATAAGATTAAGCAAGAAACTTCTCCTATGACTCTTGTATTTATTTACTTATTTAGATTTAAAATAATAAATGATGCTTATCCAGGACCTTAGGCACCATAACGCATCATTAATATTACAATAAAATCTCAGCAGTATTAAACTAATCACTCAGTCCGACAGACTCCTACACAGATTCCTTCTGATTCTTTCCTTGTGGGAAGAAAACCCTCAACCCTGCCCCAAAACATTATCTAACAAAAGTTTGAAGTCACCCAAATTAAAGGTAATTGAAAGTGTGGGAAAGAAGTAATTATAGAAACCTGAACTTTTATAAAAATGACTTGCTACAGATTCCCCTGTTCTTTGTGATGAGGAATAGGGTGTGCTGGGATCCCAGTTGTCCACTGTTTAATACTTGCTTTTTCCTTTGAATTGGTGACATGGGTCTTTTTCAGGACAGCTTGCTGAGCTAACTGGTCCAATGATGAGGTTTGCCATGGCTGTGATTGTCTGCTCATTTGGGAGTGTGTGCTGTAAAGATATGTTCTGTAGTGTTCTCCTCATTAGGTTTCAGTCAACCAGTGTGGAGGTGGTAACAACAGCCTGTACCACAGATGGTCACATGCATCCTAAAACTTAGTATATTTTGGATAAATTTATTATTTGGATTTCATTATACAATTCAGTCAAAAGGAAAGGGTGAGTCATTTTGGGGGTGTTAAATCCCAGCTATTAGTTATGTATATGTCACTTTCTGATTTTCTGAAAAGATAGAAAAACACAGTCAAAGATTAACAGAATTTCATACACAAATTTGTCAAATCCTTGGAAGACTTGTTAATGTGAAAAGAAAATGAAAGAACGTTTGCATTTATTTTAGTGATCTATATATATAGGGACTTTTCCTCTTTATTAATAAAAAAGTTTGGCATGGAAGCTCAATTTGTATTTTGTTGGTTGTTTTAACTACCAAGCTGTATAGGGGGAAGCACAGATAGCCTCACATCTGTTGATTCATCATAAACATCTTCTTGAATGACATTTATTGCTTTTATATGAGTCTATCAGTTTAGTTGAAATTACGTCAATAGTTGCTGCAACAAAGAAAATTATACCATAAGGATATGCAGCTAGTATCATTTTTTCTTAATTTGATACCTTAATGAAGACTTTGCTAAAATAAGGATAGCATGTGTGTAATGCTTTGCACAACCAAACCACTCTAATTACGACAGGACTTGTTGCATATGTTGATTTTCACAGGAGAGGTTTTCTTCCACACTTACACCCGTTTTCCAGTTAATTATCTGAAGCAGAGATTAAAAGAACGGGGAAATCTATAAAAACTATGACAGAACCACGATTAGATTTCAGTTGTGTTTCCTTAAGCTTGCCGTTAGATTGCATTGCCCTGTGGGAATGATTTAAAGAGCTGCAAAAATGAAGAAGATAGGACAGAATGTCAGCTGCAGACAAGCTGGGTATTCATTAGGGATTGCCTTAAGTCCCGCAAAACCTCCTGTCTTTTCTGAATAGCTTTTTGGACTTCATTCAGGTCAGGAGGGCAGCAGGGTGAGTTTTTAGTAACAGCCATATGAAAGAGGACCAGAGAAAATCCAGAAGGAGACAATGCTCTTCCTTCTGAGTTTGCCTGGCCACGTCCAGTCCCTTTTGACACACACAAGGAGGAAGCAGATTGAGGCAACCACAGGGTGGTGCTGATATTTCATTCCTGATACTTGCAGTATTTGATTCCTTTGGAGGCTGTCTTCTCTCAGCATTGGCTAAGTCAGAGCTATTTTGTTAATCATAATCATCACTAATTTCCTTTCCTGCTGATAGCTGCATGGTGGTTTTGCTGCTGTCACTCCACAGTAATGAAATGTCATTGCAGGTGGTACAAAATGTGGCAAAGTTAAACAGTTGGGAACAAACGGTCTTCTCAGTTACAGCAGTTCGATAGCATGGATTAATTTGAGAGGAGATGCCTCCGTTTTCTCAGGAAGGTTCCCTTTTGCTCATATTCAAAGGGTGTTGCATAAATGGTCTGTTAATTCTCACCAGCCTGGTCTTTCTGTGGAGGGTATGATAGAATTTGTTCCATGCTTGGCTTATCATTTCTTGCTAACATGCTCTTTTCTAGTCACTGAAACCCTCTTCAAAGGCGGTGAAAGCAACCCAGTCTGCTGAGGCAGTCTGGGCCAGCTGCACCCAGAGAACGGGTGAGAGAACGCACTTTGCACCCCCACCTCTTCCCTACCTTATGCAAGTGAAGGGAGCACAGGAGGAGCTGTACCCTGAGTCACAGCTACTTCCCAAATTATCTCCTAGTGTGCCAGAGCCCATATCTGCGCCGAGTCCAACAGCTCCTTGCAGCGCTTGGAGGGTAATTTCAGTTAACAGATGAATCCAAGGCAACCACAATCTGCTTGTGGAAAATGGGAGCCCAGAAAGAAAAAAAGAAAAAAAAAAAAGAAAAAAAGAAGGGAGAAGAGGGGAAAATAAATAAATAAAAACTGTGTGTCATGAAGTTGAAAAACAACAGTTATGGTCCTAATATTAATTCTCTCATCTCAAGTGATTTCCCAAGGTATTTAATTTCTGAAGGAGTCATTCATATGGCAAGCAAGGTTTTAGGGGAGAAATTCACTACACTTTTATCGTAGTCACCACAGCCCAAAATTATTTCAAGTGAATTTCAAGTTCTGGTTCATCATGGCAGCTGTGGGAATAATATACCAGGGGACTCCATTTCCTCAGCAATATTGCTCAGTAGCTTCTGAGCAGAGAGAACGCGCTTCTAATAGCGCTGCAGAAGCCTCCTGGGCCGTTTTATGGAGCCATTGCACTCAATCTGTGCTCAGAAAAATATTGCTCTCTTGCAAAGCAAATAAAACCAGGAAAAAGCTTATAGTGAGACAATATATCTTTTTTTTCCAATCTTCTATGCAGATCAATACAAACAATTCAAGTTGATTGAATGTTGTAATTCTTTGCCCAGTTCAGATCAAAACCATAAAAACTAATGCACTCAGACAGTCACCCAATCTTGCTTTAAATGTCAAACTTTCGTCTCTTGTAATGCATTAATTAATCACACAATCTGGTTGATAGATAGGAACCATCATTTACATTCCCATTTGCAAAAAGTGTGAGAGCTTGTTAGATAAATTAATATCTGATAACTTTTTTGAAGTTTTATTTTGATGGCAGCGGAGCTTGATAGTTCACTTTCTGTATGCTTATGTCAGAGATTATAGCCTCCTTAGGAAATGCATTCTGCACAGTAGCTGGGGTCTACATTATTGTAGAAGCACTACTGCATGTTCCACATAACCTAGTAAATACGGAACCTTGTCTTTAAAATGTTGGTGAAAAGAGAAAAAAAAAATAGATGTAGGCATACTTGAGAAGTGTCCTGCTTCCTCAGAAAAGGTTCTGTTAAAAATCTTAGTTAAAAGCCTCTATTAAAAGCTTTCAGGAACAAATGTGCCTTGTGTGGCTCCCTGAAGCCTGATGAAGAACCCACCAGAGTGATTTGTAGCTCAGGGATGCACAGGCACCACAGTGGATGTTAATTGCCATCATGGCAAAGTCTCTTCCTCTCCTTTTTTTTTTTCTTTTCATGGTGAACATTTTATGGGCAATGAACCACAGGCAATAACTGCTACTGATTATAATGAAAATGCTGAAACCTCTTAAATTATGGCATCAGGCAGGAGCAGCGCTGATGTAATTACTATGTTAATGATCAAGTAATATTTAAGTACTCCTGTGTGATTTTCTAGTATTTTTTAGTACTCATCTCTAATGTCCTGCAGAGGGTTTAAGAGCTGTTGCCATTCTCCTGCTGGGTTCCCATGCAGAGAGTTTGATAGCTGCCGCTAGCCCCAGTTAGGTCTCGCAGTGGGGACCAGGACTCCTGTTGCTACACTGCTCTTCTTCTCATGCGTCGTGTTGAGGAGTTGCCCATAATCACTTCTAAGAGGCCTTTAGATCCCGCTGTGGGGGTCTAAAGAGGCACCAGCACTGTGATTAGGTTAGGATTTTTATAGGAGACTGGAAGTCCCTTACTATTCCCTTCTCTGAGTCCTTTTATATTGAAGGCAGAGCTAGGAGACCAAAGGCAAGGAATCAGCAAGGCCACTTTTGCAAAGGAAACATTGAATACACGTACCCATAATTCTGAACTTTTGCTATGCTACATGTTATTCTTGACACATCTCTTGCAAATTAGTAGCCAGTAATTTTTAATGTAGAGTATTAATGTATCTAGATACTTTTTGGGGGAAGAAAATAGAATTCAACTGTGATTCGAGTCTGACAGCTGATTCCCAACTGCACCTGCCACAGAGCTACCTTAACACCAATTGCCCTTCACCTAGCTGACAACTTTGAGCTGGAGTCTAATAATTATTTACTGGGAAAGCAAGTGTTATAATGCTATTACTAAAATCTTCTAACTTTTTTATTCCAAGACATTGCTGAAAGTGGGAGGCTGCAGATGTTGTGTTTCTTGGTTCTGTTTTTTCTTCTGTTTTTCAGTTTTTATTTAAAGAAGCCCTCTCCAGGTCTAGTGATACAGTAATAGGATTGCAAATCCCAAGAGTGAATCTACAATTAGATCACAAGTTAAGGAAGTTTACTTTTAAATCAATGCTGTAAAGTCCTAGACCTTATTTTATTTTATTTTATTTTATTTTATTTTATTTTATTTTATTTTTAGTGCTGATGACCAGTGCTGGATCCAGAACCTCTGTGCTAAGGTCATCAAGGCTGTTGGACCACAGCGATGGTGACTAAGAACCTCCTGCACTGGTCACAACTTTTGTTATTATTGGTCACTACCAATGCTTTTGCATTAGCTCCCCAGCACAGAAAATGATCCATATTTCCACGGTGCTATTATTTGACTGGAAACATTAACCTGAAATTCCCACATGTGATATTTAATCCTTTGTGTGTTTCTTTGTATTGTGACTATTCTACCTGGGGAATACCGCATGAGTGAGTCAGGAATCTCATATGTGTGGACCTGAGAGCGGTGCCTGTCACTTGAGGGCAGGGCTTGCTGCAGAGGTGGTAGTCCAGGGCTCCTCTCCCTGCCTTCTGTACGAATGTCCCCCAAACAAGTCCTGTTTGTCAAGCTTGTGAAGCCAGCCAGAGCTTGGCTTGCTGTGACTGTCTCTACAAAAAGTGAAAGTAAAATATGAGTGCTGTGACATATCATTGCTTTTCTGTTTAGAAGGAGCAACCCACAGCCCTACCAATGAACCCTGATACTTGGCAGAGCCTGATACCCTGATTCTGGTAGAGCAATAAAAACATGGGACAAAATAGCAATCCTACTACAGTAGGAAAAAACAGATGGATGCAAAAAGGGAGCATGGAGCAAAGTGAATCAAGGAGACAGTTTGTGAAAGAGGCAACAATCTCAGAGCTTTCGCAGTTTAGTCATTACTTACACAAAGCTGACAGCACAACAAGAGATCTTAAGGAACAAGCCAATAGCCTGTCCCTACGCTGAGCAGTTTAGGGAGGTTTATGGCTAATTAACATTAACTAGAAGTACTCTTTGCAAGCTGCCCTGTGGCTTTTCTGCCCTCCTTCCTTGTCTGCAACTTTTCTGTCCCTGTTTGGTACAACCACAGCGTGTACTGACCTTGGAGGCACCCAGGTACACAACCTGCGCCCTGAACAAGGAGAGCCGAGACATCCTCCCCATAAGAAATAAGAAACAGAAGGCAGAGAAGAAAACAAAGTGACAGGATTACATTTGAGTCAGAAAGATCAATAACATTAACACTGATGTGAAAAAGAAAGAAAGAAAGAAAGAAAGAATCAATAATAATAATATGTAGGCTTGAAGTTTAAGAGCGGAAAGAGGTTAACTGTGCAGTTTAGGGGCTTTAGTGAGGAAAAGAGTCTAACAGGCTTTCTTAATGCCTTGCATCTGTGAAAGAGTGAAAGCCTGTACTTCAATAGTTCAGCATTATGTGCTGAACTATTATGTGCCTAAGCTATAGGGCAGAGAATTTGTTCTGAGGCTGGGAACTGTCATTCAGACTTCTACTGTTCCTGCACAAGTTCAGCAGTTGAGCAGCTCTACCACATCACGCTTTCTTTGTAGCATAAAGTTGCTGAAAAAGCAGCCGGCTCTTATCATGCCTGTTTAAGGCTCTGCCTCCTTTTATCCAAATTCCTTATGTGTCTTTGACCAAGCAGAATTCTGCTAAACATTTGACATGCTACATTACCACCAAAGATACCTTCTCTGACTGTTCTCTTCACATGTGTCAGGTGTACAGAGCTTGGCAGGAATTTCTGAGGAGTGATATGCACTGCTTATCTGTCCTCCGCAGACCATTGGAAGTACGTGATGGAGGAACAAGTATCCCCCCAAAACAGGTGACTAAAACACCAGACCACAACCAGGATATTTGTGATATTTTCTTATATGCAAGTAGAAGTTGTTTGAGGGCAAATATTTGAAGATGCTAAATGGCAAGCTGAATTAGTTTTGCTGCACTTGTCACTTACTGTGCTAATATCTTTATTTCTCTAATAATAGACAACTACGTGGCCAACTACTTTTAGTATTAATAGATTCTTTCCCCATAAATGCCAGTTCAGCAATATGATTCTTAACTGCCTGTTTGTAAATGTGCATCACTAATTTTGATTTTCAGTCAGTAATATCAGCCTGAGCATAGACATATGCACGCAGAAATTCTTGAATCTTCTTGCTCTATTTTACAGGAAACAGTTCAATCCTTTACATTAAGCAGATTTTGTAAGGATTTGTTCAGTATTGAAAGGAAACCTATTAGAAGTTCTAATCTGAAAACATAATTTTGCATTTTAACAACACTACAGGAGGTCCATAAGCATATTTCAAATGATATTTTAATAACTGATGCTTAAATACTTTTAAAGCAACACTGTAATTAGATGTGTGTCTTTGAACCTTTCAGTTAAATAATTGCATACTAATGTAAAGAAAAATAGCTTTTCACTAAACAGTTTTTGCATTCATCTGCTGAGATTAATACACTTAATAAGCAGTTGTTATTCAAATAAACATTCAATAATGATTCATTATAACTATATTAAATTCTTAGGGCCAAGTGCTGCAGCTTGTATTCCTGGCAGTGGGCAAAGTTCCCATTGACTGAATGGGAGCTTTGACTGTATGTGAGTTGTAGGACTTGTCTCAAAACTAGCTTGAAAAACTAATAAGGAAAAATTACACTGTACTGAAACTAACTGAATTTGAAAAAGGACATTTCATTTCTTATCTATTGCTTTGGCCTTAAGCCATATACTTGCATTACATCTGCATATATTTCTTGCACAATTCATCATCTTCACAACAGCTAAAAAGGGGGAGCCTAGTTCTAACTTAATGATATTCCAAAAAATGGTATTTAGATGCCTATTTAACATAAGTACTTCTAAAAATCTTCATAGGAATTAAAATACCTCTGAAGATCTTGCTCACTATACTTTTTTTTTTCTAATATGGTCTACTTTTTGGATAAGAGTACCATTCTGGTCTAAAAATGGATTTTTAAATCACTTCTGAATTGAAAAAAAATCTGTTAAAACCAGCAAAATACTGAGCTCAGTTGACTTAAATGAGAAACTTTTGTAAAATTTGTCCTTTTAGAGGACACAGGATCCATTTCCAAAATATGTATTTTCTTCATTTTAAAGAAGTAAAATTAGCATCTTGCCTTTTTTTGGTGAACCAAAAATCTTTAAAACTAATGGTGATCAGGTGAAATAACTCAATTTCTAACATGAACTTAAACAGTCTTATGGATAAATATTTTCATTCAAAAGGCAAAGTTGTTCTGTAAAAACCAGCAAATGTTCTTCAACGTTGCTGAAAACGCATTGTTTTTTAATTATGACAAACCTTTTAAATATGGAGAGGTGTCCGAACCAGCTGCAAACAATTCCACTGAAGATTAGCTACAGCATTTTAACAGAGCTGAGAAAGTTAAAATGACTGGGCAAATATATAGAAGTACTTGTGTGGCATTCCAGTTAACAAAGATCTGTACCAAAGGACTTCACTGGCCAGATGTGATATCTTTTTATTTAGTGGTTCATGTTGCATCTTTCTTCCATGAAATCTCTGTTACCCTCTCCCATATATTTTTATTTGATCAGTATTAGATATAGGAGTTTTAGTTTTTGTTCTTGTGTATAATTTTTGAGCGATTAAGATGGTGTTTAGACATCCTCTACTTGTTAGCAAGCATTAACTTTTCAGCTTTAAAGCACAAATATTGTACTTTCTGCTAAAGTTGAAGTGACAAGAATATGCATAGATTTATTATCCTTGTGAGTCTTGAAGCTAATAATTTGAATTTGAAAAAAGTACTCTGTCCCTTTTAAAGTTTAATACTTGCAGTTAAGAACAATTTGGTATAGCAATAGTCCTTGAAATGTTCAAATACTTTTGAGACTTGGTCGCTGAATTACCACTTTAAAAAAGGAATTACTCTTCTTTTTTTCTTCAAATAATGTTGTTTGGGAGTTCAGGCTGCACAATCCACAAATGCCTCAGTGTGGATCCCAAGTGGAGTTTGTGCTTGTTATTTAAATTAGTGTTTTTGAGCTTGTTATGTAGAGTGGCATTTGAGCTCTCTCAGCCTAGAGCTCTACAAGGTGAATGACTTGCACAAGAACTCCGTGGTGTTCTTTGCAATTTACCTTCAATCTCCCTCAAGCCTTAAAAAAATCAGTTTCACTATAATAAGAGTTTAGCCTTTAACATGCAAAGCTCATAAGCCCTTAGTCTTCAAAAGGCCAATTTAACAGGAACAAGAAGAAAACCCACACCACAAACTTCTTGTGTTAAGCCTGCAGGTGCACTGCATAGTTAGTGGAAATTCTTGATTGTCCCCAAATCCGACATTGGAAGTTTGCACCTAAAATAAGGAAAGGTTAGAGGTTGTTTAGCATCAATGGATATATTTATATATGAGATCAAGTCATGTCATGACATCCTACATTGTAGGAACGTCTAATAAGAGCAATTTGACTTTCTAACCATGAAAAGACTTGGAGGTCCCTTTCAGAGAAGAAAGGTCCCGATCACACTGAGTGGATGCACGAAGGAGCGTGCTGTAAGACCTCCTGTGGGACTTCGACTAGGTTCACTTAGTGAGGTTGTGGGAAATACCTGGCCTCTGGTCTCCAGTAAAATAGTTAATAATAAGTTTCCTTAATATGTAACATTAATGGATCTCAATGCACTTCTTGAAGATAGCAGTTTGCATGCCCTCTGTTACATAGTGATGGGGAATCTGAAGCCCCAGCCCTGTAGCGTGCCCAAGGTTGCACAGCACTGCTATATTCTCATCCAGTGGTTTCCTTGTCAGTTACCCTATCTTAGTCAAGTCCACTGCTTATTGTAATCATTACTGCTTCTTTGGTAAGGACATTATGCTGGGGTTCCTTAAAAAAGGTGCTCTGTCAGTGTGCTATAGTACAATAAATATAGGCTTAAAAATAACAGCCAGTTCGAAAGTAATAGTAGTAGATGAAGATGGTAGTTCTCTCTAGCCATCTGGTCAAAACTCACAAGCTAGTATTTTCGCAATGAGTTTGTTAACATTAGGCACTGTAATTCAGAGATAATCTAAAAAACCAAGACACTAATTTAGCTGTTCAAATCTGAGTATGTATCTACCTTTAGACAACAGCTGTAGGACTTGCCATAGCACAATAGTGGGAGTAATAGCCAGCTCTGGTTATGCAGTTAGGGTTGGATTCAGTTGAGTCTGACTCAATATCATATCAGGTTTAAAATAGTTTGAAGGAATGACTAATTAAAATCACAGAAATATAATTAATACAGTACGCCACTGATTCACCAAGGACAGTGGTGGCAAAACATGCTACTGCCTTTCTTTGGTGAGAAGAATTGCTCTGTGGGTTTAGGGAAAATGGTAGACCTAATTACTCTATGTTTTACTAATGCAATTGATATGTATCTCATGAGATTGTGTGGGTTAAGCTGAAGAACATCACAACGATAGTAAGGAAGGTAAGCTTCTAGCTAATGGGAAGCTAATGATAAATGATAAAAAGTGGGAATAATTAGATTGCAGAGAAGTTATTAGTGGAAGGGTTGACCTTGCATTAGATATCAATCAATATTTTCATTAATTACATGACAGAAAATGAGAACATGCTATTGAAATTGCTAATGTTGTGCAGCTGGAAATCTTCATCAACACAGGAAATAAACATCAGGAGGATATGGAATACACTTAGGAGGTCATCTATTATGAGAAGCTTTTTCTTCCATCCTAGAGTAAGTTTAGCAAAATGATAGTCTCATTCAGGATTGCTCATTTTGGTGTTGTATTTGAGATTCATCGCAACAAGGTTCCAGAATCATAAATACCTAAAAGGTCCTTGGCTCTAGTATTTTGAAGTACTAGCTCATTTTAAAAGGTCATGATCGTAATGATCGCTGTGGATCTATAAGACATGCTACCACTGTAAGAATTAGCACATACTTCCTAGGAACCAGGTACAACACTACTAGCACACTATAGCAGTGAGTGACATTGAGCAGTTTACAGATTGCTTGGCTAAGCAGAACTATTTTGGCTAGTCAGACTTGGTGTATTTACAGGCATATTACACATTTAAGATAATACTAATCCAGCCCAGCCTGCATTTTCTAAGTAGCATAAAAGCCTGCAACATCACACAAAGTCTACTGAGTAGCTGTACAGCTTAATCCTCCTTACACTAACTCTAACTAACCAGCAGACCCTCGTTCAACAAAAGGAGTGAGCCAAGCGCTCTGCTCTCCTTTTTAGGATACAAGCCTAATTAGGTTCAGGTCCAGCTGATTACATTCCTGTGGGAAATCTCCAGCTGGAAATCTGAAACCTCTTGCAGTTCTCTAATGGCTGCACCAACAGGCAAAATAATACAGGCTGTGTAATAATTATCTTATAAAAATAATTATAAATTATAATTATACTATCAAAATTAAAAAATCATTACAGGTTGTGTAATAAACCTGATGTAGATCAACCATCATGCTCTGTCATATTCACCTGTGCATAGTAGGGTTGAACGGGATCCATGCAGAGTCACAGAGACAAATGCCTGGAGAAATATTAGGGTAGAATTACAAACTCACCCTAAAGAATTATTACGTATTTGTGTGTTGTCGGAGTCTGAGCTTAAGGCCAGAGTTCATTAAAGTATTGTCAGACTGCTGCAAGAAAAGAGCAGAAGAGCACAGCTACTTGAAGTTTCCCACTCAAACCAATGCTTCGAAATTTTTCTGTGTTGTTCCTGGCAAGTTTTAAGTTACAACATCAGCCATGTCTAATATATCAAAAGGTTGGTAAGGGGACTAATAAAAGCCTGTTATTGATCAGGCATGTGCCTTATAATAAGAATCTGCAATAATTTGAGTAGCAATAATAGTTTCTAAGAGAATTGCCACATACATAATGCCAGTGATTTCTAGTATTTTCTGCTCCCTGTGGGGGGATGGACATATATTACTGGAATTTGCTGCATAATGATTCACAAGAAAGGCAGTTCATAGTCCCAAATCAATTCTTATCTGTCTTTTTAGGATCAAGACTACATGTGATTATATTTAAGAGTAGATACGAGTGTATGCTACTCCTACTCTTAAAAAAAATCTTGCAAAAGCTCTTTAGTATTATTTGTCCATGGTGTTATTCTTTCCCCTTCATATTCCCCTTCATATTTTATTCTTTCCTCTTTATGTTTAACACATGTTAAAAATGTTATCCAGTTCATGAAATTTAAGAGGAACTTCTGAAAGAGAAATGGGTGCACCTTACTTTACTGAGCAGCTGAGTACAGATATACCAATTTACAGGTTAATATCTGCTCTCACAGAGGGACAAATCTGGAATAAAATAGTTTAAATTGATGAGGCTAATATCTATTTACACTGGTATAACAAAACACGACTTGGGTTCAACAATAGCAATATAGCCAGACTGCAAATGAAATGGGGAGAGCAACGTGCACTTGGTCAAAAGTGCACAAGTGACAGTTACTTAAAATATAGCAGATCACAGCTACCACTCATTCCCAAAGAAATCACCATCCCGCGTTATATGTTCTGTTTCTTTCACGAGAGTCCTCTCTTGAATAGATTTAGATTTCCATGTGATCCTGTAAGCCTTCAAATGATGAAGAAATAAAGTAAAAATAGGTAAGTTGTAAACTTAACTATTAAATTGACTATTCTTGCACTGGCAGTGCTGATAAAAAGCCTGTATCTAAAATGAAGCTAGTATATTAAATTAATGATCCAGCTACCGTACAGCAGTAGCAATGTATTTTAGTTACGGTATTTTTGATTGGCTGAATAAAATAGCTTATTTACTTGTAAATACTGTAAAAGAAGCAAAAACATTCTAAATGACTCGTATAATGATCTTTCTTAAGAAATGATGGGATATTCACTTCTGAATCTATTCATGGAGAAAAATTAATACAAGTATGACAAGAATGGGTACATTTACTAGCAAGATGACAGAAAAAGATCCTAATAAAATAACTAATGTTCATAATAATGCTAATTTTCTTCTTCTTTCAGAAATATTCCTGAAATATGTTATTTGTGGTGTCTTTCCTATTATGGATGTTTTTGTGGCTGATGCATAGACAAAATTCATTAACTTAACCTCCCATTGTGACCAGATAATGCATTGCCAAACTGGCATCCTAACCTTGATTTATCTATTCCCTCATTTATTACATTCACTTGTTTATTGTACGTTTAGTACACCTATCTGTGTGGTATTTCCTCTGGCCAAGTTATATTTTGCCAAGTAGAAATCACGTTTTAACATCTCTGATAAAAGCTGTATGTAGAATTATACATACATACATACATACATACATACATACATATTTTTATATATTTAAAAAAAAAAAGGTTTTGAATGAAAAGTTTCCATTTGAACTGGGAAATTCATATAGTTATTTCCTAGACAATACTCTGACCCTCAAATGACAGTTCTTTCAGCGTCTCACAACTAGAGAACCAAATAATACGTTAGAATGCATAATTTTTATTCTATTTTGCACAGTGCTTTTGCATAATTGCCGTCTCCACCCTTCTCAAAAGCTTGTGAGTGGTGCAATATGCACAAACTCCCGTGCTTTTCACTGAAAGCAGGATCATGCTATTTAAGCGTAGCCCGTGGTGAAGGAGCTGAGGAATAGACCCAGTGAGTCCAGAGCAACCCAGAAAAGCATTCTGCAAAGTTGCGTTTCTCTGCCCGCAGGGGTTACAAACCTAAAACTGGACTCACTGTGGGATGAGGAATCTTGCAATAGCCCCTGCAATATAGCTTGGGTGCTTCGAGGTATCTGTGTATAGATCAGGAGACACTTGGAAATTATTTTAGTTCTTTGACAAGCACCAGGAGATGGAGCTCCAGACTGTGCAGCATAATTTCTTGGTGTTAGAGCAATGAAACATGTTATTTCTGCATGGTTAAATGCTTCTTTCTTTTCAGCTCATCATTTACAGGATTTCTTTGAATCAGCTCTGTACTTATGGGAATTAAATGCTCCTTCTTTGAAGCACTGTATTAACCCTGGGGAGCAATTGCTAATGTTTTCCTTCATGGATCTACGGCCTAAAGTTAAAAAAAAGAAATCTGGTTTGGGAGAAATCAGAACAGACACTGATTTAGAATAGTTTTTTGGGATAATTCTGGTAGTATACATTAACTATAGATCTATCATCTTCACACAGTTTTAATCTGAGTATACGGAAATGCTCAAAAAAGTAAAATTCCTTGGAAAATACCTATGAAGGTATGCTATCAGGTGCATCCCTACTAACTCCCTTTAGAAAAGGAAATCACAGAATTCTTTACATAAAAGCATAGTAGTTAGAAAGGGGAGAAGGAAACAACATGAAAGTTCTCTATGATATAGTCTTAATATTCCTTCACTGGAGTTTCAAAAATGCCACATTTTAGGGGTTCTAATAATTTGAGGTCATATTTAATCACTTTAATGAAGAAAAAGTCATTGATTTTTTTCAAAGTAGTGAGCTTTCTGTGGAGCTTTCTGAAAAATGGCCAACTATGGAAGTCTAACCAGACAACTACTCTCATATGTGACCTGAGAACACCATTCTAATAAATGCCTTAAAAAGTGAACCCTCCATGAGAGGGTTGAGTTCTGGTTTAGCCTCCCACCTCATGAGAAGCCTGATAGGGCAATTAACTTTGTTTTTAACTGGTATTTAAGCTTAAAGTATACGCACATCGTTTGATCTCTAATCAGGTTTTTGATACTAATCAGGGAGATTGTGTCCAACATCCCAGAGCTGCAAGTTTCTCAGAGAGTGTATTGCTGTTAACATTTTCCCAGTAAAACAGTTACATGTTGAGAATAAAACTTTTAAAAGATCTAAAGAGGCTTAAGAACATAATTCATGCTGCCTTTTACTTTTTGTGTGTGTATGAATATCTTTCCATTAGATCACATTAGTTTAAACTGATTTTTTTCCCTCTGTGCTATGTAGGAGTAGAATATACAGTAAAAAAACAGATCTTGTATTTATGCCATTGTGCTTCAAAACTGCGATATTAGTTCTGGCAAAAATTTACTACAGAAGAGCTTTATGCTAGTCATAAACGTTTGACATAGGAAATATGTGAAAGACCAATTATTGGCTGTTCAGAAATATGTCTTGACATTTTTAGAGTGCAATGTGAGAAGGGTTCACCTATTTAATTATGACTTTTTCAAATAGGGTGCTCCAACTCAATGGGAGTCTCTGCGCTTACCGTAGTAAGGAAAGATAATGTAAGATTTTTATGATGGAGGAAAGGAAAAGAACATGTCTTCAGGCTGAAATGGTTATCAGTTTTTAGATCAATCACCCTTATGCAAGTTTTTCCATTGGTAGCAAGATATTAAGATATTTACAACCAACATATATCACAATGAATGGATTGTATAGAAGGAAGAAGGAAAAATGAGAATATACTCAACATACAGACTATAGCACTTTTATAAAAGTCTAAAATAGGATAGCTATTAAGTAATTTACCTCAGACTGTCTCACCAAAGATTATAGCATGAAGTCCTGCCGTAAGCTTAATATTTCTTTTTCATATTTTTTAAACTGGACTTGCCAGTGTCCAATCAAAATTTCATTTTTCTAAAACTGCTCCTCGTGCTCATGCTCAGATCACTTGCAAATAAAAAACGAGCAAACAAAACATTAATTTCCTCATTTGTGAAATTCATGGAATGAACTGTCCATTTTGTCTCCCAGAATTATGAAAAGGAGCTTTATTGTGAAGATCACAGGTTGCCATCACATCCTTGTTACCATAGCACCCCCTGAAACATATTTTGGTTAAAATTTTCACACGTGATATTGGATGACATTGTCACAAATTGTCTAGCCTATTTTCCAACCTAATAAATAAAATAAATGTTACATAATAATAAGAATAATAATAGTTACATGCATGTAACCATAAACTTGTAAGTAAAACAGTGACCCTTAATAGGTAGCGAATGCTTAGGTCCTGATGTGTGGGGAGTCTGGAAACACTCTTGAAGTGCCCCGAGATGTCACCTTAATGCGTTTAGCAGACAAAAATCACCATTAGAAGCTGCATTTCTCATAAGTTTTTAGAAATGCATGGGTTTTTTTTTTTTTTACTTGTTGGAAATTTCTAGTGGAAATTTTTCCACCAAGATTAGCAAAGACAACCAATACAGAATTTATAACTGCACGCGTCTGCTCTGGAAAGACAAAGCTTACTGCAGCAATCTCATAATCAAAAACCAGAAATACGCTATGTGACCTATACTGGCAAGAAGACCACACAATTTCAAATCCCTAATATGAAGTTCTTAAAGCAGTGCATAACGACTGAGCGTTCAAATATTACTTGAAATAACCACCCAAGGCTGCAAACAAAAAGAGGGAAATATAGGAAAACTCACTCCAGATAGTTAATTCAGAGCCCTATTTATGGTCTGACACCAACATAGGTACTGTTTTTGTATACTGGTCTTCTGGTTCTGCTTCTGGGTCCTTGCACCTGTGCAGAGCTCAACTTCCTCTTCTTCATAGCAAATTATGAAACTTGGCTTAAGAAATGCCCCAAACAATCAGAAAATCTTACTTTAAATGTGTGCAGAGATTCCCAAACTTTGTTCTGTTGTGGGTAACTGGTCCAGGAAAGATGACTACTCCCAATTCTGGCTATTAAGAGGTGGTCAAATTAATAAAACATTGCTATAATTACACTACTTCAGATATATTATGCAGTCATGAACAGAAAAAGCCTCTTCTGGTCTGCAGAATTGTAAATGCTCTGTATGTGAGACAAATCTCTGTATCAAAATACCATTAACAATGCAAAACTATGAGAATTCCTGTTTCAGTGTGATAACAGGATCACAGAAAGTGCTGTTGTTACTTCTAGGGAAGAGGGTGGATATTTATAGAACGTGCCTGGTAGCAGCTTCTATAATTAACGTTGAAAAGTAGTTAGCATTGTAACTCCCTGTTTTAAATCACTCAGAACTTTATGAAACACCTCCCTTTCGTGCTGCAATTTTCATCCTGGATTTATGCCAATGTCAACATTTTAAATTATGAAGGAAAATTCTTCCATATTTTCAAGAAGAAAAGGCTGAAAATACACGCTTACATGAGTGACTGCTCCATCCAGTTCTGTGCTCTGAATGTCTGTCATTTGAATGCTACAATTTACAAAGGACTGGACCATGCCAAGGCCCATGACTTTGTTCTAGGAGAAACTGTTACTGATTTGTTAATATACATAAAGAATAGCATGTATTGAATGAGCATATGCTTAGGGAATTGATACAGGGGTTTTCTTTTCCCCACATTCCCCACAGGAAATTTTGCTGGCTAAGGAAGCACAGACAAAATTTAGAGTTAGAAAGATCTATGTTCAAGCTCCCAGCTTTCTCTTTTAACTAACACTAACGGTTGCCTTACATATCAATAGTCTTAGTTGCTTATGTCTTATTAGCAGGATACCTTGACACTTGAAAAAAAACCAGGCAGTTTTCATATCTGGAAAATGCAGTGCTCCCACACATACTTAAGTGTTGTCCCAAGTTATAGCAGAAAGAAAGGAAAAGATTTTCAGTGTGACCATGGTTTTAATAAATACCTACAAAGTGTAGAATTTTTGCCGTGTCTGCGGTCATAAATATGTTTGTTAAGCACGCAGTTTTTAAAGGTCGAGTAGGATTCTTTACATTTCTTGTAATTACAATCTTTATTCTGCAAGGATGATAACGCTTGGTTACCCTTAAAGTTAAGGCTTTTGTGGAATATAGCAAGATGAAAAAATTCCCTAGGAGTCTAAAGATACAGTTTAACCCATGATAAAAAGAGAACTATTTTGCTTAGCAGGCTGACAGAACGCACATTGCTCCTTTTTTTTTATTGTTGTAAATGTTAAAAAGAATTTATTTTACCTATGCACATATCTACTTTCTCGTGGAAGTGCACAAAAAGGATCTGCAATGTTTGCTCCTTGCATGTTCAATCACATCTTTGCCTTTTACACACTCAGCAAAGGTTAAGGCCATAGTTTCATGGACAGTTTAAGTGATCTGTAACGGTTTTTCTGCTCTGCTTACCCTTCCCCTTCCCCTCCAGCATCTGTGCCACCCAGCAAAATCCAGGAAATGCTCTAGCTGAGAAAAGATAAACTTTAATATGGGCCACTCTCCCCAGTTTGGTCTGCTGTTTTTAGGGCCCTTGGCTGTGCTGATCCATAGCTCGTTGCTTTTTCTGATCCCAGTTTCTCTCCAAAGTATTTGCTCCTATCCATATCAGAAATGGAGGAGAAATAGTATAACTCCAAGACCGTTATCTTCTGAGCTGTAGATTGGTACATGAAAATGTACCAATGGACCAGCAGTGTCTACAGATTCTGTGTTATACTAGGAGCTGTACAAATAAAAGACAAGCACATATATAAAGGAGTCATAATCTTAGCTAATTATAAGAAACAACAAGCAGAAAAATATCTTGACTAGCAGTAACTTTGGCTTGATTTTGCACAGAGAAGCCATGCGTGTAGTGGCCTCAAAAGGCAAATCCATCGATACTTTGTGCTCAGGAATAGGAAAATAAAGCTTTGCTAACTCAAGGATGCTTAATATTTTAAGAGCCAGTTTCCATTTTCAAACTTTTTTTTAGGCAGTTCAATGTGAAAAAGTGGCTAGATGCATAAATATGTGGTAATTTAGAAAAGATGCTTTAAAAAGCCCCTCAGCAGATTAGGTGCTGACCTTCAGTAGAAGCAGATGAGTCAATCATTTTCTTATGTGTCAGAGTACCTTCCACAGAGCTGCTGCCTGCATCACAGATGACCAGACACATTTGCACATCTGACCCAGATCACTTCTACAATTTTTACCTGACAATCGTTTCTTAAATAAACAGACATAATGCCAGCAGTCTGTGTATTTTAGCTCCCCCTCCCTTTTAATTTTTTTTTTAATTTTATAATCTTTTACCTAGTTCTCAACGTAATTTTCTGGTGATCAGTTCAGTTGCTCAAGTTGTATGTTAAAGGTACCCGATTCCCTGTGCAGCTGCCTGTACTTGTGCATCTCTTAGACTATTCTGGGAGCTTAGACACTAGGCTCCTTCACCTAAGTCTGAGAATTGCTATTGCAAGTCTGAAATCTAGTATTTTACAACAACAATAAATGCCTGAAACAGAACAAAATTTTCTCCTTCTCTTGATTTTGTCTCATTGATATTGATGATGGTTTCTGATAGTTTTCCTCTTCTCTGGCTCCTCAGGTATGTCCTAATGATCTTCCCATATTTAGGATTAGTACATTTAGCCCGGAGGAACTGGACAAGAGTCCTTTTGAGCACACAGTGCTGCTTTTTGCTTGGATAAGCCAATTGCCAAGTGAAGCAAAACCCAGTCACTTGTCCTAATAAATGGTGTGAGTGGAAACCTGGCCACCTCATAAGAACAAAACCTCATAACTAGTGGGTCCAAAGGCCATTTGTTTGATAACCTGTCGCCGTCTCCAGGCAAAGAAAGACTTCTTTGGCAACATCAGATAACTTTTTAAAGTCAACAACAGAGCTTCAGAAAGTGGTATTCCCTGTAAATTATACAGCATATCCCTGATGATAGGAAATATGAATCTGTGGAATTAAGTGACAATGCTCAGCTGTTTCAGATTGATTTTAGCCAGAGGTTAAGCCAAAGGCTAAACTTGTCTCTACTAAGCAAGAAGCCATGTGCATAAGGCTCACATTTGAAGTGTCTAATTACTGTGGTTAGATCAGTTTGAACACTGGGCTCTGTGTGTGTTGGCTTTCTCTGAGAGCTGTGAGAGAGTGCTAGTGTTAAATTATCCCTTTTAAAATCCTTTTATGGTTATTGATCAGCATTAGTTCAAGAACCTTTCAGGGAGTACTCAAGAGGTTGCATAAATAAGTGGTAAAAAAAAACACAAGAAGGAGCCTGATGTGGGTGAGCATCAGCCATTCAGTGGGCTAAATCCTGATTCCAGTACTCAAATTGGGTAATAGTTCATTACGCTACTGAAAGTAGTGGCCATTGGAATAGGGAGCTTCTGAACTGACCAAGGGTTGAACCCAGCAAGTGTGTCTTCACACGTCTTCAACCCAGTTGAAGGGTGTTGGCTAATATACACAAACTTGTAAACCTTTCTATTGCTTGAGAACAGTGGTGGTGTTATTATTTGATACACCATTAAGCGATTGCCTGATGGTTCTGCTTAAGTAGGAAATTTGATCTTTTTCTATTTTTTCTTGCTACCATCAGTAAATGATGCCCAGCTGAACTCTAAAAGCTTCAATCTTTTATTTTCCTCTAATGAATAAGCTACTTACTTCATTAGAATGATAGTATACTTACAGAAGTAGAGTTTCCATATGGAAGTAAAATGGCATGTGGGTGATTGTAATGGCACTTCAAGATATCTTTCTTCAATGAATTAATTTATTATTATTCCTTCAATTATATGCACAAGACAGGAGGTTAAATACTGTCAGGTTGTCATCACCTTTATATGTGTAAGACATTGGAGAAGCCCTTACAATGGTGATATTTGCTTCCAAATAGTGATAGCGTTTTGCTGTTGATATGGCCGTTGTGCCGAATGACTTGCTTTCAAGACCCAAGTCACAGTTCCAACACTATGCTCTGTTACTCAGTGGTAGACATATTCTAGCTACCTCAACAGAGGGGACTGGGCTTTGACGAGAAAAAATTGCAGGTTTGGGGCCTCCCAAGAGCTGATAGAGTTTTATCTTTCTGACTAGACTCAATTCCATGATACAAATTTTGTATAAAGTGTGATGATGCCACCTGCCAAATAAAATTTCTCATTCTAATAATTCTAGGAAATCAACCTCACTTTAACAAGCAGTGAGGTTTCTCCCCTCTAGCTCCATGTTCACTGGAGGCTATTTCTTGACCTGTTCAGTATGATGGCTTCCAGTTGTTCAAAAGTACGTCTCTTGCCATCATTGTACATGGCTTATTGAGTTTTATAAAAATGGTTTGCAAGTGATTTGTGAGGGAGATACGCATTATAGCTTGCACTTCATCTGAATTTCCAAATTCATTTATCTCACATAAGTGTTTTCTAAAAGTCAAGAACTAAAAATGTAACTAGCAGTAGTTTTCAGAAGTCTATTGCTACAAGTTCTGCTACAGGGAAATGAACAAAATAAAGTTTAAATGCTTCTTCATTGCCAATACTTCCTGTTGATCCAATTATAGCTTCTTTACCTAACATTACACAAGACTGATTTAGAGATACCTGTCCAGATTGATCTGAGAAGTGGTGCATTAAAACATTTATGTTATTACCATATACACAAAATGCATTAAAAATGACAGCACAAAAATGACAGCAGCCTGACAGAAACCCAGAAAATCAAAGACTTTCAGAGGGGAGGTTGAAATGCCGTTTTTAAGACAACCAACAGAGAGATTACAGCTTTCGTGGAAGATGAAATTACATGCTTTTTTGAGACTCCCTAATAAAGAATCACTCAGGCACGTTGTAGTGGTTTCAAAATTATACGGTATTTTAATCCTTTGCATTTGTCTTTGTATGATGTAAGTTAGATTTCTATCAACATTTCAACACCCTATCTTAGTCAAATTATTATCTTTTCAGTACTACTTCTTTTTCCCAGGAGTAGCAGTATTTGGTATAAACTGTCTCAGTTCTAGAGACCCTTCTTCTCTGTTTGGGGAACCTAATATGATTTTTGTTTCAACTTTGATTCGAGATCAGCACTGAAGTATCTTTAGATACATTATCAAAGGACTTTTTGAAAATTAGCTTGTAAAAACTGAAGTCAGCTGAGTGACTGTTGGTAACAGTACAAAATCCTAATTACTCCAGACAGTGGTGGAAGTGGTAGATTGTTAGGACAACTCTGACCAGGACAACTCCACTCTCATTTATAATTGTTGATTTTCTTGTTAAAACTTCATAGGCCTTTATTTCATACTAATTATTAACTTGATGGAAAAAAAAAATCAGTATTGCACTTGCGCATAAAAATACATATAGTAAAACAACTCACACCAATTGATCACTCAAGGTATTCATTGAAGCCAAGCTGACTTACATCTCAGTGTTATCAAACATAATGCAATTGGAAATAGGTGAGATCTGTCTCTTTCTTCGGTGAGGTTAGAAGTGAAAATGGTCACAAACCCTCACTGGTATCTGTACTAACGTGCACGTAGACCTCCCAGAACAAGGCTTTCAAATAGAAATGGCTATTTAATTCCTCTAAATACAAGAACAATATGATGTTATATGGGCCTCTGTACCAATGACTTTATTCAAAACTTTTTAGATTCTTCTCTCAGAAGCAGTGTCTCCAGCTACAAAACCCGGGGTAAGTTTAACAATTGCAGCAGGAGTACTATTCAGTACTCAGCACAAGCAATCTTACCCCTTGATGAACTAAGATGTTTTTACTGTCAAAGCAATGGTGAGGGATAAGGTGAGGGTCTAATAAATACAGTGAATTGAGAGATATGAGTATTAAATATCAAGGACAAATCTGAGCATTTTTCTCTAATGCATTTTTTATGTTCATAACCCTTTGCATTGTACTATATTTACTCTCTGAACTAAGAACTTCTGTGTGTCAGAGTAAATGTGAGGGATAAGGTGAAAATCTAATAAATAAAGTAGATGAGCTGAAAGATATGAGTATTAAATATCGAAGACAATGCAAAGCATTTACATTTTGCACTACAACCTTTTTTATATTCACTCCATTTCACTACTTTCTTATTCTATCTTTTGGTAAACTATCCAGGCGGTGAATTGTCAATGGATGTCTGAAAGTTTATAAAAATTATAAAAGAAGTACAAACTATTTTTATAAATGAACAGATGTGCTAAAAATTATTTTGAAATGAGATAGGTTCTAGGCTCATCTGGAGCCATTTTTCTGGTGTAGATACAGGTGGGCCTCCGCTCTGATCTGGGGTACGTTATCTACGCAGTAGGACTAAGTTGTAGTTTACGAGATGCTAACCCCTTCCCGTTTGCTCTACTATTAAATAGCAACATCAATAAAAGATTCCATTTTTAAGATAATCACTGCATGATTTTAAAAAAGCACAAATGATCAGCTCCTTCCCGATGCCCTCACAGGCCAGGACAAATGAAGGTTTGGTGAGTCCTTTGACCATTACAGCATGTTGTCTGTGAGAGCTGGCCCAGACCTTTTTGCCATTGGCACTGAAAGTCAAACACATTATATGGTAGCTGTGCAACACAGTTATTTCTGCCTAATAGGCTGGTCAGAGATGGCAGATGACGCTTTCTAGGGAGGACACCACATTCTGATAATACTCAGTTACACCCAGCGGTAGTTCCTAGGAAAAATAGCCTTAGGCATGTCAGAGACTACATCTGTATTCCCATGTTAGCATAGGTTTCAAATGCACTTCTCCTGATGGCCCATAAAAATTACTATAAAGATAGCTCACTCTTTGGCCCTTTCTATATGAGAGAGGCTCCAGACAGGGAAACTCAGGTTGGGGATTTCACGCTGTCCTCTGAGGATATATGCAACTGGCTTGCACAATTTGACACTGGAAACTTGAGCTTTGTCTAGAGCATCGTTCCTGAAGGCAGTGTGAATGCAGAAACGCTTGTGAAAAAAATCACGCTCAGCATGAATTCAGGCATGGTTCAGAATGATGCATTTGAATTTTAAAAAGCTTTTTTAATGCTCACTGACTGCAGAGATTTTGTTGTGTCTCCCCAAACCAAGACACTTTGCTGCTAAACATACTCAGTTCTTGAGGACTGGTTCAGCATATGAGCAGCATGGGCTATGAAGGACTATAGTTTAAAATAACTGCTGATGAAGAAACTTCTGTGGGAAACTTGCCAGGCTTATAAAAGAAAAAGATACCATAGCAGAATATAAAAACAGATAAATAATAAATTGAACTTCGTCTGGAGCTGTGGACTGTGCTAGTATTTACGGTTTTGAAAGGTTTTATGGAGAAAATACTTTATTTTTTATGTTTTGAAATATATAGCAACATAAAAATGTAATGGTTGGCTTAACCTATAAAGAGTTTTCTAATCAGTAAGTTCCTGACAGAAGGTGGGATTTGTATCTCAGTGCAGAATTTATTTATTTTTTTCTTTTCCTTTTAATTTTCGAAGTCCAGGGTGCCTTGAAGTTGCTTGACATTATAGGATAAATTTTCAAAGCTCCATGCAGGAGAGATGCCAACACGAAAAACATCAAGCAAACACTGAGTTATGTTTGTGCATCTCCTATGTTGTGTTTTGATAATTTCTCCCATATATCTGCATAAAGATAGGGTTTGCAAGTAGAGTGAAATTATAGATTGAGCTCGTTATTTTCCTTCTTCCATGTTGTGTGGAAATTAATAAAGTAATTAAATGTTACATTTACTGTTCATTGAATTACTTGGTTGTTTGGTAATTATTAGTGTGATTACAAAGTGACATAAACAACCGTGTGGCTCAAATGTGCAATTATGTTCAATATATGCTGAGCTGACACACACGGAACATATTTTGCTGATTTTGCAGGCAATTAATAAATGCTCATGCAAAACAGCTTGTGTAAAGAGCTGTAGATAATGCAAACAGAGTCCATTTTTTGTTCAGCTTGCGCTTGTGCTTGCACTGAAGCACACTGCTAGTGAAGCCAAACACAGACAATTTAACTTGTTCATTGCAAAATGTAATTTAAGTGAAAGATAAAGGCGGTTCTGCTTACTAGTAGCTTACTGTCTTGCTATTTTCTCTCTCCTGCTGGGACACCTGTATATAATGTCATGCTATACTAAGAAAGTGTTAATACTGGATTGCTGGAGATTTTGAAGATTGATGTGATTCTGGCATTTGGTCCCGATTTCTCTCACAATGTTGCCATGATTCTGACAAAGAGAAGTTATCTGTGTTTGCACATGGAAACATTCATGTTATTCTTTCCTACTCTGTGGTCTTTTTACTGTAAAATAAGACTATGTGTGACTGGCACTACTGTCTGCTTGCGCTGATTATGAGAGAGACAGTGTTCTTCCATTTCCTGAAATAATTTTTGAAAAGACAGCAGTTGTTCATCAAAAATGAATTAAGTCATGACTCACAAAGTTGAACCACAGCTACCCCATAAACCATAGCCACGTAGTATTTTGTAAGAGAGGTCAGCCACAACTAAACACTTTTATACCAGTCATCTGGCGTGTTATGTCATTGCAAGGAACAAATAAACTCTCATACATCTTCTTCAAGCATCTGACTGTGAATATTGAGACTATCTCAACTCTGCTCCATTTCTTTAACTGCACTGGCATTAAGCTTGATTTTGCTAGCTGGCATGCATATTAAAAAGCTACTCTAGGTAGCAAAGGTGTCAGGAGGACACATTGCCTTCTTTTGTGGTCACTCTAATTATGCAGAGTAAAATGGGCCATCCTGATACTTCACGGCTTCTCCTTCTCCTTTTCCTTCTCCTTTTCCTTCCTACATCTGTTCTGCACCATGCTGAGGTTTAATGCTTTTCACTGCAGTGAAGAGTTTGGCAGTTTAAGGCTGCGTATAATCCAGTCATATGTCTTGACACAGTAGTTATTCTCACTAGGCTGGTAGGGAGATAAAGAAGAGCAGCATAAAACTAGGATTGTACGTGTATGCTACAGACATTTTCTTCCTAAAAACTCTGGAACCTTTGGGATCAACTGACCTTGAAGAAAAATCTTCCACCAGTGCCACAGCACAGTAAGTTTGCTTCGCTCTAGGCTGATGACTTCAGCTATGTTTTCTGCATTGGCTCAGTAATGCCTATAAATCTTGCACGTTTTGCTGCTAGTGCAGGTCCAGGTGCTACTGCGGCTTTTGGTGTCACTATAGTTATTACTGTTTCTTCAGTCCCTTTAGCACTTTGAGATATTTCCTGAAGAACTTGAGAAGACTGATTTATGAGGGTTCTTGGCTTATGCAGAGAAACAGAGGAGGAGGAAGAAAGGGAGGAAGAAGCTGGGTTATGTGGCCCAGGTAGCTCTCTGTGTGAAAAGAGTCAATGCAATTCCAGGAAAAACACCCTGATCCCAAGTCTTCCTTGTTAATGTGAATTAAACCACAGTCCATAAATTGCCAGGATCTTCATTGTACTTCAACCTACAGAATTCTGTAGCTTTTTAGGGTGTTAAAGCTGCTGCTTCTGCTATATGCCTCCTGAGCCCTGCCAGAGTCTCCATCTGCAGCACCATCGTCAGTGGGCGGATAATCAACAGCTTAATGTGGTGTGTTGATCCCAGTAGTATTAGCGGTAGTTACCATATGTAGCGGTCCTAACCAGGAGACCGTTGTACATTGAGGAGCCAGTGATCCACAACACAGCCAGCCCGAGCGGAGCCCGCCCGTGCTGTGGAGTGCTGTGCCGCGCGTGCGCGTGACCTTCGGGCCTCGGGATAAACCCAGCCAACTCATTGTAACAGAGGAGCCTGTGGCAGGTCCCACTCGGTACCGCGATTGCCCCACCTGTGTGGCCTTGCCTTTACCTAGGAGTGCAGCAAGAAGTCATCATGTGAACATCCTTTCTGTTTGACAGCGGAAATGATGAATAGAGTTGTTTCCTTGTAAGAAAATAATACAATAAGTTGAATGACTGAAAGGGGAGAATCCCTTCTATGGACAGGGTCTGAATGGTGTGCTGCACGTAGATCAGAGGCCCCTTTGATGCTACACCACCATCTAAAGGGACATGAGATTATCTATGCTAATCTCTTCTTATAATATTATAAACTCTAATAAATAGCATTGCAAATTGTACTTTACAAAGCCTGAGTGGCTTTCTTACTGCAATCGTATCAGGCCAGCACCTCCTGGTGCAAAACACCCTCACATTGTGGGATCAAGAGCAAGAAAATGGTATTCAAATGAGATAACTTGAATATCATATATAGTCTTGTATGAACTACTAATCTGCACCATGACTTGACACAATAAACCCTAGGTGAAGATATGCCCTGTGTGTTATCAATAGGTACAAGTGAACAAGTATAATGGACTGAGCCAGGTTTTATTGAGTCCTGATTCATTAAGAGGCAGAGAGGCAGAGAGGCTAAAGCAAGGAAGTAGGATAAGCCATGCAGGGTGTAATGCTCAAATTTAATGCCAGGAAGCAGCTTCTGTGAAGATGAAAAGACAACATTCATGCTGACATTTCTCATGCTTTCTGGATTTTTTTTATATAGTGGCAGGCCGTGCTATGGCAGCCCGTGCTATCAGAGGCACAAAATGGATGGTCTGAGCAGAAAGGCTTTAATAGAAAGGGCCTCTGCTACTGCCCTTTTCTGCCCTGCTGCATATGCACGATGTGGCATTATATTAAACCCTCACAAAGTACTGTTGCCCTCCTAGGTTCATAGCTTTTCTTGCAGGCTTGTAAAATGGTATGCAAACTAACAGTATTTGAACAATACTGCTTATTACAGTAGTTATGTAAAGTAGTTTGCAGTCAAGCAATTAGACCAGGGCTGTGGACCAGATTTAAAGAATCAGTTTTGTCTCTGAATACTGAGGGGGTCAGAGGAGAAACTTGTGAAGAAGGAAAATGGTCTTAAACTAATACTAACTCAATTTCTGGGTTCGTTTTCTAATTGCCAAGTTCTTGTTGGTAAAATACTTAGAAAAGCAGAAACAAAATTCAGTGTTTGCTCTTCTTTCACTCCCTGCCTCGTTTTATTTTCTCAGCACTATGGTGTGACGCTTCCTGTCTGATGGCCAGAGACAGGGATGAAAAACCTCTGATCTAGCTGTTTCTCAAACACAGCAACCACATCCAGTGCTTGAAAGTGTTTGCACTCCCATTCTGATGTATATATCAGGAAATGGTGTCATATTTGTTTTGCTCACTGGCAAACTCTTTCAGCATTTTGGTGATATTTGTGTGAACAATTTCCTTAACTCTTCTGTGGACCCCGACAAGGTAGTCCCTCGCACTCTTAGAATTTCACATGCCTCATACTGAAGATCAGCCCTGTAGACCTTTACCTGCCACCCTGAGTGAGCTTTCCTTTCAAGTGGTCTCTATGTCTTTTTCTTCTCTTTTTGCTGAGGTATTTGCAAATATTGTGCCCCCTCGTTGGGCTGGAAGAAAAGCAGGGTTTAATGCGTGCTTTGAACACTGACCACATCTCTCTCTGGACACCTTTTTAAAAAAATGATGGTAAACAGATATGGAAAGGTCAGAGGATAAAATTGTCAGTGGCGTGATGATGTCACTTCATGCTGTTGTTTTTTAGTAGATAAAACAATAGGGTGTCACCTTTAGATGGTTCTTTGATATACTAAACACCATCTTCTTCCATTAATTTCTGTGGGAACAAAGTGCACTCAGTATAATGTAGGTTTGGCATTGGAGTCAATGGGAATGATTTTTTTGACCTCAGTTTGCTCTGGACTGGGTCCATGGTGTCCAGCAGTGAATTTACGGTGCCATCTAAGCCCTGCAGAGTATGCATGAGTCATCTCCATGGTACTGAGGCAATCTCAGTAAATAAGAAAAGACAGCTTCCTTCTCAACAGGTGAACCAAATCCCCGAAGTAAATTCTTTTTTTTCCCAAGGAAGCAAAAGGTTAATTTGAAGTGCTCATGGCCTTCCATGAATCAAATGAAGTAATCCCATGCCTGAGTTTTAAAAGCATCTGTAAATTAGAAGGGTGTAGTGTGCAGATCAAAAAGAGGGCTATCAAAGATTAATAAAAAGAGAGAGAGGAGAGAGGGAGAAAGACTCTGACAGAAACTCTCTCATAACTCCAACTAACCTGGAGAGTACAATTCACTTATTTGGGGTCCAGTTAGCACACAGTGTACTGTAAACCCCAGGGCAACAATACAAAAATATCAGAAGGGAGATATAAAAATAAGATATTTTAAGAACATGGATAATAAAGTCTGCGAAAAATAAAATGGGGAATGAGTTGAATATAGGGGAATATATGGGAAAAAAAGTAAAAATCTAAGAAAAAAGCCTCTCAGCTATTTTATCCCATTTGAACCCTGGTTATTTTTTAATGCCAGCTCTATCTGAAAGGCAAGTCATATAATGAAAAGAAGTGTCAGTGGAAAAACGGGATTTTTCTGGAAAAGGCATTCATTAGGTGGAATGAAAAACTGATTTCTCAGAAAAAAAAACTGGTCATGCAAAGGACAAAGCTTGTATCATGGAAGGAGTAGTCAAGACTCTCTGAAACCAACTCGTTTTGCGTTTTCAAATGGTGCTGGAAATTTCCCCAGGCCGTATTAAATTGCCATGCATATGCAGGGGGCTGTTTATGCCTCCTAATTTGTAGCTATTAACTAATGTCCTTTACACCCCCCTATGCTTAGTATTAAACATGTGAATTAGTTCATACCCTACCACTCAGGGGACTGGACAGTGTTTTGGAGCTAGTGTGTAAGGCGAACAATGAATAGTGTCACAATGTTACAGATGTTACAACAGTCCCCAGACTGACAAGACTTTAATCTTGCAAATTCTTGAATACGCGTTGTTTGGTCTACTTGAGCAGAAGCCATGTTGTCTCGTCAAGATGGAATCTTTCAGCCATAATAAAAAACCAAACCAGAACCACAATTATTCTATTGAAATACTGCATTTCAATTACATTGCATGCTTGCCTCTGGTTAAAATTTTATTGAACTGAGCAATTTTTGGGAGCTCGAATTTTGCACAGTAATCTGTGTTGCCAAGCAGCAGGTGGAAGAACAGGAGAAGATGGAACAGAAAACCAAAAGACTATGTAAAAGCAATTTTAAAACACAGTAGAAAGGTGAGAGAAATCTGATACCTAGCTCCTTGTTTTTCATGGAAAATTATTTATGATTGAAAATCGTGGGGAGAAAACATTAACATTTGAGTTGGAACAAACAGATCGCAACTTGCATCTCTCAGTGCCTGTAAAAGTGCTGACCTGCCAAGACTCCAGCTGCATCAGGGTCCTGGACAGATTGGGGGAGTGTCGGCGGCACTCAGCCCTCAGCTGCTATGCATAATGCCATGCCAAGGTGGAGTGGCTGTGTACTAAACATGAAATCTCTGTATTTCACATCACCACAAATGGGAGCAGAACAGTTTCATATGAGAGAGAATAAGTGGCAAGAGGAACACAACACACTGCAAAGCTCTGCATATTTCATGGAGTCTCATTTTCAGTGCAAGTCCCAGTACATAATGCTCTGATAGATCATCTTATTGAGACTTTGGCTGTAACATGAGAGAGTACATGATCTTGGGCTGTTTTATCACATACAGCAAATGCTTTTTCAGGAGTTTGGGCTTAGCAAGCAGATAAAGGCCTTGACCCTGCAAAGAGCCTTGTGTGTAAGCCCTCATTGCTGGTACCCACCAGCAGCAGAAACTTGTGGTCTGTGTGTACAGAAGTTTTATATCTACATTAATCACCAGCCATCAGTTAAGTCAGCCTAAATAGGCCAACTGTGTGCAAGGCCTGGCCCATTTTCCCCTTTTATTCCAGCTTAGCTGAGCTCTACTGGTTTGTCTGCTCCTCTGGGGTCAGAGCCTGTCCGTCCATCTCCTGTTACCTCTTAATTTCTCTATAAAAGTAGATGGGCAGTCTTTTAAATGCTGTGCAGAACCTCTGTCTGCGTAGCCTGCCCTAAACATTGTGTTTGTGTGCGTGTATAGGGCAAGCCAGTCAATAACCTGGTTCTGCATGTTTATCAGTAGGGAGATTAGTCCCCCTAATAATACTGACATTTTGGGGCAGAGGTTGCAAGGGATGCATTCAAGTCAGCAAATCTCCAGCCTAGTAGTTTTGCTTTATTTTCATTGTATCTTGTAACTTATCACAGATGAAAACAATGCCGTGATCCTTATTCTCCATCACTGGAAGTTCTTTCGGTGACCAAGAAAAGGATGGCTTCTCCCTCTTCCAAATCTATTAGTAAAGACCTGACCTAGTGCCTGTGCAAATACGAATGAAGTGTTCTCTTGCCTAAATGAGCATTGGACTGAATCTTGAAAGGAGAGCTAGTCTCGTCTCAGACAGCAGTCTGTATAGGCGTCTTTCCTTGTTTGCTGTGGAGCTTGCGTGCAAACTGCTGGAAAGCCTGGACTGTTTAGTTCAACAGTCATAACTGTGCAGATTGGAGTCATGTTGGTGAGTCACCAACTTGATGGTGAATACGTTCAGATTGTTTTCCTCTAATATATGCTAATTTATTGCTGAAGCATCATATTTGATTGTTTTATGTGTCAATAATTAAAAATAGTTTTTTGAATATGAGACCCAATGGTTCAATTAGAAAACTGTATTAGTAGCTGGGGAAAATATAAATATAATGCACCACAATGGGGTTAACAGGTTATTAATTTTAAAAAATGCACTTGAATCTGTCATTTAGTTGCCCAAAACATGGTGAATAACAAATCAAAACAGTTGTCCCTCATTATTACTATCAAATTAAATTTAAGTCTAAAACAACTTTCTTCTCATCATGACTATTCTGAAAGCTTTGAAAACTGCTGTTTTTCAGCATTCCCATTCATGTTCTTCGCCTTCTAGAAATTCTTTCATTTCAGAAAACAACGAAAAACTGAAAAATAAACCACTATCAACTTTGTGTTCCAAGAAAAAGCTTTCGAAGTTTTATATCTACATTAACCACCAGCCATCAGTTAAGTCAGCCTAAATAGGCCAACTCTAAATAAACTGAGATTTCACTGCTGGTATTTTGAATCTGCAGTTAAATCACCCTTCACTCTGATTCTATAAGCCAACAAATATTACTCCTATTTTCTGCAGTAAGTCATGTTCCTAATTTCTTCTGAGCCTGCACTGAAGTTATGTCCAGCGTGGTACTAAAGGTCATGCTGTTACAGCCCAGATGTCAGAGCATGAAACAATTCCTGCTGTATTCTTGATATGATATAATAGCAAGATTCCACCTGCTGGAAAATATCTATTAGTACAGCAATGGTTCTGTTTATTCTTAGCCCAGGTTTTTCATTGTTCCTAAGCTTTTATTGATTTTTTTTTCTTAGTGTTGTGTTGTGTTGCATAAATATACGCAGACCTCAATATGCATCTGGAGAGGTATTTGTTATTTATACTGCATGTGATCACCAATCTAATTATAAAACTCCAGTCATCCAGCCAGGGAGCAGAAACAGTCTCTCACAAGCTAGACGTCTATTTACACAACATGCTCCATGCATGGATAAAGCCAGGACTCTCTAAACGTGTACAGGCTGGATTGTGCCTTCAAAGTACTTTGTACACCTCCGGAAGATGCATAAACCATAAGCATCAGAGTTGCAAGGGGATTGCTCTCCAAAACAGACCTTTCAGTCCATCGCACTTCCCTCAGACCTAATTTTGCTAGCTGAATTGTCCAACAGTTGCTGCTCCTACAGCTTTTGTCCTGAAGGTAGGTTTGGGATGAGAAAGGCATCTGCCAGTGCATGCGTTCTGTGGCACGTTTTGCAAAGGTAAAGATGCCAGTGTCAGTGACCTAAAAATGCCCAGTATGGAAGGCTGTGGTAATATTTTCAAGGGAATGTTAATGTCATGAGAGCAGAAATGACATTGGCATGCAATAGGGTTATGTCCTTTTTGAAAATGTGGCTTTTATGGTCAGATATTTAAACAATGGGTGTTTGATGCCAGGCTGCTTCTTAAAGATCTCATTTTACCTAAAATTTTGCCTACATGCCAGTAGGCATGTTTAGTTCTAAGGTGCCTAAAATTATGCTTGAAAATTACATATAAGTACCCTTAAGATTTTTACTCTGCAAATCAAGCTAGTTTGCAAACGAAATTCTCATCTTTGGAAGTGTTAGTGGGGTCTTTTGTATAGGAAGTGCTTATTTTTGTTGCAGTTGTGATAACAATGAAATAGAAATTGAACAGGTGTGGTACAGCATAGAGAAAAACCTTGATGCTTTGGCATCCTTAAATAGTTTCAATCAACAGAAACATTCAGCATCTTGCAGAATAATCTAATGCTTCCTCGTGCAAGTATTGAGGAATAACAGCTCACAAATTTGGAGTGACACATCTCCACTCTGATTATAATTGCCACCAACTACCTTTGCAAAGCAAAGACCACGTGCCTGTGTGTTTGCACACCTGCTAAAGAAACCCAGGCTCTTGACAGCGGTCTGCTTATTTATCTGCACAGCTGAAGCTCTCTTTAACTAAAGAGAGTTTAAATAGTTCCCCGTTCCACAGGCTAGAGGGCCAGTGACTGAGTATTGCTGGGTAGGACAAGACTCACCTGTCTTCATTGACTGTCCTAATCGTCCCAGCCTTCAACTGGAAGGATAATAGTAAGGATGTGCACATAATAATTTTCTAATATGGAATAATTTAAAAATATAAGTGAAAAACCTTAGAAACAGGCAGGCATTGTTTGCACTAATGTGTTGTTACCTCTGGAGTAGCTCTCTGTCTCTAGTTAACATACATTGCATGCTTTTGTGTAGATTAATTCTCTATTTAGTGTATGGTGTCTAGGTTGATGACACCTTTTTCAATGAATAAACTAAGCATGAAGAGTTGTGCTGTTCCCCTATTCACCTGATGAACACATGTAAAATCCCAGGAGTCTTTATTGCTGAGTCAGCATTGATTAATAAAAGTGGCTGTAAACTTCATTTTAGTTTGGGTAAAACATAGATTAGGTTAAACAGGCAATCAGTCATGATCTTGGTCTAATGACTTACCATTGAAGATTTTTGGATTTTCAGACATGGAGTGAAATCAAATAAGCTGAAATGAGGCTTATAGTTAGAAAAGTGGCTATGTGAGGTAACAGCATGGGGGTTATTTTCTTGGAATTACTTTGATAATAAATCTGTGAAATTCACTAATTTTTTTTTTAATTTTGAGCCCTGGAAAGTCTACTTTGAATCCAAAACCATGCTTGTAGATTATTGTCAGCTACATTAATTCTGTGTTTAGCGTTAAAACCTGTTTTTATATGATGACCTGGAATAGTGTTCTTTCATATCATTAATATGAAAATATTAATATTATATATAACGTTAATTAATATTAAAAACCATGTTCTTTTATATCATTAATAACTTCTCATTCTAACAGTTAAAGTTGCCAGTTAGGAATTTGCTTTGGGCTGAACATGAACAAACCCAGAATATTCTGAAATTAACTAAAAAAAAAAAAAATTATAAGAGGAAGCAATTGAATCCTCAAAATGCTTCATTGCTTTGTGTCCTCAGGATTGGAATTTGTCTCTCCTTTTTTAACCTTCTGCTGCATATTCTAACATAGAGTAAAATATAGTGGTTTTAACAGGTTAAAATAAAGGTTGTTGAAAAATAAAAACATGTACTTTCTGTAAAGTCAAAACACTACCATTCAAGAGTGGTAAGAAGTTTATATCTGTCCTGAGCAAAGATACTAGAAAGCAATTCACAGTGGGTGAATAATTTGAATAAGATTATGTAGAAATTGGTTATTTTAACCAACATGAGCGTTCTGTAGCCTGATTCAAAGGCTGTTCATATAACCTGGAAAGCTTGCCATGATTGAATATATAAAGTATGCTGGATAACAGTTATTAATTTTGTTTGCTCTGGAAAAGAAAACAAGACTAAATAAATACCCATTCTATCTTAATAAACCTAGCATTAAATCTATTAACTTCTGTTTAAAAGTGTACCAACAATCTTGAAAGTTCGAAGACAGTCTTCTGTAAATGGTGCAAACACAACTTATCACAAGGTATTGTGCAGCTGAAACGCTGGGTCTTACCTCGCAACCATAAATCTAGAGATATCCCTTTTGTTATCATTTATTCTTTCAACAGAAATAATTTGTTACATATTAAGCTCTAGCAAATTGCCTTGCTATCTTTGCTGTAGGATGAGTTCTTCCAAATTACGTGCACATGTAGGTTTGGAAAGGTTTACAAGGATTGATGTGGTGCATTGTTTGTGCATCAATAAGCAGAGATTGCTACATGTGATTGTTTTATAACAATTATCACAGATATTTTAAGGACAGCTTTTCTTTCTTTTGTGAAATCTGGGCTGGAAAAAGAAGCAGCAGACTTTTAAACAGACCTTATGATTATGACTAAATAATCCTTTCAGAGATATTTACATTTCAGCTTGCACCTGTTTCTCTCAGGAGAAACCAGTCTTTCCGTGCTCTGTTTTCTTTTTTTCTTTTCCAGTCTCTGGTCCCCCATTTGTATTTGCATCAGGGCAGGGGTCACCTTGAGCAGAGAGGCCACACAGACTTTCTGGGCTACAAAGCGGACCCATCCCCTCTTTACCCTCTGATGACGCCCCGTGGGATTTCACGTGGAATCGCTCTCCCTCAGCTCCTAGTCATGCCCTGCCAGAAATATTTAGCATGCACATTTGTATTCTTTCTTCAAGGATACTTACTCACTTGTCACAAGACTATCACACCCATCTCAAAGGAAAATATATGCCCTCGGAAGTAGGATTATCTCCTGAGTGAGTGAGCCCAGGTTTTGAAAGGGTGAGTCATTCCCATGCTGGCTCTGGCCACAGGATGTCAAGCTTGCTTTAGCATTTGCAGGGAATGCAGATTCTTGTGTAGCACCAGGCTTCACTGAAAAGGCTTGTTTTGTCTGTTTATTTTTTATCAGCTTGCCAGCTTTAAAAGAAAAATTTTGTCTTCTTTTTTTACGTATTCGTACAGACATAGTTATCTCTGTGATCCTCCAAGCTATTACAGTTTAGCTAGACCCTATGTTGCTGCAGGTATCTTCTTCGAAGGGTCCTGGGCAGCACTGGCCCAGACACTGATGGCCCCTCCGTTCTCCTGGAAATCAGATCTGCACTCTTAACCTGATTGCTCAAAATCAGAGGTAGATCAAAAGCCATATACATATAATTCTGCCCGAGCTTCAGAGGGAAATTTGTCCATTGAGTTCAGTGGGGGCAGGATTAGGACTGAACATTTGCCCATTCTGAAAACAAAATTGATGCCTGTAGGGCTGACTAGAAGAATATCCCCACATTTTCAGTGACATCAATTTTCTGCTCTGTGTGCATGCAAAACCTGCATCTGTTGAGTAAGGAAGAGAGCATCATATTTATTTTATGTCTAGAGACCAAGCCAACCTGCTGGCTCCTTAAGATGTGCATTACATTTATGCCCTTCGCTAGGAATTAATGAAACTTCGGGAATTATGATGAATGATATGGAGTGATTTATGAATGTCCATCACAGCTAGTCATTTTGCTTGTTGAGGTGGTTTCCAGGGTTTATGAAGGCTGCTTTTGCAGGTTCATTGCTTCTTATATATGAACAATAAATGTCCTGTTTCATGTTGGAAAAATGGCTTGATAAAAAAAAAGGAAATGTCATAAGGAACATTTATAAACAACTTCAGTGTAAAGCTGTGATCTGATAATGGCCATTCAGAAAAAAAGACAAACGCCCATCTTGGAGAGAGAATAGTCCTTCAGAGAAGAGCAGTAATATATAATAAAAAACAGTGCTCATATTGTGGGTTGGAAACTTTCTGCTTGACCCTACTTGCTATAAAGCTTGATCCTTCAGTCTCTGATCTCTCACACTTGAAGTCAGTGGGAGTTTTTTGATCCCACAGTTAAGGATATCTTGGGACTTTGCTGGAACTTGGCTCTGTGTGTCAAATTAAGCACACGTGTAAAGGGTTGTAAAGGAGTGACAACAGAGAGCCCAAAGCCCACCTGAATTAAAACATTCAATAGTGAATCATGGAGTGGAACGCCTTTGTGGTATTTGCTTTCGCTGAGATATGGATGGCTTTTGTAAGCTTAATAACTTTTTTTACCCCTAGGTAGGCATTCAGGGATTACAGTCATGTTTGCAGTGTTATATGGGCCCTGACAAACCCAACCATCCTCACTTTCACACAATGAATTTTCCCCTAATTTAATGGGTCTGGGATTTTGCTCCTTTTCTGAGAACTAATCCCAGAAAAAATGTCTTGTTGGCTAGGTTTCTAGTGATGATCCCTGCCCTGTCTAATTATATATTCTGATATATATTTATATATAAAAATTATTTTCTAGATGTAAGCAAAATATACATACCCTAAATAATGTCCCCGTTTTTCCGATGCTGTTTGGCAGGGATGTTGACATCACTTCTTTTCATTACTGTGACTCTAAATCCTTTGTGAGAGTTACCACCTACCGGTGACCTGGCATACAGATTTCCATTGACTTGCTCTGCGATCATCTCGAAATATGTTTCTGAACTGTTTGTCTAATTTACCATCTTTCTAAACAACACATGCTAAATACACAGGAGTATTAGTGCCCTCATTCAGATTTGGACTGCAGACATTACCACAAAACAAATACGTGAAACAGTTAAACTATAATGAAAACGCTATTCTACCTCTCGTGCTTGCTTGCTTCCTTTCGACATAATAGGGGATCACGGTCTGAGGTAGTCTGGGTAGCATATCTCCCTAAAATATTGTACTGATTAGCCTTGCAAAGGAAAATGAGGCTTCCTGAGATACTGTTCTCATTTTTATCATAGAGCTTTTGGCACTGTATATTAATTCTTTGAAACATGAAGTTGCATAAAGGCAAATTTAGAAAGTAACCCTGTGTTTTGAATTTCGTCTCAATCTAATGTCCTTAGAAATGAAATGGAACACATTTTTTAATTGTTTAGTATTTGTCTAAGGAGGGATCTGGAGGCTTTGAAAAGATTTACCATTCAGAATACACACCCGCAGAACACTGTTCCTGGGAGGGGCAGGGCACGGGAATGGCTGATGCCTTCCCACTTCGGTGCCTCTTCTTGCGCAGTTCATGGCACTTCTAATACCGAAGTGGCCAATTCACATACAGCCTGCGCACCTGCTTGATCTGGTTCTGCAAAATTATGTTCTTTGTAACCTGTTTATGCAATTAACTGTTGTTATCCAAGGAAAGTTAGTAAATGCCTAGTGACTGCATCTGTGTCCTAGTTTCTTTAACTCTGTGATTCTTGAAATATGTTTCTCTGAATTTTATGTTACTTAATGAGAATTACTTTAATAGCTAGGTCCCGCTTTCTAGCATATGGGTTTCTCAGTCCTAGGATCCATTAGAATAAGTAGAGGTGGATATTCATAAAAGTTTACTTTGATTAAAACATTGTGTGAAATTGAGATATACTGAGAGTAGGATCAAAATGGATAAAATCCTCCAATAACTGTCTTTTTCTGTCATCAGACTCTATGACTCTGTGGTCTATGTTTTTGCTCCAAACTCTAGATTGTGTATAGGGCACTAAGTCAATGAGGCTTAGAAAGGATTTTTTAGATGAAAAAGTCATCTTTAATTTCAGTTATAGTGCCTGTTGATCCCCAGAACAAATATTAACTCCTCTAGAGATGCCATAGCTTTATGAGCAGAAAAGCTCTTCTAAATTACATTATATACTCACATAGTCCTTAATAAGATGGCATGAAAAGTTAGATATGAATAGCAGCAGAGATCTAGACTCTGGTGTTCATAGCAGATCTATATATTTTTAATTTTGGTAGTGTTTATGACTATGTGGTATTCCATGAGTTGGAGGACTGACCACCCGTGGGCCAGGAGAGCTGTGAATTTCGAAGCTGTGGGGTAAGGTCTCTGTGCCTTTACAGCCTGGAAAGAACCTAAATGTGATTTTGATCCATTTTGGGGTTTAGGAATCCCTACAAAACAGGGGCCTCTTTTAGGAGTCGTACAGCTCAGCCCAAACCCAGAGAGGGTGTTACTTGGTATATATGGACTAAAGCAAACAAGAATGGATGTATTACTAATTTTGTAAGTAGGAACATTTCTATTAGTTTAGTTCACCAAGCATATTTTTCTACCCATATTAGAATCTTGATTTTTCTTGATACAAAGGTTACCGTAATATTCCTGTCAATATTACTATATTCTGCTGAGCTTAAGCCGCAGATCCCTTAAAAAGGACTTTCTTGTATGTAGGACTATGCCAAATTCACCAGAGCAAATTTGTAATGTCTGTATTTTTGGCATTTACTTTGTTTTCTTCCATTTTGGGGGTTCTTAATCTTTAAATGAAGAGATATTTCACTTACTGCTGTTGAGCAACAGTGTGAATTGTTGTAAGCTGTGTTTTGTAAACTTGAACAACATGAGGGGAAGCCTTATTTCTATCTTAAGAAAGCTAGATTCAGAGATATAACACCTGCAGGTTGTATTGTAACAATGTACAACTGACTGACTAAAGCCCTTTTCTTTTAACCTCTTCTGCCTTGCAATTTGTGATCTTTGTGACCACAAGGTCACTGGAGGTGAAATTCTGACTCCGTTCAGTTAGATAGTAGTGTAGGTGAATTTGTTATGTTCTCATTCACTTTCTCACACGCAAGCAGGAGATATTATTGTTATTTCTTCATAGTTTTCCATATTTGAAATAAATGTGTTCCATGCTGTCAGATGCAGACTTTATTTTTATAGAGAAAAGTATAATCAAAGCTACTGTAACTGAAAAGCACAGGGGCAAGCGAGCCTGCTTGGTAGCAGAAGCAAATTAAAGATGTGGTTATGTTGCCCTATGCAGCTTTTGTGAGTAGATGCCACTTGGTGAGGTTTCTCATGCAAAAGATTTACTAAACTATTTTTTAACTATTGAATTAATATTGAATTATTTTTCAAAAGATAACATCGTATTGATCTGAAAAGAAGGCCTAAGCTTAGAGTGTCTGCAAGAAGTTTCAATTTTAATTTATATATGGTATATAGCAAAAAGTAACTAAAAAATACAGCCTCAGTGTGTGAGTTGGTATCATTTCACTGATGCCAAGAGATCTCTGCTAATTTGCTTTGGTCCTGAATTACAAATCTATGTATATGCCTAAAAGAAAGGTGTGCACCATGTACCCTGTGCTGCATAGGCTATGGTATGTACAGCACATACGCTGTGCTATGTAGGCTGTGTTGTGTACAGCACGCACCCTGTGAGCACACCAGCAGGCAAACTACAAATCTCGAACCAGCAGCCTGACTGCTGCCTGGGGGCACTTCTGGCGGACAGGGAGGACCCGGCTGAGGCTATAGTTGCCTTTCATTCATGCTTCTTAGCATGAATTCTTCCCAGCAGTTTATAACAAGGTGCTGGGAGGGCCCCTGGGAGGGTTACTGTGATGACTGTGTTCTTCCATTATTCATGTCCATGCTAGGCAATATGAGGTGTTCCCAGTAAAACTGTTTCTCAACAGTAGCAAAGCTTCTGTCTTGGGGATTTCAGGAAAAAAACAACCCCAAACCTCTTTTAGATTAGATTCTGTTCTATTACATGCACCAAGTTGCTTAAAATTACATCCTTGTTTGCCTGGCATTTATAAAAGCAGGCCTACAGAGCTTGCTGCGTTTGGGACTCTGCCTTCTCAAGCAATTGTGATTTTTAAGACTTAAAAAGTGAAGGTAAACCGTTGTACTCTAATAGCAAGGCTTGTTCTTTTACTTTCCAAATCCTTTATTTCTTAGTGATATGCCCCAAGACCTGCAATCCTGTAAAATTCATATCAGAGGTCTAAACTGCATGTACACAGGGAGAAAGAAGATAAAATAGCATGCATGTGACCTACAGGCTATGCAAACTTTCTGTCAAGGGGCAGAGAGATTAACCTGATTTAGTCAAGAAGGATCTTTTATGGTTGCTAATAGGTGTGTTTCCGGATTAATTGTGTATAACACTCCATGGGTCAATAAGGGCCATTTCTAGCTCTCATTTGTGCAAAATGCAGTTATTCATTATTGTATAACTTATGTAAGAGGAGCAAGCTGCTGGAAATTACAGTAGCACCATCTTCCTCCCTCTATGGTTTTTCTATTACACAGCATGTTTATTTGAAAAGCCAAGTACGGCCCTTTCTGTAGAGGCAGGAAGATGAGTGAACCCTGCCCTCAAGGGTTTGTAATCTGAACATCTGACTGACAAAGCATGAAAGAAAAGTATACAACCATATTTTCCCATCCCATATTTGGGTCTTCTTTAAAAAGAGCTTGGGCTCTAAGGATGGCAGAAAAACAGTCTTGACTTGCAGGACTGTCAAATGACCTCAGGGAATTTATCTGTGTTTCCGTGACTGCAATTTAACTGCGTCTAATGCAGACTGAACGGATGTGTCTGCGTCCCTGTCCTCTCCTTTGTGGTGGCGTTAATAGTTGAAGGACTGTGTGGGGAACCACCTCATGGAGCCAATGTTGAAAACTATCCGGTAATTTTTGTCAGGTCACTTTTTCAACCAGACCACTTTCATGATCCAGCTTCCTCCATTATCACAGTGTCTTCTCTACAGATTGGGCAGCAAGTGGCAGGATGGAGTTTCATTCTTAGTAGCAACCCATACTTAAATGGGATTAACCTGATCATGAGTACACAGCCGAAACACCCACATCTTGCATATAGGCAGGATCCAGCCTGCCGCAGGTACCAACACAGCGTAAATATTAACATGGAGATCACGGAGATGTTTTTGGCAGGGGTGCAGGGAGGCATATTCCTTGGCTAATATTTTGCAGCCCAGTGAAGGTCAGAGAAGCCCACAGACCCTGGAATGGCTATCTGATTTCACCCGTAGTCCCCAGGAGTCTGATGTCAAGGCATTGTGTGATATTAAAGGCCCACTATGTCAAGATGTGCAATAACATGAGTATAGAAAAAAACCAAACTAATTCCCCAGTGAAGTCTGTAGCAGTTGCAGCTATAGGAGTTCAGATGTGTAATGCCGGTGTCCCTCAAAGCCTTGGGAACCTTTTTGTAATAGTGTTCAGGGACAAAGATGGCCAATGCTTTTTTTAAAAGTTCCTGCTTTTTAAGTCAGACCTGTTGTGCTTGGGATCCTGATTTATGATTTTTGAACATTTAGGTTGGCAGCAGAGAAAAGGCAATCTCTAATTTGATTAAAAGAAAAAAAAGCTTGTCTCTAACCTCTGTAGTTTGTATTCCTGCCTGAATACAACTGCAAATCCTGAGCTACCTTCCCAACTCATTCTCCTCCTTGGCTCGGCTGTGTCGGTAACTTTGTGTTCCCACCCCTGCAACAGGAGTTTCTCCCGGCTGGGGTCTACATCTCTGCCTCCCCGGTCAGACCCCCACCTTGCTGAAGGGCATGGGATCCTCACCAGCCATCACCCCACAGCTGACACCAGCCTCGCGGACAGATGGAGGAGATCTGAGTCGTCTTAGTCACTAGTCTAAGCTTCAGGATATTTTCCTTCATTCAGGATGATGATAAGCAGAGCGCTATATTTTCCCCCTGTATTTTTTCCCAACTGCTGTTACAGAATGTTTATCTGTTGTCATTAAATAGGCAACCATTCGTCAGGCGAATCTGGTGCTTCTCAAAATACCATAAAAGCTAAAGGAAAAAAAGCGTAGGAAGATATATGTAACTGTTTGTTTAGTTTATCTTTATGTCCAAAGTGACTAATTGATTTTAAGTGATGTTTTATAGAAATAGTTGATATCCAAAGCAAAAACCTCTTGTAGCAAATTTCAGCACAGATGGTATTTTGGTTGCAATTAAAAAAAGTGGCATATAGTAAATGAGAAGTAGAGAAAGTTTCAGATCCAATATAGTAAGCCTTGAAAGATGGTTGAAAAAACAACAACATTTTATATGTTCAGAAATTAGAAAGTTGGCTTCTGGTAGAAATAACACAAAACCTGCCCTTAAATGTTTAAACCTGCCAAAATGAGCTAGAGATACAGGGTGGGTGTGGGAGTGAACCTTACACAAGTGAGGACAGATAGTAGGCTCTTTTCTGGGAGTTACTACTGAGTAACAAAAGTAAACCCCTTAGTCTGTATCTAACAATATTCCTCTTATTCTCGATGTTATGGAATGTTCCTCTTGAGGAACAATATTGATATGGTCACAATGTTGGTTTTCCGGGTAAAGGGAAATGCCTGGGCTGCTTTTAGGTCATGGAACAACACATTTTCATGTGGTACAATCCGGTCACTTCCAATAGCAATTCTGAATTAGTATTCCAGGAATATACAGTCTCTCATAGTTCATAGGCACCGAAAAACAAAACCAAACAACAGAATAATAAAGCATAAATGTGTGAGTGCAAATATGCTATGTATAGAAGAGGATATGACAAGGGAGAACAGTACAGAATTAGAAATGAAGACTGTAATGGTTAAACAGGCACAACTGGAAAATATGCATAGACAGAACGCAATTACTGCCGACTCTTGTGCAGAGAGGCTGGATAGAATCGGTCTTCATGTAACATCCTGGGCTAAAAGTAATACTGAAAGCTGAAGGTTTCCATGGCTCGAGGGGAAGACTGGGCACGTTGAGGGAGGGGATGTCCAGTGGATGTGACTAAGAGCAAAGAAACCCCACACAACTCCAGCAGTCCCTGTGCTGCGGATGATTGGCAGCCGAGGGACTGTTAGGGGAAGCGTCAGACTTCATGCCGTAGTCTTCAGCTCTCCCCTGGCCATCTGCCTTCAGCCGCTACTGGAGATAGGTTACTGGGTTGGACAGATCTTTGGTCTGACCCAGTCCACATGTTCTCCTGTTCAGTGACAGGAGATGAGTGTTGTGAAAGTGCTTAACAGCAACAATATGTTTAGTGAAAAAGTTCGGTGTCCTTCTGAGAGGGGGGCAAGGTTGATGTTTCACAGAACTGGGCAGATGTGTGCAAACTATCAGGAAATAAATTAAATATTTAATAAATTTAATAAATATTTTATCTTTCTTTACTGATAGAAGCGTGTTCAGTTTTGGTCTTGGTAGGCATCTACTTTGCACACATATGTCTGATTGAAAGGATTAGGTTTTGATGGAGAGAAATTAATTCAAGTTCATTGACTCTAGCTTTGACAATGATATTCTATCATAATGTATTCATATTTTATACTGAGACTCCATTAATACTATTTCTTTTACCTATTCCACTGCTGCTGAGGGATATATTATTTTCTGCAAGACTTTGACAGACACAGACAAGCATCTGCAATGGGAAATCCTTGTTATCTGTAGGTTTTGTTAGGTCTTCTAAACTAAATCTCAGGACAGTCTGAGATTCACATTTCATTCTTATTCTATATGGACTCTGCAATGAAACAACAATTAAAATAGTTTCTGTAATGCTAAGGTTACTGATCTGGAGAAGACAGCATTCGTTTTGGTTTCAGGATCATTTACAACTTCCATGATAATGGATCTGACATCTAAAGTAATTATTCTCCAAATAAATAATTAAACTGAGTAAAGCAGGGCAATTTTAACGATTTATAGGAGGTGTCCCAAAAGACGCTAATGGCAATGATTTTTTTCTTTAAGAAAATGGGTTTTCAGAATTTCTGCAAGATGTTACACAGGATGAAGAAAGACAGCAGGGGGGTGTCCTGTGCTTTCAACTGGAAGTCTTGAAGTGGCAATCAGAGCATTTTACTGCAGTTCATACAATCTCAGTGTTTTCCGAAAACGATTAAGAAAGTTGGCAATGTCCAAGCCCTTTCAAGTGACTTCTGCTACTTACACAAAGATAAAATTTTCACCCCTTTCATTAAAGACTACTGGTCACTAACAAGTAACCAATTTTGGCTAGTGTTGTACCTTACATTGGCCTCCCTTTGTATCTATTCAAAGAAAAGGAAAATGTTTGATTACTTTTTACATCTATAAACTTTTGAGTCCGAAGCTCCATGCTTGACAGTATATAGAGATGTAACAGGAACTCAGGGTGACGGTGTTTAGTATTTCTGTCTATATCTGGGGCAGTTACCCAGGGATCTCTGTATTGCCATTGGATATCTAGTTGTTATCATTGGTAGAAGTCAGGATAGGATATATCTGGGCAAATGTAAACATATATATTTTATGTTAAGTTAGCCTGTGTTCTAGACTCATTTACTAGAATTCCACTGAATATAAATGAAGCCCAGGATGAGGACCTTAGATGTAGATATGTATAATGGGAATGCATAAAACATGGTGAGCTGATTCACTGAAGTAAAACAAGGATAAGCTTCTAAGACGACCAAGTTATTTCTGTAAGAACAGCCACATGGATTTTGGCTTATGTGTGTAGAAGAAATGCACAGACATCTTAGAATAAGTGCAATATAAAATGCACCATTGTGTTCAAGGTTTGTGTAGTAAATTACTCATTCAGAATGCTGCAAGGTGTAATATTTGCATTCCTACCTTATTACATCAAAATTCCAGTTTCAGACTCTGGGAAGGGGAATTTTGCTTTCTTACAGAGAGGATAGTGGTGCTCTGGGCACTGGTAAGAGGACAGATAAGAGTAAAGACTCCATTGTTAGGATCTTTAACTTTTGTTGTCTTTTAGTACCACAGGGAACTTTAGAGAAAGTCTGCTAGCCTTTGCTTTCTTAATTTTTTTAGGTAAACCATTACTCATTAAAGATAATTAATATCAAGCAGAATGAGAGAACTCCTTTTAGTAAAACCAATATCCTCTTGTTTAATCATGAACACTGTGCCAAGAGTTTCTTCTGAATTACAGCATCTCACGTTTCAAATTAAATCTGGCATCTAACCTAGCATTTGAGACACTAAATATATGACTTTCTCTAGATAGAAACTGTCTGTTCAGTTGAAGTGCTGCTGCACCAGTGGTGACCTACCAGGAGAAGGAAAACTCCTTGGCAGATAGCCATGTTGCAAAGCGGCTTCTTATAGCATTTGAAAAACAGAAGATTATTGATCCTGGGAAATAGTTTCAATCTGCTGTTAAAAATGATAAGAGCTGGCAGCGTGACTCAAAGATTTCCCCGTCTCATATACAGAGCCCATGTTATCTCCTGGCCATTGGAGTGAATGGTCGGAACGTAACCATCGGTTGTATTCCAGATAATCCACCTCTCTGAAAGGGTCCAGTCCACTAATTTGTGAAATCACGAGAAGTATCTCTGGTGCACATCGTGCTGCTGCCTACAGTAGAGCCTGGTTTCAAGGATAATTTGTGGTAAGGGAAAGAAAGGGAATAAGCCCTTAAGTTCCCCAAACATTTTAACTTTCATAGCAAAATTTATGCAAAGTAATAACGCTCTTACAGGCAACAAGCCCTGCCACAAAAGTCCCAGTAAAATGCTAAACATTGCGACATGCTGTTAAGAGTTTTGAATTTATTTGTTACGTGCCAGTGATGGTCTGAATCAAAGGGACATTTGCTGCCTATAAATTATGTTCACAGTGGTACTTCCCCCAGCAGAGAGCTTGCAGTTAGAGATCCAGAATGTGTTAGGATGGCAAGGAAACAGGAAAAAAGGGCTTTTTTAAGGCACGCAAGGAGAAACGTGTTTCTCCTATTAGCCAGCTCACCCCCGATGCCACGGGGCCATCCCAGACCTACTCACACATGCTGCACATGGCAAGTACGAAATTAGGATGATAATGTGTGGACTCCCATGTGCACGGGGCCTGCATGAGATTGACCTGGCCTCCAATTCAAAGTTTTGCAAGTTAATTTGAAGCTGAAAGGCTCAATTTCCTTTTGAGGAACTACTGTAAAAAGCAGCAGCCACGCAGATAGGCAGAGCTTTGCCTTTCCAGTCTTTTTCCCTCTTGCAGATGATTTATAAGCAGTTTAACTGTTAGGGGTCAGTTATTACTCCCACCTCAATTCTTTTCCAGGTAATATCATAGTTTTGGGCTAGCAGTTTTCTCCTTTGACTTATTTTATCAGAACTGGACTGTTAATTAGAGCCAGGGTTTGGCTCCCTTTACTGTGAAATATAATTCTGTTATCAGTGCAACCACATTCTGCCCTAGGTGATTTCCACTTTGGCTTTAATCCTTTTCTTTTTTAATCCCATGAAATAAAGAGTATTTCCTTACTTGGGTAAGCTGGATAGCCCTTTGGTCTAAATAGAGTTCTTTCATTTTGAGATTTCTGATATGGTAAACCTCTGTGAAAGTTTGATAAAAGGTAACTTTGAGGCTTTTAATTAATTATGTACAAAAAGTTGACAGTACTCTACTGGGAGGTGTTCTTAATAATCCATGCATGTAATATAGTGGGAACATTGTTTATAAATATAAATGAATTGGAAGGTTTGTAACCTTGGAACAAAAGAAGATGAGAAATCAAATCACGGCTGGCAACCTCACAATTAAATGTTCTAAGATTAAATGACCTACTTGAAAGCTACAATTTTATCTTTGTTTTCCAGTAAGTAGAGGAAGAATAATCCTTGTAACAGCTCCTTTAAGCTCTTACTGAGAGTGAAGCGAGGAAATGTTGGTTTTAATATTTCATATCTCCCACAAATGAAAAGACACGCTCTTGCAGTTCAGCCTAGCTGGAAAACATAGCTCGTATCAGGCTGAAAGAGAGGGGAGAGAAGGGGAAAGAGAAAGAAGTGTCAGTAAACGAGGTACAGAGCAGTGGCGAAAGAAAATTGAAGCAAAGGAAGAGGGGCACAAAGTTGGAAAAGAAGGAAAAGAAAGGCTGTCTCTGGGGAAAGGATTAAGAACATCAACAAAGCAAAATGAATCCAAAGGAATAAAGGAAAGACCAATCCACAGATCAAATTCACTCCTGTCATTGTAGCATTGGGTGGATTAAGAACCCTATTACCATTGGCCAGCATGGATTAAACCCCCCCCCACACTTTATCATCATTAGTACTGCACCTAGCTTTCTTATGCTTAGCAGCAGCAGAACAGCCACCTTCTGGGAAAGGTATGGCACGTCAACAGTGTGGGATCAGGTCACTTATAACCACTCGTCTGCAGCTACTGCTTCAGCTCTAATCTGCTGGCGTCATTAAAAGGAGCATCTGCAATCTGAAAATCACACTTCTGTCTGTTCTTATTAAGCTTAAAAAGCAGCACCTCGAGATTCTCGAAGTCAAAGAAATTGGGAAAAAATCTCCTTTTTAGTTCCTTTCTCTCAATGTCTGACAGTTTCAATGGGAGACTCAACTTCTTCACAAGGTTACTGCATTAATAAAGGACCACACGTGGCACGAAGTGCCTTGAGACCATCGTGGGGAGAAAATTTGACTGAGCAAACTACACTTTTCTCCCTGCTGCCCTTTGTTGCACAGAAGTAATCATTTACTGCTGCTCTGCACCAGCAGCAAATGTTTGCTAGGCTGCTCCGAGCTCCCAGCTGGCCGAGGGGCAGTACCACCCCTCCTAGGCACAGTCTGGTCCCTCCACTTGTACCTGGTTCCCTGGAAAGACCCTTACACAACTTTTTGTCTTTTAAAAAGGTGTTAATTTTAAGTCAGCAAGCTCCCTTTAGCCCTTTCTAGTCTTCATGACAGCACTTAAAGCTTGAGAGCTCTGGGATTACTTTTAAACATTAATTTCCATAGAAAAATCTAGAAAACTCTCATAATCCTTTTTTTAGGCACAGGGAACAAAATACTCAAATAACACGCTGCCTCCTTCTCTCTTCACTGGCATCTGCAGCACAGCTGATATGATTTCAAAAATCCTCCAGACAGCCAAATTCCCAGGAGCCATGTTAACAGCGTTTGCTGCTGCCATTGACCAATGGACCAGCAGAATTGGGAAAATCCTGTCCTGCTGTGCAAGAACACCAAATAAAGAATGAAAATTAACTTGTAGCTAACACTTTCATATTTGTTTTCAGTATGTCAGATGGAAATGCTCATTTAATAAATAGATGATTTTATGTTTGATTTTTGAAGTAAAGCTCTGTTTGGGATCCATCTCCTCATTTCCATATGAGTCACAATAAGATGCAAAGCACCAGAAGTGCACAGTGGGCTGAAAACAGCAGGCGCCGAGTTAGTCTCCAGCCCATCATGATTCCTTTTGCTGCTATGCCTGTTGCTCCCAAGAGATTGTGAGCCCAAGGGTGGGCATTATGGCTAATGCTTCAGGGATATGGAGAAATATCTAGGGACAGTGGAGCTTGAAGCTCTTTATGTTTATTTAACAGCTGATTGTTATTTATTTATTTGGGGTGGTTTGGTGTTTTTTTTTTTTTTAATAATAATGCAAATGTTTGAAGAAAAGGGCCTTGTTTGAGATTTCTGCTTTGGAAACCCAGAAAAAAATGCGTGTGGGCTGTTTCATGACTGTATTTTTAACCTTCACATAGGAAAACTGAGAGGCAAATTTGCACTTCAAACTATAGCTGGAACCAAACCACCTACATACAGAGATAATAAAACATCAAAAGACCTGTGAAATATGCTGGCACATGTATATACATTTAAAAAGTGCACAGAATGAAGAAATTGGAAACACAAAACTACAGTTCTTTTCTAGCTAGAGTATTAGTTATAATAAGCAAAGCACACAATTTTGGTAGTCTTTACCTCAAGCTGAGCTGAAGTGATATGGTAAAAATGAATGTTCTTTATAGTATTCAGATTGCCAAAGATAAACATATCTTCTCACAGGAATGGGAATATTGAAAGATGCAAACGTTACCCAGCCTCATTAATTCTGTTTGGCCTGAAAATTGTTGTCTTGTGCTCTGGGGAATATATTGAGATATTAAAGTGAAACTTCTGAAAACGCATAATGAAAACGTTAGTACCATATTACTTGTGATCACAAGGCTCAGCTCTGTGGTCCTGGACACAGCAGAAGCTTATCGTCGACTTCTGCCGGGGCAGCTTGGCTGCAGGAGCAGCTCCAGGCACGCGATTCCCTCTTGTTTTGACGTGGCAGCATAATAGGGAAAATTAAACTTATGCAGGGTGGGCTGGCAGAGAGGTCGCGCAATGCAGAGAGACCACAGGGATGGAGGAGACATCCCTGCGCTACTTCATCTTATCGGTCAACCATGAAGGTTCCTAGAGAGGATGGGCCAGCACAGCTAAATATTTGGAAGTTTAGAGGCCAGAGTGCTGCCCTCAGGAGAGCCCAGGGGAGATTGCTGCTGCTGCTGAAAAAAACTCCAGAAGCTTTTACGCACCAATGCCACTTTTCTCTTCCGTGGGGTGGCAGTTTCTCTCTCTGTCTTTCCCGAGTTTCTCTGTGAGCTGGGCTGAAGCCCTGGGCATCCCGAGCTGTCAGAAACAGCGCAGTCCTGCTCTACCCTCCCGTCGCAGCCAGCAGTGCCGTCCCAGCGCAGAGCACAGCATCCCAGGGATTACTCTTTTTGGCATATGGCCACTGCTGAAGTACGTTGCCGAAAATGGAAGCTTTGACCTGAGTTTCTTTTTTGACTTTCCATTTGATAGGGTTTTATTTTATTTTGCAGTGGGTAGAAGTACAGGATATTAAAATAAAGGCTGGGAGTTTTGGCAAAATCCTGTACAATGAGCTGTGCCCCAATGAGCTGAGCTCTCATTTCGAGGTAGATCTGTTATCAGACATGAAACTGGAAATACCAGCCCTCACTTGATGGGCTTTTCTTTGGTAGAGGAACAAAGGTACTGAACATCTGTAGCTGATATTCATTGCTATTTTTATATCAAAGCTTCCTTATCTACTTGGCAGGTGACTCAGGGATTTTCTCTCTCTCCTAGGTGCCCCTGCAATGTGTTTGTTGTAATCTCTCACATATCCTCATTACACTTTTTGCTCCACATTAATAAGAAATGAAGACGTCAGATTGCATTAGTTCTCTTATCTTAGCCAGCTCTTTTCAGAATTCCTCCCCCAAAAGTTAAATGCCCTCTTTTCACTCGACTTTTTTGTCTCCCTTTCCTATGAGCTTTTTGCCTCCACTCTGTGCTCACTGAATCTCTGCTCTGTGACCTGCGCTGACCTCCCCAAAGCTTTTAACAAAATGATTAAATAAGCTATTGTGAGCTTTCATATGTGTATGCATATGTAAGCATTATTCTTATATGTATAAATATACTTCTGCTTAGTTTTTATTCCTTTTCTTACTGTTACTTCTTCCTCCCTCCCCACCTTTTTGTGCAAGTGGGTTTGCTTTATCTGTCCCAGCAGATGATGTGAGCTGTGATGGTCTCTCGTTAGCACTTCTGCCAATATCTACCAGCCGTAGTCAGATCTATTCTGCTTTCCTGTAAAGGCCAGCTCTGATGCTTCGTTTTGGCTCTGCTGTTAAAAATTATCTCAAATGCCGATGACTTCAAACTCAGGAGAAACAGAGATAGGCAGAAGCTGTGATATTTGGATTTGGACTCAGATTTTAAGTCCTACAGAGTTCAGGCTATCTTGGATCTGCCTAGTATAACGATAAATGTTGCAAGTATAATAGGAATTTAGGTAATTCTCATTTCTAATGATCAGGAAGCTCAGAAGCATTTAGTTTGGCACCAGCTTCTTTTCTAAGAAACAACTTTATTTCCAATGGACCATTTATCAATCTTTGAGCTACTGATTAACAAACGTCAGCTTTTGTAATGAGATGGGGAACACTGCTGAGAGCTGTGTGACTCCTTTGTGAAATTTTAACATGGTTCCTTTTCAGTCCCAAAAGAAAAAAAAAAGAGTGATGGCATGTTTTTCTGTAACATACAATAGTATTTCCAGATGTCTTTGACACAATCTCAGAAAACATGTTATCAAAGGGGAAAATAGCACCTTTACTGCAGGCGGATGGGTCGGGCACGTCCCCTGCACTCCAGGGTCTCCTGCGGGAGGAAGCCAGGTCATGTGGGCACAGAGGGAGCAGCGGTGGCCCTGCCTCGTCTGGATGAATGTCCTAAAAGGTCTCTGAAACACTTCAGGATTCATTGCTCTATCATGCCATGGATACCGGTGCGTTTTGGTAAGGTATTGATGCAAAATGTTATGGGATGGCTACAGTAGCTGCCAGTCTCCTTGCCTACAGTACTGCTCTTTGAGTCACATTTTACCAGCCTAAAACTGGATGTAAGTAATGCTGTAATCCGCACCATCTATATAAAAAGGCTGTCGTATAATAGAAAAAGAACAACGTCTTCCTCCTCCAAAGGCAATTCCATAATCCACCATCCCATAGGTGCCTGAGATGCCAGAAAACAATGGGGTGAGGCTGCAAAGCAGCTCAGCCGAGTGCGGGAGCTCCAGGAGACCCAGAGGAAATGGAGGTGCTGCTCAGAGTATGAATTGAATATCTCTTTCATCTGCTGGCATTGGAGAGACCAGCCATCAAGTGAAAAAGGCACCTTGATAGCCGTAAGCCTTTAAGTCAGTGCTTCCAATTTTCTGAAAAAATTCCTGCAAAATGTAGGGTTCCTGGATTCCATTTTATGAGCTCTGTTATCAGTTCTTATGTGGGTATGTTCCCTGCTCTTCATGAGCAGGAAAGGGCGAGAATATAAACCAAACTGCAGTTCTGAGTCTGTGCCCTTAGTGAATCAAGTTTTTACATCAGCTTTCTGCCTATTCACTTTCAGGTCTTTTTTAAAAAAAAAATCATTTTGCCGGAGCTCACACTAAAATATTCTCTCCTCTGTTGTTGATGCTTTGGCATAGCCTCCAGCCTTCTGCAGTGAATTGTGTCTGATGCGGCTTCGATCCGCTATATATCTCCTATCTCGCTTCAGTTGCTCTCCATTTTCTTTTAAATGGCAAGTCAATAATCACCAATCCTGGAAGGATTTTCTTTTATACGTATGCTAGAAGTATGCTTTTAACCAGGGACTTCTGCCCACATGTGCTGTGAAAGACAGTGAAAAAGGGGACAGTGCTTGCAGCATGGTGGAAATTTTCTCCCCCTTTTCAAGCCCCGCAGGAATGTGTTGTCTTGGAGGGGTAGTGCTACCTAATGCTAGACTGTATGTTGGGTTGGAGGGGTGTGCATGTGTTCTTGTGTGTCTGTGTAAAGAAAGATGCTGACCTTTCTTTAGCAGATGCTAAATGGGAGGAACACAGCCTACTGCTTTGTCCCTTCAGTGCCAGGAGGGACCAGAAAACATCAAGCAGGGAAGGGAGCTGATGATCAGAGAGCCGTGGCTCCCACCTTGCCAGAGCCCTGAGCCACCAACCCTTCCTCTGCTCCTGTCCTGGTCAGAGGGCTCCACTGCGTGGAGCTGCCAGCAGATCTCCTTCTCCTGGGAGGAACGGATCACTGGTCCTTGCTCTCCCCAAGCACTGTAACTGCAGGGTTTGGGTTTTGTCTTTTTTTTTTTTTTTTCTATATGCAACTTCCACTTTTGTGCATTAGCTGAGAGAAAATTGATATAATACGATTTTTCTGATCTTCCTGCTATGCTTATACGTGTTATCTATATTCTGACCTTCATTTCTAAACATTATTTATGTGGACTGTACCTCCATTACAGGTTTAGTAGTTGCTGTAAGATGTGTAAGCATGTAATCTCATTTAAGTCCCCGCTGCTTATCCACATATACTGCTTCTAAAGACTGCTGTCTTTTAATGTATCATAAAATTGCATTTATGTTAAAATAGAAATTTAAATTTTGTTCTAAAAACATTTGCAGGTGTTTAAATCAGTGTTTTAAATACCAATTCAACAAGTATTGGAAAGTCTGCCATTCCTAAACAGCATGTTATGAGAATCATGAGCCACGTGCAGGAATTTATGGGGGGATGTGTGGTGTATCTGAGTGTGTGTAAAATTATCTGAGAGACACTTTGGGCAGCTTTTTCTTTTTATTGCATGGGCCCACAAATACCTTGCTAACTGTTGGTTGTCTTCAACTGTTGCACCTAGCAACTCTCTGAGTGCAAGTTGATGCTGTTGGGAGAGATAATAACAAGCTGGGGCACAGTTTACACTCACAGGTGTAAGGCTGCCTTCAGGGGAGGGAGAATTTTTATTTCCCAGGACTTCCCTGGATGGTTTCTCAACTAGGGACATGTGTGTTTAGCAGTAAAGGCCCAATCTCCAGATAAGGGAAGAGACTCACTCCCGGAGTTTGTGTTCCTTCTGTTCATACAAAAGGAATAGAACAGCGAAAACAATTGATTTGAAGGATTTAGGATTATTAGTACTGTGCTGAGGTTGCTAGGCCATTTCCTTCTCATGTAAATATAAACCCTGATGGGAAATGGAAACATCTGTAAGAACAACAGATCAGGAACTTAAACTATTACCTTGTTTGGTTCATGTCCCCCTTCTCCAACAGAGAAGGAAGGGCCATATCATGGAAGTGAGCAACGTAAATGTCAAGTAAAGGGAGAAAAATGAATGAATGAGTATTTGTGTATGTACAGGAGAGGAAATATTGTACAATTTTCTTATGGCATTTCTTTGCTCTTGAGATGAATTTTAAATAACAGGAAGTAATTCTTTCTTGGGCTTTCCATAAATGATGATTTATATCTTTTTGCCTCAAGTCAATTCCTGTGATATATAGATGAATATGTATCAATATTTGTGCAGATACATCCACTATAGATGATTCATGGTTTATTTATTAAAAATGGATTCTTGGTGTAACCATTTTCTAAAAGTTGTCATGTCCCCTCATTCATCTCCTGCTGCTTCATCCAGTTTTTCCCCACTTAACAAGCTATTTTATTAAAAGAAAATATGTTTGCAAACATTCTGGGGATTTTTGTTAAATAATTAAGAGAGAGTAATGAATTAATGTATTTTTATCTCATTTCAATGTCAACACAGGGATGCAGTTCTGTAGACTAAGTCAGTTCTAAAGGAAGCAACAAGTCTGGCATGAGATTTTAACTTACAAATGACTTGCACAAATAAATCAGTCCCAGTAAGATACAGTTACACTGTCTTCTAGAATATACCAAGTCCAAAATGCAGATTTATTCATGATCTGTACCCTTTTCTTAGGGTGATTTGTGGGAAATCTTTACATTAAGTGTTTTCAATTAAGCATCCAGTTAAGACCAGAACTGTAAGGGTATCTGAGAGCCTCATACCTATTGTGGTAGGCATAAATACTTACATGAATGCATACTTCTGTTTACTCTTCTCCATCCTTATATTTGAATATTTGGGAGATACTCAGGTGGGTAGTGTGGGGGTGGAACTAAGCAGCGTTGGAAGATGAATTCAGCAGTACTTTTACTTTGCCATATAATCCTTCTTTTTAATGACTGGTGACTGAAGACTGGTCAGAGTTGGTGAGCTGGCTTTTTGCCCTTCAGATGTGTGTCAGGCATCACAATTGGACTTTTGTAAATAGGGTGCAACTGTATCCAAAATGTGGTGTTTAACTGCCAGAAGCATCTATGCTGCATACCTAACAGCACAGGCTGGAAAGCTGGGAGAACGTTTTTTTTCTCATTGCAGGAGACATGAACCAAATTGGATAGGGAAGATGTAGAGTACAAGAATGTGAAGGCTGGATTTATCCAGTAATAGTTAACTGCCTGATTTTTAATTGTGCTATGTAGCTTACAGATTTATGACGGGGCAAACAAAAAAAAAAAAAAGGAAATTTAACAAAACTCTGCCTTTATTGTAAAAACCAAATGCATATTTTAAACTGTTAAATAGAATTGGTCCCTGGAAATATTTTGGTTGCCTTCTGCTCTGCTTTTTACGTTTCTTAGCTTGACATTTTACATTTGACATAGTCAGTGCACAAATAGGTTGCACATGTTTATTCGTTTTATCCTGTGAACACAACGACAGAGTTGATAGAAGAGCTTTCTGGTATTGACATGAAATTAGCTTGCCAAGCATTTCATTTCTTTCCGAGGCAGAATCAAGTAATCCAATTAACAGCACACTCTTCAAGTAAGTACTAGCTACCAACCCCACCCCACAGTGGGGTCAAAAAAAAGGCTTTGTGTATTTCTTGAAAAGCAGTTAAACATTTTGCAGAGCAGTATGATACAAATAGCATAGCTGGTATCGATGGGCTACAGGCTGGATCGATGGGCTGAGGCCAACTGTATGAGGTTCAACAAGGCCAAGTGCCGGGTCCTGCACCTCGGCCACAACAACCCCAGGCAACGCTACAGGCTTGGGGAAGAGTGGCTGGAAAGCTGCCCGGAGGAAAAGGACCTGGGGGTGCTGATTGACAGCCGGCTGAACATGAGCCGGCAGTGTGCCCAGGTGGCCAAGAAGGCCAATGGCATCCTGGTCTGTATCAGAAATAGTGTGGCCAGCAGGAGCAGGGAGGTGATCGTGCCCCTGTACTCGGCACTGGTGAGGCCGCACCTCGAATCCTGTGTTCAGTTTTGGGCCCCTCACTACAAGAAGGACATGGAGGTGCTGGACCGTGTCCAGAGAAGGGCAACGAAGCTGGTGAAGGGCCTGGAGCACAAGTCTGATGAGGAGCGGCTGAGGGAACTGAGGTTGTTTAGTCTGGAGAAGAGGAGGCTGAGGGGAGACCTCATCGTGCTCTACAACTACCTGAAAGGAGGTTGTAGCGAGGTGGGTGTTGGTCTCTTCTGCCAAGTAACAAGCGATAGGACGAGAGGAAATGGCCTCAAGTTGCACCAAGGGAGGTTTAAACTGGACATTAGGAGAAATTTCTTTACTGAAAGAGTGGTCAGGCCTTGGAACAGGCTGCCCAGGGAAGTGGTGGAGTCCCCATCCCTGGAAGTATTTAAAAGACATGTAGATGAGGCGCTTAGGGACATGGTTTAGTGCGTATGGTGGTGTTGGGTTGACGGTTGGACTCGATGATCTTAGAGGTCTTTTCCAACCTTAATGATTATATGATATGATTATATTGGTTGCAGTTGGTCATAGTCCTGTGTCTCAGGCATTACAGTGAATCTCATTATAAAAATAAATGCAAAGATAAACTGTGTACTTGTGTGACAACTGTGATATCACTGCCACAAGAATATGAATCTCGTTAGAAGAATGAGATGGGGACCTGGCTTAAGTTCATTAATAGGATGATGGGAAAGCAATCTTGTTCATAACATATTGCACCTGTTGCTGCTTACCACTTCAATAAGTTTGTGCTGTTGGACAGTTTATAAGCAAATCCACTGCTACTCTTCTGTGGGATATGCACAGAAGTCTTGGATGAAACAGTGTTTTACAAGAACCTTGCAGGAATCGGTGAATATACTTGAAATGCTCTAAATATGAGGAGCACAGTATCTAACTCCACAGCTAAATATAAAGGAAGGATTATCAGTGGCTCCCATCTTTGGTATTTGTTTATATTTTTTGCCATCGTTCTCGAAGCATGTTCTTGTATCTTCTTGACTTCCTTTCTATTTTAAAATTAAGTACACACTTGTTTTGCCATCATTCAAGTTAAGGAAAGAAAATCACAAGCTGACTTTGATAAAAGAATAATAACATTCTAATGATTTCTCAAGCTCACAGCAATTTTCTCAAATTAATGCATAACTTAAGCAGATGAGGTTAAAATACCCTAAACTATTTGGTTACCAGAGGCTGGACATTGTTCAAACTTAATCTTTTCCATTGAAACATACCCACATGTTTATTTGGAATGTTTATTGATGTCTTCAAGATGCTTGGAAAAATTTTCATTCACCAAGATCAAGTTTTCTATAAAGAATGTTTTGCTTTATTTGAAAATAAATCTCGGGAAAGTTGATGAGATGCCTACGTGGTATCTCTGAAAATGAAAAATGAGTCTTTGAAAATATTCAGATGTTAGTTTCTCATACAAAGCTGTTTTTTGACCAGTTTGCATTCTGTTTTTCTGTTTTCCTTCTCTTTTACAGGGGTATTTGTAGAAGATCTGCATATTGTGCTTCTGTATGCAGTTAAAACTGGATAGTTAATTGATAACTTTCACATTCAACATTTACTTCTCACTCTTGTCCGATACATAAAAGAGTCAGCTTCCCATTTTCATTCATTCTGATTACCCAATCATTTCCGACTGTTAATTAACTAGTGCGATCAAATAATTTCTGTAACATTATTTTAAAGCATTGATCAGCATAATTGTGAACTCAGAAGTCATACTCAGTTCTGCAGCAACCCCTCAGATGAATGCTGAAGTAATTGGCTCCCTCAGAGATAATCCCTCTAATCACGTAAATCAATAACAACATCACGAGCCCTGTCAACAAGAACAGAGCACAATCAGCCAAGTTAGCTCCTGCTAGACTGAGATAGTAAAATAAATACCATCATGCAAAAAGATCCTCCTGAAACATGTTTCTAGAAGGCAAGACCAGGGAATTTTTTGCCTCCCCCAGGTCCCAAGTACCTTTATCTTCAGGAAAAAAATGAAGCCTCAGAGGCTGACTGATCTACTTGTACAAGTGTTGTAGCTATTCCTTACTGCAGGGTATTCTCCTGAATAGCTCTGAGCAGATACACTCTGCAGGGTGTTTAACTCATGTTGCTTAAGAGAGAGATGGGATATTCTCTGTCAGCCTGAGGAAAGAAGTACAGAAAAGAAAGCTACAGAACAGCACCCTGTCGTTCAGAAAGCTGATGTGAGTCCCCAGGCACATCTATGCTGTATGATAGTGGGTGATAATAAATGCCCATGCTGGCACGTGGGTTTGCAGCTGGGTGGGTGGACATGCATGCCCAGATCTGGAAGAAATGCTCCTCTTTCTTTTACAGTGCTTCTCTCAAGCTGAAGGTCTCGTGCAGTACTTCTGGTGCACGTGGTCCGGGCAGCGAACTGGGGAACAGCCCTCCTCGTTTGCTTGTCACCCTTCCCACTATCAGGGGTCAGAGCTTCGGGCAGTATTGCACATGTGGGTGATGTGGGACTCTCCTTGGCTCTGTATTACACCCTAGAGCTGTGTCCTTTTAAAACCCATGAGCCTTAGATCCCTGGAGGTCTGTGAACTTTTTTCTTTTTTTAATTTCACAACAAATAAATGAAAAAATCAAATTTATTTCTAGAATATGTAAATATGATATTCAGCTAGAGGCTGGACTATCATAATTTTTTTAGAGAATGATACATTGGTAAAAACTGAAAACACTGGTAGAAGTAAAGCAAAGCAGCGTTAAACTCTTCTGAACTTCCTCTTCTTTTGAGTCTGGCTAATGGGCATCTTAGTTGCTATGACTTATTGCTCTGCCAGTTAAATAAGTCAGGGTCATTCTGCCTCCTTCTCAGCTGTGCTGCTGGACTGGAGACAGGCTGCAGACAGCTGCTGGCCAGCCATGGGTGTGAGGACCAGAAGTCTGTGCTCTGCTCCTGGATCATGGGCTGTCCATCAGACAGTGTCTGAAGCAAGTGAGCTTGCAAAGTGTTTTGGGAAGGAGTCATTGAAAGGAGCAGGGCATTCAGTTTTTAAAGGATGGTTTTTGTGACTTGGGAAGTTTCTCACTACTTCTGACAATCAGGTCATGAAGTTTTAGCTTCTTTTCTTTTAAAGGTAACAGAGGAAGAGCTGAAATATTCTATAAATTGAAGTAAAGAACAGGTCTCCAGATTCTTTGTAGGCTAGGTATTGCTGTTGTGCATGGGGTAGAAAGCACTGTACTTTCATTTTTCTCACTACATGAGCCTTCAGTGATGAACAGACATATGTCTTAAAAATATTGCATTTGCTTCACTAAAGCTGGGTGTAGTGATACCAGAAATATATACTGCAGGCTGTTGAAGAGATCCTTCATTGAAACTGGCAGCCACATTAGGAACCAGCTGTTGGCTGTAGGTAGATCATTTTAAAGTATTTTAAAAAAAGCTAGAAGAGAATTCTAAATTTCTATAGCACAAGCCAAGACAATTCCCTGAGTAGTCTAACCAAGAAAATTGCACAGGTTCTTGACACAGTACTACCAGATGTGACACAGCTTTTGTCTGTGATCCCTTGTATTAGAGAATTAAAGGAAGTGTAATGAATTCTGAGTGTGGGTATTGTAATTGGTACACAGGATGTATACCTGTGTGAAAGAAATGTGAAAGAAAAAAATATATAAAATATGTTTCATTACATTCTCAGGAAATAGTAAAACCTCCCTGGTTTATGCCTGCCTATAAAGGTGCTCTATTCCAGCTGGCCATCGGAATGATAAATTACATTCTATGTGATCATGGGCAAGTTCTCCTGGTGTGTTGAGCAAATCCCTCTGAGCCTCTACTTTATAGATACAACTGTATCTACTTAAGTTTATCTACCTAAAAGGTTGTTCGGACACTTTGAGGTCTTTGTATGAAACTCGTTGTAGAAAGCCAAAATATTATTATGCAATCTAGGAACAAAACCTAACTTCCAACTCCCTGTCTATTACTAGCTGAGAGAACTTTACCCAAGTGAATGACACTGAGGTGATGCGAATACAATTTAGCTAATAGAGTACACAATCTACTAGCTTTGTGGTTTGAGAAGTATTTAAACCACTAAAGTGCCCACTTCTCCTATTCCAGTCAGTTTAATGTGAAAGCTGAAGCTGCTCCCTACCTTTCAGGTAAGCCAACGTATATAGTATTGTATGTTTTGAGTAACAACTGTTCACAGCTTTGGCAAATAAAAATAGGGTACCCCTGATTTTGTATGAAACATATTCCACAGGTTTTGGCTCAATAATTAAAAACAAATGACTTGATAAATACCATGGCAGAATAAATAACAGTGAAACTGTATATTGTTGATAACTATTTACACACTGGATATGCAGTCATCACTGTCTGGTTTTGCACAAGAGACTTGAACAGAACTGTAACTCTTCTATTATACTGTCATGCCAAGAACCAGGGTTGGATTGTACAAGTGCTTTAGAATTAGTATTATTCAAAATATCAATAATAAAAGTCATTATCAATTACAGATGTTAGAAAGAGACTGAATAGAGATGATGCAAAATAAAATATAAAATGAATTTGATTTTCCAGTTAGGGACTCTGATCTACTGCTTGCTCTGAGTAGCCCTTTTTTTTTTGTCTTCTTGTATGCCCTGATGAGGTGTGATGCAGTCAGGAGTGCTATTGTATATATGATACTATATCTATGGATGCAGATGCAATGCAGAGCTGAAATAACTATAGGAAGTTCATACCTCAAATCTCTTCTGCTTTTTAGTACAGTAGGCTGCAGCTTTGGCAGACACTCTGCAGCTGCTTGTGTATTCACATTTCTGAAGAATTAGATTCACTAATGCAAGTATTAAGACTTTTCTTTTCCTTAAATAACGCCTTGAATAACCTCATAGCTTCCCCTTGCCTCCAGTTCATTCATCCCAGCTCTTGGTGACTCTGTCCCTATAACTGCCATATTCGTACCTCATGGAAATAAAATAGTGTGACCATCCAGTACAAGTGGCTGGAGTTGCAGCTGTTCGTTGCATGCTGTAGCAGGTGCATGGATAGGAGTGCTTCCTGAAGGCCAGGGTTTCTCAAAATACTGTATGACAGCCTAGAGAGACAGATAAACACCTCATTGGTGGATGGTGCTTGGTTCAAGAACTTGCTGAGGCTTACAGAATTGACCACACAATTCCCTCTGTGCTGAAACCAAGGACCCCAAGAAGCTCTTCAGCACCAAGAGTTGCTTCTCTCATTTTTAAGAGCATCCAAAGCGTGTCCTAACAATGCTTCAATAATGGCAAAACCCAAAATAATTAACCTCCCCAGCTTGTCCAACACTAATTTTGAATTACAGAGCAGGAGAAGTGAGCGCAGTACTTCAGAGTGAAGGGAATTTTGCCTGCTTTTCTTGTTATTTAGACACAAGAATGTAAAAATACTAGTGGCCATCGTTACATACTGCCTACATCTGTCCCAATAAGTCCCTGTGCTGGTTTTGGCTGGGGTAAAGTTAATTTTCTTCCCAGTAACTAGTACGGGGCTGTGTTTTGGATTTGTGCTGAAAACAGTGTTGATAACACAGGGATGTTTTAGTTCCTGCTGAGCGGTGCTGACACAGAGTCAAGGCCTTTTCTGCTTCTCACCCCACCCCACTAGCGAGGAGGCTGGGGGGGCACAAGGAGTTGGGAGGGGACACAGCTGGGACAGCTGACCCCAGCTGACCAGAGGGATATTCCATACCATATGACGTCATGCTCAGTATATAAACTAGGGGAAAGCTGTCTGGGGGGCCATGGCTCAGGGACTGACTGGGCATCGGTCAGTTGGTGATGAGCAATTGTTTTCATTTGCATCACTTGTCTTCCTTGCATTTTATTTCTCTCTCTTTGTTATTTTCATTTTCATTACAATGTATTATTATTATTTTATTTCAATTATTAAATTGTTCTTATCTTGACCCATGAGTTTTCTCACTTTAACCCTTCCAATTCTCCCCATCCTGCTGGGGGGGAGTGAGCGAGTGGCTGTGTGGTGCTTAGTTGCCAGCTGGGGTTAAACCACGACAGTCCCTAAAGCAAAACATTGTTTTTTTTCTTGTTCTGTTCCAGGATCAATTCCAGTGCATAAGATTGTCCTTGATGCATAAAAATATAGGCATCCATTTTACAGTACTTAAAAATGGCTTTCAAGGAATGAGGACAAATGAGCTATACAATTTTAATTTTTTTTTATTAAGGTGTCGGGAGCAGAAGAGCTTTTTTTACTTCAGAAGGAGATAGCCTTAGATAATAATTAAAAAAGTGTCAGTCTCACAGTGGGGCCTGAGTTTACTGCCTCTCCTGATTTACTGTGAGACAGATAAGTCAGGGCAAGTTGCAGAGATTTTTTAAAATCAGACTTCTTTTTTTGGCTGATCACCTATAAACTCTTACTCCCCTCTTCTCCTACCCGATGCCTGTAGGAAAGACAGGAAATTAGGGCTAAGCCATTTACATGGAGCGCTTTCTCCGTCCCCTCCCGCCTTGGTGCTTGTTGGTAGGTGCAGCTGCAGAGCCCCATCAGGGAGCACTACCGAGCTCGAGCATCCAGGTCCTCCAAGCACAGTTGCTCGTGTGTGCAAGGATGGCAGTGTTTCCTGTCACTGAGGCTCGTATCTTCAAATCTGATTGCAGATTTTAAGAAAGAATTTGGGGAAATGACATCTGAAGTGGATGTATGTGAATGAAGATCAATTGATGGATAAATCTGCATGTGGGTCAGCAGATGTTAGCAGGTCATTCCTACTGCAGACTTGTATCGTTCTGGCAGTTTCTGTCGAAGTAGGACTATCTTTACTTAGATCTGAACACCCCATGCTTGGAATTCAGTTCTGTCAATTTAAAATAAATGTATAAAGAACACAAAGTTTCAGCCACTTTTAGCAGACTTGCAATGCTTTGTAATTGCTCTTTTATCCCAGGACTGCAATTTCATTCTAACACAGGCAAGAGGCATTACACTGCAACCAAGAGAAATAAAAAATGACAGGTATGTGAACATGGAGTATTTCCAGTGCTCCATTTCCACCCTTCCCCCCCAGCTTTATTCCTCTTAAAGATAGTTTTAAAAACCAGTTATTAGTTTCAAGCTAGAATGTTTTGGATATGGGCAAGTGTTATGGTTATTCTGCTACTCTTATACCAGTTGGATCCTGCACTGAATATTCCCTTAGAAACCCCACAGGTTAGATGTAGCTAGGGGGAGCATACCACTTTCCTGCCCCTTCCTCAGGAAGGTAATCTCCTCTAAGCCTATTTTAGGAGCACTCTGCCACTTGCTGATTCAAAACACTGTGATGATATGTTTTACAAACCTCTTAGTCAAGTTTTTGAATAAGTGTGATAGCATTTGCTAGAGCAGCCGAGAAGGTTTTCTTTGCCCCCTACCCTTAAAAGTGTTAGACTGCAGTGAGACAGGGAGGAAGATGACTCCCTTCATTCCCAGAAGTTAGAGGACAGCCTATGCGAGACACCATCCTGGTTTCCAGCACAAGACTCGATCTTCAAAGCCTTTTCAGGAAGTCAGTCAAGCTGACGGCACTGGAATGTAAGATAGTTTAAAACTTATTCCAGGTTATTTGCCCTACCAGGTGGTAGGCAGTGATTTGTATGCAGATGTAGAAGATTGTTGCTCTGTAGATGTAATGAAATCCTGTTATTTTACTCAATCCTAAATCAAATGAATTGGCTTTTTTACTTGTCAGCTTGAGGGGAGATGACCTAAATCTGAAGGGACTAAGTAGTGCAAAATTTATTCCAACTAGGATAATTCACCAAAACAGTTAAGGAATTGCTTGTTTTAAAGATGTAGTCTAAGTAAATACTAATCTTATTGTTAGAAAGCTTCTTTATTTAGCTTCTCATAGAAGTCTAATGTTTGTACATGAATAAGACATAGTATTCTCAAAATCTAAGATAAAAATAGCTCTATGTTTTGGAAGAATAAATTAGGAACTATGGTACAGTATAATAAAAGTAGTCTTCATTTGCATGTGCTAATTAATTTCTACTTTATCCCATCAACATTTGGGAGTAGTGGCCTTATTAGCAGGAATGAATTTGCTTATAGTCTGAAACTAAACACTGAACAAACTCAGTGAAGGTCACCCTTTTTCCTTTCAATTATCAAGGTTAATTATAAAATTAATTAGGTCAATTTGTAACTTTGATTAGGAGAATTTACCTTCTTTCGGCTTTGACACAGAATCTGGATCTGCAGTGAAAGATTTTGCCTTCTGTACTAAGCTCAGTAGTTTTGTGACATCCTTCTTAAAAACATTTCCAGGTTTTTGCTACTCAGATGATGTCAGATTATAGAACTCAAAGTGGAGACTGTATTTGTTTTATCTTGTCATTATTCTTTTGCTCGTCTAATTCAATAACGAAATCTGGTTTTATAAAATAGTTTAACAATTTAACAGGAAACAGATTAAAAATTAACTGGTTTGTGTTCTTTTCTTGAACTGTCAATTACAGTTACAATTATAATCTAGTGCATCCACATCAATCATCGGTAGATTACCGCCTTTATTTCTGGTTATGTTCAATAGCCTCGCTTTTTCCCATAATTATCTTAAATTTTGTTCTTTGGCTTTTATAAATAAAATGAGGAATAGTTGAGGACATCATTATTTTGCTTAAACTTTCTGCTGCTGTCTGGCACATACTAAAAGCATTACTATGGCTTGATCTGGAATGACGTTAAGGCCTCGACATCATAGATGTGTGCAGGCTAAGTGCAGACGTTCTCCTCAAGAACTTGCAGTCTAAATAAACACGGGTTAATTGGCAAATACAAAAAAGTCTGGATAACAAATAATTATCCCATTTACTGGTGGGTAACAGAAACTTTAATTGATTTGCCCTCTATGACAAATCTGTGCCTGGATCAAGAATTTAATCTTAGTCTGAAATTCATTGCCTTAATGAGAAGAACATCTTATTTCAGCTGTAATTTGACCCTTTCCTGATTAAACGGGCTGAGAAAGCATTAGTAGTTAATTTCTGCAACCTTCTGCCTCTTAGCAATTAACAGAGGGACTAATTCTGCAAGGTAGGGAAGCCTTTCTGGGTGGCAGCAAACATTTCTCTTCCCTTTCATGGCCAAGGAGTTTGAGGTCTTGGTGATGCTAAAAAAACAATGCTGATGTGTTGTCTGCTTAAATGTGAGAAATGAAAGTGCCGGGTCAAATAGGCAAGGATTGGTAGTGGTTTGCATCCATGAAAGGTAATTAAGCAGTTGGACTTCACTTTGGTTTTGGGGGGTGTAAAGACATCCTGAAGTGACAGCTTCTAATGGAAATTTCTGGTTGGTCTCTATTTACTCTGATGATCCCACATGATTTCTTTGCTCACTCATTATTTCACTTCGTTATTATTTCAGACATAGCCTTCCTTTACTTCTCCGTGTTTTCAAAACACTTTAAATTGTCTCTAACAGCAATACATCAATAGGGCAAGTGCTAACCCTAAGTATCTCCTTCTTCTGTGAAGATCCAGTCTTCAGGGCCTGACTGATGCTTTACTGCAGTCACGGTCATCATCCTGAAAGGGGTGCGTGCCACTTCTCAGTACCGTACCTACCTCTCAGCTGCACCTTTGATGAGCATGATTATTAGCCCCCTAAATCAGAAACTGGTTCAGAGAAGAAAAATGGACTCTGTTCTCCTAGCGCCATTGAGAGTACCTAACCCTCCAAAACCTGACTCATGGTCTACAAAGGCATTGTCAAGCTGTACCTTGGTGAATAGCTTCTCTTGTTTAATCTGTCATATCCATTATAAGAGCACAATGGCTTTTTTTCATTTTAGCCTGACTGACAGGCAGCTAGTATGCTCATCAGCCTCAGTGAACTCAGTGCTTCTATATGAAGATCCATTTGACAGCAACCACGAACCCTTTCCGCGTAACAAAAGTCACTAAAATATTTAATATTCTCCCTTAAGCAGGAGAGGCAGTCTAGAAGGCATCAACATTTCTTCTGGGCTATTTGCTTAATACAAGATAGATCCAACTAAATATAGTTATTTTCTTTATCTTAAAGCTATCAGGGATAGGGACCTTCAGTTACCCTAAATAGCATATCAGCAGTTTTTGCATTTTGAAGTATGAGGTTTATATATATATTAAAAAAAAAAGCAAAATTACAAGAAAGAGAAGTTTAAATAGAACTCTTAAAATTTCCCCTTTTCTCATCAGCTTTTGCCATATGCAGAGACTTTTTTGTTTTAATTAAGAGATCATCAAAGTCGTCTTCCCCGCTCAAATTATCATATCTTAGCTAGTCTTTAGCTATTGAACAGTCTGTTTTTCCTCCATCTGCTAGCTTGCTCCTTCTCATTATTTGCTGCTTTCATGTCATCACTCTATATTTGCACTCCTGTGCCTTCCTGTGGTTTCTCAACTGTCATGTCTTCAACACATAAACATCCAGTGGCTTCCTCCTTGTCTATTAGAAACTATATACGCTATTTCCTTTCAGTATTAGAAGCAGGAATGTAATAAAATTAAAATATTTGTTACTTCATGTGAGGCGAAGACCGAATAAATACCTCCGTATGCCCTTACGTTTCACTGCCCATGGCTATGGGTAGTAATGAAAGATAGAGCAAGTTGTTTTCTTTTGTGAGCAATAGTCAAGAATGCCACGGTCAGTAAAATGCAGCAAACTGACAAGTACTTGCTTGAAATTTTGTTGGGGAGTATCTCAGATCTACCTTTCTTTATACTGCAGCGGCAGCCTGTACTATCTGTGCCTAAAGCTCAAGTAATCTGCAGTTGTCACCTGAGGAATTCCAGCTGAGGAGGCTACACACCGCCTTGGTCCTAATTGTTCTGCTGACCTATTTCTTTTTGCTGGTGGAGATTAGGGTACACTGGCACACCATGTAATCATAGGACTCTGTCTGTGCAGTACATGTCGCAGAAAAGAAGCTTACATTTTTCTTTTAATAAGTGAAACTTGTTTAAGCATGTACACTCTCGGCTTGTCAGCTCCCTGCTGTTGTGGCTTAGGTTTTGTGCCTTGCCTTGTCCTCAGATGAGTCCTGAAGGTCACTTGCCTACACACCAAGCAAATGTTTTAAGTGTTTCTTAGCAGAATGGGAACACTTCTGTAGCAGAATTGTAACACTTAAAAATATAGCTAAAGGTGATCATTTAATAATAATAATTTCAGTCATTGCTTTATCCTCACACTGAATATTTAGCAAGACCTTTGAGGTTTGGAAATACTCTTGCCAGAATAGTAATTTCTTGCCATGTACAAAATGATTCTGAATGGAGAAAGCAAAGCACTTCCAAAAGCATTCTAAAAAGCCCAGCAAAAATGAACATTTGCTCTTATTTATGGAATTGCACTGGGTATATTCCATTTTCCCCATCTACAGATGTAGAGAGTCATGATCACAGTAATACTGCTGTGGATCAAATATATGCATATTGACAAGAGAAGGGGAGCCTCCAGCACCAATTTACAGTGACCAAAACTGGGAACAGGTTGGGTTTTGATTGGGAGTGAAGAGAAACCAGGTGGCTTTGTTTAGCCATGGCTGGGCACCACCGTATGCCTCTGTGGCATTGCTCACTCTGCAAACGTGACTGAATATGTGTGTGTGGGTTGTATGACCAATAATACATTGGACAACACTGTGAATGAACACATTAAGTGCATAAACCTTCCAGTCATAGCCAACTTATAATTTTTTCCTGTAGTTAAGCCTTTGTTTTATAGTTTATTAACTTGCTGTGCCCACAGAGATGTGCATTTGAAGGGAAAGCCACCAAGAATTACAATTGTGCAGCTAGAGTGCATTTTTTTATGCAATTCAAGGTAATTTTGCAACTGGACAGTGCCTTCTCATTGAAAATTTAATCACCCTGTTCATGGGGTTGATAGCTTGAGCAGAGCTAACATCTGTGTTCATTTATGCTTTCGTCTTGGGATGTTGCAACTTAGTATGCAAGAACAGCAGAAATCAGTGCAGTAACTTTGGCAATTATCGCAATATTTATTGTGCTTCATGTGAACAAGACTGATTTATATCGGCTGCAAGTGGCCTGAAGGAATAGCCTACTAAATTTCCTTTCCCCTGATGCAAATTCTGGATCAATGTAGCAGTCAAAAGGAGCTCTACTACCCTGGTATCCTGCATTCATTCTTTGGCAGCTTGAAGCTCAAGTTTGCTTCAGGGTACCAAAGAGCTGGTAGCAGATACTGCACTAGAACATTAGTCTTCCATAAATTCAGTCAGCTGTTTCCTCTTTTATTGGATTTCACTGAGAAATGATGACCCACGATCTCAGAAGTAGCGATGAAGGTTTCCTCTGTAGAGTGAATATTCCCTGTTCTTTTGAAGATGTATTTTAAAGTCAGAAGTTAATAGGAAACTTTACAGTGTTTTCCCCAAATTATCATGTCTTAAAACCTATAAGAATTTTTCTCCATGGGAGATACATTGCAAAAATACAGACATTTGCATGACATTCAGTGTCCTTTTTACTATCTCCTCTTGGCTGGCTGCCTTTAGCTGCTTTTCTTTATGACTACTAGAAGTTTCAGACCTTTTATCACTTCACTCTCAGTCTAAGAACTTTTTTTTTTTTTAGCTCAGAGTAATTGTGTGAAAACGGCTTTCCATCCACTTTTATCAAAAGACTGAGCCCTGTGTCTCCCGGGGGCCGGGGCAGCAGCAGATCAGCAACATGAGCGATCTCTCCTGGCTGGTAGGATGCACCTACCACTCCTCATGCCCTCATCCTTCAGCTCAGTGAAAGGGACACTGTAGAAAACTCCACTAATACACAACTACAGCTTGTTAGGTTTTTGGGGGGTTGTTTGTTTATTTTTTGTTTTAAAAAGCAAAACAAAGCAACGCAACGTTGTTTGAGGGAGCATCAGAAATCAAATGCAGAACGCTTGTCAATTAGCTTCCCTTGGAGCAATACACAGTGATTTGCTTGTTTATTGGTATCATGCTAGTTTTGAGGAATCTTAACCAAGATGATGGCCTCATTTTTCTGTACAAACACATTCAAGAAAGCAAGTTATATTGCAAATACAGTAGACTGACATAACATGGGTGAAAAGAAGCCCGGACAACCTGAGTCTATAGGTGGGAGAGGGGAAGGTGAAGTGACAAACACAAAGTCACCCTGAGCCTGTGGAAAGCTGGCTATAAGCGTAATCTAGACATGATGGTCAGACCAGTCTCTGCATCTGTTGATAAGTTTGGGGCATAAAAATTAATGTACTTAATGTGAAGAGCATGAGCTTTCATCTGTAAAGGAGAACCAGATGTCTTCAACAGGAAAGAAAAACATACCCCAAAATGCTTAATGGGCACACCAAGAGAGAGGAATTATAAAATATTTCTGACTAAATCTCCAGTATATTGAGAAGAATTTGTATTCTGCAACAGAACTCAGGGCAGTTTGTGCTACTTTCTTGTAATAAAACACCATAAAGAAACAAATGGTAATTATGTGCACTTCCTTTATATGCAGCTGAGAGATACCTTTAAGTACTGCGACAGCTTGCTAATGTACCACTGTATTTGAATAAATACCTGAAGTAAATAGGTTTATGAAACCTCTCATAAACTGCCAGGTGGATAAGGGGCTGTTATGAAAGTACCGTAATTTGCTCACTTTTCTCCTTGTACAAGCTGTTCCTGACCAGATCTATAGGTGACTGGATGCAGAGAACAGAGGCAGACACGGTGTTTCAAGGAAAAGGGCACTTACTTTCATGACACAAATTCACCTAGGCTGCACCAGAATATGAAGACCAAATACCCCAAGGTAAATATCTGTGAGTTGCAATTTAGTTTTCAGTAATTAATCTGGGACTACTAAAACTATAATCTTCCTCATCAGTTTTCTTGGAGGTCATTTGGAGGCCAGTCTTAAGCACTATCTGCTGCTAACTCAAACATCAACATCTGAAAGTCTTACCATTCAGTTTTACATGATTATGTGTTTTAAAAGATATTGCTATCAATTACAGGATAAATTTAATAATTTTAAAAAAAACCAATCCCAGGATTAAACCTATGCCTTTTATTTGTAATGGTCTGTACTAATTCTCAGGACAAATAGCACGTTACAGACAGGCTACACTGTATTTTTCCTCTCTTTCTCTCACAGGAACCAACACTGAATCGAACACCTTCTGCATTTTGGGTTTTTCAGAAATTCAAGAATGATTCCAATCTGCTTTTTTTCTTCTTTCCCTCCTCCCCCCCCCCCCGCCCCGAACAGCATAGCAATCTTAAAAGTTGATGTCTCAAAGTCTCATTATTCTTCTGAGAGAGTGACTATTTTCCCATTTCATGGTAGCTTACAAGGCAGATTGTTTTTTCCGAGCGGACTACTTGGGGCCAGGCACTCAACCTTGGCAGGGCGACATAAGGTAGGTAGCTCTGTCAGTGACAGGGTGGCCAGAGGAGCGAGGCAGCATAGCTTCTCCACCTCCTAACGTGCCATCTCCAAGGTCTCTTCTCATGGGACCAGTCCCAGCACTCTAAAGCTGGGACAACAGTCAAAATATTAAAACTTTTCCTTCAGAGTTATCTGTTTTCCATTCCTCATCTGCTGTTAGACTTTTTTATTTCTATAATGTTTTTTATTTAAAACACTTTATCCTGGCATGAGACATTTGTTTGTTATCGAAACGATAGTGGGGCTATGGATGCTCTCAAAAGAACAGTGACCTTTAAGCATATGTACAACATCTGTAGGAAACAGCTGGAAAACATATCAGGTGTTTCTTCAAGTAAAAGTGCAATGTAGTGTTCCTGCAAAGCCTTTTTCAAACCTCTTCCCTTCACATCAAGCAACACACAGCAGTGCTATTCATTAAAATCTGGGAAAAAACAATCCTCTATTGAGCTGAATATTCTAACACAGAGAATGTAGAGTTGCACAGCTTCCTATAGGTGAAATCGGTAGTGCGAAAAAAAGACCAATGAACTTTTTACTACTGCTTTTAGCTTTCAAGCACTCATTTGCTAAATAGCCTCCTTTTAACATCCATTTTTCTCCCTGCTAAATATGCGCTACTAAAATGACTCCTCCTGACTAATCATTCCTCAAGCATTTACATACATTAGCTAATTGGTTTGCAGGGGTTAAAGCAAATGGTTGGTAAACCTCAGATAATGCTGGCAAACATTCAGAGGTTCAGATGATTATCCAAAATTTATCCAAACTCATCTCAGCCTCCTCTGGCTAAAACCTCAAAGACTGCACTTACAATAATGATTGCCATTTTTTCTTGTTTCAGGTTGGCCATAAAAGCAGCAGGTCTTGCTCCTGCTGCTGCCTTTCAGTTTTCCTTAAGATACTTTCTATAAAGACAAATGTTTCTTATATACACTTCAGATTTTATGGGCAAACAATCTACCTAAGTGGATGGCAGATTGAGAGGGGATTTTGTCCCTGAATTTAGGGCATCATATTCTGGACTTGCTTATGCAGCTATGTCATGTGGCCATGGCAAGGCCTCCGTAGCTGGGCACACTCACTAGTTTCTGACCCCTTCAGTGCAGCCACTGCAAGAACATCCGCTTTGTGCTGGTGCCTGGGCTTATGACTTTCTTTTCTTGCAGGATACAGCTCATGACACATGACCCCTGCATGGAGACTAAACCAAATCAGTCTTAGGCAAGGGGAAGGGTCTATGGGTCTGGACAAAAGAACAAGCCCAACCCTCTCCAGTCCCCATTTCCTCTGGTACATTCCTTCAGCTGGGTTGAATAACCAGTAAGTTGTTCAAAACAATGCTTTGTTTTCTGAGGCAATCCTCTCTTGCCTTACGAGGGCTCACTTTAACCTTGGCTGGTATTACAGTAAAACCAAGCCCTGTTTCCTAGCTACAAAGGCATTTCTCTGCTCTCTGAGGCTTTTCGTGTGCTCCCTGCGCTTCTGTTTTGCTCGGCTGTTGGGGCCAGTGTGGGCGAGCAGCCCCCTCTCCCCCTTCCCGCAGGGCAGCCTCCAACACGGCTGGGGCTGTGGCCGGGCTGCCTGGCTCCTGGTGGGGTATGTGGGTTTGCTGAGGGCCACCAAGCACCGACATGTCCCTGAACCAGGTCTGGCTCAGCGCATCCTCTGTTGGAACAAGGGCAGGAGAAGCTGAAGCCTGTTTGCTATGCTATGTAAACATGCCGTAAAGCAGAGAGCCCGGGTCATTTACTCAGCGTCAGACTTGCACCCTTTGTGCCTGCAGCTAAAGTGAGGGTAAAAGACAGTGAAGGATTTGACTGTCACCTTTAGAAATACATGAGCTCTCTCCCCTCTTCCCCTGTCCCTGAACTCTGGGATTGTATTTCATCACTATCTGAGTGATCATAGAAAGTTTAACCTGCAAAATTATGCGCTGTAAATGACAACCATTTTCCTCTCAAGGTGAAAGACTTGGAGACGGCGAGAAAGAGGGAGAGAGGCCCAGTTTCCATGACAACCCTATGAAACTTATACGCCATAGGAAAATGTCATTTTCCGAAAAAGACAAAACTTCATGGACAAGTGGTACAGTACATCAGAAAAGGAAATTGCAGTTTTAAAATGAAAAGCTCATTTGCATTTATGGTTTTGAGTTTCATTTTCTAGTTACAAGACCCAATTGTGCACGATTTAGTGGAGAAAATTATATTCAACATTTCAGGTGAATAATGTAGATTAAGATCAAGTTCAGCAAAGTTCATTGTGACAGACTCGGGTTCGGAGAACGCAGGGGTGGATGGATTCTGCTTTAGCTGGGTTAATGCTGCTGCGTCAGAGAAGTCGGCTGGCATTTTACACCCTCTAATAGACCTTGCAAAGTCAGGATCTGTCCCTAACTGTTGAGATTCCTGCCACAGCTTGCAATATCAGCATGTAAAGTTATACCTTCTAGATTCCATGTTACCTTTGATACCATCAATCACCATCCATTGTAAGCCACATTGCATAGGAGAGCGTTTTATGATGAGCATTAGCGTTGTAATATAGCAAAGAGCATTGTTAATGAAGCGTGGAAAAAGAATAAATTCAGCTAATGGGTATATGTGTCAAATTTCAATTAGGGATATGTTGGAAAGTGAAAGAGAGAGACGCGCATACAAATTAAACCTTTGACCTTCAGAGTAAAGGGAGAAAAACCTGAGAGAGAAGGAGGATGTTCAGAGATGTTTTCCTTGCTGAATGCCGGAAAGTCTGAGCAGAAACTCTGAAGTACTGTTTTCTCTTTAATTACCACTATATAAGGAGTGACTCAAAAAAATGCCAGTTTGATTCAGCTGGTTTATTGACAGCTATATTACTGTTTGTGCTATTTACTGCATGGGGGAGATATAAAGATCGTGCGCATTTTATGGTAATGGAAGACAAAATCTTACCTACGTGAAGCCTCGGCAGAGGATATTAAAACTTATCCTTCCCTGCTTGTGAAATGCTGCTAGAAAGAACCTCCTTCTTGCTCCTCATAGGCTTTCAAACAGGCCTTAGTTGATTCAAAGTGTGATTTAATGCATAATCTGATGATCATGGTTTTTGAATGCAAATAAACAGAAGTGGGAGGGTTGCAGCAGGAGCACAGCTGAGCAAGCTGCAAGGTTCGGACACAGTCCAAGGCACCTGGGAATTGCTAGTTTACGTTTGCTTCGATACCAAAGTGAGCGATGGTTCAGATACGCAGAAGTGGGTTCATATAGGTGCTATTGCACCCCTGCATGCATGTGATTTAATATCAGTTTCTCTATTAAAACAATGTGGGTTGAATTCAGCTTGAGTTTAATAAGGCAAAATTGCTATTAAAGGCATATATGTCAGGGTTTAATTTGACTCATTTGTCTGCATGAGGAGTAAGGGTCTCTTTCCCAGAGCACTGTGGCTTGTGCAGGAACTGATAAAACCTGAACCCAGCCAAGAGTCAGCCTCCAAGAGGGAGCTGAGTCTTAAGCACTGTTGCCCTTGCAAAAGCTAACGTGCTGATGCCTTTCTGACTTGTTGACTGTTAGAGAAATGTGCTTCCCTGGACGCTTGTCCCAAGGAGTTTGGCTGCTCTCTGTACCCATAGGCCCCCATGGATGCCTGCTCACCCCTTGCCCCCAGCCCAGGGGGACACCTCAAAGTCCCTCGCCCTGGGCACCGCGTCCAGGGCAAGGCACGGGGATGCTCCCTGCCTCGCATGAGGGCGGTGAGTCAAATGCACCAAGCAGATGTTTCACAACGCTTATGTGACGGATGCAAGTTTGTGTTTCAGTTGTGGTGTTGGTGCAGCTCTTCTGCATGGTGCACACCTGAGGACAGTGCTAGGACAGACACCTCTGTGTGTGCCCTGCCAGATTCAAATGCCAGGCAGCTAATCGCTGCTCATTGCCAGACTAGCAAGGAAACAAAATCCATTTGTATTATTTCCCCCCAATCAATTAATAACTCTAAGTGCCAAAAATAGTTGAACATTTGGCCAGGAGACCATCTATAGAGATCTCTGTAGATCTCATAGTGTATTCTTGAGTTGTTGCCGTGGGTTTTCGTTTCCCACAAAAGTTCTTCATCGTGAGGCTCTCCCTTATGTTTATTTTGCCTTCCCTGATCACAAAAGCCTCTGGGTCCTTGATGGTGCAAGGCTTTCCTCTCATCTTCAGACATCTCTCCTATCATCCCAGGGAGGCCACCTGCTCTATGGGTGTATGCAGCCAATTTCAGATTTAAACACGGTACGGTGCCCTAGTTTGAATCAAATTCAATGCAGGAGGCAAGATTATACTGTTATCTGCTGTGTAATAAAACCTTGAAAGGGATGAGGGAAAGGAATATCTATATTTCGGGGATACTTCTCCTCTTCAATGTCAAGCAACCCCAGGCTCACTAGGAGGAGCCCATATGGGCCTGGAAAGACCTTGATGCCCTCTGTCCAGGTCTTTCACCTGTACGGTTTGGTTTCCATTTACAGACGTAAAGGAGATTTTTCAAACATCACAATCCCTGTATGCTGAATACTGGATTTGTAGTAAGTATATGTAAATGACTGCTATCAAAAGGGTATATTACATGGAAAATTGTGTTCCTCTTCTTCAAAAGCTTATGAAAAGACTAGAGAAATGTTGAATTTATCCTTCACTCAGAATTACTAACATTTTTCTTAGTAAATTTTTCTCTACGACAGGTAGCTCAGAAATATTGGCATGATTATTCTTAGCATTTGATAATGGAAGTATGGAAAGCAAATTATCCTGTTAAGTCATATGATATCACTTCTGTTTCATGACTGAATGATGCATGTCCCTCTAAGTAGGTAATACAGGCGTATTTTTAAATGACAAAATTTGCTTTGACAAATCCTGCAGCCTGAAAACTTAAATTCTCATTCTTCCCCTCTGGTAGTGCATATTAAAAACTGTTTTTTCCTTCTTTTGTATTTACTTTTATTCAGTAGTTAGAAAGAAAATATTTTCAGTAGAGTAGCTTCTCTGGTATAATGAACATCTACATATTTATTTCCAACTGTATTGATTGGTTTTAATAGCATAAATAGGTCACATTATGGTTATTGGATAAATATTATACTGTGGAAGCATATTTCCAGTGTTAATATTCTCATTTACAGGTTGGAGAAGAAGGAATCTTCTGTGAACCTCCTCCAATATTTACTTTCAGCTTCTGTTTAAGTGAACATTCTTGCCAGAAAACTTGTTCAATAGCATATTTGGGGAATGCAAATACAACAGGAAATCTACAACAGTGAATTCAATTACATTTCTTCATCAGGCGAAAATTCATCAAGCTCTGTGTGAAATGAAGAAAGTCAGAAATTGTCCATGTAGCTGCTTTCAGGACATAGTCACAGTCAAATCAGTTTTATCAATCTCAGATATTAAAAATCAAAATAGTTATATTTATTGGGATATCATTCGTCATTTTAATCAACAAGTGTCTCATTTTTAAATTCACAGTACATTTTAGAGTTTTTATTTGCTTTAGTGGTTTTCATAGAATAGTTTGGGTTGGAAGGGACCTTTAAAGGTCAGCAAGTCCAACCCCCCTGCTGTGGGCAGGGATATCTTCCACTAGATCAGGTTGCTCAGAGCCCCGTCCAACCTGACCTTGAATGTTTTCAGCAATGGGGCATCTACCACCTCTCTGGGCAACCTGTGCCAGTGTTTCACCACCCTCATTGTAAAAAATTTCTTCCCTACATCTAGTCTAAATCTTCCCTCTTTTAGTTTAAAACCATTCCCCCTTGTCCTGTTGCAACAGGCCCTGCTAAAAAGTTTGCCGCCATCTTTCTTATAAGCCCCCTTTAAGTACTGAAAGTCTGCAATAAGGTCTCCCCAAAGCCTTCTCTTCTCCAGGCTGAATAACCCCAACTCTCTCAGCCTTTCTTCATGGGAGAGGCGTTCCATTCCCCTCATCATTTTTGTGGCCCTCCTCTGGACCCGCTCCAACAGGTCCATGTCTTTCCTGTGCTGAGGGCTCCAGAGCTGGACGCAGCACTGCAGGTGGGGTCTCACCAGAGCAGAGAAGAGGGACAGAACCACCTCCCTCGACCTGCTGGCCATGCTGCTTTTGATGCAGCCCAGGATACGGTTGGCCTTCTGGACTGCGAGCGCACATTGCCGACTCATGTCCAGCTTCTCGTCCACCAGTACCCCCAAGTCCTTCTCAGCAGGGCTCCTCTCCCTTCCTTCATCCCCCAGCCTGTATTGATACCAGGGGTTGCCCCGACCCAGGTACAGGACCTTGCACTTGGCCTTGTTGAACCTCATGAGGTTCACATGGGCCCACTTCTCGAGCTTGTCCAGGTCCCTCTGGATGGTATCCCGTCCCTCAGGCGTGTCCACTGCACCACTCAGCTTGGTGTCATCTGCAAACTTGCTGAGGGTGCACTCGATCCCACTGTCTATGTCATTGATGAAGATACTAAATAGTACTGGTCCCAATACGGACCCCTGAGGGACACCACTCATCACCGACCTCCCTCTGGACATTGAGCTGTTGACCACTACCCTCTGGATGCATCCATCCAACCAATTCCTCATCCACCTGACAGTCCACCCATCAAATCCATACCTCTCCAGTTTAGAGAGAAGGATGTTGTGGGGGACCATGTCAAAGGCCTTACAGAGGTCCAGATAGGCAACATCGGTAGCCCTTCCCATGTCCACTGATGTAGTCATGCATCATAGAAGGCCACTAGGTTGGTCAGGCAGGACTTGCCCTTGGTGAAGCCATGCTGGCTGTCTCGAATCACTTCCCTGTCCTCCATGTGCCTTAGCATAGCTTCCAGGAGGATCTGTTCCATGATCTTCCCAGGCACAGAGGTGAGACTGACTGGCCTGTAGTTCCCCAGGTCTTCCTTTTTTCCCTTTTTAAAAATGGGGGTTATGTTTCCCCTTTTCCAGTAAGCGGGAACTTCACTGGACATAGGTGAACCATAGGAAAAGTGTAGTCATATTTTTGAACTTTTAAGACCAATCCCACAACTAATAGAGGCTTTCTTTAAAAACAAAACCCCACATAAGCTGAGGTTCTTGAGGCACTGCAATGCTCAGATACTGCAAAGGAGCTCAGATACATCTGTGGCCAGATACAGCAGGTTTGCACTGGGAAATGAGGTCCTCCAGTTTCTCATCTGGCTCATATCGCCACAGGACCTGGCATAAAGATGCAGCTAGCAAAGCAGGTGAGTGATCCAGCACTGTATTAACTCAGAGTTTCCGGAGTGGCTCCGTGGCAGGTGGGTACCGCAGAGCCTGCGATGCACCGACCCCTCCATATCCCCTCTGTTCTGCCTGCATCCGTGTTCCCCAGTCGGGAATTTGTTCCTGTTTAGGCAGATTCTTTCCAAATATGTTCAAGCTTCAGACAACTCTTTTTCCTTTCCACAAGCAGCAGAGATGATGAGCTGAGTGCTACAGGCTTAGTCCTGCCAGGCAAAGTGTTCACAACTACAATACTTCTTGTTAATATCAGCGAGGGACGTCTTGACCCAAAGCTACGTGCCATTTCTCTCTTGCTAGTGAGGATGGAGATCTGCCCTCCTTGCCAGCTATGGATTTCTTTGCTGATTAGAAACAATATCTAATGCAATATAAATCTGACATTGGGGCGGTGTCACCAGACATAGAGACATTCCTCAGTACATTAGAAGGAGGAGTTGGGTGAGTCAGAGAAGAAATTAGCCTGCTTTAATTTAGGTCTGGATATGCGCACCTCACCAAGAGTTCAGTATGCTTAGAGAGTCAGATAGATCAAATGTAGTAATTTGTTGCCAAGACAAAGGATTTAAGCACAGTGGATAAGTGTTTACATTTTACATCCCTAGCCTTGCCTCTGTTGTGCAGGTTTTAAAATTACATCAATGAGAAGAGGACGAGTATGGCTATCTTCAGGTATAAAATGGAGGGCTTAGGAAATTTAAAGGGCAGAGAAAACGAAAAGTATGAAGAGTCCTCCTACCACTCCAAGAAATTTTTCAGGACCTTTTTGCTATTTGATGCAATATGGATTTCTACAATACATTGTTAGGAGAATGTCATAAAACATAGATTAATCCTTTTGATGTGCCATTTAATGAAGTGTATGCTCTTTCATACCTGACATCAAAAAGACAACCACTGGAATTCTTCACGTATACATCAAATGAATTTTTGTGTTAATAGGTATAATCATCTAGGCAAAAGAATTCTGCTTTTATATCAACTGATTTACAGCTGATTTGATATAGACTGTCTAGTACTAGTGTTTACTCACTAGAGTAAAATGAAAATGTATGTGGAAGTTCTGCAGCCCCCGTCCATTCTGCTTCCCAATCCCAAATGAAAGGGAACAAGATCTCCCTTTCTGGAAGTTAGATTAAGTTTGTAATTTAAAGAATAAATGCCCAGTTATCTCTGGTACCAGTGAAGGGTAGTAACTAGAGGTGGTAGAGTATGATAAAGCTAATAAAGCATAGAATCATTGAATCATTAAGGTTGGAAAAGACCTCTAAGATCATCGAGTCCAACCGTCAACCCACCACCACCATGCCCACTACACCATGTCCCTAAGCGCCTCATCTACACAGTGTTAGTGTCGGGCTTATCCATTCGCTGCCCTGCCAACGCTAGTATTTCTGTAGCCCTGAAACATGTAAAGGAGAGAAGCTGATCCTGGACACTTGGAGAGAGCAGCATGGACTGAACTTATGTGTTCCACTGCTTCCACCCCCCTGAGCTTTTTCCATTCCCTGTGACTTCCCAAATGAGAATTGAGCATGGTTTATTGATGAGACATGAAATAGGTTGTGTCTTGTTTGTCAACATGTGGACACAGCAATTTGACTCCGTTTAAACACATCTCGTATTTGAACATTCAGTAACACTGCAGTTAGTCTTTTCCATTATTTGGCTATTCTGTTGGTATTTAAAAAGAAAGATCATTTTCCCAATCTGTTCTGTGCAGGGAGTAGCGCTGATGATTGGGAGAATGGCTATGCCTTAAAATACTTGATGGCTAGGCATTAAAAGACTTCATGGCTAGTGGTCACCATCAGACTGTTCACATCACAGACTGACAGGTCCAAAGCAAACCTTCATGATACCAAAAGCATACTGGTTTTACTGATAATCATATCTACAGTTTCTTTGAGCTCGAATGCACACTTTTAAACATGTCCAGCTTTCTTTTACTTATCAACATTTGTAGCTTTCGTTTTAATCAATGTCCTCCTCTTTAAAGGGTCCTACTTTTAGCAGTTCCAGCTTTTATGATTGTGTCTATAAAGTGAATGCAATTACTCTGAAAGCACTTAGCAAAAAACTTGTTAGGTGGTATGTTGAAAAGATGTTCAGCTTTTCATAACAGTTGATTTGCTTCTGCAGGTAACTATCATTTTTAAATAACAGTCACACCACAGGTATCTTGAGCAAGTTTTGACTTGCAGAACAAATTACTGCCTAGAAAGACCAGTACATTATCTGGCTCTGCTGTTAAAATGGTTTCATTTCACTTGAAACACCATGAACATATTGGTGTCTCAGTTCAAACAAGTTTTGCAACTTTTATGCCCTTGTACTGGTGCAGACAGTTGGGAGAACATGGAGAAACTTCCTTCCTTCGAAGACTTTGTTCCCATTGCCTTCAAGCAGTGTTTTTAACTGCTGGTTAGCTACAAGTGCAAGGTCATTAAGCTTTTAGTTTTTTGCACAACTTCATGGTGTTCCTTCATGGGGCTAAGTTATTTACCATCTGGCCACAGGCTTTGACTTCTTGCTAAGTTTGCTGCCATGGAGGTATTATTCTCTGCCATTTCTATGAGCTTCAGTATGATTTGAACAAGTGTCCCAGTAGATAGCAGTGTTGCCTAAAAGTGTTGGGAATTTGTATGAAGAAAGCTTTCTACTATATATTCCTAAAATTCACGCTATATCTTAAGACTATTCATTCAAACACAATACGGGCAAATTGCAGGATGTCTCCCAAAATATAAGCTGTAACAAGTATGGATTTCGACATTCATTCCTGCACATGTCTGCATTTTATCAACCCGTTCTTCTCTGTGCCACCCAGTCATTTAGTGCTTAGAGTCTAAAGACATTTTAGATGACCTGTGGAATTATTTTTTAAAAAATAACTGATGAGAGAGAAAGCTCTGTTTTGTTTCAGAAAAAAAATTAGAATTATGATCTCCAGTCTCTTTATAATGATTTGATGTGCAAAAGCTCTTTTTAAATTGTATTTCTTTCTCGTTTCCAGTAGTGGGCTCAGCTGAAGCAGTTCTTTAAAGCAAGACAGGGTAGTCCTACGTATTGTTTTGCAGATACACCATTTTTCTGAACTAAGCTGAAGGTTGGCGTGCATAAAGCTGCATGCAAGTGAGGAAGCACACCCACTAGTGCTGGTGTACAATTTGTTCCTCCTGTTATTCCAGGAAACATCACAAATAATTTTTTTTTTTTTTTAAGTATTGGAACGATAGTAATACATTTCTGTTTGTCACTAATTGGTAATCTGTAACTACAGCTTCAGGTCCTAAATTTAACTACTGCTTTCCCAAGGTGGTAACAGCAAGGGGGTATATGGCCAAGAAATGTCTTTTGAACCATGTAAGTAAATAAGGCAGATGATTGTTTAGTTATTGCTTGGGTATATGTTGCCCAATATTCTTAAGTCTAATTTCACCAAGTCCTCTCACCATGACAGTAAACTCTCTCTCTCTCTATGAAGTGTTGAGCTGAAAACTAATGCTAATCACAGTGTTCAAAGCTTTGAGCTAGAAGCCCATTCTTCCCATGGACCTTAGCCTGACAGGTGGCTTTGCAAGAGTTTTTAAATATACCTTTGAAGATTCAAAAATAGTTTTATACCAGAAGGCAAATTTACAGTAGCTTCTTCTGTGAAGCTTATCTTTCAATTGGCAATAAATAAGGTATGGCTCAGGGATTTTTTGATATGGTTTGGCCTATTTATTCTGTTATACTTGAATGGATTGCTTTAATATACTATTGAGATGAGCTCCCACTCTGGAAGGTCATTATATGGTAATGAATTATCATCTTTTCTTATCCCAGATACTGAAGCACAGCTTTCTCAGTCTGCAGTGCTATCAATAGGGGTCTGCAGTGAGAGGGCAACGGGGGAAGTGCTTCAGGCGAGGCGTTGTAATCTGTGAGGCACGGGCAGCCAGTGGACCTTTCCTTTTATCAGCGAGGCAGCTATCTCCTGGGAGGTTGCCACATCTTTATCACAGAGTAGACTTTAAAACATATCTTTTTCCTGTGACTTTCTACTTCTAACTTCATTGGGAAAGATGACATTTAAAGCTTCACATCATTTTCTATAATTTTGTTTGAGATATTTTTCTCCTCCTCTCCCCCCTTTTTTTATTTATTTTTTGATAAGCACTCTATATGAATATTCTCTGGGGCAAAGCAAATTTGAGAGAAAACCATGGGTTTGGTTTTTTTCTGGAAGATTTTATCATGTAACAACCATATAGAACTATAGTGACCTCTAGTTGAAAACTTTGTTTACCCCATGTTTCACTTTCTAAGTATAAATGAATATTCAGTGAATAAGTGGTCTAGCTTGAACTGAATTGAAAATTAAGGTGAAACTTGGGGAGCCAGATCCTTGGATTATGTATTGGTTGAAGTTTATCATTCTTCGATGTAGGTAAAATAGCTTTTATTCAATATGTGTCCTGAAGAAGACAATCTGTGATATTAAGAAATGCCAACTAATACATAGATAACTGAAGGTGAATTGTATGTGAATTCATCTTACACAAAACTCTTCAAACACTGGCAATAACACAATAATTCTGATAAATAAGCCGAAGAGCAATTACTGAGCAGTGAGATAGTTAGCTACCACCTGAAGGCATAATTCTGTAAGACAAATGCACATGGACTTTGACAACTGATAAGACGGCAATCTACACAGCAGAAAACTCTCCCCTCTTACCACTTTACAATAACATGACTTGTTTGATTATTATCATTTGTCTTTTGCATTATATGGAAAAAGTAGTTCTAGTGGAGGTAAAATACCTTAGAAATTACCTACCTTTTCTGTTTTATAAGTAAAAGCTCTTATAGCATACTTGTGTACAAAATCCTTTCTGTCTGAGAGATGAGCCACATCCCAGCTGATCCATAGGGCTCAATTTTCAAGGAGAAGGCCAAAGGAAATTTCTGTGGGTGATCTGCCTGATGTTATTACAAGACAGAAACTGAGCTGGCTGCAGAGGTCTCGCCAAAGCTGAAATTCGTCAGGTTTCTTCTGTTCTGAGTTAAACTACTGTATCTGATTTAGGAAATAGGCTGGAGGGAAAAAAAATCATGTTCAGCTCATTTAGATATCACCTATAAATATAGTTAATTTTATATAGGTTAAACATGGTTGTAAGATGCCAGGAAAATAGATGATGCATAAAACAGGTCTTCCAGAAAATAATTCTTCAGTAAATTGTACTTTTGCTCATAATGAACCTGTATATAAACTACACAATGAGGCAAGTCATGCCCATATTGAACTGTTGAGTAATGTGCCAAACCTGCTATTATTACTTCATTATTCTTGATTCACTTATTTCCTACATAATTCTATTGTTTGCTGCTTTAAAAATGTTATCTTCTGTATAAAAAAAGAAAAGTATTACTATGAGTATATACTGCACATAAACTGAGTTATTTGTATTGTCCTTCTGGTCTTACAGAATAACAGCAGGATCAAGTGTTAAAGACCCATAGGTGGTTCCCAGAGCCCACATTAGAGAATTGGTGTGATAAAGAGAGTCAAGTCTGTCGTCTACATTTTAACTTCTGCTTCCTCTTTGGTGGTGGTAAGTTTTAAAAAATATGAATATGAGATTTATTATCTAATCTAAGGAGGTGTGTGGACTGACATTCTCCATTTTCATTCTGTCTCATTGCATGAGAATGAATGAGATCTTAAGAAAGTGTCACTGGAGAGGGGAAAGGGCTGGTCCTTTGCAGTTATTCCGGGTAAGCTCAATGCATCCTGGTAGAGAGAAGCTTGATTTTCGTAATGTCATGTGGCTATTTATGTAACAAAGATTAAAGGCACACTTTAACAGATATTTGGTTTCTAAACTTGCTTATTAAAAGGAAACAATGGCTTTTTTTCCCAGGTGATATTTTAATATAATGGAAATCATCAGAATGAGCAATCATTTTTTGAGCAGGTGCTTAGCATCATTACCCTGTATTAGAAAATGTAAAGACATGATATATAAAAATGAATCTCTGGTGTCACATACTCTCTAGTAAATGAAAAATAATTTCACTCCTGTCAGTTGGGCTTAACCAACATTAAATTAGTGCAAATGAGGTCAGAATCAGGCCCTGAGACTATGCAATATATTGAAGAAGAGATAGTGTAGTGTATTATCTGTCATTAAATTAATTTTGTATTTCCCCGAACTACTCTTATTGGCATCAAGTACACTGAATGTATTTTAAATAAAAATACCAAATTACAAACCTGAGTACACTTCATTTGTGTAAGCCGTAAGTTAGAACTTGCTTTCACTGCTAGGAGTGGTATTAGCAAGGTATTTACATAAAGGAAAAATGATGATAGGATTACTAAAGAAAACAGTAGCAAAATATGCAGAGCTAGAAGACCTTACATTAAGGAACATATACTGAAAATCCTTGCCATATGTACATAGTTGACACATATAAAGTTTACACTTATAAATAGTTTCTTAGTCCCGCAGACTCTTAACAATCCTTGAAAGAACTCTGGTCTCAAACTACTAGCCATGCAATTAATTGTTTTTCTGTGGTAATTAGAAGCCTCAATACATTTTGCTGGTTTTTAATCAGAAACTGTTTCCAAATTAAGGATTCTTGTTTAGACTTTGTGCCTGTGCTTTGTGCTCCCCAAGAAATTAATCTTAATAGAAAACAAGTAAGTAAATGTACATGTACTCTGAAATCTATGTAGATTAGAAGTTAAGGTGCTTTTTCACGTGAAAAGCTGCACCCCAGATTAGTTTGACACATAAAAACGTTCCCCGTCACTTTCCCTGTCCAGAACTGCTTGGGCAAGATGGTGTTGATTGAACAACTTTTCTCTCAAAATGGGGTTTTGACTGTGTAGATACAAGTGCAGCCTCACACAAGGTTGCTTTTTCCTCGTACTCTTGTGACAAGGTGCTAGACCAATTGCTGTAATTAGGAGTTCAACACATTCTAATTTTGGAAAGCAAATAGCATTCTTAGTGCAAACCTTTACTTGGGAAAAAACCCCCACACTAAGCTATAATTCCCAGAAGTCCTTGAGAGAACATTTTAAAGCTGGCAGAGCAGAGATAAATGCAAAGAAAAGAAAACACTTTGAAAGCATGTTTCAAGCAAAACATTTCAAAGTGCTACCAATAAAAAGCCAATAAAGACTTCCATTACCACATCACTTCGCAATTGTAAATCTGTGCAAATACTTTTTCTTAAAAAAAACCACAAACACGCTCCTCTGAGGAGTCACCACCCAAGCAGTCCTAATAGCAGCTGTCTTGGAGTTCAAGAGTTTACGTGAAGAATTAAGGAAATCCTGCAACTGCTGACTCACTTCACACAAAGGTAATTGCAGATGACCTGAGCAAGGTCCCACCTTGAACAAAATGGGGAAAAGTCACAGAAATGGGCTGAGGCATGTTCTGTTTCCCAGTGTCACAGCTGGTGGGACAAAGTTAACTATGTCTTGGGTTTTAAGCCATCACCAAAAATTTAACCATTGGTGAAGGGAAGAAAACCCAGCAAAATATATGTATACCTCTTGCTAAACAGCGGAGAAAAGATGGTATCTGAAAATATGAGAAAGCAAGGCTAAAGAAAACCTGGAAAGCAGACGGAGGAAAGACCTTTCATTAAGGTAGATGCTCTGACTTTTGAAAAAGAAAGTTCAGGTCCCGTTTTGTCCTCAAATGGTGTGTGGCTGTCTGCAATGGCAAGATCTTCCAAGGAGATCAGTCAGCAATACAGAAACTACTAACTTGGGAAACCATAAATATTGTAAAAAGCATTGCTAGAGAGCATTTATTTTTCTTGTGTTCCCATGACTGATAGCATTATCTCCTCCAAGTCTACTTTTGCAGTTATACACCAGGACATTCAAGAATAGTAGAGAAAAAATGGCATCCTTCATACAAGATGCACTTTCAGGCTCTTCTAACTACCCGCATAGTAAGACTTCATCCAAGTTAAAATAGCATCCCATAAGTGAGGTCATATCAACCACGAAGTCATTCGTCTGTTATCTTAGAAAAATTATGGATTCAAAGGTACTAGTTCAGCTAGGATACTAATTGGGTATTTTGCAATCTGCTAAGTGGTAGTCTATAACCATCAGAAGATACAGTCTTCCTCTAAACCTGTAGGATCACAACAGTACTAATGGTTCTGGAACTTCTAAAGGGGGAAAAATGGGTGGATTCTGTAGATGAGTCTAGTTTCTGCATGCATTATCCAGAGACCATCTATCTTCAGGAAGATGTCTTTGCAAAGGCAAAATGAAGTTGGGATTTTCCAGGGCAGTCTAAAAGTGCTTGGAGATACTACTTCCATTAGCACACAAAAGCTGAAAAAATAAAAGCAGATGTCATAGGAAAATATTTCATGAATAAGATAGCTCTTTGCATTGCATAGCTGCACTTGGTGCTGCTTTCCAAATGCAAGTGTCTGCACAGGGTACCGAATGTTACAAATCTGTTTGTGTAATAACAGACTCCTCCCTCTTCAATATGCAGGGAAAGCGAGGTGCAAATCTCAGTTTTATGGATTTTATGACATTGAGTGCAACATTTCTAAAATCCCCGAGACAGATCTCAATTCCTTATTTCCCCAAGTAGAAGACACACTGCACCTAGAGTATTTATTGTGGGAGAGGTACTTAACCAATTGACATGCTGGATACTATGAAAGGACTTCAGAACTAGTGCTTGTTGGTTGTTGGTTGCTGCAGAAACAGGGAGAAACACCCTCTCAAATGGGAAAACAGGGAATGCTCAGGATGAAATCCCTTTGGACTTTTTGCCTCAAGGTGGGGTTTAGTATGATTGCTTTTAGGTGAAGGCAGCTGCATAATAAGGTAAATTTCCTCCCAGATTTAGAACTAGCTTGATGAAGAGAATTATTGATTACTGATGAAATGCTAATACCAGGCTAAATGTAATTTATTCAAGAGGTAGCTATGCCATTAGTGAACAGAAACATTACTATACCTGAAATTTACAGGAGAATATAAAAAGTAAAGCTCATGCTCAGGATGGTTTTACAAGTTATTTGAAGATAATTTTTAGTCAAAATAGTAGATGAAAATTCTGGGATTCCATTTTTAATATTGAAGTCTGTATTTGGTCAGAATATAGGGAAGAATTAGCATCGCAAACAGATCGTTTACTGATCAAACTGCCGCAGGTGTGGGGCCATGGAGAGCAGGGCCATCTGCTGAGCCCGGGGCAGGGGTTTGGGTGCACTCCCCGGGTTGGCACCAGGGAGCCCTGGGATGGAACTGGGAACCCAAGAACAGCCCCAGGACGTGAGCTGTGCGGGGGGAGTAAGTCAGCCTTGAAAGGGAGAGAAGAGCAGAAAAGCAACTGACTTGCTGTCAGTGTGTTTTTTAGGGGAAATTTGCAGGTTTTGTGAGAACCACAAAACAGTCATATGGAGCTCAAAATGGTCGAGGAACTTGAGGCAGCAAAGACAACACTTCTCTGTGGCACTAAAACTTGGCATGGAAATTTTTGCAGATGACTTTTACCTCTCTGAAAATAAAGGCTGGTAATGAAACTGTGGACATGAGCTTAATGATCCCAGTGTGAAAGGGCTCCTATAAAATGATTTCTCCTTTTGCTGGCTGCTTCTAACCAACACTTTACAAACACATAAACAATTTACAGCAACAAAGGGCTTTTTTTCCCTGACCCAAATGTAATAATTGCTTCATTTAGTTTATGGTTCTGCTTTTGGAAAAAAAAAAAATATCGATGATGATCAGAGCAGAGGACATGTGGAGCCAAAGGAGATAAGTGACAGATGGTCACTGAATGACCACGCAAAGTCATAACATCAGAGATCCTGGAAAGGACTCTGGTCCGGGGAACGAGTAGCATGGCGCAATTTCCAAAACTTAAGTAGGTACTTTTGAAACATAACTCTAACATCACTCTGAAGTATTTTTAAAACTCCTCAATATTGTGCCTGCGGGGGAAGCTATTTTTTTGTGTTGGCGGTGATTTCAGGAATGAATTTTGGCAACCTCAGCTGAGTTGCTTCACTGCACAGTACATGGTAGTGTTCATTATGATTATATCAAATACTATCCATTCTGTGCAGAATTAAATTTGATCTAATTTTGAAATGAATTCAAACTGCTTAATACCCAGGTGCGTTCTGGAACCAGATTTTTCTTGGTAATTAGTCCACCACTCCTTGATGGTTAATTTTTAAAATTTTGTACAAAACTCTTATTGCATTTTACATTACTGCTTTTCAAATGGAAAATATTTAACAGCACAATAAATGGGTCTTCTATTCTATTTTTTTTGTTAGAGGCCAAGAAACCACAACAATGGACCACAAAGATCCCCGAGCTGGCTCAGTGCTTTGCTCCTGAAGAAGCAGAATACCTTTCCAATCTCCAGGGCTGAAGCTCTGGAGAGTTTTGTGTGTTAAAAGTTTCTAATCTTTTATTCTGCTTTACTTATCCGGCAATACATATTCATGAGGAAGGTCATTATAGCAGCACCCAGTAGTGTGGCTCCAGTTTCGAGCAGTGGCACTCAACGCTTAACAGCCAAACTCACAGAAGAGCATTGCAGAACTGAACACCGAGGTAGTTAGAAGAAAGCAATTTTCTGAAACCTAATGAAACCAAAAAAGTTTTCACTTACATTATTGGGTTACCAGGGGGAAAAGAGATTTCTAACTTATTTGAGTCTGTCTTCCTACAGATTTTAAAATGCCATTTTGCCTTGAGAGTGCTCTGGCGGGGGTGCTGCATAATGTATTTTTCAGATGCGAAAGGAGTGCTGCACAGGACGAGCGAGGATGGTGGGCTGAACGTTATGGATTCAAATAGTCTGGTTGCTGAATTTCAGAGAAGAGTGGGCTGAAAAACATTGCAAGGATCAGGTTTGTTCTGCTACAGCTGGGACCTGTGACTGCTCGAGATCTTGACAACAGACTTGATGACACCAAAAAACTCTTGGTATTGTCGTGGTTTAACCCAGCAGGCAGCCAAATACCACGCAGCCACTTGCTCATTCCCCCCCTCCCTGGTGGGACAGGGAGAGAATCAGAAGGGTAAGAGTGAAAAAACACTCGTGGACTGAGATAAAGACAGTTTAATAGAACAGAAAAGGGATAATAATAATAATAATAATAGAATATACAAAATGAGTGATGCACAATGCAATCGCTCACCACCCATGCTGACCGACAACCAAGTAGCAATTGCTACTTCCTGGCTCACGCCTACCATTCATATACTGAGCATGACGTCACATGGTATGGAATACCCTGTTGGCCAGCTGGGCTGGCTGTCCTGGCTGTGCTCCCTCCTCCCAGTCTAGCTTGGTAGCAAAGGATAGTTGTCCTTGACAAGGTACTTAGCAACAACTGAAAACATCAGTGTGTTATCAACATTCTTCTCATACTAAATCCAAAACACAGCACTAGGAAGAAATTTAACTCTATCCCAGCCGAAACCAGGACAGGTATAAAACAAACTAATCACCAAGTGAGCTTGGGGTAACAATTAGATGCAGAACTGAGAATTTAGGGGAAGGTCCTGGAGTCTCCCTCAGACTGCCTGAGCTCGAAGGAGCTCTGCATGTCCTGGAGTAATCCCAAACCTGTTCACTGGTCCCAAATGTGAGCACATACAAATGCAATGTTAGGGCATCCCTCCTGCAAACTCCATTTCTCAAATACCTGAAAACCCAGCCGCCTTTGAGTACCCTGCCTCACATCAGTCTATTTCTACTTTCAGTACAGTATAAAACTATTTTTCAAGTGATTTATAGTTTCATGATAATAAAACTGTATGCAGATTACTTAAAGACTAATATATGCTAGCTAAAATGTTGCTAGCATTCAAATATGTATATTTGTTAATATTTCCCAAATTGAGCATTCAATTCAAATTGCTGCCTATATCAATGTCAACACATGTCGATGTGTATTGCACGCTCAGCAAGTTTGCAGATGACACCAAGCTGAGTGATGCGGTAGACGTGCCTGAGGGACGGGATGCCATCCAGAGGGACCTGGACAAGCTCGAGAAGTGGGCCCATGTGAACCTCATGAGGTTCAACAAGGCCAAGTGCAAGGTCCTGTACCTGGGTCGGGGCAACCCCTGGTATCAATACAGGCTGGGGGATGAAGGAAGGGAGAGGAGCCCTGCTGAGAAGGACTTGGGGGTACTGGTGGACGAGAAGCTGGACATGAGTCGGCAATGTGCGCTCGCAGCCCAGAGGCCAACCGTATCCTGGGCTGCATCAAAAGAAGCGTGGTCAGCAGGTCAAGGGAGGCGATTCTGGCCCTCTTCTCTGCTCTGGTGAGACCCCACCTGCAGTACTGTGTCCAGCTCTGGAGCCCTCAGCACAGGAAAGACATGGACCTGTTAGAGCGGGTCCGGAGGAGGGCCACAAAAATGATGAGGGTGATGGAACGCCTCTCCTATGAAGAAAGGCTGAGAGGGTTGGGGTTGTTCAGCCTGGAGAAGAGAAGGCTCTGGGGAGACCTTATTGCAGACTTTCAGTACTTAAAGGGGGCTTATAGGAAAGATGGCGGCAAACTTTTTAGCAGGGCCTGTTGCAACAGGACAAGGGGGAATGGTTTTAAACTAAAAGAGGGTAGATTTAGACTAGATGTAGGGAAGAAATTTTTTACAATGAGGGTGGTGAAACACTGGCACAGGTTGCCCAGAGAGGTGGTAGATGCCCCATTGCTGAAAACATTCAAGGTCAGGTTGGACGGGGCTCTGAGCAACCTGATCTAGTTGAAGATATCCCTGCCCACAGCAGGGGGGTTGGACTAGATGACCTTTAAAGGTCCCTTCCAACCCAAACTATTCTATGATTCTATTCTATGATATAAGTGTGCATGTGTTTGGATGAGCATGTGGCAGTAAATATAATATATAACCAACGTATTTCTATATCATGAACTGGATATTACTTTCTTATAAACTGTGTTTTGCCAGAGCATTAACACAGCAAGACAAAGTGAAGCATTCCTATCCCTCAGCTGAGTATACCCCTCTTTCTCTCTAGTCTTTGGTCGCTGACTTTATCTCCTTTTCTCTTTCATATTCTGCAGGTGTGACCTTGATTGCAACCTGCAGCATGGAGGAGGAAGGCCATTTCCACCCATTTTTATGTATTTATGCCTTGACAGGAGGAACGTGAGAGGCTGGTGCCATAATGCATTTTCTGCAGGTGACTACAGAAGGAAGTGAAAAGAAAAAAATCTCAAAGTGGCAATGAGTCCCTTATATACAGTCTGGGGCTGCTAGGGTTTAAACAGAGATCACATTCCTGCTGCCTTTCTGGCAGCTTCTGCTGACCTGGCAGCTTCTGGAGGAATTCTGCCTCTTGTCGGTACTCATCTCTCATTTTGGGACGGGGGGATAAATTCTGGGTCCTGAGTGTTTTTCGCTTTCTTTAGCATCAGCTTTTATCTTCACTGTTCTGTGGGACTGGCTGTCTCTGCACTGCAGTCAGCGTCCCCCACTTTTTTATTTCAGTGATTACAAGGTAAGATTTCATTGCATCCTTATCACCGCTGTGATCCTGGAGATGGCTTCTGTACCTTCCCTGCACTTATCTGTATTCTGCCCATGATATTGATCTGAAAAATTGTTTCTTCTCCTCTGAACGTCACCTTCCCTGCTCTTGAGTCTATGCCAAGTGACTGTGTCTGACACATCCTCTCTTGGGCTCCCTGCCTGTCCCTGGCATTGGCTGGCTCACCGCAGGGATAACTGAAGTGCATCTGGAGGTCTCGCACCAGCACCATGGAGCCGTGTCCATGCTGCAAACCCCACGCTTGTCCCTGGCAAACTTTGGGCTGCAAAACTCAGAGCCACCCCTGCATGTACCCCCGGCAGGGCTGCCAGGCCTGGGGAGCTCCTTCAGGTCCAGCTGGCCCCACACTGGTGTGATGCAGAGGGTGATTTTACATAATTGCTCATTCCTGCTATTTGCAGCACTTTTGTAGCCAGAAAATGGCCTTCTCTTTCCAGTGGTTTTAAAATGGCAACTTAGTTTCAGGTTTTTTTGAAGGAAGAAGTGATTTTCCACAGCTGAGATAGCTTTTATCAGAATATTCTTAATATTAAACAAAGATGCCATTCAATGAGTTAAAACCACCACTCTCTAGAGACTATTAAAAATTCAGTAACCTTGGCAACAAAATAAAAAGCAATACTGGTTTAGTTGTTTGAAATGAGGAACATACACCCTTACGTGTATGAACATATTGTTTACAGATTGGTTTGAGTTGTTTTTATTTTCATAGTCATATGGCTCAATCCTACATTTCCTCCTCTTACTTCCTTAAACATTCCGGTATTAGAAAATACCATTTTTTCTTCATATAAAACCTGTCCTACATCACAGAACATAGTCTGATCAGGAAAAAACCAATCTTCTCTCTGAAACAGAACCAGAAAGTGTCCAGAAAGTGGTGCAGGAGTCTATAGACACTCTTTGTCTACTGACTATAAACAGAAAATAAAAATATGCACTCAGGTAATTTTTCAAGGCAAACTGAGTAGTCACTCATGATTATTTTCATATCAAATCTTTTAGAGAGTGTATAAATTTGCTCTGTTCCAGTTGGTGCTTTTCAGAAGTCTAGATTTGCATTTAAAAAGGCTAAAAAGTGTATGAAGAGGTAGGCTGTATGTATTCCAGGTTAGGAATCAAGAACAGAAATATTCCCTTCAAGGCTGAAGTCTGGTATAACTCCAGACTGAGCTGTGTGTTAGGAGACAAGTTGGTAAGTTTGAGCAGTGCTCCTAAACATGGAAATGTCTGGGAATAGCAGGAAAAGACTGGATGGCCATGTGCCCCACCGCCCAGCATCACAGAGGTCGCTGGTGCTCTGCACCTCTGCAGGGCTTTGCAATTGAAAATTGTTCTTATATTTGGCTGCCTGAGTTTTTGTGTGTGCATTTGCTTTTGCAAATTATACCAAAGTATTTCCCTCATTCATTTAAGGGGCTTGAAGCAGTAAGTTCAGGCCATCTAACAGCAAACTGCAAAAAGTGCTGTATGGGTTTTTTTTTTTAAGTTTGTGAAATAATTTGTTTCCCCAAGCTAGTGATAATATGGATTTGGAGCATAGCTTTCCCAGATTTATTTAATAAAAGGTTACCATTTTTCTTCTAGCAGAAGCAAGCAGACAAAAGGAAGCTATTCTCCTCTATACAATAGAAGGTAGGATTATAGAATAAACGCAAGGGAGATAAGAAAGGTGAATCAATTTAAATGACCTTTATTCAAGCTTCATTGAAACAAATGAATAAGAGGATTTATCCCCCAGAAAATAAAGCGGAAATAAGAAAATAATGACTAAATAGCAAACTAAAGGAAAAATTCTAATTATATTGAAAGAGATTTCCAGGGTTTCTTAGTTTAAAATTAAAAATAACTAAGAGTATGTTAAAACATGTATAAAATAAAGCTGAGCAAACCTAATAAAACCACTTGGGTAGCTAAGCTGGGAGCAGGATATAGTGCAGTGCTTGCAGCTGAGAAATGGCTTTGCCTGTTTGCACCATTAACCTTCTAAAATTTAGTCCTCCTACCTTATGGATCAACTGTTTTAGAGATTAATTGGCTCTCTAATCCTGTGAAATCCTGTTTTCATATTTCTCACATAGGACAGGACCCTAAATATTCCATTGCGGAGCTCGGCAAAAAAGCAAATAAGTGGGGTTTTAATGGAGTCACAAACAATAGGCATGGGGATCAAGGCTCAGAGTGTCGGGTAAACCTTATCATTGTGCATGGGATCCTCAGCCTGACATTTCATTGCCTGGTTGTGCAAAGCAGAGCATCCTTGAGGCAAGTTTCAAGTGTACAAATACTTGCTCCCCAGCCCAGGTGGGGAGCCTGCAGTGCGCGCCTGGGCACACCAACGCCCCTTGCAGCTCCTGGGCACGTGCCCGGAGCCTTTGCTGCTTGCAGCCAGCTGAACACTGCTTCTAAGCACGCTGAACATCATCTGCCTTGCAACGATGGGCAGAATTTGATGCGTTTTTTTCCAAAAGTATTTTTTTCATATGTTTAAAAAAATCCCTTTAATTTAATAAACTGCATATGCAGTTCTTCCGGTGCCTTTTTTTTGTTTGTTTAGCTTAAAACTTACATCTTTGCCTCTTTTTGATATGGCAATCAACCAACTAAAACCATTAATTACATGGTGATAAATTTCTGCCAGTGCACTGATCCTAGGGTAATAGATTTAAGCAAAGTGATGGAATTTGGCAGCTTTCCTTTCCTAGCAAGATTGTCAGTTTCTCCTAAATCCATCGATCCAGTGAGACAGTAATTAGTTAATTTAATGAGAAACAAAGGATTTTAGCCTGCAGAATTTATAGTACTAACAAGACAGATTATTATTGGAAGCTATTTCCAATAAAAATACTTCAATCAGCCGACAAGAATATTGCCCCTTGATTAAAAAAATGGAGCATCGTTTATCGTTATCACCACAGGGTTAGGCTAATGCTAGAAAATATCCTACGCTTACATTGGTGTTGGCTATAGTTACAGAGTGCCTGTTTTGTTTTAAGAGCATTAATATGAATCACCTTTGTGAACATCTTTGTAGCATGCAACCAGTGTATGGATGGCTTTGGTTCTTCTCGTTAATTATTGAAGTATTGGTTTCATCTGAAGGGTTCAGCACAAGCTGAACGTACAGGAAAACTATGTTGAACTTGCATGATGCTGGAGACTGTCTTTGCCATACGTCTAAGCACAATTATTTGTTCTGAAGAGACATCCTAAGCCTGGCATTTAATTTAACTCTACAGAGATGTAACAACTCTGCTGGTAGCAGAAACAAGCAAAGAAACAAGAACTGCTCATCAGAGGAGCAGACCAAATAAAGCCAACCAGAAGCCAACTAAATGAAAAAGGCAGCCCATGAGCCTCTGTTCATTCACTTGTGCTGTGCAGGGGCAGGTATAAAAGCATCTGAGACAGACAGACAGACACATACCGCTCACCCCCTGGCCCAGATTTTGACTGTGCAAGGGACGTCTGGTAAGCAAACATACTCTGCGGAGAAGTGTCTCCTGGCAGTAGCCAAGAGGTATAAGGCTGTCTCCACACTGTTTGAATTATTGGAGTCACTCATACCGAGTGACTCTGGTCTTTGCTTTTGCAGACTGTGCTTGCAGCACGTTTTAACCACGAGCTGTGAGCAAAGATGCTATGGCAAGGGGTAATATTGCTCTTCTCTGGAATTGTCTCTAATTCTGGCTTTCACCACAAATTTCACAGCTCCTTCTGCGGGTGATACTGCTTATTCTCCAGCACCCGTTTTGCAAATAGTCGGAACACTTCAGATGGCTTTAAGGAAGAAATGTGAAGATGAGAGATATTTTGTGGCAAAACTTTTCTTATAATATAAATATGTAGAGGGGCACGAACTACCTGAGGTGTTTATTTAAAAGCATCTTCAATTTACAGCCAGCTCCAGAATCACTGCATAATATCCCCATCATACAAGTAGTAAGTCAGTTTACACATAAATATAACAAGTTTGTCTCTTGTATTTCTCTTTGCTTACATAAAATAGACATTTGAGTATAAAAATATTGTGATTAATTTGGGGAATTAGTTGGCTGAGTATTTAAACAATTCCCCTACCAGAAAAATAAGAACTGTTTAACTAAAAGAAGAGTCAATGTCTTCTCTAAGGATGCTCTAAAAGATTATTTAAATCTTATAAATATTTAAAGGCCTGCGCAGAAGCTAATGGATTTTTAAGGAAAAACAAAACAACAATGTGTTTATGAGAAACAGCATCTTATCTTCTACTAAACCAATTAAATAGAAAAGTAAATCCTATGTTGTGACTGTGTTTTGAAAATTACCTCCGTTGAACTAGATTGTATCTCTGCTGAGATACAGTTGGGATTTTGTTGAAAATAACGTGGACATATTTCAGCTTAAACAGGTAAAGCTGCTGCTATAGGAGCATCGCACGGCCTTAAAGAACCAATGCAAAGATGTGTGTTTCTCATCCTTCCCTTTCTTTGCTACAAATAAAAGGCCCTGGTCAGTATCTGATTCCTATGCTCATTTTAAATTGTGATTTGCCTGAAGACAAGACCTTCATGGTCTAAAAGAGCGGGCATGATGTTTCTGAGGGGGTTAAAAAAGAAATTTAAATCTCATTAACTTTGTTACTGAAACTACTCAGTGCAATCATTTCTTTCTTCCTGACGCTGGTGACTGAGTGCGTGCTTAAGCGCATGTTTACACAAATACTTGTGCATTTGAAGGTGAGCACATACTCAAGCGTGTGGGGTGGTGTTTGGTTAGATAGGTCCTCACACGGTGTATCTTGGCCACTTGTGAGGAAAGCTCCCCCATTTCTACAAAATCTCAGCTTTCACAGAAACAAAATGAACCCAAACACCTTCCACTTTTATGCTTTTTGGGTAAACAAACACCTATTTCATTATGGCTCTGTGTGATAAAAGCGCATTTTCCACTTGGTAATTAAGCTTGATCACGAAGACAAAAACATCATTTGCACATATTTTGAAGACAAAATAGTAGTCAGATTTCATTTACTTCAATACAAAACTGGTGTGCACCATGCCAACTGAGAGGAGAAAAAAGTCCTTGTTACCGTAACCCTTGAACCTGTAGAATGTTTAAGGTGATGCGAGTGGTGTGGTTTTTTGTGTTTGTTTTTTTTTTTTTTTAATGCTCTGCTTTATTCTCACTGAACGAGTTGACAAATGTTAAGATGAAGCCTCAGCTGAAGGAGATTCTGCAGAAATACTGTCCCCCTAGCAACACCGTTACTATGCACAAGGAGTACATAAAACCTTATTCCCCTAAAAGACTGCATTTGAGAAGGAAATAAAATGTATTTTATTTTTAAATAAAGATAAGGTGCTTGCAAATGTTTCACGTACCTCTAAATATACTGTAAGCACAATTTGAATAGAAGCAGGATTCATAATATGAACTCAGAATAAAGACTGCGGTATGGAAGCAGATAACTAGTGGAACCACAGATACAGATCTTTTCTGTGAAAAGCGTGTTTCCACCATTATGCGTTGGGAGAAACAGAGCATTTGATTTTGATTCCAGAGAAATAGAAGTAAAGAGGACAATAGCAGCCACAAAGGGTAGCTGCTATAATAATAGGAGAGGGCATGTGAATGGGAAAGGCTTGTGGCAGCCTGGTTATCGCCTAGAAGAGGCCTAGACCCTGCAAAAAGAGATGGTTCACAAAAGACAGTCCTGCAAGAAAGCAAAGTGAATAGGAGAGCAAAATGAATCTTTTCAGTGGCTGGATGAAGGATGCGCTCAGAATAATGTAACTCTAGAAATAAATCCTCTTTCACCTCTCTCAGAAGTTTACTTAGGAACCACAGCTTACAGCGTATTAATGATCGCAGTGAGTTAGTGTTGGTGCAGTTTACAATTGACTAGCAAGAAGCATCCAGCATTTAAAAAAATTCTGCTGTATCCTCCAAACTGTTGCTAAGGAAGAATCGTATCACCAGGAATCTCTAAGCAAATTCTTTGAATACGTTGCTTCTAGTGATTGTATATCTTCCCTTTATCGACCAAAGTGTTTGTGAATTGCTGTACGCTGCAGTGCACGTCTGTCACCTTGCTTATAAAAACAGCTTCAGTAAGATGCATAGGGTTATATCCTTATACATCTGGTCACCAGAAACAAAGGGTTTCTTTCTGTTCCAGCAGCACAAATGCACACAAAAAGCAGACTGGACTGCTGAGAACATAACTATGGGTCTCCCATGCTGTGAAAACTCGGCTGATATCCTGGGAAGAGGGACCCAAGCTCTGCCGCGCTCACAGGCTCTCGGGCGCCCCGTTGCCATGAAGCTGGCAGGGCTCTGGCACTGACCGGCGGTGCACAGCGGGTTGTTTTGATACTCAGAAATGGCCATTTTGCACCCTTGCCCCCCGAGGAAGCAGGGGTCCAAGTCCAAAATAGCTGTACTGTACGACCCCGGCACTGCGGTGCCTGCTGCTGCCACTCCCCGCCGGGGACACGTACCCGACAGGCTCACCAGCTTCTGCCGCGTCCCGGCAGCTCAGCCCCACTGCAGAGCGACAGAAGGCAGACGAACGAGCCTTAGGGAAAATGGTTTTTTCCCCTCTAAAAAACATTTCCAGCAATAACCTCTCTGTAGCCTGTTTTACTTTCCCAGCTGAGCAGACCCAGTGCAGGTGCAACCCAATGGAATTCTTTTGATTTTGTACACCCACGTTCACGATGAGTCGCTCTAAAACGGCATTGTTCGCGCTTGCGACAGAGGTTACCAATTATACGGCGTGTCTTACATGGTGACTGTTTACAAGAAAATTACATTGTTTATATATTTTTGCTGCAGTTAACAAATTATCTTAAATGTCAAGTTGCTTGATACAGAAATAAGGGAGTTTACTGTATGCTTTAAAGCACTACAATTGTTGCTAAATTGCATTCAGTACAGAATTATAGACATTTAAACATCATTCGGAAGGAAAATACTTTCCCAAGGGATTCATCTGACATCATAACTATGAAAGTGAAGGCTTAGCAATTTATAAATGTCAGCAGAACAAAACCACCCCAACTTCTGAGCACGATTAGTCACGTGCAGTTAACGGTTTAACTAACAGTTGCACTGTACTGCTATTGATTTCTTATTGCTTTCCTGAAATTAATTTGATAGCTGTTCATTTATCACTAATGGTGCTGTGAGCCTTTAGAGGTGCTTGGGAGTATGGAGTATCAGCTCACGGACTGGACCCAGCGGTTTGTGGCCTAATGATGAAAAGTGAGCCACATCTGTCATTCTGCATGTAAGAGCCATCCATAACTGTCATCCTTGTCCTCACTGCTGTCTTCTCTGTCACCCTGGCAGCACATTTTATCAGCGAGGGCCATTAGGCACTTAAAAAATCAGTGTTTTCTGTTTTCATACAGAGGTGCTGCCAGTCAGGAGGGGCTGTGGCTGGCTTGCAGGCGCAGTTCGGGGCAGCGATGAGCCGGCAGCCGTGCCAGCACCCGCTCCTCTGCTCAGCCACTGCTGGGTGGCAGGAGCATCAGCGCAGCAAGTCCATCTCTCTCAGCTCCACAGGCAGGTTGGTGAATCCCAACAGCTTCAGATAACACCCACCACCTCAGGAGTTTGTTGGTGGTACGCTTGTCTCACACTGACCAGCGCCTTTTCTCCTCAAGGCTGACTCACTGCCTGGGAAGATTTTCGGATCCATCTGGAAACCTGCCATACCACGGGGCTGTATGTACTGCTGCCACTTCCCCTCGCTCTCCTAGTAGTCTTCCCTAAGCAATCCAGCTCTGGTGAGCAGAAGTGCCACATTTCAACACCCTTGTTTTCCTCCTGGAGTTCCCTTGGCTCACATAATGTACATGAGAAGTTACGGCCTCCTGGTCTGCTCACGATCCCCACGCAGTACCCAAACCTGAGTGCATCGTGGTGAACTGCCCTTTGTGTCCAACCGCTGCTTATTTGGGAAGGTGCCGCCAGGACTTCACTTTGGATCAAAGGTTTGGGTAAAGGAACCCAGTTTTTCAGGATCAGAAGGACAGAATATCCCTCCAATGAGATCTGCAGTTTGCCTTTGTTGATCTGGCCAAGCTCCGGAGGAGAAGCGGTCCACCAGCACGGCTATTCACAACGGGAGCGACTGGGCCGCAGCTTCTCAGCAGACCTCCATCGCAGGTCAAAGGCAAAAGGCCAGAACACCATGCCTGACACTTTGCTTCCTGACACTGCGGTGCTGTATTTCAGCAGATTGGGAGTATGGTCTGTTCCACAAGGTAACGTTGTGTCAGTACGTGGTCCTTCTGATACAAATCCTTGTTTTTTCTGGAGTTACAATGGTAAATCATAAACATTTGCTCTGGTCTTAGTAACGAGTATCAGTCCAAAATTTCAGAAGTGCCTCATTAGTGCTCTTGTCTGTATTCACCCTATTTAAACGGAGTAGTGAACAGGGGATGGACAATTCACACAAAATTGCACAAGCAAACCATAACCCATCACTGTATCATACTTTGTACTTTCCAAGCCAATAGTGTCTTTCTGTACCTATCCCGCAGCAGCTCCCCAGTCAGTGCAGAGGGAGCTTTACTATTAATTATGATGATAATGTAGTATGATTTGCATTTGCTTCATACATATTACATATTTCACATGGATAATAAGGGAAACAGTATAAATACCCAAAAAAAAGGCATAATGGGTTATAATACCTAGACAGGTATTCCAGAAAGAGAAAGAAAAACATAATTGTTGAGAAGTATTTTGGGGAAATCTGAAGCAAACAGAATCTTAACAAATCTGACTGTGGAAACAGGAATTAGAACAGCCCCAAGAAGAGTGTTGTTTCCATGTATTTTCTCCCAACTAACTTGCATTTTAGAAGATGAACATTCTATGCAGGCTGACATTAAAAATGAGATTAAATAAAAAGAAGAGAAAGGAGAAAGGAGGAAGAATGTTCAAAATGAGGAAAAGGTGAAAGAAATACATGCATTAAAAATGCTAAATTGGCACTGAAGTAACAGTGACAGGAGTATGATAGCTAAATTGAAGGATTTTTTTTCCCAACAACAGAATCAGTTCAAGCATGTTTCACTGTGTCTTCTTATTTACATTAAAATGTATTTGATCATTACAGGCTAGGAAAAATGACAGCAACAATTTTTCTTCAGCTAGCGGGACAGTCAGTGCTTATGAAGGAAGATTGGTCTATAGCAACCCAAAGTCCCCAAACAGCTGATGCCAACTTGCTGGTCCCAGTCAAGTCCTGCACTCTATGTGCCTTTTCTACAAAGTGAAGATTGTATCTGTTATAGTTGTGATGAGTAATTAGCTCATAACTTCAAAGGGCTTAAATAACAGAAGTGCCACGTCAGGGATACATACTGTTTCTATGGAGGAAGGAGAAGTCTCATGCTTCAAAGTCTTTAAAACAGGAACCCCACCATTTTAAAGCATTAGGGTAAGGAAGGCTGCTGTTTTCTAGCTTCTCTTTGAGCTTTTTATATGGGATACCATCTCATATATCAGATAGCATTTCATTATCTTTCATGGTAATGCTCGAGTCATATATCATATTTTCTAATAAATCTTAGATTTGCCAGCCTAGCAGAGTATCAATAACATTACCTTCCAAAATACTGCTTTCAGCATTGGATACACAGGGCTACATCTTTCACATGGGGTTTTCTTGCAGTTTATCAAAATGAAACATGACATCCACTGTAAATGATATTCCCATTTAGTGCTTAATGATACATCTGCTTCCCATCATTCACAAATTCTTATGGTTTGCTAAACAGATATTTTGTTTAGTGACAACCTGTATGCCAAACTGAAGGTTTCAGCCTATCAGCAATGGAAGCTGCTGTAATTATGGGTTGGGTCTACAAGCTAAAATGGCTTAGTTATCACAATAGAAAAAAGAGTTTACAAATACTGGATTTAACACTGCACTGACTTCTGGAAAAAAGATCAGTTTTAAAATTCGAAGTGCCATCAAGTACTGTTATTGCTTTCTACTTAAAAGGGGAAAAATGGTGCTCTATCAACAGTATCTTGACCCAGAAGCTACCACTATTGGGATGGGAAATGTAAGAAAGAACATAATAATATCTTTTTGTTAGCTTCTGGTGTACTTGATAAGCCATGTGGACACATTCAGAATTTCATGGGACTCAGGGACAAAAGAGCATAGAAAAGCATATTCCGCCAGTCGCCCAAACCTGTGTCCTATTTAGCAGTCTCTAGGCTGGGTAGCACCCTCTACTGTTCAATATGCAACTCAACAGGGTTAAGTACCGGAGATTTCGTTTCCAAGTGTTTTTTGATGGCAGAACATGCAAATTACAGTAGACCTACAGCAAAGTAATTTTTGAAAGTTAAGCCATGAAAAAAAAGGCCAAATGCAGTTTATTCATTTCTGTCTAAATTAACTTTATATTTTCTTCTTTTTTTTTTTTTCTCTCTTAGACTCTAGGCTTTTCTAAAGAAATTTTCTGAATTTTGGCAGAATCAGTGGGAGTCTCAGTGGTGTAAATTTGCTCTTAACTCCACCGAGGCAATAATCTTGAAGGAATTAAGTGTACATGCTTTTGTTGTCATGCATACTTAGTAAAAAAAACACAGTTAGCTTGTGGTTGTCCTGACTGTACATCCAAGACACATCGCTTATCTTGTTATGCCTCATATAAGTGGCTGTTGTATTGCTTTCAAAATAATTCATGGAAATTTTGATTCTATTTACACTAAGCTGACTCTCTGAAAAAGTGAGACCTAAACTTGTGAAAGTGAAGAAAAAGAATAATTATTTTTCCTGATTTCCGTTATTTTCTAAGGCAATCAAATCCTTGTTTGATCAAATAAAAAAGAATAGTACATAGGTCCATCTTTAAAATATGCTTTTCACACACTATACATATAACACAGCTTTACATCATGATAAATAGGATGATTTCTATAAACTGACAATACGAGATTTCTATATAATTAGTATAAATTGTTAGCATAGCTAAATGATGATTTCAAAAAGAATCTCAATGGTAGAAGTTCATGCCCTGACCTAAAATGGACTAAGTCTCATGGCCATGGTTACTTTGATCAGCCGTAGATTAAAAAGCCAAGCTGTATCTGATCCAGTTTCGGCATCAAGCCACTAAATCTGCTCAGTCTGAGTTTAAAAGATCAGCAATTAGAAGCCTTTTTTTAATGTTCATTTCAGAACCATCTGTCCTCATCCTGAGCTTGTCCCCGGAGATCACATGTCCATAATTTCGGGACAGAGCTCAAGGAAAGTTGCCCCTTCCCTGACAAACGTTTCTTCCCTGACAAAAGTCTGCAAACCACAAATAACCCAAAGTTAATTTCCATTTCCATTTTTAGCATCAAACCTCCTGCAGCCAGGCCTCACTTGATATCACTAATTTTAGAGCTGCTTCACATAGTAGCAAATTATCCATGCCATTATTCACTTACCTTTATTAAAAAGTTATGATTTGATATCCCCAAAGTGGCTGTAGATGATTATAATGATTTTAGGGTCAGGAATGGACGTGGTCAATACTGTAACCATGTCTGAGGCCCCTTGGTCTACTCCAACAACGACGACAATTTATTTACAGACAACGGGCATCTACAACTCCAGAAAAGAAGATGTACTAAGGGAAACGAATGTGTGCAGAGGGAGAAATCTCCATTTTTATCTCTGGAGAGAAGTTCTCCCAAGCTTTCGACCAGGCTGGTGTGGGGGGGGTGGCCATTGCCTCCTTTCTCCATTCCACACACGCTGAAGCTCAAACTCGGGAGCAGATGGCTCTCTGGCCGTCACTCAGAAACCTCACCCGCGCACTTCTCTTGCAATGCATTGAGCTGTTAGAGGTTGAACATAATCCCGAGCGTCCCAGGGATGTGGCCTTGTCAAAATAAAGTTGACCTCTAAATGACACTCCAAATACTAAGACATCTGAGGTGCTACTGAGAGAAGGCAGAAAGCTGACTTAATGTGAGCCTTTCACCTGAGTTTCAAGCCTTTGCCATGCTCACATCAGGTTAAAGGAAGAATAAGAGGCAAATCATTTTTTTTTATCTCACCTGTCACTCAGTATATTTCCTCCTAAGTAAGTTGATAGCTCAAGAGATACGCCCCAGGTACCATTTTTTGGCACCTGTGCCAAAGGAGAAAGTGGCAATCCATTATTCTGTAAGGTAGTTCAATATTTAACAAGAAATTTATTTAAAAAAAAAAAAACAAACCCTTTTCTAAGTGAAAACTCTAGTCATTTGAGAAGAACATATCTAAGCCCTTACCTAAAGTCTCGTGATGCAAACTTCTCTTTCTGCCACGATGAGTCCTTTTTTCTTGATGGTCACAGGAAGACTGGGGGATGAGGCGGTTGTGGTGAGTGCAGCCATTTCTATACATCCCATCCTAGACTTGGGGCTGAAAGCTGGTTCCTGTCCTCCCTCCTGCCTGGGCCACCAAAATAATGCTCATTTCCTTGTGTTGCTGCTGCCTTTGTCTCCACCGTAACACCGATGCTTTGCCGAGGGACTTGTCTGTCACCTGAACATCATCCCTCAGCCCCTGGCTCCTGCCACCGCTCCAGCCCCATTGCTGTGTGCCAGGGCACAGGGATGCTGCTTGGAGCTGTACCACCATGCTAACACTTCGTTTGCCTTCATTTTCCACTTGCTTTGCTCCAAACTGGTTTTATGTCTCTCCCTCCAGTTCAGCTGCCAAATGAAGAAAAAAAATTAATAAAAATGTTCATTACCTTAAACATGTCCAATGTGATTCAGGTTCTTCATTGCACTTCTCAGACCCGTCCTGGAATTGCATGCAACCCTCTGTAGTTATTAAAGGCAATTCACTTCACACGGACAAAAATCTCAAACTCAGGAGCAGAAGTTACATTAAAAACAGTTTGGCTGTGTAAAGCGCTTGATGAACGGAAAATGCGATGGCCAAATTGCCTTCTCTCATCTGTATCCCTCCTTGGCCTGGCACAGACTCCATCAAGATGAATAAAAAGACTCCTGTTGATGTCAGTGGGCTGGGGATCAAGCTCTTGAATCCGTGCTTTGAGGGACTGAGCAAAAACCATGTTTGTACCACGTATATCTAGGTAATTTTAATTGTGGCAGTGAGTGAAACAGCACCTGTACCTAAAGAATGGAAAAGGGAAAGTTATCAAGGAGCTGTGAAGTGCTGCAAGACAGGGGGAACTGCCTGCCAGTGAAAATAATGAGGAATCTAGGAGATGCGCAATTTTTTTTTAAGAGAATATTTAAAAGTTTAGCCTCTGCCTTTTCTCTGTGTAAGTGCAGTGTTGGCTTTTGTCAATGCGTGGCTCACCGGACATGTATGTCCTTGCTTACTGAGATGCAGTGGAGAGCTGTGCTCCTCCCCAGCTCTCCTGATCCCCGGCCAGCAAACCAGCTTCTGCTGGACGCTGGTCCCAACGTCCCTGCTCCCGAGAGCAGGATTTAACCACCGTCTATCTGCCAGATGCACCTTTTCTCCTCTGAAAGACCTTCTCTCCTGCCTTCTCTGTGCTGAGCGTTTCCCTAGGGATGCCGGGCACCTTCCGCTCTCCTACAGACGTTATCTCCAAGACCTGCCTCAGAGTGCTGCAAGTAAGGTATGCCTGATGATATAGGGAGCACACGCCTGGAGGATTAGCAAGGAGTTCATGCCACGGGGAGCTGTAACTACTGTAATTTTCCCTCAAGTCAGGAGATCCAGTCTATCCTGCTGCTTGATCCTTAAAATAGCCTCTTTATTTGTCTGTTTGCAAACTAGTTCAATTTTCTGAAGATTAAATTCTCTCTACATTAATGATGGAGGCAATCAGCTTTCTTACAAGAAGTTTCTTCAACATTTCCCTCAGCTACAAATAAATCTAAGCTTTGAGAAGTTGTATTTTAGCAAGAATGCCTGGGAATTTGCAATGTTCATACTCTTGCTGGTATTACAGGTCACTGCCCTTCTCAGCATTTACCAAAGCTGAAACACTAAATAGCTTGTTAGTTCTATTTAGAAATGTGTCTATGCTTGCACCCGCTAGTAACCTTAGTGTGGCAAAGAAAGATTAAACAGTCAAGCAATTTAGCTTAGTTCCAGTTCATTTTCAATTAACAGGAGAAAATCCTCTCAGACATAACAGGCTATTTTAGGTTTGGTTTTAGTTTATTCGTCTGACAAAAGTAAGCATTTAGGCTTACAAGTTAAAATCACTAATGCTGTTAAAAATACAATTTATTAAATAAAAAAATAAGAAAAAATAATAGAAAATTAAAATACTGATTTCAAGGGTATTTCCCTTTTCAGGATGTTTTAAACGTAGTAAATACCTCAGAATTAATACTATACAAGACATTTCAGGGAAGAAATTGTAGAATTATTATATAAGGTTTTATTTCATAATCTTTAACCTTTCTATATGTTTATTTACTGTACTTAGAATGTAAAATCTGCTTCTGCCCAATTTATTGATGTCAGCTTGTCTTCTCTGATATACCATTCTTGGCTGTCTTACCCATGTTGAGCTGGGAAGGTTTATCCAAATACCCATCTTCCCTACCGTATTAGGCTGACTTTACAGGCAAGGGGAATATGAGTCCAGGGAAATAAGAAGGTTGGCTGGCCAACATCTCCCATTGAGGTTGAACACCATGTGATCAAAAAAAAAAAAAAATAGTCCTTTCACAAACTGATGTTAATTGTTGGGAAAGTCAAAGTTTCCTCTTTATGTGGCAAATGAGGTCTAGCAGTTTCCATAGGTAGAAGATCAGAAAGTATAAGAGTGAAGAAGAGAGCAGATGTACCTCAGGATTTTTGGGTTGAATCTCCTATAAATGGATACATTTGAAAACACACTAAGTTTTGCTGGTTCTGATTTTTCTATTAAGAAATCTTCTTCCCAAATTACTTTTCCCGAAAATCAATGAGACATCAGACTAAAACTTCCTGCTCCACCCACCCCCAGGCTGCTAACTTTTATGCATTTGTGTGTTTCCTGTGTTTCTCACCGTCTTCGAAAAGTTATAAACCCATCAATTTTCTTTTTCATGGAATCATTTTGTTTTCTGTAGCAGGGCAGAAGCTATTGATGGGTACGTATCAGTGAGCTGTATTTGGAAAGGTGGAATGGAAGAAAGGGGACAAGAAAAAACAAAGAAAAATGCAGAGAGTCCTAGAGTATTTTTAAGCTGCCTGATATACTTTTGATGTAAACACCTGGCAAGAACTCTGGCAAGGAGTAATGAGAAAGTTACAGATGCATGAGGAACCAGCAGTGCAACGGACACTTTGCATCTGCGAGAAATGCAGGGGAAAAAGTGACACCATTCTCATTCAAATTGGTTTGATAGAATTAAAAATGAATGCTTACACAAAACAAGTAAACATCATCGTCACCTCTCTCCAGCAGTTCTCACTGAGCAAGCATTTCCTCTTGCCCTCGCCTGGTGACAGAAGGAAAAACCGTGTATCCAGCCCCTCAGAGACACAAATGCTCCAGTTCCAGCGGAACGTGTGTTTAGAAAATCAATTGAAGTGAAAAGGAGACCGATAAACATTTAAGAACAGTGGGGAGCTAATGATCCTTTTACAGTCCAAAGACACCACAATTACAGTAATCTTTACAGAAGACTGAGAACAGCAGCTCCTACCCCGAGCACACATGTGGGAAACCTCTCACGGGACTGAGTGCTCCTGACAAGCCAAGGTGCCACGACGAAGCTGTATCAGAGAGAAATGTAGGACAGCCACTATTTGGGGGTGAAAGGGAGGTCCATTTGGTGCCATGTTTAAGTTAAACTGACACATCTTCTCGTTTCCATAAGGTATTTTAGTCCTTTTCAATTCTTTTATTTTCTGACTCACCTGTACGTTATTTTGCTGTCTTTGTACTTTGCCATCCCCTATTACAAAATGGAAAGAAGATGAGCCAGAAAAATAACCACTCTGGGGCCTGGCTGGCTACGCCTAGGCAAAAAACCCTGTTGCAGGGTGGTGTTTCCTACAGAAAGATGCCTCGGTGCCCTGTAACCCAGCTTCTCTCCCGTTGCCTCCCGATGCCTGGCCATTCCCAGCCATGTCTCTGATAAGGGAGCGCTGGTAAGGTCCAGCTGTGGAGTTGGCAGCCATGGGTCCCAGTCACGCTCTGCCTGCCAGAAAGCTTCAGAAACGCAAACATATTGAGTTTTAAGCAGCTTCCCATGACAGAAGTTTGATTTTTCTTTCCTTTAGCAAACCTATTTAGTCCTTTTCTTCTTTCTTGGTTGTTCTGGATAGATAAATGCCAGTTTGAATCACAGATTTCAGGATTCACACCTGAGTCAGAAATTTTGCTCTAGTTTTCTAATTTTATCCATGTGGCTTTTCATTTTATCCACTTGTCCTGCATAGCTTGTTTATCTCCTAAATTCTTCCAGCCCACTTCTGTTTGCTTCGTGATTTGTCTCTTAGCACGTTGCTCTTCCACCTTCCTAAAAATAAAAAGTCTTGATTTTCCAATGGATTGCTCTGCCACCCACCACTGCAATTTATAAAGACCTGTCACCACATTCAAGTGCCAATCTTCCTCAGTGAACAGGCATCATTCATTGGTGCTATACGACTTTCTGAAACCTCGGATTCTGCACTAGATCTGAAGGAGCCAGGCTAGTGCATGAAAATTTTGAAGTCAAAACTGGATGGATTGGATTGGAAGTAACATCTTCATGGCCCTGTCTGTATGTCCCACAGACTGATTTTCCTATCATGTGCTGTCCCACGATCCACATTCACTCTTTATACAAGAATCCGTCTCTTTTTTGCAGTCGCAGAAATGGAGTGCTGTAAGTTACCATCTCCCCGCTTGCAAGTCTGCCTCTTTCTAGAAGTTCATGCAAATAAGAGAAGTTTCTCAGGTGATTTGATATATGTTTTCTTCCTTATTCTACTTGCTCAGAGCCTGCCTCCTCCCCCGCAAGCAAAACAAAAAAACCCAGTGACATACTTAACCCAACAGGAAATTTTTATTATTGACTTCAAAGAGCATCAAATATTAATTCAAAGCCTGAGTACTAAGATGCCCCATTCGTGTTGAAAATATTTCAATTCAGTAACTATTTTACACAGTGATACTAATATAATTAGCTGGAGCTTACTTACCACCCCCCCCGCAATGCTTATACGTAGAACCACAGTTTATGCAGGTACCATGTTAGTCTTCAAAACACAGAATTAAATATGTATTTATAGATAGATAAATCTATCTTAATGCTGAAACTATCTTTTTTGCTTTTATTATTAACTGAATAAAGACAAATTTGTAGAAATTGTTCCCTGCAAAATAAGCAATTGTATTTAAGAACATTTGTCGCTCTTTAAACATATAGGTCATAGAAACTGTAGTTAAAATTATGGTGTCATATCTCTTTTCTCTATACTTCTAACATAACTTAAGGTTTAAATAGTAGGTTATTTTAAGCAGTGATCAGACTTAACTAGAATCCAGACTGATGCAGTTTGTCTTTCCTAATTGGACAAAAAACCCCAGAAAATCCTACGACAATCACCACTGCAAAGCCCCAGTGTTCTGCTTTTGAAAGGAAACTAAATGACTTCTCAGAAAAGAAGATGGGCATCTCAGCAGAACCATTTTAATCTGCAAAATAGCAAATTGCGTGATTGAGTAGTTACGGCTCTGAAGCAAAATTTACAGAGAGAGGACTTCTGGGAACAGCTGGGTCATGCTCTGAATCCAGAGCCCAACTACTGGGACTGGGGCAGTTTTTTCACTTAAAGATTCTTTAAAAAAACCCCTCAAATCTGAGACCAAAATCTTAATTTTTCATTTGTAAAAGGATTTTCTATGATTTTCTCATTAGTTTTCTCACTTTAAAGTTCCTACTGAGTTTCCATCCTTTGACCTCTATTAGACTTTGCACATGGATTACTTTTTCACCGAAATTTAACAATATTTAATTTCGTTACAAGTTTAGGAGGAGAGACTTGAGGTTTCCTTTTACACAGTAAAGAATGTTCAAGATGGGAAAAGTCTGTCTGAGTCAGACAGAGCTCTTTTGTATACGAAGAATTTGAGTCTGATTTCACTCTCATGCTGGAAGAAATGTAAAGTCTTTGAAGTCACTCCATCAAAGTCAACAACTACACAGTAATAAAGAAAAAAATGAGCTGTTTATGTCTTCTTTTTTGTTTGTTTCTTGCCTTAGTCTGAAAAAATAATAAAAATAATCTGATTTATGATTGTTCTTTGTGTATATAAGGCATGACAAATACATTCAAAAATATAGACCAAATAGAGTTCTGATAAAAAATTCAGGATTCTTTCCTTTCATTTTCATGGAGTGAGTTTCAGCTTTTCATTTTGATTTTTTTTAGAATTCATATTTTCCACTGTGGTCTCCTTTATTTGGTTTATTAACGTTTCTCATGCCATGAACAGAAATGACAGGGGTTCTGCTGCACTTTTGACATTTAGAATCAAAAACATATATTGAGTCAAAATAAGTGAAGCTCACAAGTTTCTCTCCATTTTGTTTTTTACGACATCACTGTGAGTTATAACTTTGAAGGAGTGGTGAATTATAACTTCGATGCAGTGGCTGTAAGAAACACATGTATAAGGGGGAAAATCTTGTATAGAAAATTAAACTCAGAAGAGGACTGAATGAACTAAAATGAATTAACTATTTTTCCCGAGATGAGATTAAATTAATTAATTTTTACAGAAAGAATGGCAAGTGATTTCAAGTGTATAAATACAATGGTAGATATGCAATATATTTTATTTTAGGATGTTCATTCAAAAAAAAAAAAAAACCAGGGTATTTAAAGCCTGAGGGGTTTGGTTTTTTTTAATTATGCAAAATTAAATTACGATGATTATGTTGAGAAGAACAAAAGGATGAACAAGGCACACATTTTGGCAGGGGCAGAATGTAGCCGTGCCAAGATTTCTGCACATAAAGATCACATAAGGAAATTTTAAACGGAGGCAAAATGTCAGAGGGGGCTCCTTGGGCGTGTGGCGCAAGCACCGCCCAGCCCCGCGCGGGGCCCAGCAACTCGCCACACAGGAGGCGACGCTGCTGGCGCTCCTGCCTCCCCCTTTCCCAGGTCTGTAAGGTTCATCACCAGTTTGTTTTCCCCTTCAGTTTTGGTTTGACAGCCGGGCTATCTTTCCTTTCTTTGCTCTATTATTTATGTGTTTACAGTTAAGCGTGCAGAAAGCACCTGGAATCGACTCTTCGGTGCCTTCTGATGTCTCTGTGGAGTATTACCCCAAACTTCCACTGGCTGAAACCTGGCTTTCACTGGCTGGACACAAATTTCCTTCTCCATGCCACTGTGGAGACAACCTTCTTACCTCACGGGGTTGATTTAGCTTTTTAAAATCTACAAGATGCTGTATTCGAGGCTTCGTGAATTAAGACGTGAAGAACAAGTGCCGGCAGGAAGGTTGCTGCAGTTCCTCCCAGAGCAGCCGCACCAGCCGGGCCTCATTTCATCCCCCTGCAAAACGGAGAGCTGGCACCGGCCGAACCCCGAGTGCCCGGTCTGTCCCCGGGACTCAGGGCTGGCTTCAGGCTGGCTGAGGAGCACCAAGAGCACTTGTGCAGCCAGTGCGGTGGAGGAGAGGTTGCGAGGGACTTTCCCTGTTTCAACTGTAGAAAATAATATTATTCTTCCAGCTAAATCATAAATATAGTCTTAGAAAAAGCATGAGGAAAAGTATAGGTTACTGTGGTAGGAAGAAGAGAAGCAATGGAAAAGGCAGTAGGTGATGTAATGGCCTAAAATCTTGAGGGACCAGAGAGTGGGGTGCCAGCGGGCACATTTACGTTGGACATATCTTCATTTCTGAGGAATCTGTCCCTCTTAAGGGCTCGGCAACACTTGTAGTGCTTGGCATGCTGACCTAAATCAAATTGACGAGAGAAGTCAATTTGCTTTAGTTTGGGTAGGGAAAAGGGACACGTTTTCATATCGCAAATCTCTTCAGGGATCTGAATTATCTTTCTTTCTTCGCAGTTGTAAGAAATATGTGTTCATCTCCTATGCCTGTGCATGGTTAGTGGCTCCTGGGGAAGGAAAAAGATGTTATCCTTGTTGCCTGGCTAGCATTTTAGGAGTCCCCAGAGGTGTTCCTCTTCTGTGCATCCTCAGGAGGGCAACCGCCGTGCGCAAGCACGAGCGAATCAGTCAAAGACACTGTTCAAAGGGAGGTGAACATTGTAAATGATCCTGTCATCATCACACACAGGTCCTAGAGCAGCTTTTGCCAGGAAGATGCAAACATTACGGCTTTTGGAAGGAAACAGAGCCACGGAGCAGTCGTGCTGAATACAAACACGACACCAGTCCTACAATGGGGGCGACAGCGCAGCAGGAGCAGAGGAAAAGCACAAGTTTCAGTATTTCTTCTAAAGAAACATTTAATCTAAAGGAAAAAAAGGAGGCAGAAATGTCAAGGAAATGTCTTTTAATTATGATAGGGAGAAAGATTATAGCTGTATTTGCATGGAAGATGTAAAACCTATTTTGCAAAACGATTTATTAAAAATCTGACTTCAAGTACAAAAATTTTAAAAAGCCTCTCCCATTTCAAGATTTTCTATAAATAAACTGGCAGCAAGTTTTTTTTCAGAATATAATGTTTAAGTGCAATATAACTGAAATAAGATTTGATTTTTAAGAATATAAAGGACAACCAAACAATAAAAATAAAAAGGCAACAATCTCTTAATCCCAAATAGGCCTAATAATTTCAAAATATGGCTTCCTATATCACCTCTCTGCCCCGTCCTCTAGTTTTGATATCAGTGACATATTTGCAAAGGTTATTGAGGCTTCAGTGAAATTACCTTCTCTGTCCAAAACAAAGGTTTCCCAGGGTTTCTGGGTCTCGCTCCGTCCACGGTGGTAACCAGACATTATAAATAGACTGAGCCCTTTCACTCTCCCTCTCGCAAACTAAAATGCAATCGATACCTCATCATCCTTTCTTCTGAGCAGCAGCCCACAGGTTATTTAGCTTCAAAACACCGCTATTGAGACTGTCAGTGTCAAAGGAAATGGCAGGATTCTCCTGCACTAATGCAATTCTGTCCCTAATGCGATGGCCTGTGGAAATAGGTTGCCTCCGTCTCTCATGCGATATTCAAAGTGCATTCAAGCCCTTACCAGTTCCTTCCTTCTTTCCTGCGATTGTTTTCTTTTGTTGTGGGAACTGAAGAGGCTCAATACTCCTTCAATAATCCCTGATTGAAGATCTCCAAGAGTTACTTGGGCAGCTCGGGTCTGAGCGGATCTCCTAGTGGGATCTACCCGGTGTATCCCTACCAGAGTTGTTGCACAGGGAAGAGGGATTTCGGGGCCATGTGCCTGCCCCGTTGTGCCCAGAGGAGGCGTGTGGGAGAGGAGGGTCTGGAGCTCAAACTGGTTTTAGAAGGTTTTCTGTGATTTCCCTTCACTGAAGACTAAGTGTTAATTTTCATCGTGCGGGGATCGGTAGGATGCAGATCATTGTGTGTTGTAGAAAACAAGAGGAAGCCACCCCTTCTGGATGGCTTACCCTTACCTAATTCTTCTCAGTTCAGGGATCAAGAAGGAATTTCACAGGTGCACTCTTGCTTGCACAATCTTGTCTGATTCAAGCTTTTTGTTAACGCCGCAAGATTTCCACTAAAGACCAGCTTTGTTGTGCTCCATCACAAAGAACTGGCGTTTCTGATGTTCGGTGCTATTTTCTGGCAGTTTCTATGTTCTCCAAAACATCTGCAAAACAGGCTCCTCTGGTAGTGACCTCTGCAGGTCAGATCTTCTTGTCCATGGTGTGAAATATACTTGTAAGATACACAACTCAGAAGCATAAACTCATGCTCGGAAAACCTCAAAGTTTGCATGATGGCATTATCATACTCTGCAAAGCTGTTGGCAACTGCCAAATACATTTCATTTATATTGAAGTCTGAGAAAAACATAATTAGCACCTCGTATTAAAAAGAAAGCAGCATGCTGTTGACAGCAAGCCAGGAAGTTGATAAACACAACTTCCTCAAATTAAATTCTCCTGAAAAACCTAGATGAGGACATAAATTCTGAACAGGCTGGTGTTAGCAGCTGTGCAGCACAGTCACAATTAAACTCCAAACCCTAACGTTATCACTTACTCTTATAACACGTCTTTTCAGAAGATTTTCAAATTATATCAAGCAAATATAATGTTTTGGGTGGGGGGTCTCTGAGCAAGGGATGCTTTGTTAAAATAAATACCACTCAAAAAAGAAGCATGCAAGCTGCTGAAAAACTCTTGCAGTTCCAGAGTTGGTTGTCATCCACGTGTACTGCTCAATTCAAAATGCCCTGCGACTTTCTTTTTGTAGCTACGTGGAAATGTAGTTTTTTTACATAGAGATTCCTTTAACAGGTAGAGCATATTTAAAAAGAGAAAGAGAAGTGAACCCGTATGTTACACAGCACGGACTTCCCTGCTTCTTAGAGCCCGTGGCAAGCCTTGGAAGGCAGGGGAATGTGGCTCGGTGCTTCCCCCGTCCTGGTGCTGTCTCACACCAGCTGGGTGAGTGCAGGGAGACCAAGAATAGGAGTTGCTTGTTCCTGTTCTAGACAAATTTCGACAACCCAGAGACCTCAACCCTGATACGTGCTGTTCCTAGAACTATTTTCAATGAGGGACAACTTTTGCACACTCCATGTTTTCTTCGGGGCTTATCCTGAGAAACTCACAGTCCAACCTTCTACCATCTGGTCTGCTTTCTCCTCTCTTCCTTCACCGCCCCATTGCCTCCCGCTTGCATAGTAGAGGCTTTCTTCCCGTGCATACCTCTTCCTCCTGTTACAACTTAGTAATTGTTTCTCCCTAATTGTGTTTATTCTTTGGTGTTCATATCTTTCTACTTTATTAGTCCTTTTCTCATTGTGCAGATGTACGTGACGCTGTAGCAGCTTCTAGGTAATTTTTGTCTATTCTGTGCCAAGCTTGCCCTTAATAAATATTAAAAGACACACACATGTACAGTCATAAATCTGAGAGAAGCTGAAGGGACTGATTTCTAGAAGCACAGCAGAAGGCTGCCTATTTTCTTTGGCTTGGTCCCAAATGCTACCCCCGGTTATACCAGCGTAAGATTATAGTGGGTGCAGCTGCCTTCGGTGATGTTAACTGCCCTGGCAGTAGGTTGCATTTCTTCTGAAACCGACAGGTGAAAGGAATAAGAGAAATATCAAGAACAGAAACTCCCATGACCATTAAATCCAACAATTTTTGTGGGTATCTAGGTATACCTGATATCTTGGTGCAGCTCAGCAGTGATTGCACAGAATTTTCTGTTGGCAGTCTGTGCAAAGAGTGAAGAAGGATTTTTCATTTCATGCATCATTTGCAACTACCTTCAATAATTCAGCAAAGTCAATACATACCCTTGATGCAAAGTTAAGAGAAAAACCCTGAAGCAAACAGACAAAAGTAAGTAATGCAGAGAGTGATCAAGCACATTTAAATCCTTTTTCACGTTGTTTCCCCCCCCCCCCCCCCCCGCTTTTGCTACATACTACATGAAAGCAAGTAATTTTTTGAACAAAGTTCCTTACAGTCATGGAAACCCCATGAAATAAATACATGAGGAACCCCGCTGCATCCCATACTGATTTCAAGCGATTTTGTAGTGCCTGTATTCGCTCAGACCATCCAGGGTTCAAACTGCTCGTTCCCCAGTAGTAGAGACCAGAGAGTAGTCTTGGGAGAACATTTAATCCCCAACAGTAAGAAGAAACTGTCATTTAGACGTGCTTCCTTACCCTGACCTCTGCTTCCCAAAATGGAGAGAGAGCAGTCAGGAAAAAAATGGGGTAACTCAGAAACCAGAAATCCCTGCAGAATGACACCACAGCCCATAGTTCAAAGTCAAACAAGTCAGGACTGACTCAGGATGACCAAAAGCTCCAGATTTGATACATATCCCACTCCTCATGTGACAAATTCTGGCTACGAGGGTGGGCATGTCACGTAGCCATCCCAGAACGGGCAAAGGGCTGAATCGACAAACCCAGACCTCCTGCGAGACAAAGCACTCCTTTATCGTCTGTGGATTTTTTTTTTTAATTTAGGAATGTGACCTTCAGCCTGCTGTAGCATCAAGTAAATGGATAAATTGTTGTGACCTGAACAGACTGCATGGCTCTGCTGGGAAAACGATCAATGTTTCATGCTTAAAAAGGGAGAGGATCGTTCCATGAACATGAGAAGTAACTCCAGAAACCCCACAAAATGCCTGTGGAGAAGAGGAGGAGTGTGTTTGGGGCACACGTAAGGCAGTGCAGTCAGCAGGTTGATAAAGTACAACTTTTCCTGACAGCGTCTTACTCAAGAACCAGGTATGGTTGTTTTGGGGGCTGGACAACAGGACTAGGACATTTGGTCCTGTGCTGCGAGTTCATTGTGGCTGCATTTATGTGATAAAGCATATTACTTGCAGAAGTAACTGTCTCTTTGGCCGCACCATTCCTCTTGGACATGGCACTGGGATGGGGATGGCAAAGAGCTTTGGAGATGTGCTGTTCTGCTCTTCAGTGTTTGGGAGCCCGGACTGCAAATGGCACAGCCTCAAAAGCCACTTCTGTGTGGACAGCAGAGTAAACTTTCTTAGGCATCAGAGCACTCCTTAATTATAAATGGCTTTCATCCTCAACCTGCTTTCCAGACAGTGCTCGTAAAACAAGTTCACAGCAGCCTTCTGTGTGAGGCAGCAAAGGCATTCACTGCTGGGGCGATAAAAAGGAAAGCCTTGGTGAATCACTGCAAGCAAGAGGCGTGCCGGACTCAGAGACTGCTCGAGAAAAGACTCTTGGAGAAAAGCGTAGGCAGTGTTCTGGGGGTTAATTTTTCTCAAAGTTTTCTTTTGAGAGAGGTTTTCTTTCCCGAGAAGAATTCAGATTTCTTTCGGCTCCTGCTCTGTCCTCTTGCTTCAGCATAACACAGCAAACACATTTCATTTCCTTTCCTGCCTAGTGGGATGCTGAGGAGATGTGATCTCTGAATTGGTATACGTTTCAGCTGGCCCATATTCCCAGCAAAATTTATGACACATGCCAGTGCCTCCGCTAGCTGATTGGATACGGCCAGGGAAATGGAGAAAGCCTCAACTCGCTGAGCTTCAAAAAATGAACTTCACTTAAATGATGTATTGTTGTTTTGCAGCAAAAAGGAACACCTGGCTTGTACAGTGGGGAAAAAGAACAAAATGCAACATTCATAAAAATGACTGAAAAGGGACTGGAGAATATGGTTATTTTTGCTTCCACATGAGAGAATGTGCCACAAAACAGTGTTTGCAATTATAATCTGGCATATCTGTTGCTTTTGTTTGACACGATTGCATTGATATGTCCACTAATTCAGTTCTAGTCTTCATTAACTTCTCCTGTACTTTACAGAAAGGATTCAGACTCTCTGCTGCTTCCCATGTCACTTGGAAGAAGCATTAGGAAATTATTATTGCTTTTCTTATGACACTAGGTAATTACTGCTTCAGACATAAAAGTCATTTATATTGTATGAGTGAGATTCTGGTTTTGCTTATCCCATTGTACATCTTCGGTGCAGATGTGTTGGCTATATTCTGAAATAAGAGATAGAATTGACTCTAGGAAAAAAAAAATTTTGTATGTCGCTTCAGTGCAAAAAAGCTTTGCAAATACTTTTAAGTAACTTAGAGTTTAGAATGCTGAATATGGAGCACATGTTTAATTCAGCTAAAATAAGAGTTAACCCTGGGCAGAGAAAAGCAGAGAGGCATGGGAGGGGAGCGAATGACCGGAGAGGACCCAAAGGTAATCCTTTATCTATTGAGCTACAATAGAGAATATAAAATGCAAAGTCTGCATGTATATGCATGTATCTGCAGGATAGGTAAGATCTATATTTATGTATACATACACAGAAGAAATATATAAACCAAGGGATATATTTTTAGCAACAGGATATATAATGCACTGATTTGCTTTTTCCTAAATGCCACAGAAAAGCAAATCCTGTAGCAGATTCAGCATGAAGATATAGAAGCCATATCATTCATTAAAGCCAGACCAGCCCTTTTCTAATAAGTAAACAAACACAGCTGACTCTGACCCTTATTTACATGTAGACTCCTGCACTCTGCACCGAGCAGTAAAAATTTTGAATAATTTTAATGCTCGATGAGTGTGTTATGAGATCCTAGCACCAACATGAATGAGGTTCCTGGGAGAGCAGAGGTACCTTATGGCTGTCCATCATAAGCGTGTAAATAAACGGTTCTGGCGTACGAGCGCAGATGTAGAGCTACTGCCTGGAGTGTTAATAGAGTTAGAGCCTAGCCTAATTGCAAATGAGCAGCTCCACCTAATTGGTCCAGCAGTATTAATATAATCAAAGTATACTCATCTTCACTGGGAAAACATGATGCCCATTTTAGTCTGTATTGTTCTTGGAGATATCATTTCAGCCTTTGTTCTTGGGAAGCAGAATCCATTATGATGTATATCTTTTAAAGAATAATTACTTACCAGTAAGTGCTGGTCCCAGAAGAAACATATTGTGAATTGATTAGCACTCAACCACCCATCCCTCCATCAAGTTGGGGAGTTCTGTAATATCTTTCGTAACTTTTCAATTACCTTTTGATTTGGGAGTGTTTTCGCCTCCTGCCATGGAGGGAATTGGCTGGCAGAGTGCAGTGAGCAGTGTAAGGGTATGGTGAACCCTCCAACCCCACTGCTGCCTGGGGGACAACGACAGGTTTAAAACCTACAAACATGGTATTTTCAAAATCATATGGGAAATACACAGTACTGCTAAGTACATGCCACTGCATTGTCCCTTGGTTTTTTGTTTTAACCATTTAGTTCATGGGTTCCTCGAGAAGGGCGCAGTCACTCTTGCAGAGATAATTCACCAATTGCAAACATTGCTGTTCTCCTGTTTGAGTGCCTTCAGTTGAGTGATCTGCTAAATAAGAGCAATTCCTGAGATGGCAGTGGACAATCCCACTCTGTGCATTAGTCTGCCACTCAGTATAAATCAGGAGGTGACCAAATCCCTGGCAGTCTGAGCTGTGGGGCCAGTTATTTTAGGGGATTACACATCAGCCGATCATACCAGCACAGAAACCACCGTCAGTTTCAAAATGATCTGCCAACCACAAAATTAAATAAATTGGCTGGATAATTTATTCACAAAAAGTAATTCCACCAATTTTACCACTTAATCTCCTCCCTCTCAAAATACAAGTCTGGAAAAATCAGTGTATCAATGTATCTATTTTTGAAAAGCATTATATGAGAAGAGATCACCATAACATACCATCAACAAAGTTATGGAAGCACCTTGCATTTGTATTTCATAGAGCAAAGGAACTGCTCATATGCAAATTACACAAAAATATAACAACAGTGATTTCTTGGTATTATAGAGAAAACCAAGGCATTTCAAGAGGCAATTTGAAAATAGGATGCTAGACACCCTGCTTTCCTCAAACCAAAGATTAATTGTTTAACAAAGGCCTGGTGGTCAGACCAACAATTAGCTGCTGTTTCATCATAATAATTATAGTGAGCAGTTGGGGGAAAAAAAAAAATCAGTACAACAGGCAAATAAAATTCCTGAACTGCTGATTCCAAAACAGTAGCCTATTTCTGTCTTTTTGAAACAGCAACATGGTGTAGCAGCATTTTCAGGATAAAAGCCTGTTTCTTTCAAAAGCAATATAAAATCTTCCATTAAATCTGGGAGAGAAGGAAAAAGAGGGACTACTATTTTACCTTTATTTCTATCTCCATATTGGTTACAAGAGTTTGTAAAGTCCCTTTCAAATGTGAATAAATATCATGATTCCTCCCCATGGTCTCCCTGTGGTGTGGACGTGTGTAAGGACAATAAAGCATGTGAGATTGGGAAAACACTGCCTATGAAACCATCTCAGGATGCTGTTTTATACAAACAGATTACCAGCAGAGCATCTTTGAAAGCAGCTTCCTAATTTATTTTAACTCAGGCTAATTTTGCCTCTGATATTGTTCATTGATGCACTAGAAGCCTGCTTGCATCGGAAGACAACTATCCTGAGGGAAACGCACAGAACTGCCGTTTGGGCTCCAGGGAACGCTTCAGTACTTGCTGACGCCCAGGAGATGCTGACCTGATTTGCATTTCTCCTTGCTAACTCGTAGCTCACTTCTACAAATTCTTTATGTTCTTCAGAAGAAAACAATTCCTGAGAAAACAAATGCGACCAAAACCGCTATTGACAAAGTTGGTCAGTATGGAAGACTTAAAAAAACCAAAACAAATAAGGGAGACAGAAAGAGACACTGACTCTCCCACGTCCTTGCTCCCGAGGAAGAGTAACACCATGCTGCCTCATCCCCAAAGCCGCATCTCCAGCAGCGACTGGTAGCGTCTCAGAGGAAGGACCTTGGCAGGTCACGGGCGAGCACCGTCCCGAGGAGCCGCGGCAGCACCAGTGGGTGAGGGTGCTCTCAGGGGAGGGGACCTCGCCCTGGGGCAGCGCACCATCCACTTGGGGATGACTCATGTCTTTATGCCACTGGATGCGAAATTAATGCTGCCAGTGCACAGCCCGGGGTCTTACTTAACTGTAATTCTCATTTGATTTTCTCTGAAACTGAATGATCATTTCCAGGAAAAAGCGAACTCCCCCCCGCGGCCTTCAGCAGCTCGGCTCAGCTCTCAGAGAAGTGGCTCCGCTACGAGGACATCCTTCAGACTTCGAGCTGCTGATGTGGGATGTCTTTTGAAGAAGGACAGGGTGTTTGCCTTTGGCTTTTTTGAAGCGTTGCAGTGGTGATGAAACGCAAACCACAGGACCGGCACTACATCTAGCGAACGTCGACTCTGCGGAGCCTCAGAAAATAATTTTATATGAACTGGCAAATAGCACTACTGACCCCTGCAAAAGGGCTGGAGATGAAAAGTTTCCTTATCTTTCACCTTGTGGTCCTGGTATATATGTTCTCAGGTACAGCCTTCCCCCTTAAGCTAAGATGGGATCTCCAGAGGAGCAGTGAAGGGGATTTGGCAGATCCAGTTCCCGCTCTCCCGTCCTGCCCCGGCCAGCCTCTGGCTATGAGCTGAGCCACCCTTTCTTTGGGACCCCGTGGCCCGATGGTGGTCTTGGCCACTCGGTCTTGGTGCAAAAAGGGCTTGTTTTACAGGCCAAACAAACTACAAGGTGGCTGCGTAGCGATCCCTGACAGCAGTTGTAAAGCGGTTTGGTTTTTTTAATAGCAGGGTGTTGAGGATGTGTTTGGGGATGGTCAGTGAGTTTTTTACATTTGAGAAAGGATGAACAACTTGCAAAGGTGGTACCTCGTGGTGGAATTAGAAAAACATGGAACTCAGATTTCGCACAGAATGGGAAAACAATTGTTCCACTTCTGTCACTTAACTAAAAGCCTAATTCTGGAATAAAGACACCTTCTTTCATTCCAAACACTAAAATCACAAGAGCTCGTCACAGCGTTGGGATCAGCACATCCTTGGGTTTTTTGTGGCAGTTGTCCCCCCCCAGCCCCTGCTGTGCTCCATGCAGTTGAATTGTTCCTTGGATTACTAGTGCTTTCCCAAGGAAAATATTAAAAGGGCAATAATCAAGATAACTTGTTCTACAAGCAGCGACACAAGGCTTTTTCTCTATTTGGCATTCAGCTTCACAGCCTAATTAATTAGCATTTGTACAGCACTTTGAAAATATGAAATGCAATTGAAGTGCTAAGTATTATTATTAATATTAGCAGCAGCACCATTTTGCTCTACTGAATGCATTTTCCAACAGACTTGCTATAAAAAAAATAGTCAAGCCAGCTGAACTGACATGCTATAAACTTGAAATGCACTTACAGCTTCTTCACCATATTTGATTACAGTAAGCCAAATGGCTGAAACATCTGCATAGCTGTGCAAATTTTTTTAGTCTATTAAAAAAAATTGAACCTCATATAGCACAATTTGTTCTGAATCTGTCAGTAAGGTAGATAGATATTGCTTTGCAGGACAGTTTTGGGATTGTTTATGAAAAGGATTCTGAGATGCTGGAACGCTGTAGGCTACCTCTCATTTGTATGTATCCAAATATGCCATCAAGAGAAAAACTGCTTCATGAGCTCTTGTAATTGTATCTTTCTCATTTAGCACAGAAACTGCTGATAGTTAAAAGGCACAAACACTTCTAAATAGGCAACTGATCCCTGTTGCCCTCAATTTAAAATATAGCTGTAACTTGTAAACGCAAGAGCTCCTGGGACACATCTTTCTTGATTTCCATTTTGGTAGCTGCTGTTTTTGGCAGTGGCAAGAGGATATCTGGCCTTAACCTTCTGAATCAGTTTTATTTCAAAATCAATGACTTTTACCCCACGCTGGCTATTTGACGCTCACATGCTTGCTAACACATGCATGGGTTATAGCTGCATTCAACATTTCTTCACCTACCTGCTTATAACTAACAGATTTTTATTTCCAAGCAAGCCAACTTGTTCTGCTCGAGGTAATTTGCAGTGGGGAAGAGATAACTAGCACTTGGCTACCTGCGGCTGAAGAGAGACTGCGAATGACTGAGAGACTAAATCATTAACTTCCTGCGGTTTGCTTCTCGTGATGGCCCCCGTCGCTGTCAACAGAAGGGGACAGGCCCCCGAGACGTCGCTAAGTCAGAGCACGGGCTGACCGGGGGCAAACCTGACTGCGGAGGAGGAGAGCTGAAGCTGCCGGGTCTGGCGCAGAGCAGATAGGGAGCACTCTGGAAATCTGACGGTCCTGCTACAGGAGTGGTACCCCCTTCTAAGGGCAGAGCTGACCACTGGCAGCAGTAACTCACTTTAGGGTCTACTTTGCTATTGCAGAGTCCGTACCTGCCGAGGTTTTGCAGCATGAACCCATGGACCTCAAGAGGTGAACCTCCCAAACCCTTAGCCAGCTCATGACCTGCAAGAGAAGGCATGAGGAGACAGCAGGGCTCTGAACAGACACCTTTTTGCATATTTAAGGCATGACCGTAACTGAATATTCTGCTTATTGTGCTGCAAGAATTTCCCTGTGTATTGACTCCTACCTCATGGTGTATATCTGTTAATTAAAACAAAAATAATCCAAGTTCAAGTTTATGCTTCTCAGTTCCCTCCTAACACCAACCACCATGCTGGTAGGAGAAGGGAGTTTCACCGTTGCAAGGAAGTAATGAATGTTTGTCTAATAGCAAAAGAAAACGGGGCACTGAGGCAGAAACACAGGTAATAAGACTGGAAATCCTGACTCCATGGAAGTCCTGGGGCCTGAGATTGCACCCCGGGCTGTAGGAGCTGCCCGATGTAAGCAACAGGGAGGTACGTACCCCAGGACAGCTGGGAGACGGGTCAAAGGCAAGCCAAGCTTTTTGGGATGAGTCAGTTAATGGGTACAAGTCCAGGAAGCAGGAAACTTGATAGCAGTTATTTCTCTGAAAGTCTTGAGCAGCTGATGGATCACTACAGACAGATAATGTCCCAAGAACAGCAATAGCAAAACAAAGCAACCTTGAACTCTGAGCAGCTGACAATTTTCATTAAAAACATGGTATGCAGTCATAAAAATATTTTGTGGTTCTAGTTCTTGCAAGTGCTTCACCCTCCCCTTCCAAATCCCCCGACAGTGAGATAACACATCCCTTCAAGATGCATAATAGCAGAATAGAAAGATCTTTCGAATTTCAAAGCTGTGTGCTGCAGTGTGCAGCCAGCGCTAAACTGCTGATGAAGATTTGTCTGATAGTTTTCTGAATTCTGAGGATATTTCCAAAGCCAGAAGACCTATTAGAGAGGCTGATTCATAAAGCAAAACCAGCTCCTTTATTCATCTCATGTGCAGGGTTCAAAGGAAAGACCCCATGATAATGTTACAAAGTACTAATAATACAAACCTCATGAAAATGAAGGAAAAAGAGAAAATACCCAAGAAACAAAAAGCCTCCAGAAAAATCACATAATAGAACTCAAACCCCACGAAGCTGGTCTTTGAATACAAGATTGGCATAATACATTTCAAATCTTCAGTCATACAAAAATGTCTTTTTGCATATGAAAGGTCTTTGTAATTTTTGCTATCATCACTATAAGCCTCAGATGCATTGGCTTTGATTTAGTAAACAATAAAAAAGAAAGAAAAAATCCTAAGTGTTTTCTACAGATCTGTAAAGATGCTTTAAAAAAAATGTTATTGCTCCTTCCCCCATACCAATTGCAGAGGCAACTGCCATCCATGACTGCTTAGTTTTTCGTTTGTTCTTTTTTCTTTTGTTTTTTTTAAAAAACCCAGACTCTTAGCCTGATTGACTGAGTATTTCGGGGGACAAAGGAGAAGGAGGGAGGACAGAAGGACAGAAGGGAAAGGAAGGTTAAAAAAGCCAGGGGCAGTGGGGTATACCTAATGGCAGATTATGCATCAAAACAAATTAATAAATTAATAAAACAAAGCATATGCTACTTCCCACTCCAGCTCTGAGAAACTATTAAGCACATTTTAAAAGGTACTGTGTTCTGAAGCAGGTGGAGAAAGCGAGTTCCGTTGGCTCAGAGTTTCTCAAGGATACAGTACTTTGAAAATTACTGATATTTTTAGTTGTTCAATATTTGCTTTCTGAGGAATTATTTTTTTACCTGTTTGTATTTATTTAGTGCTTGAAAGAGGCACGAAAAGGCTGCCCAGAGGAAAGGCAGTTCAGTTTAATGTTCCTTTACAGAAAATCTATAAAACTGGAGCCTGAACGTCAAGTCCCAGCACCATCACACTGCGGGTCCCGCGGGGCGCCGAGACCTCTCCTCCCCCGAAGCACAGCACCGCCAGCTGCCTGCGGTCCCCGAGCCGCGGGATGCTCCCATCTACACCCCACGGCTTCTGCCTGCTCAGGTAGCAAATGCCGACACAAGGAGAGGTCTGAGAGCAGCAAACGGAGCCCGTGCTTCCATTTTGCCCAAATGCCGTAGCCATTACCCCAGAGGCCTTGCCTGTGGTGTGACAGAAAGGCTGGACCATAAGTACATTATGGTCAACCACACAAAGTAACTATCATGCTTGTTTAATGTGTTTTCGTTCCTTGATATGATATCTCAAAGCCTAAGCAGAGTTCAAGAAGCTCATTTAATTTTAATGTATTTTATTCCTCTAACCAGAACAATTTTTTCTTCAATTACCTTTAGCAGAAATCTAATCTAGCAAACAAGAGCAGCCACAAAATATGTCATTACAAATGATTTTTACAATTTTGTTGTTACTCTGATTTATTACGGTGTCAAGTTTTTCTAATTTTGTTTGTTGATTGCCCTTTTAGGAAAAAATATGTCTTTGAATTTGCAACAATTGCCAGCAACACGTATGTAAATATTCGGATGCAAAGAGGCAATTTCAATAGCCATTTAAACAGGGTAAAATACCTGCTTAGATACATAGAGTAATGAACTCAAGTCTGTTTACCAACGGTTTACAAAAAAAAAATACAATGCTCTACAAGACTATTACAATGTATAGCTGATAGCCAGAATTTAAAGTGGGATAAATACTTTCTGGCAAGGTCATAAAAGGAATCAATGCTGGAAATTTAGTCTTTCATCACAGAACTATACAGATAATCGCCAGGCAACAAACAATACGCCGGCAATGAACATTTTTTCTTTCCTTAAGAGATACAGGCATATCTACATTTGCAAACATTGTAGTGCAAGAGCAAAGGGTCTATGGTAAATAGCTTATGCTGTGGATTCAGTGTCCACTGGATTTATGTTTAGGCTGTGCATTTCTGCCTGAGTTTATCTGGACCTGGGATATGGATGAGCACTCTTCAGGGTCAGGAGGGCATTAGATGCCCTCCTGGAGGTCACCTCCCAGGTCAGCTGGCTCCAAAAGGGACCCAGGTGGAGCAGCCCTGGCAGCCTGGCGAGGTGAGCCAGACCGGGGCAAGAGGGAACGATCCCACAATTTGCTTTAAAAGCGCCAACTTGATCCAAAACCAAAGACGAAGGAAAGCGCTCCTACCTAGGAGCCCAGCACGGCAGTGCCGAGGTGTAATGGGAGAGCTACCTCCGTGGACGTCGGCAGCACCCAGCCCCGTGTTCGTCCCTGGCCCCTTATGGAGGGAGCAAAGCCCCGCGGGAGCCGAGCAGCCCCGGTGGCAGGCACTTCGCTCCCTTGGTTGCTCCTTCCAGATGTGCGCAGGGACGGAGGGTCTCACACGCACCTCCAGCGCGTTCCCCCATGCTTGGTCTCTCACGCAGCCCCACGTGCCACCCATGGTACACTGAACATTTTTTGGGACCATTTTTTGGGCTCAAGGTGGATGGGTTAACCAGGCTGGCACTAAGCTCCTGTTGCCTCCAGTGTGACCACCAGACTAGAAACATCTCTCCTCAGGCCAAACACAAACATTTAATTAAAAGGAAGACTTTAAAGACTCTGATTGTTGGAGAGCATCTACTAGAGGTATACATGCAGCTTTGAGGTTTTTTTCTGGCCTTGGTTTCTGTTATTGTGTCTCGACAAAACTGCAATAAAAATAATGTATTGACTTCCATTTCAGATCCAGAAATGCAAAACCCCAGATATATTACTTTTTCTTGAGATATAAGTTTTGGTTCAAAAATGGATATTGATAAATAGAAAATATTTCATTGACGGATGGTTACTGCTTTCAAATTTTACCCCACAGGAAAAGTTATTTTAAATATCCTACAGAACATACAGTAAGGAAGGGGAGAAGGGAAGGCCATGAAAAGCTCCAGGAACCAACTGCTTTCTCTGAGGGCAACACCACGTAGCAAGTACTACCCCTGGATGACATGCAACACGCTGGAAAATGCTCTTCTAAAGTGTATCTGTTCAAAGCCCCGCGTTATTTTGCCATTACAGCTGCCGTTTTGCCAGCTTTTGAATCCTTCCAGCTTTATGCTGCCATTCAGCTCAGCTTAACCACGGACAACAGGGTTTCCCAGCCTCGCTAGTATTCAGCTTCCAATTCACTACAGTTAACTGTTCAAGTAAAACAAAACCGAACAAAAAAAATCCCCCATAGTTTCTTTAGAGTTTTAAGTTATTCAATTTGCGTGATGGCAAAAGCCAATGAAGAGGAACGCTGTGCCGATTGCTAAAATAAATGTGCAACACTTGCAGAGAATTGCCAGTAAAAAGCAACTCAATTCAATTAAACAAAATGTGGTAATCACTTTCTGGTGACTTTATTGAAGTCTGTTTGTAGCAATTAGAAGATCTTTGCTTTGAAAGATTGAGGGAAATGATTAATAAAATCAGCTGGTACTTGAATTTCTTTATTAAGAAATTCCTTTGATTTTATCAGGGCTAAAAATCAAAGTTGAAGTCCTATTTCAGAGGATTCTTTGTGTTTCTATTTTAAAAATTATATTAAAATAATGCTTATCAAAATTTTACTTTAAGTGGTTGTCAGAAATTGTCTCTTTTCTTCCTCAGGCCTCCAGAGGCAGTTCCTAACTATCTAAGTTCGGTAAATAAGTTGTATAAACAGTGCCAGATAGTTTCCTGATGAATATAAATATTTTACATTCAGATAGCTTCTTTTCTTTCTATCCAGGTATATCAAGGTCATTTTATTCTGTATTTGTTCATAAAACATTTGTTACTAGTCACACAGGAGGAGTATCGGTAAGGTAATACTAGAGGCTTTCCAGCAGAGGGAAAAACCAAAAAAACCATAAAGCATCTTAAGCACTTGAAGGTTTCTCCTTTGTTTACTCCCTAAGTGAAAACGTGGGGTTAGAAGCCACGTTTCTTGTCTATACTTGTTTTCTTTAAATCAGATGAACACAAAGGCTTTAGGAAATGTTCTTGTGGAAATCAATTCATCTGCAGTCACCCTGCGCTCTCTGAAAGTTGAAACACGTGAAAGAAGAAGGGTGACAGAAGGCCAGGGGATACATATAACTTCTCTTTCGGATTCAGAAAAAGCCTAAACTCAGCTTCTCCAGGAAAAAATGGGAGAAGAGGGCGTTTATACGCCGTGCAAAATAAAAGGGTAATAGGGTTGTGTTTTCTACAGTCTCCACAATTACCTGGAAAAGTAAGCACACGTTTGGTAAAGTAAAAGGGTCTTTCATGTCCCACCTCTTGGTGATAAATCAGTTTTCCTACACATGTCCGTAATTATGCAAAATTTTTCACTTCATAAGCAAACACCCTGAACCCAAGGTAGCATGTTCTCCAAGGTTCATACATGCAAAAGCAATTTAGTAGCTCTTCAAATTCAATAAAGACCATCTTTAAATACTTTTTCATGGATATGTGGATTTATTACTCACATATGCACGACGATTTTTAAACCTTCATAGAATAAAAAGTTAAAAAGCAACTGGACAGATTCTTTAGAAAGTGACAAGAAAACCTGAAGAAATTGTAGGCTATGGATTTTTGCTGCTAGTCTAATGCTGACTGTTAACTGCTAAGCAGCAGGAGAGGAGTTTCTGCTTGCAAGCCAAGAGCCAACTGTCCTGCTTAGTCCTGCAGTCTAGGGAACTGTAGACTTTGCACAGTATAAAGCCTTGGGATGGAGCATCGTGTCTTTTTGCAGCTAAAAATAATAATAATAAACAACAGAGAACCAAGCTTCCAGTTATCTTTTGTTTAAGCTCAAAGGCTAGTCAGCGGACGGAAATTTCTATTCAGTTTTGAATTTGCTATTCGGCTTCCCAAAGGGAGGTTCAGCATCTCCAGTATTTATTGCCCTCAAGTCAGAGAGGCCCCTAGATGCCTTTTGTCCCCTCCAATTAAGTTACGTGCTGTGCTCCCCACACATATGCAAGGAAATCAGTTAAAACCACCTCTCCTCTCTGCCGCTTTTATGTCGCTGCCTGAGCAGACATCACGCAGAGAGGGCCATATGTTGGCCCTTTTTCACTAAACTCAGTTTAATGCTCCCAGTCTTTTCTTAAAATACGCTGAGCAAAGATAGTGTAGAGGACATTTGGAAAGGCCTGATGGCAAAGTGGGAGTGTTCGATCCTGTTCTGCTTTGCACCGGGTACGTGTGTGATATCAATGTCACTCCAAATTCCTTTAAGGACAGTTTGTTGGGGGAAGAGGTCACGTTTTCCTTTCCATTGCAGTGGTGTTCTTATAAAACAAATACACATGACATACATAGACTCTGAAATTTAGCAGCATTGCCTATGAGCTGGATGCTGTTAAACGGAAGAAAACAGGTAGAGGCAATGAACATGGAAATATTTAGATATTTTGCCTTTCAAAAAGTGATCTGACCCCTGAATAAAGTTTCCCTGGTAACATTTTCATCTATAGCTTGTAGCCACTAATGATGAGCCTGGCTTCTCCATTTTCCTTAAAGAGAAACAGAGTGGTCACGTGTATTTAAATGTATTGTATGAAAACTACTAAGATGACCTGAAAGTATTGTTTTTCTTCTCCTAACTAAGGAACTAAGCCCTGGTGAACATATATAATGCCAGACTTGATGGGCTGGTGGTTTGGGTTTTTTTAATTACAATTCCACTACTCAGGGCAAAACGACCTTTGAAGAAAATAATTTCATTCCAAAATGATATCAAGAATTTGTGGTTTTGAGGGAGAAAAAGCAAAAGAAAGCATAATTGTTATGAGTACTATTATGACATAATGTGACCCAACACATCATAAATTACATAATCGTGAGTCGGAGTTATGAGTTGGGCACTGCGTTTGACACGAGCAATCAATCAGACCTGCTCTGCAAGTACCGTATTAGCAAAGCAAACATTCTGGAAAAGCTGGGATTTAAATTTACTGAGAAACAGTTGCAGCGTGTCTCAGCCACATTTTTTTTTAAGCTAGACTACAGGCAGGCTGTAGCAGTGGTTTTTAATGCCATGATTTGAACTTGACAGCCAGCTGCCAGGTAAAATGAGAGGAGATTACCTTTTGGCAACTGCCCTCTCCATTTCCTAAACTAAATGACCTTCAACCACAGCAGCAGTGAAAATCACAGCAGTCTAATCTTAAATGTGAACCCTGTGGTGAAAGAGCAGTGGTTCATATTATAAGTAGAATGCATAAATGCTTTGAATCATCATCAGATTAGATGAAAAATGCCACTGCGTTCAAAAAGAGCAGCTATTACACAAAGAAATGTAATAGAAAAAGGCTTAACAATGTCATAGAGATAGGCTAACGGGCTTCCCCATTTCTTTCAGTTTCATGAAGATGTTGTTTCCTTTGTTCACCTTCTCAATGCAGATAATTTTCTATAGATTACCTTTCCATCTGCCCTAATTAAAAAAAACATGCATGCATTGGCTGCTACTGAAAAGAAAAAGCAATCACTTTAATATCTGTATGTTAGCTTTGCACCCCCTCCAACGACCACCTGTACCTCTCCCACGATGTACATCATACAAGTCGAAACCATTTCTCTGACATCCTTCTTCCCGTTCTCCCGAGTGTCAGCCGCAGACAACAATCCCCCAGTTCTACCTGCTTGCAAATTAGTTTTAGGGCTTTCGCCTGCCATCCCGCGTTCATTGATTTTTTCAGGGCAGTAGGAATTTTTGGGTATCTCTGCTCAGCCTGGAAAACAGGGGGGCTCATCCTCCCAGTCCTATCTCATCCTCCCAATCCCTACCTCACTTTGGGGCACCTAAGCCCTTCGTAGTTGCTGGAAAGTTTCATAGTCAGCTGGAAATTGCTTCTCCTTTTGTTGAATTATAACCCATCTGCTGAGCAAACGAGGCAGCGGTTGATTATGTTTGTTGCAGTAACCGCAAAAAGCTCCCACGTTATGTGTTTGTGGCGACAAAGCCTCTGTGATTTTCCCCCTGCGACCACTGTTAATAAGGCTGGTGATTCCCTATCCCCTTCCAGGCAACAGGTATGTTTTCTCTATGACAGCCTAAACTAGCAGACCTGATCCTAGTTGGCCAAGCAGAAGTCTTGATCCTACAGCCGCCCTGAGGAGTTGCCGCGGGTAGCCATCTGCATCGTTGCTTTTACAAGAACGGTTCATTCTTCTTCCAAGTCGAATGATCCCTTTACCTTTGGGGAGTTTGGGTTTGAAAGGCAGGGCAGAAAGCAGTGCTGGGTTCAGCGCTGCCTCTCAAAGCGTCCCAGCAGCTGGTGTGCGGAGGGTCTCTCCCCGCTGCCCCCCCTCCTCGGAGGTATGCCTGCCCGCATCCGCCGCCTGCCTGTGACTCTGTGGCAAGGAGAGCGCTCGTCCCCTGTGTCAGGGGAACGAATGCCCTTGTCCCCATGTGTCCCTCCAAACACACCCACGTACCGCCTTTAAATCAGAGCATGAGCGAGTTTCTCATGTGAAGGGCAGCAGGGGATACCTGAGCAGTCGCTGCTAAAATGAGAAAGAGAAACACGGGGCTGCCTTCTGTTCCCGACACTCTGCTGAATACAAACAAAATAAAATTTAAAAAATGGAAAAGGGATTATTCCAAAGCTTAACTTACAACAGCACATTAATGACCAAATTAAGACTGAAGAGAGAACACGGCAAATCATTAAAATGCTAATGATGCCACTGAAAGATATAAAGACCAGGGATGACTGTTTTGTGTGTGGTGTAGTGATAGACACATTGACAGAAGTGATACTAAGTGAAGATTGATGGTGTCTTTCTAATGTGATTTTAAATGCCTGAATTTTTTTGTAGGAGTTTTCTGTCTCTGCTCTATGAAATATGATCTTTGTTGTTTCTGTACAACATAATTCCCTTTAAGTCCCCCAGCACAGAAGACAAAACTTTGGTGAAGTTAAGCACAGTCTAGCATTGGACGTCATTGGAAACCGAATTGTGCTAAGGATCTTCTGACATTGACTGTATTTCTGGGGAAAAGCCATTGCATGGAAAGGGCTGGTGGGAACTGGGAGGCTCCTTATGTTTCCTGCCCCCTCTGCCACTCCCCAGAAAGACTAGTCACAAATCTGTGCGGAGGCAGGTTTGAAATGGGATGAAAATTCCCGCACGGTCAAAGCGGCACCGTGAGCGCAATAAGAGGTGGGAAAGTCACGATGCAAGGCCGTTCAAAGCACGTCTGTAGTTTGCTGCGGACCCGTGTCTATCAAGCTGTTCTTCAACATTACAAAACCAACGCGCTGTTTCAATTTTGCACCGCAAGCAACTGAGAGCACGGCTACTTATCTCTGCACCATCAAGCATTTTTGACTTAATGGCATAACATCCTCTATTTGGCACCTGATCTGATGCCACGCTGATTATACACTTGAGATGAAAGCTCCTTCTGCGAGATTGCTGATTTCTTTAATGCAGGTCACTATATCATGGTCAGCCAGTGCATTACTGCCTAATCCACTAGATACACAAGCTTTCCAGCATTCAGCCCTTGCCCAGGTGCTGCTGAATGCTTGGAGGAATTCAAGTTTGAATACAGTCATAGAGAAGCATCCAAGGGCAGAAAAAGGTGGCAGCAATTCCTTGCCCAGTACCTCCAGTACAGTAGCACTGGAATACCAGTCGCAGCCTTTTTCACTTGAAAAGCGGTGAAGCAGTAGGGGAGGTTCAGTGCGGAAAGGATTAAAAAATTATTCAGAATATTTATGTACCTATGTCTGTCCTGCTCTGTACAGGGAAGTGCCTCGCCCATGGGGCAATGGGTGATTCCCTGTGCTGGAGCTCCTGCTCCCCTACAGCAGCACCCGCCTTCGCCAGGCGCTTCAGACCTGCAGCCGCGACAGTCCCCGCCACTTGCGGCAGCACCCATTAGATCACCTAATCAAGATGATTTCACCAATTCGTTTGACCCAGACTAAAGGGAGACAGGAATTTTGGTCTCTCTCAGACCCAGCTGGATTGAAAACAGCAGCCCGGTGTCAGACAAAAACCCTTTAGCTGCACATAATCGTGGCGCTACAGGACGCACTTTGCACCAAGCCACGTAAGCGCTTTACTTGTAGGACAAAGAAGGAATGCAAAAAGCTTTACTTCCACATACTGATTCCCTGAGAAAATTACCTCCTAGTACTTCTTTATTTTCTTTGAAAGGAATTACACATATTTTTCTTCATTACAAAGGACTAAATCTTTGTATCCTCCCAGCTTCTGTTAAACTCTCCGGTGTGGTGACAGATAAAGGATGTTCAGAAATTAAAATATGTGACTTGTATAAATACATAATGAAACAATTGGCAAAGCATTAAAAAAAATATCCCTACTGATAGAATACAGAATTTGAAGCCCCTTTAATAAAACTAAACATTTGGTTTCTGCAGAAGAGAAAGCTCCTAAGAGACTTAACAACATTAAGAGAAGAGAATAAACTATTGTTAACTTAATTTACTTTAAAAAAAAAAGTTAATCCTGCAACAGTCATTTATATTTTTCCTACTCAGAGGTGCTACTATGATTCACTTTCATTCCCAACTCCATTTCAGTATAATGGAGTTTAGATGTGCCTATGAGACTGTTGATTTATCAAGCTCCAAATCGCACGTTCTTCATTTTTACAGACCAGTCACTTAAAATCTTTGTGATGATGAGGAATGAGTCCAATGTGTGGGAACGAGTCTCATTTTTTTTTTCTTTTTGGGAAAGCAGAAGAAACCACATGGCAAAACTACACACAAGCCTACCATAATTGTTCCAAAAAGCACAGGAGACTTTTCTCTCGTGAAACTTTTTAGTTATTTAGTAATTGTAAAAGAGTTGTCAAATCTACTTTTTCAGTGCTGTTGCTGAAAACATTACTAGCTTTTCCAAGGATACTTCAGCTGAGCAGTGATTTTGGCTTGAATTTTTTTGGCTTAGAAAGACCCACAACTTACCAAATGTCAATCTTTTTGCTTCTCACTGTCAGAAATCACAACTAGTGATCATGCACTTTGTCATATTTCAAAGCATGAAATATCATTACAAGATGGATATTCAGACCTGGTGTGTGACAACAGGCTTCAAAAAGGGGAAAATATTTTTTGTACTGTTAGATTCACTGCTGCTCCTCACTTTTAGATCAGCTGGAATAAACATCTAGTTTGTCCACAGCATGAATTGAAATGGTAAATTAAATAGCATCCTGGTTGCTTCATCTTAAGCTACCTGTACAGACTCAGAAATTTATCATATTTAAACACAAATTTCTCAAGCTATCCACAATAGCTTTAAAGAGACACCAAAAGATATTTCGCAAATGTCACATTACTTTTTAGAGAGGAATGAAATATATTCAGTAGTATAATTTTCTGAGACTCAATTCAGAAAAATCATCGTTAACAGACAAAAGCCGTCACTACCACCCGACAGACGTGCTCCATCTAAGCCCTGTCTCGTACATCTTTGGTAAATCTCTTTCTCTCATGCCATAGCGCAGCACCTCTATGCTCCACAATAAATGTTTTTTTTTTCCGAATGTCTGCTCCAATTAAAGTGTCAGCAAAACTGTTAGTGCTTTCTTAACTATCTGTACATTAATCAGGATCAAAAAACCTTCAACACCCCACATGGTAGATTGGAAAGATACCTCCTCACAAGGCTCCTGTACAGAACAACATGCCCCGTTACAGGCAGACACACGCCTCTCTGTTTTGCTCACCAAACCAGCTTGTGCATCTGAGTGATACATGCAGATCCTGAGTTACTTCATGAATAACTCAGAAAAGCAAGTCACAAAAGAAATAAAATCACGCTTCTGGCAAGCCATATGGGAGTATAAGGGTCTATTGCCATTAACAATCCCTTCTTCAAGACAAGTGGTACAACACTTTAAAAGCACTCGGTAGGTTGATCTAAGCGAAAAACATTACTTGGCCAGGATACACAAGCCGTTATCACACGGACCGTGACACGCAGCACGGTCCATTAGGGATCTCTCCTCAGGCTGTGCGTCTTGGAACCAACGCTCATGAGAAGTTAAGGGGTTTTCCTGGTGGCAGAGTTAATATGAATCCCATTTACATTGTAAGCACGGCACACTGGGATGCGCTGTTGTTTTTCTGAACTCTGGACGGCCATCCCGAAGGTCCCCATTTGCTTACTTATCCTGTTCCACGGGGAAAATGTACTTGGCAATACATCTAGCTCTTATCTCACAATTTCGCTTCTTCCCTTCCTCTTACCTTGCAGAAAGTGTCCTACAACTTAGATCATTTCAGCAACGCTCTCGCGTCAAGTGTAAGACAGAGAAAGAGGAAAGGAGTGAGGCTTATTACAGTTTAAGTGCCACAGATCCTGGCTTTTGATTTATTTTTATACTGCTGCAATAGAAGCCAGAAAAAGGGAAAAGGTTGGGGAAAAAAATTTTGTTATGGAATATTTCAAAATGCAAGCGAGACATAATCTAAATAAAAATCAAAAATAAAGCAAAGAGGTTGTGTTGATAAATAAGGGGAAATGTTGACATTGAGAAACAAAATCCTCTCTCTCCTAAGAGACAGATATTATTTTGTAATATTTGAAAAATGTACAAATATGTAGTTTCTTGAACACATTGGTATTATTAAAACCTTTTTTTCTTTTTCCCCTGGGATCAAACTAAAGTAGTTTCAGGAAGTGACATGCTTTTTTCATAATTTGCACAACGACTCCAAAACTTTCTCCTGCAACTTATTTCTATCAACTTACAAGGAGAGAGCTTCCCTCAATCTCGCAACCTGAAAGTAAATATGAAAGAGCACGTGCAGTCCTCTGCCGCCCGCTTCTTCACCTCGTCCGCAGCGGCGGGAGGAAAGGGCGGCCGCAGGGGGAGCAGAAGCCGGGGCTGCTGAACTGCGCTCTGGGCTCTGCCACAGGCACAGCCCCTAAACTCGGGTAAGCAATTCAGCCTCTCCAGATCTTTCTTCAAACTTCAGTCAGTGAAAGCTCCGTGTGTTTAGGTCCCAGGTTTTCCTGCTTGTTTTACTTTGTATGTCAGTACAATTAAGCATACGCTAGTCAGAATGAAGTTAGGGATTATTTTTAAGTAGATAAAATGAGACTGTGTGAGCAGGTAGTCCTTTGGAAAACGCTGCCACAGGACCACAGTTGCACCAAGCGGCAAAGTTAGATGAAATCTGTGCTTGGGTTCATCTGCAGGGAAAATATACAGCCATTTCAGGGCTGCAAAAGGTTTTCAAGTCTTCCTGCATACAAGGAGGCCACACTCTGCGATAGGCAGGAAGGTTAGGATTTGCTTGAAAAAACCCTTCAGGAAAAGTAAAAGATAAGTGGGGAGATGTGATCTGGCTGCCAGTCCATGCCCGGCCAAAACTAGGATCAGCAAATCTCAACTTTGTTTCAGAAATTGCTATATTCTCCTTTCAAATGTTTACTTCCCAGCGTAAGAAAATTGAGGTTTTGCGAGCAGCTCCGCCTCCGGCTGCACCCGGCTGAAGCGGGGTCTTGGTGGGGGAGTTGGGCACAGAAAGTTGACAATGCACTACAGAACCCACCACAAAAGCCTGGGGCGTCTCTGCAGAGAGGCAAACGCACCGGTACGTCACAAGTCAACGCCCATGAAGTATTTGCGTCAATGAATTGGAGACCGCCCGGCGTTCCCTTAGGGCGGCCGCAGGGGAGGGGGTGGGTGCAGGTTGGCATACCCACCGCAGCTACCATGTGGATCACCGTGGCATTTGGCTTTGTACGGCACCCTCCTGCGGAGCTAACTCCAACTTGCGAGCGCTCTCTGTCTACCTCTTCGCTCTCCATACGTGGGTTTGTGCCCACATACCCTTCCCAGCTTTATTCCACCACTGAGGTGCCGTGACCGCTCTCTGCATTGTGCTTTTGTGTCTATCAGAGTTTGACCTCAGAGTCAGAAACTGGTAAAAAAAAAAAAAAACAACAACAAAGAAACACCTTGCTGCAAATGAAGTTTCAGAAATGCTGTGTTTGCCCTAACTCTGCTGGGAGGTGTGGGAGCAGCATGCCAGCAGAGCGGTGGTCCAGTAGTTCTAAGTCCTGATTAATGTTTTTTTTTCATTCATCTTTAATAATTTGCCTACAGCAAAGAACCTGAGATGATCACTGGCCAACCAAAAAGGGTTTGAAAAACTCAGTTTACTCATGCTTAATATTTCATAAGATCAATTTAATCAGTTGTAAAATTACAACATTTCTTCTTCCTTGACAAGTGAGGGAAAAAAATTCCTAGCTCTCCTAAAGGCCATATAAAAATTTAATACGCCTGTTTCCTGAGCACCCACCTCCCTTCATATTGATAGTACAAACAGTTAAAATGTAAACAGGAAAAAAAAATGCTGTGATGCTGCTCTTGTTTTGATTTAAATGTGACATTTATGAAAATAATAAGAAGAAAATCAATGATAACACTGCCTCTGTCCGCAGTTTTTTGTTTCACTTTTTCAACAGATGCACCACTTAGGCTACTACATGTTAAGCAGAGACCAAAAGTCTTTGATCCTATCACTGAGAAAAAGATTTTTCTTCAATTATGGTTCCATATGTTTCCACTCCTAATAGCCTGTATGTTAAACAAAAAGCCATTAATCTCTTGACTAACCCAAACTAAGATGTTTCTTTTCCTGTATCCTAAAGATCTGGCTGTAACAGCTTCAACTTTCAGATTTCACCGCATTCATTTATTAACGTTTAGGGTGGACAGAAAAGTCTCTCTCTGCACTCCAGTTCTAGCTCAGGATTCTTGCAGGAGCTTGCTTCCAGAAGGATTTCTGAATTTATGTCTACACTGAGAATTTTTTCCTTAAAGGAAAGAAAAACTGAGATTAACCTTAAATTTGACAACTTCCCTGGGACTGTAATTTTGTAGGAGCTCAATCTACTTTAGGTATCTCATAAAGGAAAAGAAAACTCTTGCATCTTCCCACCTTAGAGATTTTTCTGCTCTTGGGATTCAGAGGATGCCTGAAGTCTTGAGCCCAGAAAGTCTTAAATGAAGAGATAAAGCAGTACTGCCCTTGATAAACAACACTTAGAAGAGTTTTGTGGGTTTTTAATCACTTTCTGAAGGAAGAGAGATTAACCCAGTGACTTGGTTCATGAGCATGAGAAGAACAACATCCAAAACCAAGCAAAGGACAGGCAGAGAAAAGTTAATCTTCTAAACCCTTAAGCTTTAGGCTACTACTAAGGTATAAACTACAAATATAAAACTCACAGAAAAAAGTAAAGAACTTCAGTCGGAGAGAAGAAAGAACAGCCGTTCCAGCCTACACCAGCACAAAGTCCCGACCTTCTCCTGACCCAGCCCGGGCCAGTCAGCTTTCCCTTGGGCTGTGGGACTCTCCTCCATAGCCTCTGAGCCCTCACCTTTCACATACTCTCCTTTTGCACCTGGTTTCCCTCCTCCTTGCAAACCAGCCGCAGTGGCTTGCCCACAGGTGCATGCGTTGTCTTGTTCGGGCTTTGCCTGTTTTCTGAGGAAGGACCGACCGAATAAAGACAAATGGAAAGGGAAGCCAAAGCTGCCGCACTGACATTGCGACCTCCACATGCTCATATCACAGAGAAACTGGAAAGACAAAATGATGGTGTGATCCTCATCTTTAAAGAAAAGAAAATCAAAATCCTCGTATTCAAAGAGCATCTTATAAGAACACACTACCCTGTCATCACACTAAAAAATTACATGTGCTCTCCTGAAAGGTCTTCTGAATAATAAGAAAAAGAGAAATGAAAGGGTTCAGTGAAGACTGGAGAAATTAAAAAGCTGTCATAGAAAAGACTGCTTATACACAGTCGTCTTTTTTTTACACCATATAACCCCCCCATTTTCAAATGGAATAGTTTTATACTTTGACAATCGTCTTACCTATATTAGCCTGTTGTGAAAGCAGAGGATAAATAAACATATGTCATGTCAGGCCATGCTGTTGAAGTTTCCAAGATGAGACTCTCCTGACGGAGGCTCTTCAGCCCTCCTTGGGTACCCCAGTACTGTGTTGTTCTTCAGATGAGGCTCCCAGCAGGGTCTCACCCCATGAGGAGACTGTAGCTGGGTAAGAGACCCGGTGACACTTCAGTGGTGGTCACAGCAGGTGTCCAAGCTGCAAAGGAAAAGCTCAAACCCTTTTGATGGGAGCTCAGATTACTTGCAGCTGAGCTTGTTTACAATACTGAGGACCCAATCCTACAACTTTGGCCAAAATTGACCCATATTTGCATCAGAAATGGTTTCTTCAGCTGGGTGTATTTCAATGCACAGTAGCTCTTGTCTGAGTTTACGCCTCAGGCAGCTGGAGCTCCTGCCATGGGCAATTTGTCCAGGAGGGTCCTGGAGAGGGCTGGGCACGGTGCTGTGCTCGTACTCACCTGCCCTAGCTGGCTAACGCAGTGGGGCCTGAGGGCTACCAGAAATCAGCACATCTGTGAGGGCTCTATGTTTATTCAAGGGGTTTCAGGTAGCTGGGGCTTAGGAAGCCCAAGGGAGATACACACATAGCCGTTACAACGTCCTCTGTAACACCACGCACCTTGGTGACGTCCAGGAGTCAATTCACAAATGAGGCTATATCTAGCTTGCCTGTGTTAAGCAGTTTTTCCCTTTTTAATTTTTTTTTTTATTTTTTGGTGGGCAGGACAGGCAATAAACTGTCATGCCTAATTTTTACTGGATTTTCTCTGTTTTGTATTTAACTTGTTACAACTTTCTTGCAGAAGGCACCTTTCTTCCTCTTCACTCCAGAAATGCATTTGCTATTTCAAATACAGATAAGTGCTCTTCTGTTCCAGCTTTCTTGGCACGCTTCCTGAAAACTTCAGAACGAAAAATAAATTAATATGATACAGCGTAACACAGCGTTTCTGACTCATTTCAGCAGTTCCCCCAGAAGCCCTCGTGTGCCGTCCCCAGGCTGAGGCTACACACCGTGCCAGGTGAAAGCCACCTCAATTCTTATTTCTTGGAACAGCGCTATCTTTACACACTGAAAATTTCATTTGGTTTTAAAGGTCCCTCCCCTGCACCAGCCTCCAGAGAAGATAAGTTTTATCAGTCCAGTGTCAGCAAAGTGATAAAGAAGGGCGCAGCGCTGTTCCAGCATGAGCCAGACACCGAGGCTTGCTTAGTGGTGCAGCCAAGTGCTTCAGCAGCTGATGATTGAAAGCAGAAGCTTAATGGGGTGAATGCGAACAAAGAATTAGAATAAATGCCACCTTTTGAAATAGAAAGCAAGCGGCTAAATGGCTTGGGTGAGATGGGAAAGCAGATGTAGAGCAGAGAAGCAGTTCTGCAAAGCCAGTCTGGATTTCAGATTGCAGCTGAGTCGTCTTCGCCAGGCAGTACGGTGACAGCCTCTGTCTGGGTGGCCTCCTGCATATCAGCAGGTGTGACGGGAAAAAAACACACGCTCCTCTTGCAAGATCTGATTTATTTCAGAAAATGGTTGTTTTCTGGTCTCCTGAGTAAAGCTTCTTCTAATTAAGCATTTCCCATTAGAAGGTGCCACCCCAATTACCTGTACACATTTATTAATCTTCAGCCTGATGTACCTTCAGGCTTTAGCAGGATAAGCGTCATCATCTATGAAAGCTTGTGCCAGATAAAGGAGAAGGAAAGGATTTTGTCCTTCCACATGTAAACCAGCTGCAAAGTCTTGGAAGAGGTTTTGCACTGGTGGCAAGCGACTCGAACCGTGAGAGTACCACACTCACATCATGTCAAGTGGTACAAATATTATGGCATTTTAAGAGAACTGGCATACGTGGCTCTGTACCTCCTCCCACAGGAGTCCTTACCTGGTGGGACTGTCCCCTGTCCCCACACAGCCCAGAAGGACCACTGGGGGAGGAATGAGTTTAACAGACTGACCCTGAAGCATCCCAATCCGAAGCGAGGGCTGAGCTTTCTCCGAACATGAGGTTACCAGCGGGCTAGGTGCACAGGGCTCGGGGATGGGTGAATTCTCACCATCTTTGCCAGAGGAGGCTGTAACTTGGCAGGAGGAACGAAGAGTCACACTGCCCAAGGGAAACCCCAGGAGAACCCAGGCCATTGGTGATGCTGGGGTGAGCGTGAGGAGTCTGACCTGCACGTGTCTCAGTGAGCCTTGTAGACTAAGTGCCAGCATTGAGACGTGACGTTGGATTTGTGCAAGAGCCTGGAGCAGAGGTTGTGGTGCGACTTAAGAAGATGAGTCTCTGAACCCCAACCGCACACCAAGGATGAGGCACATGGGTCTGGCTGTGTCTGGCCGCGATGCAGCTGGGACTAACAGGACATAACCAGCAAAGTGTCTTCTCTGCCATTTTTCTCCCCGTGGTCGTCTTGTAGATCGCATTTGATGAATGTGAATAACCATAAGCCAAGAAGCGAACAGACCTTTGTGCAGCTTGAGGGCCGTCCATGAAAATAATGGGCCAAATTTTAGTATAGATGAATGCTTCAGCAGACTTCTTCACACTTTGCCAACAGAAAATATTTGGCTGCTGTCTCTGGCAGTAAGGGTAGGGGCAGTGCCAGCTGCCGTTCTGATAAGGCAGCTACTAATGGATTTCACCATCAAACAACCCTCACTGAAAGCTGTCCAGAGATGCCTGGGTAGACAACATTCATTAGACAGAAAAGGGGAATTTCTTTGCTGTAGGAGAGGAATGAAAAGCACATCACTCCTACACAGCTGAAGGGAAACGGATAATACTCTGGTCTGACTGCTCTTCCCCGTCTCCGACGCAGCGGCAGGGATGCTGTCTTGTCTTGGCAGCGTTGACAAGGGTTTGGTAATTATAAATATCTGTCAGAACTTCGGTGTCAATATTTGCAGGTAGCTACCTGACCACATTTTGAAAACAACAGAGCATGTTCTGTCCTTGCTGTGTGTTAAAATGGATTAAAAAATTTCTTTAGGAAACCGAATACAAGTCAAGAGACTGAAGTCAAGTCCAGTCCTTATTAATTACAATTATAAAACCATTTGACTTGACACAAAGGTGAAACTGCATTCAAATCACTTCCAAACTTGTTTGCAGCATGTATGAATCTAACAGAAACTAGTGAGATGTGTTTGCATATTTGAGGAGGGAATTACTGTGTACGTACCAATGCCCAGCACAGGTAATATACAGGCATTCTTTTTAATGGCCAAGTTTATGTAGCTAATTCCTCACATTCAGCACCGAACGTACGATAATCCTTTTGACAAATGAGTCAAGAGGCAGGGTGCTGCTGAGCATAAAATGTGTTATTGCCTTGCACAGATCTAGGACATGTAGATGAGTGAGGATTAATAGTTACAATTAGAAACGTAAGAGCAGACTGTAGATTGTGAAAATAATTAGCAGATTCTGAAAAGAATTTCCAGCCTCACAGAAATGTTTTAGTGCAGAATACATTTCAAACGGAAACAATAAAAGGGACTCAGCCATGCTCTTCTCATAATGATACATTTGGGATTGTTAGGACAGGATCTGAAAGCTTGCTGGCTCCTTAACAAAGATGGCTCAATGCTCGCAGCCAGCCAGACACCGCGGCCCATGCTGGGGGTGGCAGGCAGCCACTTGGCTTCCCAGGTGGTCTCGGTCAGATTGTACCTGTGCTCTTGTTCTTCTTAGGGCTGTCGCACTTCATGCTCCCGTAGGATTCACGCTCCCTGAGCCCTCCGCCCACAGAGGAAAGCATCAGCAATGCTGTAGTATGGGAGCACCCTGACCAGAGCAGGGATGGGGCAGGGTCCTGGATGCAGGATCCGGGCAGGCACGTGGAAGGAGCTGCCCTCTGCTCTGGGACCAGGGCTGCTCCTCGTCCTTCGGAAGACAGTGGCTGGAGAAAGCTCCTGTGCTTTGCTGAGCGTATATGTTTCCAGCATCCTAATCTGGCCCTGCTTTAAACATTGCTAATAAAAGAACATGTGGACACTGCCCAGGAAATGTAAATAATCCTGAAAATGGATTATAAAGTTATGTTTTTAAAATATAGTAAGTGCTATATTCTCTTTGTTTAACTTCTGGTGTTAGAGGAACGTGGTTTTTCTTCTTAAGACGAACTCTGAGATGCCTTCATTTTTCAGGAGCGCTGGGTTTCAGCAGAGACTCTATGGATTCAGAGACCTGCAGTAAGGTGGAGAAGTTGGCAAAATGAGCAGTACAGGAGCGGCCAAACTGAAGAGCCATGCTGAAGCGGCCTGGCAAGAAGCGGTGCTGGCAGAGAGGCTGAGCTGTGGGATACCAGAGCCAAGGTATCCAACGCCAAGGTGCCTCCGGAGCAGACCCTTGAGCTGCTGTCCTTTACGGATCAGCCACTCTGCAGCTGCCTCCCAGGAGGGCTGTCTCTGGGATTTAAATAACTAAAATGCCATTAAAAAGATCATGAATCATGCTCACTCAGTAATAGAAAACAAGGCTGATTTGCCTGCCTTTTCTCTGTTTCAAGGTAATAGGTGACTGGAGTCTACGATCCCTTAGGAAACCGCAGTCCACAATTTATCTTTCCAGAAAACTGTCCTCTTACGGCTATCCTTTCAGACGGCTGCAACAGCAAAGGCACTCTGAGGAACCCAGTTAAGAAGATCCAGGGTGGGTTTCAAATGACAGAAACAGTACGATGATGGCTCGTTGCCAGTAATTTCGCTCAGGTAAACCTTGCTTCTGGCCAGGAGACGTCATCCCGCCCGGCTACGGGCTGAGGGGGGATGCCTTTGCAAAGTTTGCAAGTGTCTAACTTAGTGATGAATAAAAAATTCCGGCAGGAGAGGAGCATATAACGATCAAGTGTAATGAAATGGTAACAATACATCTCACCAATCAATAAGAACACTCTCTGTGTAAGAACATACTCCTTATTTATAGATCAGCTAGCTTGTGCAGAAGAGGGGAGTTAACAGCTTTCAGTCTGGTTCAGGAGAAAGACTAACTGATGATGTGAAATTACCTGGAATACTTAATCACAGAGATCAAAAAGGCTTGGTTTTTTTTTGTGTAAGTACATCTTTAAAAATCGTATTATTCCAATATAATTCCCATTGTTGCTGTCAGTGTGGAGTGTCTAAGTGCCTAATATATCTAACACAGATGTGCCAAAGGGCTACAATTAAATCACTCTGCACTCATCTTCCTGTACCAATCAACTTTTTCTCCTCTTAATGAACAGACACATGCTGTTTTATACCGAGTCTGATTGACTGGTTGACATGAAAACATAAAGTGGCAGGAGCTGGTGAAAAGTATTCGTTATTCTCTCTGTTTGGAGCTGCAATAGAAGTGAGTAATTGTTTCTGATTGTGGCAGCCCCTCTCGTGCTGACTGATGAGTGCTACAGCACTGGCACAGAGGTTGTGTCAGACAGGATGGTAACTCATTCATGAGACCTTCATGGAGGTTGAAGCATCCCCGATATGTTTTATTTTAAATGGTGAATATGGCTTTGAATTGGTATTTTTCTACTACCTGGTCCATAGAAGTCATCTTCACACCTTTGGCAGGTTTCAAAGGAGCCCCAATCCAATACTATAGCTCAGGAAACTGAGCCAGAAGAAAAGGAAAGCAGGTTTCTCAGCACCTTTAGGCAGCAGAGCCAAAGTAACCTGCACACTGCAGGAGTCCCCGTCTGTCACACTTGGTACCTGCTTCAGGAGACTCATATTCAAACTGAAGTCCGCTTGTTGATCTCAATGCTAGAAATTATTTTTTTCCAGAGCTCAGATACGTTGCATCAAAAATGAAGGTTGGTGATAGGACCAGATGAGGAAGGAACTTCTAATCTGATGAAAGACACCTCCTCAATATCTATGTGCTCCATAAAGACAGTAATGACCATACTCCTGTACTACTGGTCTACAATCTTTGTGGTCCCTGTGGTCTAGGCAAACCCATCCTGCCTCTGCATTACCCTTAAATAACACTCTACGTTGGTAGAAAGCTGAGTTTGCCTGAGAAAAAGGGCGTCTATAGCCAGCTGAAGCAGTGCCCATCATCAAAATACCACATACAGGGTAAAAAACAGTAGGGAAACACATTACTGTTGAAGCAAATGAAGGCTGTTGACATAGGAGTGCGATACTTATTTTGGAGGGATGGTTGATTAAATTATGGTCCCTAAATGCAAAATGATATCAAAACCAAAATCATTCTTTGGAAACACCTGGGAGTTTCAGTTACTTTTTAAGTTAACATCTTAAAGAGCAGATGCGGTGAAAAATGAGTGGGTTCTAATTTGGGCTGGATATGAAAGCGATCATTTCCCGGTGTAGATGGCCGGGGCAAGATGTGCCCACGCTCGGCACGCCTCTGCGAGGGCAGCACATCCCCATGGACACTCGTTTTCTAAACTACGCAAAAGAGGAGACAAGAACAACAACAAAGCAAACCATACTTTTTCACCCTGAAAAAGCGTGAGAGAAAACATTGAAATTGAATCTCAGTGTTGGCCGAGCGTGCACATTTCGGTAGCAAGTACTCAACTTTCTTTTCCTAAACAATAATAATAAACTTTCCTTGAGCAAAACACTCAGAACAAGTGCTGAAATCAAATTATAAACCTGTGCCTTTTGTAAAAGAATTTTAAAAAAATAAAACCCCACTTATAATTGTTATTTGACAACCAGTGGTCTCCATAAATGCTGTTTTAATGCTATGTTGCAATGACAGAATTATATTAATTCCTCAGTAGATAATCACAGTTTTAAATTAGTTAAAAATATTGCTGTGCTCTCTGGAAGGCTTTGCAAGTTTAACTGCAATTTTTCTGTGTTGTGTTTTTTTTTTAATCTATTTTTGTTTGTTGGTGGGGACTGCCAAAGTTTGTGTAGATATTTAAGCCCAAGACGGCATCTTAGCTTAGCCATCTGTGAAAACAAAACCAAGTAAAAATAATAGCTTTGAATAAATGAAGCACTGAGGGAATTTCATACTCGATATAAATAATTGCAGCTATAGCTTGTTGCTATGCAGTTAAGAAAAACATTTCTGTTATCCTTGGTGAAGACCCATTTCTTTAAAAGGTTTCACTTTTAAACATGAAGACAATGAAACATTAATATTTTTCCATCTTCCGCTTCAAGTGTTCATGCGAGATCAATGCCTTGCTGTCTGCTTTGATAAAAACGAACGCCAAGGCTCTGGAGAGAGGCAGCAGAGCCTCCCGGCAGCTGACGCTCCCCAACACCAACCCTTTCCATGGCCGCAGCCAAAGGCCGGGGGCTTTCGGCTTGGGGCCCAATCCGGTAGGATTTGACGTTCAGGTGCCCTGTGGAAGGACCAAGCATGAGAAACTGAGGCTCCTTCTCTTTTTTGGGGGGTAAAGGAGAGCTGTAAGGCATCAGCTTTGAGAAAGCGGCACTCGCTTCCCAGGTATGGCAAGAAAAGTCACTTTATAATGAGCACATGGGAAAAACCCTGAGGGCGCAGAAAAGAAGGGAAAGCAAAGGCAGTTCTGGCAGCACCAGTTTTTTTTTTTTTTTTTTTTCATTTCAGCTCTTGGAAGGGGGCACATTTTGTTGCAGGGCAAGACTTGTAAGGGAGGGTTGGTTTAGGAACTTGTCCTTGAACAATTCATCACAACTGTGTATTTAACCATGATCCTGAGCCATAAACCTCAGCTCCAAAGCTAAGCAAAGCATAGACCTCCTGGACATAATACATAGAAATTACAGACTTGACTCCTTTGTAATAAAAACTGCCTTGTGATGGCCACCCTGAAGGCACAAAACCGGAGATGTCCTGCTGCTTTTGGAGCGTCGCAGAGCAAGGGCTCGTGTGCCCTTGCTGCCGTGCACAGCCCCTGCCTCCCGCCCTGCACCGGCTGCGCCTGGATGCCCGCATCCCTGCGGAGCCAGGGGCAGCTCCAGGTCTGCAAGGACTGCCTGAGGTCATTCCAGACAGCCCCAAGCAGGGGAAATGCTTGAATAACATAGTGCGAATCCCTCCCCACGTGCCGCTTTCATTTCAAGCCTGAGAATGAAGACTATGAGGATCAGAGCACCTTTGTAATAAAAACATAATAAACCCAACAGCTATTATGCTTCCATCCATTCTCTGTTTCTTGTGGGAATATTCAGCCCTCCGATTTCTCCATTCCAAGTCCTGAAGGGCCTCTTCTGATCACTGCTTTAGACCTGCTTCATAACAGCGCACAGGGTTTCACGCCAGACCTTAGCTCTCAGTGAGGCCAGAGCTCCCTGCGAGCACGCTTGGAGTGCATATATGTGTGTACATTTATGTATATGTACAGGGGAAATAGCAAACCCAAGAGATTTCTTCAGCCTCAAGAAAAACTCAACATTTTTTGCCTCCTGTTTGTCCGTTTCCCTGAGAAAAAACATTGGACTTCCTTGGCTGAAAGCTGTCATCTTCAATGAAAAGCTGATTATACAGTGGATGTAAATAATAAAAGCACGATTCTGTCTGGTTGCCTGGGCTAAATTCATGAAAAAACACTCAGTTTGCACTCCGTAATTTCCTCATGAAAAGCAGTGTTTTCTTAAGGAAATAGTGACAATTTGCCTTGGACCAAATTAGTGAAGATATAATCTGTCTTCACATTGAAGATGTCAAATTTGCATGCAGATAATTGTGGCATGAGAACTGGTGGTGTCACACAGTTTTAATGATGGTTTGCAGTAAAAATACCATGAGAACAAACACCTGCTCTACAGCTTCTGCGGGTTGCCAGCGTATTATTATTGGTTCTGACCTTCTAATTGCCTCTTTATTTTCTGCTTCAGGCTGCATGGTGAATAACACGAGTGCTCTTTCAACTCCTACGTGCCCCCCACGCGCTCCCCCCTTCCTCTTTTCTCTTTCTCGAAAAATAAATAAACTACCAATTTAGTGACTAACTAGCTTGTACTCTCGGAAGAGTTTCCTGAGCTTTTGTAAAAACATTGAGCTTTGAACATTTTTCAAACAGAAATCAGTATTTTTGTCTCTCTTTCTCTTAACTTTCTGTACATGCCAGTGAGGAGCATTTTAATTAGAGCACTGTCTGCACGCCACTACAGCCCACCTGCCTCTTTCCTGCTGGTAGTGGGGAGAAACGCTATAGCGGCTGCTCATGTGTAGCTAGAGCAGCAAACAGCTTATAAAGCAGGAGGAACGTTAAAGACCCAGGCGCTGGGCACAGTGCAGCGGGCTGCTGGGTCACGCCTGGTACCCGGGCGGCAGCGGGTCGGGGATGCTGCGGGTGGGATGCGGGTGAGATGCTGCGGGCGAGATGCTGCGGGCGGGATGCGGGCGAGATGCTGCGGGCAAGATGCTGCGGGCGGGATGCGGGCGAGATGCTGCGGGCGAGTTGCTGCGGGTGGGATGCCGCGGGTGGGATGCCGCGGGTGGGATGGGGGCGAGATGCTGCGCAGTGGCCGGTGGCTGCGGCAGCGCTCCCGGGGGTGGCAGGCACCGTGTCCCCCGCTGCTGAAGGGTGCAGGGTGAGCGCTTGGGACTGCGGGAAGCGCTCCCCAAAAAAAATATCCTCATGTGTGGAATTGCCAGAAATAACGGGAGTGGCAGGGGACTTGGGTGGGGAAGCGGCAGAGGCCGAGCCCCGGGGTGGCATCGGGCCGGTCCCCGCCGCCTCGCCCTGGGGCGGCTGCAATGCTTGCCAACAGCCATGAGATGTCACTGCTGTCCCACAGAAAAGCAGGTACCAGCTAATTTGTCAGACAGACCAGAAAGCCTGAGATGTGGCCACTTCGAGCCTTGCCTTTTCCCCCCCCAAAACCGTCTTGCTTTAGCCCCGGCTCCTTCCCCGCCCCCCCGCTCGGCCCCCGCGGTCTCCCCGCCGCCGGAGCCCGGAGGCACCCCGCCGCCACGGCCTGGGGTCCTGCCGTGCAGGTCTGCGCAGCCCCTGACACCTCGCAGCACGCGACGCCTTTTGGTCTGTGAAGAGATGATACAGAAATGTAAGGCTTGCACCATTGCTAAAGCTCCTAAGCTGTGGCTGCTTCATATCACCTTTTTCTGAAAAAAGACCAAGCTTCAGCCATTTTTCTGAGGCTCAGGTAAAAATTATATAGTCATTCCCTTTAGATTTATAGTCTGACCTGATATTTAGAGACAGTAAACAGTAGGGATTAAACAGTAGAGACAGTAACAAGGGATTTTAAGCAGTGGTCTAAAGTACCTGCCATGCCCTGCTTGCTATAACATAGTTTTTATTCTCATCTCCAATAGTCTGATTCAGAAAGTAGATTTTGTGGGAAGCGCAGGATCTTCAGTATTGGTTTTTGATCTATATACAGCTAGGCCTGATATTGTTCAGCTCTTCAGTGTTCAAAATAAATGCAAATGCATGCTAGCAGGGAGAAGAATTAATTTTCTGGTAAGTTAAATAACTCCGCTTTTCTGTCATATCCCATGTGCTATCCTGAATTAAAAGTTCTATCCCAAGTAACTCAGGGACAGGTGTCCCTCGTCAGCACTTAGAAATTCCTCTCTCGTCAAACTTTCAAGACAGTGGCATGCTCTTCACCCTAGATGAGGTGGAAAGCAAATGAGGTTTACCCCTGCAGCAAATCCTTCAGAAGATTGGCACCGTCTGCCATTAGACGAGGACTGCAGAGATACAGATAAGGAAAGCAAGTCTAGGAAGTATAGTCTTACTGAGGCATATATAAATATGCCTTGTATTAATAGCTGTTTATTAAAACAGGTTGTAAAATACATTTTCAAAGTTCAGATGAGTGACCATCTTAGCCATTAACATCCCAGGCATATCCTTAGATCAAAGTTTTATGACCTCTATTTATTATGGCAGATAGCACTACCTGAAAATGCTCACTTTTAAAATCTTATTACTGTCACATTCCTTATTTAGGCCAGTGATTTGACATTCTTGCATGAGCGAACATTAAAGTTTTTGCCTTTTTAACCTCCTAATCCTGGTGCATAAATCATTTATAACCGATTCTATTCTATGTGTCTTTTTGGTGTTATTGGATTCTTATCTTTCATTCCAGTCTAGGTTTCTGATTTAATGTATTAAAAACTCCAGTTCAGCTTTGCTTTCCTTATTAAGATACAAAAGAAGTAGAAGCTTATAGCGTGCTGAAAGAAAAGCACAATATATAATTCTTTAAAAAAAAAAAAAAGAAAATTAAAAAGTTTTAGTTTAAAAGGAAGGAAGATTGTGCTGTCCTCTCATGTGGCACCCCCTTACGATTGTCATACAAACGCAGAGAATTACTTCTAATTTTGAGCAAGTACATTTGTGTGCTCTCCCTTAGCCGCTTTCATTCAGATAGCGAGGTCAAGCCCTGCAGCCCTAGTTCTGCTGGTGGGTCTCAGCAAGCTCTTGCTTCTCCAGGGTGCTGCTGGAAGATCTCTCCCTGGGGACCTGCTGGCAGGATCAGAGTCTGGAAGGACCTGGACATAAAATTCTGCTTTACTATCCCATGTTGCCGCCTTCTTCTAGCACTTACACTATAGCTGGGTGAAAAAGTAAAATCAGAGCCCATTCCACTAGCAGAAAAACAGAAAAAAATAAAACCAAACCCAAACCCGAAACCCTAATTATTCGTATGAATAGCAAAACCAAATAAGCCTGATTTGTATCTCAAAAGTGGTCTCCATCAAAGGTGTTCGTATGGCAAAGAAGGGCTGACAGCTGAAAGGTTCAAAAGCGATGAGAAAACTGAGGGGACCAGCTTGGTTATACAGCGTGTGCATTCGGAAAGTCCTGGCTGTACCCACTATCATAGTCTGACAGACTAATAGCCTCCCAGATTAGCTTACAAAGCAGGTCTGATCCTTCACGTGGGTACATCCAAGATGCCTAAGGGATGGATGAACCTGCAACAATAGCAGGATCACACTGCACATTAAAAATTCATCTGTACAGAATTAGACACTTGAGTCACTATCGGACATAGAAAGAGGGATGGTTAAAAATACATATTTTTTGAACAAAGATGAAAGGTATGGCATAGAGAGATTTTTATCTACATTTAAATGAAATTGACCTGCTTTGAATAAAAAAAATCTTGTCTATGCCTGAAGTATACCTGCAATTACATAAATTTGAACATCAAATAGTCTTCCTTCCCTGCCCCAGGGAGGCTGTTTAAGTTTTTTTTATATATATACATATATACACCCTCCCCCCCCTTGTACCCTGTTATGTGACTTGGCCCCATCATGCTCAGGGACCCTGGCAGCAGATGGAGAGAGCAAGAGCGGACAAACTCGTATTTCATTTTCCAGTTGGATGTATAACGCATAAACAAACAGTAATGAAGTAATACCAAGTATTCGTGGCTTAGATTCAGACTTAACTACTGATTTAGCTGAAAGTGATTTTTATTCAGGCTAAAGGGAACGAGTTGGGTAAAGGGTCTTTTTGTAGCAATAGCTGAAAGCCCTGACCGACGAGCCTGCCAGCGCAGGGTGAGGAGATGGCAGCCAGGTGCCTCTGGGTGGCAGGAAGAAAATCGGCGTATTGCATTGCCATGCTAGCCACTGTGCTGGGACCCAGCCACCCCAACACTGTCTCGTGTATTTTTCCAAGATGGGTCATAAGAAGCTCATGAAATCAATCTGGCAAACCTCCACCTGAGCTTTTCAGGTTACCTACTTATTTTCTGATTTGGGATTCATCCAAATGAAAAACAAATTTGGAGCACAGCGTGGTGGTGCATTCCTCCCCCCGGCGCTCTCCTGGGCCGCTTGTTGATCTCGGAAATTCCCGTAAAACCTTGGCCTTGGTGCACTGGGTCTGGTGGTTAAGTGCTCCATGACCGAATCAGAAACTGCATAGCTGGGGCTGGGAGCGTACTCCTACTGCCTGGCCCAGGTGTCGTCCCCCGACACCCTTATCTGAATCGTAGCTCAAGTGGAACAGTATTATTGTTACTGGAACCTTGAGAATTTTTAGTTTCTACCACCTGGGACTGTGGCCAGGATGGAAATTTACGGATGACTAAAGCCAATCATCTTGTGAACCTATAAACGGTGGTCCTAAGTGAGACCCTTTGAGCTCTCCTGGACCGCAGTGGACTGCACTCAGCACCTCCCTCCGAGTGGAACGCTTCTCAGAGTTCGCGAACTCTCGAGTTTGCGGTATTCGGAGGACCGTCGCCGGCTGCCACGGGACCTGGGCTGAAACACTCCTCGGCCAAAACACTCCTCGAGGCTCAACCCTTCAGCCATTGAGAAATGCCAAGACATTTGATGGGAGTATTTCACTGAACTTGAGGGGAATTTTTAACAGGTATACCTTTTGTACATTTATATATATTTCTGTCTGTGTGTGTGAACTAATAGTAAGCATTAAGTAATTAAGTCACTGTTGTGATTGTAGTAGACTCTACTAACTTACTTTGTGAATGTTAAATTAGTTAATGATTAAGTGCTGCTAAAATCTTATGATCTATCTTAAATTGTGAATGAACCTTAGACTGCGGCTAAACACATATAATCCCTTAGACATAAACCCTTGTCCAAGTCTGAGACTAAGAGTGGATCCAGCCTCACCTAAGCTCCGTCAGGAGTTTAGAGAGCAAGGGGGTCTGCTCTGAACCTCGTGACTCAACGGGAGGGTCTCCCTTACCCTTTTTCATCCTCAGTCTCTGTATAAATCATTCCAACCCAATTCTAGCATGATTTTCCTTTGTATACTTCCTCCGTGTAGTAAGTAATAGAGTGAACCTTGTCATCAAACTCTTTTTAAGAGTTCGCGCTTTTATAAATTTCTATTAAAATCACTTTCTGCTAATACCTTTGATGGTGATTCTTTAAGCGGCCTCTAAACCACTCATTCACGACACGCAGCGGGGCAACTCTCGCCTCTGGACAGCTTCAGAGATCCCCGGTCCTCTGTGAGGGCTAGAGGGGAACAACTGTGTCCTGGGGTGCAGCTTTCCCAGAATGCCCTGAAACCCAACGGTGATCCGATCCAAAAAACGGGATTCTACCAGCTTTGTAGCGCTTCAGATCCAGGGTGGTAAAATCCTGACAGACCTTACCACCATTCACTGTTGTGCTGCTATAATTAATCCCTGGTTCAGCTGCCAATTATTGCAGATGCCCTTCTGCAGACAAAAGGGGACTGTTTTTTGTTCCCCCATTTATTTTTCTGCAAGTTCCCTGACCTGGAAACCTGACATTTTCTGGTTCACACTTATGCACGTTTCAGCTCTTCTCCTTGAGTCCTGTTTAAGATCCGTACTGACAGCAAAATGGCACAGACAGTAGAGTCTGCGCCCACCCAGAGGAAATGAGAACACAACTTGTCAGGATGCTCAGCCTCGGTTATTCCTCCTTTACTACCCAAATTCATTTATTCCAGCATCCATTTCAAGTGATTGCTTTTCTGTACAACATTTTCTGTACGCTACCCAGCTCCACAACTGCTGTCTCAGTACAGCAAATTGAAAAATTCCCCCCCTGCTTTAACATCCTTTAAAACAGACACAGAATGCAGCATTATCTTGAAAGAAAAGAGCAAAAAATAGGAAGAACATACTCCACAAACTGACAAGCCTGCCTTGTTCAGAGCGCTGCAGAAACTGCCAAAGAATACTGGATTTGTGGGAGAATAATACCCACATACGGCTGCCGAGGTCAGCCAGCCTGGTGCGCTGGGCCGGCAAGGCAAAGTTGCTTACAGCAGTAATGGCCATCGGCAGTCAACTTTAAATTTGGCGCACGCTTCTCCCCCCTGCCCCAATGTAAAAGGAAAAACATATTAAACTCGTTCTGCCTTAAGCTGTTTTTCCTCACTTGTTTATTTTGTACATCTCTTCCAGCTCGAGATGCTCACGACTACTGCTACAAGCATAAAATTCTGTGTTCGGCGAGGGCCTGATGGTTCCTGCTGGGATTTTATCTCATTAATGGCGTGGAGATGCCAATAGGAAAGGTCGTGAAAATAAGTTGGGTCATCACAATCTAATCCTCCAATTTCGTCATGCACATGCATTTCTTGTGTCCATCTCATGCCAAAACCTGATAGTTCATGTTCTCACCAACAGTAGCTGTTGCTTACGGTGGGTATCACCGTAGGCTGAGATGGATTACTCCTCTATCATCATTACCTGGTCTAAGTGCAAAGGCAGATATAGTACGTACACCTACCGCTTGCAAGGCAGCAGCACACACGGGGCTGTTGCAGGAAGCCCTGCACCCTCAGGGCAACTGGGGAAGGGCTGGGTGCCCTGGGCTGGGCTGAAATGGGACTCCCAGCCCAGGGGTGGGTCCGTGCCGGTCCCAGCTGGGGCTGCTCGGGGCTGTCAGGGCCTCGCACCGTTCCCAACAACTATTTCCAAACTACAAACTCCCTCTCCCTGGAGATGGCAAGTCGCAAATCAAATAGCAGAGTTAGTGAAAAAGCGGTTAACAGGAGCTTTAGCAGAAGAATAGAAGAATGTGGAAATAAGCCCCCGCCATTTCTTACATTATCTGAGAGCTGTTCAGCCATGAATTGTCTGTAATAATTAGCATGAGAATATCTCCTTGATGACATTCATACTGCATAAAAGGGTCTGCATTTCCTCCATCAAAGTGCATATTTATGAACTGAATCTCCGAAAGACGGAGCCTTTGATAGTATTATTTTAATATTTTTTGCATATGATTTAGAAGTTTAAACTTCAAGAAGCCCTAATAATAAAGACGACTATCAGATTTCTGCTAGTCACCTCCGTTTCTGGTAAACACAAACACATATATGGGTGTCACTGTTTAAATATGAAAGTGATAGACTATACAAGATAGAACGACATGAATAAATTTCCTTTTGATCTTTAATGATCCTGAGAATAGTGACTTGAAAAACCCAGCCTTGAATGCCGAAGCCATTACATGGCATATGGTTTTCTCATTTCCCATTTATTTCTTGACCCCGGTGACAGCCTGTTCTGAGTCACACTGAAAAAACCCTACTTTCTGTGTACGTCCGTGTGCGTGCATGCTTCTGCCCCTTCATTGTTCAATACCTCTTATTTTATATACCTGATTACTGCAATTCCTCTTAACTTAAGCTTGATCCAAAACTGCACTCATCAAGGGCAGGATTACAGAACTCACCTCTGTCAGAGGTAGGACTGCAAGGACACATGATAGACATGCTGCCACCAGCTTGAGTAGCTTGAGTTTGACAGTCTTAGATGTGGGGAACGGCAGTTCCTCTTCTTAGGTGTAAAACTTGCTGGAGATGTGTCAACAGAGCCTGCCCAAAGCTGGCGGAGTTGTAGCTTCTTCTCCTTAGTGTGGCCGTTTGTTTTAGCACCTATACCAAGCAGGTGTCTGAACGTTTAAAACCTTGAAGTCTGAAAGGCAGATGATGGTGACTTTCTGAAGTGTTTATAGAGAAAATATTCCATTTGGTTACTCTCCTTTTGGCAAAATCAGGCAAGCATGTGAATTATCCCAGGCTTGAACAACTCAGGCTGAAAGGGGGCCCAGGGAGGGAGTGTGTGTATGAGGTTGTGTACAAGAGGAGGTGATGGGCCACCAAGCCTGGTGCCATGGGATGCTAGGCTCATTTTCTCCCAAACCCAGTCCTTCCCACCTCTTCTGCACTGCCTGTTAGAAACGATTCCCCCCGTGAGCTGCATCTGCTCCTCCTTGCAAGACCTCGATGCCACTGGTGAAGACATTAACCCGTCCATGATGGCTTTGGAGCTGCAGCAGCCTGCTGCAGATCTATGAATTGCAACGTAAAAAAGATTTGGTTTCTCACTAGTTTTTAGAGGCTGCTAATGTAAAGTTTGGAAAGTTAAGGAGAAAATAAAAGGAAATATTAGTGAGGTACAGTCTCTCCGAGAACAGAGAAGGAACTTTCAGAGTGATATCGAAAACAACATTTTTCCTACTACATAGCACTGCCTGAAAATCTTCCTATAACCTTTCCACATGGAGTTATTTTATTTCAAAGTTGTCAGTGTTAGGCAATTACTATTTCTGTAGCTAAAGCCGCCTTCTTTTGTTAGAAAGCCAACAATCTTAAGCTGCATGATTTCAACATTTATATTATTTAGACAAATCCTTTGACATTTGGCATGCATCTCTAAAGCTCCATTTCTAATATAACTTATATCTTCTATCATTTAACAATAAATAATTTGTATTTAATTCATGAATGCAGATAGCAGTACATTTTATGCACCAACAAAATAATGAGTAATGCACTTTTTACTCTTAGGGATGAGAACAATCTGGATGGATACCGTCTAAATCTCCTTACTAAAGAAAATAACTAATATTTGCTAAACAAATAACTATTCAAAGCATCTCAATTTTTCTGAAAATTGAACAGAATATTCTGAATAAAAAAAATCCAGGAAAAAATCTCTTCACACTTTAAAAAAATCCTGGAAATATTACAGTTTTGCCTGGCATGCATATTAACTGCTCAAAATAGTAATAATAGTGAATGATGGTATTTGCAGGAAGATTAAAAAAATTATCTTCCTTATCTTTCAGCTGTTATTTATCTTTTTAAGATGTAAGTTCTTTGGTGCAGAGATTGACCTTTAGTGGCCAAATATGCCCTTGCTCAATATCTCTGAGTATTACAGGAATGAAATTAGTATACAAATATATAGTATATTTATACTTGTGCTTATAAAGAAGAGAGTATTGTAGAGACCAGGTTCTTATCCCAATGAAGTTAAAAATATTTTTGGGATCTTCAGTGAAGAATGATTCATTTGTCCTGGTATCCCCCACTAGCTGATAGAATATTTGGCAAAAAACAATGTATTCAACACCAACAGCTGTTCAGAGCTATTCTAGTCTTCTCCTGAAAAAACACACAGTGAATCTAAGTATGTGCCTCTTAATTAACAGGAGCAATAAATTTTATTAAGTATATTTATGATGGACTTTATAGAATTTGGTCCGGAGACAAACTTAGACCATAATAAGCTGTTTTCATGTATCTACTTTGAGGACCATTGAAAAGTTTAAAGACTGTATTTCAATTCTGCCATACTTCCACTTTTTTATAAACCATGCCACTGTTATCTGGAAATAATTCCTACCATGTCTTTTGCACCATCATTGCTTGGTTGAAACCCCACTGGGGGCGATGGAAGTGAGCCCAGCTGCTCCCTCCGCGCCCCGCTCCCCGCACGAAGGAAGCCACAGACCCCCCTGCGTGGCCTGGACTGAGGCCCACGGCCAGCCTGAACGTACCCACCGTGGGGTCTCAACCTGGCCCCCACCACACTAGGGCTGTTTAGATTGGTCATTACTTCGAATAATCTGAAAACGCAGAAATTTAGCACATGTCCGCTTTTTTTTTCATTCTGAAACAAAACAAGAAATGAATGGGTGAAATCAGTCAGAAAATGGATAAGAAGAAGAAAATGTTGATCTGTACATCCCAAACACTGTAAAATGCTTGTCCCGATCAGAAAACAACCACATAATTCAGAACATGCAGAAGTGGCTGGGTGTTTTCGGAAAATGTTAATTCATCACCGCCAGAAATTCTTGCGGGAACACACACATCAGTTTTGAAGGATGGCTCTTCTTGGATCCAAGACAAAATTTCTGATCAGAAAATAGAGAGGATAATTGGTGGTTCAGATGTTCGCGGGGCACATGGGAATCCTCCCCACTCCATTCTAGTCTCTATTTTGCTTCTAAAAGGAAATTTAAATGTGAATCTCCCAGGTGAACATTTTAGCTATTGTCTAATCTGAGATGGGTGAGATTTCACAAAAGAGCTTCACAGGGTTTTAATTGCATCCTGACTTTGCGCAGGACATCTTTTGGATGCTTGAAAGAGCTGCTGTGACATGAAAGGATGTTTTCGAAGACCGGTGCAGGGCCCTGCGCCAGCCCACTCCGCTCCTTACCCCTCCTCCCTCTGCAAAGCAGGCGAGAACCAGGAGCAAGCTTATAGTCTCGTGCTTATAAGGTTATCAGAATAAAAATTCATCCACATGAAAGGAGAAGAAGAAATTCTGTTACTCTTAGGATTGATTTAAAAATCACAGTTGTTTTACTCATCGTTCTTATTCATAATTCAGTTTATAACTATAAAAGATGAAGGGAATACGCCCTACTTTTCCCTTTGTGATTTGACAACACTTCTGTTGAGTAGCTTTGCCATGAAAACCGGTGGTTGCTCAGTTTCCCCTGCTGTGTTTTTGGGTCTTCCACAACACAAAAGGAAAGAAGAAAATCTGGGAAAAGGCTGGGGGGGGAACACAAACAAAACGTCTCAGGCAATTACAGCCCTCAGACTGACTTGTGCTAGCCCTTTCCTCGCCGTTTGCCTGCAAAATGATCAGTTGACAGTGTCTTTTTCAACTAAAAGGAGGTGTTTGCTCTTATTAATGACTGGAGGACAAATCTAACCTCTAATGGCTGTGACTAATAGCCCAAAGTCTACAACCTCCGTGGAGCAGGAGCCTTCAGAGCATGGTGAAAGGAGACAAATGTAGTCAGAGTTGTGAAGCCGGAGAACACGGGTGAAGTCTTTAACCGCTCATGTTCTCGCTGGCACCCATTTATTCCTGCTAAAGGCGTAATCTCCGCAGGTAGCTCCGATGCCTGGGAATGCCAATGTGATTACACATGCAAACATGCTGTGCACATCCGTCTTGCCTCTGCCATCGCTGCAATTAGATGTCATCCCATCCACCTCTACAAACCTTCCGACTGCCCAGCCTCTGCCAGGCGGGGTGTCTGCACAGAGGCAGAGGTCAGGCAGCGGCACACAGGCGATGGAGAGAACCTGTCAAAAAGCCCCATCTCTGTTGACTTATTCCTCTGGCAATGTATCAAACAGGAGCTGGGAAATCCACTGGCCCCCTCAAAGCCTTCCCAGCTTCCTACACTATTGATTAATGCATCCCAATGAGTTCAACCTTGTCTCCAGGGTTTTTGTGTTTGCATATCCATAGCCATTTCCAAAGAAATTGCTGCTTCCAATAAGTGGGTCTGCTGAACCTTTTTTCTGATTTGTGAAGGTTTGCTGCTGCTGCGTAGTGTATTTGTGCGTCGGCAGATCCTTGCTGCCCCAGAAACCCGTGCTTGCCGCCCTGCCTGAATGTGGCTGTGTTTGATTTCTTCAGACTTCGCCTGCCTCTTTGCAGAGATACGATGTCACCTGGAAACGCTGTCCTCAAACCAGTTTATTTTTTCCTGTACTTTGGTAGCTGTCGATAAACACCCTCAGCTGAACAGATCCCACAGCCAGGAAATATCTCCTGACACGCAGGAATCGCCCTCTCGTCTTCTGAGATTACCTTAAGCGGTGAGGCGCCGCTTGCTGTCAGCCACCTGTGATACTGTTGCCTGTTTTTTCTATTTGCTGAACCTTTATTTTGTACTTATTTCACTCACATTTTTCTTCAGTTATAGAAACATTCTACCTGACAATACTGCTAGTTCAGTTTCTCCCTCTCTGTAATTTCACGTGAATGCTCCCCATACTAAGTAGGATCTATTTTTACAGGTCTTTTGCTCTGTGTTGTTTTCCATTTGTTTCTCTTGTGTATTCTGGTCAGGGGAAATCAAACAGCGAGACAGATTCCGCTACTTGCTCTTACTCATGCTGCAAAATGGCTTATTCAGGGAAGAGCATTCTGCAAGGATAAAAATGCCAGAAATCTGTGCCTTGATCAGGGAACGGTATTTGTACGCATGGTACTGGACTGTTTCATGTAGCTTGGGCAGTCTAAACCGACAAGACAATAGTGAACTATTAAAATGCAGTCAGTAGTGCCGGTTCCTCCTTTTTTTTTTTTTAAATAATGCCCACTTATCTGTTGATGCACAACAATTGACCAACTCATTTTGACATCTCACAGCTAAACCCAGCAATTTTATTTTGGCGAGCAGCTTCCCAAGCAGGCAGAGTGAAGACTGCTCCCAGGAACTCCTCCACCAAAGAACCGCTCTCCAGCAGAAATAGTTCATAGCGCCTCAGTAATCTCAGCAGCAGGATTATTTTGGCACGCGCACCGCAAGACGCATCTTCCAGCTAAGGTACTAACCCAACGCTCAGGGCTGAAGATCAGCCCAGCCTAGGTTGCAATGCTGGTGAAGGCCACAATCGCAGCAAGGGGCATGACATGGTGCGCCGTACTCTCTGTTCACCTTTAGCTGCCGTGCGCACGAATGCCAGACTGCTAAAGATAAGGGACCACAAAAGCTGCCTCTTGCCCACCCCTTAAGCTGTTCATTCACTGGCCTGCGATCAGCAGCCAGCTTGCAGCCATGGCCAGTGAACTGTCCCAACGTGTCCCCTATCCTGCGCTGCATGCCTCATGCTGCATCTGCTCCCCAAGATCTCGTCTCTCAGCTGCTTTGAAAATGTGGCAGAAATAAACCCTCCCTCTGCATACGTGCAGACGGACGGGTTCCCTCTCCCCTGCTGAAAGGGTGCTCGTCAGCAGTTACCGAGGTCTGGCTGTAAAGTGCTCTGCGAAACAAGGACCGTTGGCATTTGATGACCTATTTCCTTGGTCAATCTAAATCTGTGTTACAGCCCTCCCTGACCTTCAGCTCTCCGAGGTGAGAAATTTGGAATCTCCCACGGTAATATGGCATTGCCACAACGGACCTCGGTCCTGAAATATTCCAGGCTATCTCCAGATATTATTTTACTGGCATGGAAAAGGGCGGTTCTCCACCCAGGCCATACATGTTAGCACCATCCACTGCTGCCAGCCCGTCCCCGTCCCGGGAGGGACACGGCTGCAGGAGCTGCCTCCTCCTGCCGAGGGGGCCGCTCCACGCTACGCGGCATTTATCCCCCTGCTCCGCACCGCTCCGTGCCCTGAACAGACCAGGCAGCTCTGCAGCATCACAGCGAGGGATCAGCTTGTCGGCTGGTTTTTCCAAATCTCGGTGTATTATTTAAAACCTTTTGAGAAGATGTGTTACCTAGCTTTTACGTTGGTCTCTCCCACTCTCATCCAAATAACAGATGACACCTTTTAACTGCTCGAGCACACGATCCATCATTCCTTGCAACACCACAGGTGCACCGGCTACACCATATGGCAAATTCTTATACTTGAACAGCCCCTTTGCATGTGTTCACAGCAAAGAGTATTTATTAATCTGGATCTGGTGTCACATGCTGATGTGCTTAAGACAGGTCAAGTTTCGTAAGCCTCTCCCCACCTGTCATTTGAAAGTCATGGTTTAGGCTGATGATCAGCCATCAGGGGTTTACGGCCTGCATATGTCAAGCTTCTAGCTTTCATCTGAGCTGCGGTAATAAAATTTTAAATAAAAATTAGTGGCAGTAATAAGACTTTTCTCCATTGACTCCAGAAGGTTTTGACACTTTTTCTTAGTGCAGGAACATTTACTTTAGTGATTTCCAGAACAGGGAGGGAGCCAGCTCCATCCTGACCTGTTTTGTGCCCTCGCCGTTGATCCAGGTCCCAGAGCAAAAGCGGCAGCAGCACCTTAAAGGGTGGCAGAGTCCCTGCTCCCGACAAACACACTGACTGGAACTAGACCACAACATCACAGAAACAACACTGGTAATGCTTTAGGCAGCTCTTCGTTTTGCTACAGCTTCTGTTCCTCTCGGTTTTCTTTAGGACTTGAAAAAGAAACTTAGACACCTGCAGGAAGGCTTGTCCTAGGAGGCTTCTGCTCTGCTTCAGCAGTCTCCAGGGGTTCGGAGAAGCATCAGCGAAGTGTGCCTTCAACTGCAGGGTCGTGAGCTCCTGCTCCTCCAGAGCTCCATCCCTGCTACATTCAAGCAGAAAAGAAACCTGTTAGTCTCACTTAAAAAAAAAAACAACCACCCCCCTTCCCCGAAGCAATATTAGTAGGTCTGATTTTTTCTATTGGAGACTTGCAATATTCAATTTTTTAAAAACTATTTCTATGTTTCTTTGTACACTGTGAAATAAATAAAGGAGATCTACCAATTCCTTTTGCTTTTTACAGTCATCCATTGCCCATCTCCTTCTTGAAAATTAAAATAAAACTGGGCACTGATGATCATTTATTGTTTTAAGACAACATATATCTCCATGATTTAGGCAGCAATCTTCTCTATGGATTAGGCACTGATGATAATTTTACAAAAGAACCAAGCAGAGGTGAGCTCTGCTGAAAACCCGAAGAGATTTAAAACAAAAAAATTACTTTTCCATTTTATGGCAGGTCTTTATTAAAGTGATATTTCCCCTCATCTTATCCTCTGAAACCTACCGGAATTTTAAACTTTATTTCCACTTTTTTATTTAAGTGGACACCTACTTCAACATCTTTAAAGCTATTTAAAGTTCAGATATTAAACATGAATAATTGCCTCCTGGTTTCAGTGCATGATGAAATAAAAACTGACAATGCATGTCTTCTGGTGACATTCACACCTGCATCTGTGACAGAGACTTGTAATTTGATGAAAATTAACTTTACTCTGGACTAGAAGGGCAAGGTTTAAAACACCTTCGGTATCATATTCTGCCTCACTTTTCCTTCTTCTGATATATATGGGGCATGGGGTAGTGGGGGTGGGGAAAGGAGTGGATGAATAGATGAAATCTGAGCGCTTTTCAGTCCTTTATTGGCTTGAAGCATCTCACTGAGTGAAAAAAAAAACAGAAAATGGATGTGTGAGCGTCTTATCAAGAAGTTCTTTAGAGAGGCAATAGGAAGACCGAAGCTGGCTGATCTCCATCATTCAAAAGCCCGAGTTTCTGTGTTATCTCCCGAAACGATTAGCAAAAGAAGTGCAACAACTCCTCCCTGAAGCTCCCTTAGCCTCCTCCTTGTAGGCTAAGCACCGCTCACTGAAGAGGTGCTAAACTTGTGCTTGGGAAGAAGTGCATCTGGGAAGTCCACGCTCCCTTCGTGGACAGGGCATGCAACAGAAAAAACAATAGTGAAATTAATTGCATAAATGATGTCATGAATTATTCATGCACTTTTGTGAACATAGTTAAGGCCTGTGGGAGCTAAAGGATAGCTACCAAAGTAAAAAAGTATATTTTAATGAAATATAAATATTAGATGGAATTTTACATAGAAATACTCTGGAGTCTTACACACCATTTCCAGGGAAGGAAAAGGCATATTTTTGAATCTCTTGAGGTGCCAACTCATTAATTAGTTAGTATGGATATGAAAGATATATGCTTAGATACGTCAGTCAAGCAATTATTGAGGAAGTATAATTTGAGAGTGTAGTCTGGCAATAATAAGTTATTTTTATGCTCATTTATATTCACTTCATTGACATTTTGTTTAGCAGGTTCTAAACAAGTAGAAGCAAAACCTGCCAGTTCCAAGAAGACCTGCTTTGGTGAGCGGCTTCCCACGCATCAGTTCTTGACTGGAGGCAAAGAGGGAGCAAATGGCTCCTGAAGAAAGTCACTAAGGAGTTGTTTGGGACCGTGGCACGTTCCCCTTGCAGAGCACTGGTGAGGCACAGACCTTGCTGCAAGACCTGCTGCTCCACCACTATTGTCCAACTTCCAGATCTCCAGGTGGGAATCTGGTGGGGGCTACCCTTTGCTGTCCTCATTCCTTGTCTGCTGCTTGTGCTGCTCAGCCAACCTCTGCTCTCAGGCAGACTGCGAGCAAAAAGGTGTCAAGGGTGGCAATGCTGCTGCCGTGAGAAGATAGTTCCTTTTCCTTAAAATTTCTTCCTTTGAGATTTGGAAAACTATGAGTTCCCACATCCGCTAGCACCCTCTCCTGCCTCCTGAAAGTCCGTGTAATAGAGGCTGTGGCAGTCAGGTCAAGCCCTACTCCCTAAATACTCTCTACATAATAGCTATGTAAAAGCAGTATGAATGAGGTTTATGTCAAAGGCTTAGTCCCTATTTCCATCCGTGGTTTTCTATCTAAAGTGGCTAGTTTAGCTAAAAGCTGAATAGGAGAATTTCGGGCTATGAAACTTGTTAAGGTTAGACTAGTTCATTTTTTCATTATGTTTGATACACATCATAAATGTCATGCCCACTTTACAGTTACACTTCATACCGGTTCCTTAGAAAGAGAAGTTGGAGTGGTTAATTTGACTGTTTTATTATTATTTGTTTGCTGGACGTGCTCCAATTTCCATCTACATTGTTATTTCTTATATGACTGGACTTGAAGAACATTTGTTAAAATCATTTCCTTGGAGAGGATAAGCCCTTTCCCCAAATGGACCTATCATGCACCATCCACCGTAATGTAGATAGGGGATGAAGGCAGACTTTCACTCCCATTCTCATCAGGATCAGGTCCTCATGTAGAGACCCATGTGACAATGCCTATCTTTTCAGCATTGATCACGTGTGCCGTAAGCTCTGTCTCATCAGAGTGATTTCCCTTTCAGTTTCTGACGTGATTTTTCCGGACTTTACCTACCCACCCTTCAAAGCAAGGCCGCGCAGCCAAGCGTAGGAATGTGCATTCCTCAGAGTTCTTAATGTTTTTAGCATTTCGTATCGCTTACAACATGCAGGCTGAAAAGAGTCTGAAACCTCAAAGGCACATTTTTAATTCAAAACCTTCTGGGAGGCAGTCTTTTTTTCATGTGGCTTTGCCAGAAGAATTCAAATGACTTCTCCTATTGACTTCTTTCATTCACTCTCTGCATTTCTCCACTCATTTGCTGCAGACTGATTTCGTGATCTCCATTTTTCTTTGATACTGAGAAACAGGAATCAAGAAAAGAGGCTTCACTGCAAAGCAGAGCCAAGCAAAGGTTTCGACTCTCTTTTGCATGGCACTTTCTATTTCATCACACCTGGCAGCCCAAGGCGTCACAGTCAAACATGAGGCATCATCGTGCCCCATAACAAATGCAGTAAACGGCTTAATTTTCTCTTTAAGCCCCCTCACTGTAAACTGTGGTGGTGCAGGATAGGTATCTCGCATGACTTATCACTGCAAAGCTGAGACCGCTTCCCAGCTTGTTCTTTTAATAACCATTTTTTTTAATCTCTACATTTTACATATTAGTTTGGAATTTGTCATTCTGTCTCCTCAAGGACTGAAAAGGAAGAGTCTTTTGAAACTATATGTCCACTATTTGCTCTATTTGTGGCTGAGGAGAAAGGTACTCTGGTCGTCTGTGCCTGTAAACAGCTGAGAGTGAATAACTTCGGTGCTGGGGAGTGCATCCAACAATTTTCTGGTAAACTTATGGACTCTGAGGTCTGAACTCAGCTTTCTTTCAAAACTAGCTGAATAGTCTGACAGTGTGAACATAAAATAACAGAATTAGGTCTGGCAATGTTGGGAACAGAAACATCAGGAAAGGAAGTATTTTCCCCCCACTTTTCAGGAATACCACACTTCTTTTTCTGAGGTATGGACTAATTTGGGTCTTATGTGTTAGACAATCTTTTGTAGTGCTGCATTCAATTTGTAAGTGGCTTGCAAGTGAGAAAGGCAATTCAGCCTGTGAGAACTTGGGCAATAGCAGCAGAATGGAGCAAGTTGTTCACAGAGGAGAAACTCAGCTAGTCAGACCTCTCTGATGCATCTGTAACACAATTAAATCCCCATAATGACCTTCATTAGGCCCAGCATGTAAGTCAATACAAACAACTTTCAACTCAATGAACATTTTCCCTCTAAAAAATAACCTTTCAGTTCTATTGCTTTTGTACTGTTTTAGCCATATGCTAAATATTATAATGCCTCATTCTCATTTACCCTTCACATATTAAGGTGAAAACTCTGACCTAGTGCATTCTAATTACTTGGCTTATTAGCTTCACATTATATCAGTAATGGTGTGATAGCCAACATAATTACTAGGACTTGAAAAATTATACTTTGCTGTACTATTTCATGAACTGTGAGATGGTTCTCTCTTCTTATTAACTTTCTTATTTTAATGGGTCGACCAGATTTTTCATCTACCTAGACCATTGATCAAACTGATAATTTTAGATTTCAGCTGCAATTGAGAAATTGCCCCTTAAAATGGCGAGAGATATGTTTTATATAAGAAAATACAGACATTTATTATTCTTCTTTGTTTCTCACTGACAGGCCACCACAATTAGGTAGTTTCTGCATGGTGTTTGAACACCATTTTTAACTTATAAAGCTTCATGAAATTTAGTCATTTTCCTTAAGGAAATTATTTTTGTTCTTTTGTCAAATTACTGTTTTTGTATTCACTAAAATTCTGGTTTACCTTTTTGGATTAAAAGCTTTTTTCACTTTCTGGAAGAAAAAAGAACTTCCACACCTTTTTCTTGTTTAAGTAAAGCTAACTTTCAATCAAAATCCGTCAGGATTGGCAATCGTTCACCAGTTTAGTCTAGAAGTTGAGTCTGATTCCGAGAGTTGTTCTGATCCCAAATATTTTTAGTTTACAGTATGAAGATACAGAAGAGACTGTTTTTTTTTCAAATAAAGACTCCTGCTGAGTAGGATAACAAGATTCATGTAAGGAGTCACAGATCAGCCCTTAGGTGGTGGTCCTCTTTGATGACAAAAATTGCAACAGTGCTGAAACGAGTAGACATTCTGAAGCCATCAAGGCAAGAGACGGCTGTTCTCTACACCTCAGAGTTGACTCAGAATGCTTGACTATCTTCAGGAGCCCTTCTTTCACTTCAGTGGACTTTGGATCAAGCCCTTGATACAAAGACATGGCCCTTGTCTCTTTTAAGCAGATTACTATGTTACACCATCCTAAAAAACGAGCATGCATGGTCCTGCCTGTGCCAGGACCTGCACTACCTCCTGGCTGCATGTGCTTCTACCCCTTCATTGATAAGATTTGTCCATGCTCCCCGGCCACTAGCCCAGGACTTCTGCCTGCAGGGGAGAAGTCCCAAGCTGGTCTCACCGATGTCCATGTGTCCCTGACAGAGGGGCAGCTCTGAGGTGTTTCTGGAGTATTTGTCCCCAGACCATGGAAGTAGAGGGTCAATGCACTCAGTCATTTTCAGTGAAATTATCTCGGAAGCCCCTGGATTGAATTAATGGCAAGCCATCCCTGGCACGCTTGTTTGGAAGCAGCCACAGAATAACCTCATGGCTTTTGGAAGATGAACCTGTACTTTTGCAGTGCTGTGACAGCTGGAAGAGTTTGATGCTGTCTTGACTCAACATATCAGTCAGGAGCTTTCCCTGTGGGGAAATCTATGTGTGTTGTAGGCTTATTTAGTTGGAAAAGAAATGAAGCTGACTCCTTATTGGTTGTGTTGTTTTTTTTTTTTTTTTTTCTTTTCCCCTCTATCTCTCTTTTTCTAAGCAGGAAAAGAAAATACATCTTCTTTCATAGCTGCCCAAATGAAAGGGAGAGTTGTTGGGAGACAGACTGCCACATGACTTTAAGGTTCACTGTGAGAAATTCACTGAAGGGATAAATCCCTGCAGAGCTCGTCCATCCGACCAGGAGAGAAAGTGGAGCTGTGCATCATCACCCATTAACAAAATCCATTCTCCCTGTGCAGCTGTGCAATCAAAACCATCTCCCAATTTCACAACTGCATCTTTAAGCCAAGAGGAGATGGTGTAAAAATGGCTAGTGATAATTTAATAAATAATAGGAAATTACTTTTTTAATGTAGCAGAGAGTACCTGAAAATGTATTCTTCCTACAAGACTTTGATGGGGTGCTACTTAATTCTATTGTGCTTGGTGCAATCAGTTTAATAGTTCTGATTTTCCTTGACCTCTCTGCATGAGGAACATTATTACAAAAGGAAGTCTATAAAAAACTCCTAAAGGTAATAGCAGAGACAAAACCGGGAGGAAGCAGTTTGGGCTTGAACGTGGGGCACCAGTGTTAGCGCAGACCTACAGGTGGCTTGACACTTGCCTCTTGAGTGATCAGGGCTCAGTTCATGCTGCATTTGAGATTAGTGGAGGTATTAATGCCACAGCCCTCGATATTAAAGAGAGGGAGGTGAAGGCAGAGAAATTTCAGTCCCAAATTGGATAAATTTGCCAAGTCTCCGGCTGCAGTGCAACACTCATTTATTTGCAGGTGAATTTAATAGACAGGATGTTGAATGAGGAATTACTTCCCAGAGTGGTATATAGGGATTAGGTAGAATCTGCCTAAAGCCAGAACAATAGGTTGCTTTTGTGCTAATTTGTGCTTTAAAAATGATTAAATGCACCTGACATTTTAGGTAATCTTATATATTTAAATTAATATGAAACTCAAACTGTGGTTTTGGAGTCCCTTCTTCACTACCATATGCCTATGTTATAATACACATTGTATAATATATAACTATGTATCTTGTGGTTTCTTGATAATTTAAGCAAGAGAGGCTTTTAAATTAGCTATTAAATTACCATTCAGAGATCTGATCATCTTCTAATTTCCGTACAAAGTCCTCCACAGGGCATAAATCTAGTTTAAATGTTCTCTTCTTCCTATGATTTTATACCCTGACTGTAAGATGCTCTAACATTCCTGCATTTCTAGCTGAAATACATTACAACCTTGTGAAAGGTTTTAGCTCAGTTTTGTCTATATTTCAATTGTAAATGTATCCAGAATTATGTAGAAAAACATGCTTTCTGGTTTTGTTCAGTTCTCTTACCATAGCCACAGGTGTGATATCGAGTAATTTAGAAAAACACAAATAGTAGTGGGTTTTTAAATACTTCTAAATATTATTTGTCTCCTGAAGTTCCCTTATTTACTAGCAGAATTGAAATTCTGCATTTTATTTCTTCTGACTTTTGGGGCAGATATTTGCTAATTGCTTTTCTGGGCAGCGAAGTTGCAAAGATTTTTCTCAAGTTGAAGCAGGGAGTGAATTTCTTTCCCGCTCTGCAGCAGATCTGAAGCGCTTTCGGTGCTTTCCCCTTGCTCGCCGTGGCAGGAGCCTTGCACCGCTGCGCCATGAGCTGCTGGTGCTACTGCAGCCTGGGAGCAACTTGGCTATGGTGGGTTTGGGAGGGATATTTGTTCAGCAGATGTAAACAGAAAAAATAGAGCTCAAGGACAGTCAGGAGAGATTAGGATAGTAGTGGGGTACTCCGGGCTTCGTTTTGCCTTCCCTCCCTTCTCTGGTCTTCCTACCATTGCTGCCTTTCCAGCTGACCCCTGTTATGGCAGATCCAGTTTCCCGACTGTCATCAGCAGGGCTCAGAAATATTTGCTGCATTAGTTGTTCCTCCTTTCTTCAATATTATTGCACAAAATAGTGTCTGTTGTGACAAATACTGTCATGCCATTGTGTGTGTCCGCACTGCTGAAAATAGATAACCTGTGTCCACATGAGCTATGGGAAAACCTGAAGGATAAAAATGAGGATAGCCCAATTCTTATCTTTTTTGTGCGTTTTGCCTCACATGGTGCTCTCAATCAATGTTATTTGAGTTCTGCTTCCTTCTGCAAAACACCTTCTAGTAATGTTATGTTGATGACAGCCTTAGCTAGGAATTCTGCATCTTCTCCTTGATGAATGAATATAAATAGAAAATACAATAAAACAGAGTTGGCCTAGCCTTTAATATTTATAGTAATGATAAAATCAGAAACACTGTATCTGAAACCAGACTGAACTCATGCCCTTCTTTTGCAGCCTTATTGAGTTCATTTAGTAAAAACAGATATTTATGTTGTTGCTAAGTTTTTGAGCCTATAATTGCAAACTCAACATGCAAGTTCAATACATGCTTTTTCTGATTCCCATAGGTTTTCAAAACTTAATAATTCTTTTCATGATGCATGAACTATGCTCCAATACCTGTGTTAGCCGAGCAGAACTATCTCAAGTGATAGGATAGAGTTATAATTTTGATACCATGTTCCATTGAGTACAAAACAGCATTCAAAATTGTTGAAACAAAATGCTTTTCAAATACGGTTCCTCTCCCTGGGTTTACTGCTCCTGTTAACATGACCATTCACCATAGGCATGTGGTCTATTCTTTTTTCATTCCAGCTGCACAAAAATATAATTCCACAGACCGCGAGCTGTGATCCACGGCTAGAGCAGGAGGATAAGGATGCCTTTGTCTATCTCTATAATGGACTAATCTATTCCTGGGCAGGTTCCAGAGCGTATTTCCAATAAATTCTCACTATCACAAATTGCCCAGACATATGTAACTCCAAAGGATACCATTAATTTTGCTTTGATACAGATTAGAGCAGACTAATTATTGGTTCCTCTTGAGGTTACCACAGATGGGGCGTAACTATATCCACTGTTAAAGGCTAGCATGTGCCTCTCTAAGAAAAGTATTTACCTCTCAAGGTTTCCTTTCCTCCTTTGTTCTTCTGTTGTCCTCTAACACTCTCAGAAGTTACTGTTATTGGGTACTAATTTAATAAAAATGCAGGAGATTCTGACTGAAATGATAACCACCAAAGCTATTCAATTGTTTTTCTGTGTAACAACTCTGATTGAAATTCTGGTCACAGCAAAGTCAAAGGCAAAATTTCCCTGGCTTCTGTGAGGGACTGGAATTTCATCTAAGGTGAATATTGTTTTTGATTTAGACACAAATATCTTATAACAGTTTCTGATTCGCAAGTCTCGTCTAGCATAATACCACATTAAGCAAGCCAAGAAACCGTAATCTAAAGGATATTGTCAAGTGGAGGCTGAACATATATTCATTTCAGGTGCTGTATACTAAATACAAATCTCTTTACCTGGCATGTGATGTCTACCAGGAGATAATGATATCAGTTATGTCCCGTGTGCTGTAGAGATCATCACTTTCAAGGTAGAGAAGGACAGCAAAAGAAACAGCAATATAGCAGGAATGAAAGTAGTAGCAGTGGAAGAGAAGAAAAGCGGTGGAGGGGAATGCCTTTTAAGTGATGTAGAGATGCTTCAAACATACTTGAATTCTTTTTTAACACAGCCCTCCCCATGAGCAGGATCTGTCCTTTCTGACTGACTCTTCAAACAAAATATAGGCAAATAAATCCCAGTTTTACTTTTTATATTCTGTGTTTCCCTATGTACCTAACGTGAAGAAATGATCGAAATGCTCAAGCTGAAAACACCTAAGGCTTAACCAGCTAGTTAGCTCCCACTATTTCAGGAAACAGGCGACAGAAATCTCTTTTGAATACATGATTTCCTTGTAGCAGGAAGAACTATGTTAATAATACCTTTTAAAGGAGGACCTAAAGCAAGGTAATATACATACACATGTGTGTCTGTGGGTATGTGCATGTATCTACCTACCTATTTATATATTTGGGTTATGTGTGGGAGAGGAGGAGTGGATTTTTCCTGTTCTAAGCAATTACTTACCCTATCAATATGTATTTCAGCACTTGCTTTTTTCTCTCCATTAATTCAGACCTTGAATATACATGTTTATTTTTAAATAATTGCAAATTATCCATGAAATGTTAAATAGGATAATGAACTCATTAAGTATTAATCATGTAACATAGTTCAAGCATGAAAGCAGGCTATTCACACACATTTCTAGAGAGTGATCAAGAAATGTAGAGTGATTTGAGGAAACCAGGAAGACCAGCGGTTAAGGTGGTTGCACAGGACCTGGGAGATGACAATACGTTTCATTATCCCACTGCAGACGTTTCGGGTGCTGCTGCTAAAGGATCGTGCCACCCTTCACATCATTAGAAAAGTGATAAAACATCTCGGTGGGAGGGGAGGACAATAAGCGCATGACGGGGCTTGGGGGATGTTAGGTGACACATCTAATGAAGGCCATTAACGTATCACAGTTAGATTCTCGTGGAGCAAGAGAAAAGTCATTAGTCTTTTTGTGTGTCAGCTGGCAGAAAGAGTGTGGAACAAAGTCACTTTTCTTCCAAGAATTTGAATTCACACAGAAAAGAGATCTTAAAGTTCTTTTGTCACCTATCCATGACACGGGAGGGGAGCAGTTACAGAAGCAGTCATCTGTTTAAGAATAGAGTCAAAATGCACGCATTTTTGATGTTAGGCATATTGGTCTATGTTAAAATTGCTTAAGCTGAAAAGTCAGTGTAAATTTTTTTTTAAAATGCGTTCACTTTTTTAATTTTAAATTTTGGATCCATAAATAGGTCTGGGAGAAAAATCTTGACAAAATAATGTTATTTCAGGTCAGGTGGAATGTTTGGTTTGATATAAAGCCTTTTTTGGTGAGAAGTATTATTTTGGTGAGAAATACTAACAATAAGTGCGATTTAATCAAATTTTTCAAAAATGGTTAAGTTATGTTGAAATTCACTTTGTATAGTTCTATTGACAAAAAGTGTTAATTTCACCAGAAAGCCTACATATATTTGGGATCCTATCATTGCAGATACTCATGCCAATAGCAAATATTTTGTTAATTCTTGCTTCTTTTAACAAAACTTATCAAGGATTTACTTGGCAATTTACTTTTTACTTGGTAGTACTGTGAATAAAAATATTCTTTCAAACATCTCTAAAACCAAAAAGAATAATTTTATCAATTAGCTGTTTAATAACCATCCTATAATAAATTATATTTGAGTAGCTGTAAGGTAGTATCTTGCTACTAGATAAAACTTTTTTTTTTTTTGGCAGTATTTCATAAAACAAGGGAGTTAAATGGCCAGTCTCTTACCCTGACTTAAAATCTCAGATATCCTGAAGCCATATTTTCTGTTCTAAGAATTATGATCTTGTTTCTGTATCCAACATCTGCATTGTGAAGTCGCATCAGCCAGGGAAGACCCCTGACAACTTGGAAGGGTGCAGGGTTTGCACTTGTCTGTAGTCATTCAAACCATGACAAATGGAGTCAATTTGTGAACATCGGGAATGGACCATTATTGAACTAGTGTGCTGGTTTTGGCTGGGATAGAGTTAATTTTCTTCATAGTAGCTAGCATGGGGCTATAATTTGGATTTGTGCTGAAAACAGTGTTTTCAGGGATGTTTTAGTTCCTGCTGGGCAGGGCTTACACAGAGTCAAGGCCTTTTCTGCTTCTCACCCCACCCCACCAGCGAGGAGGCTGGGGGGGCACAAGGAGTTGGGAGGAGACACAGCTGGGACAGCTGACCCCAACTGACCCAAGGGATATTCCATAGCATATGACGTCATGCTCAGCATATAAAGCTGGGGGAAGAAGAAGGAAGGGAGTTTGTTGTTTGGAGTGATGGCGTTTGTATTCCCAAGTAACCGTTACGCGTGATAGAGCCCTGCTTTCCTGGGGATGGCTGAATACCTTCCTGCCGATGGGAAGTAGTGAATGAATTCCTTGTTTTGCTTTGCTTGCGCGTGTGGCTTTTGCTTTACCTATTAAACTGTCTTTATCTCAACCCACGAGTTTTCTCACTTTTACCCTTCCGATTCTCTCCCCCATCCCACCGGGAGGGAGTGAGCGAGCAGCTGTGTGGGGCTTAGTTGCCGGCTGGGGTTAAACCACGATAACTAGGACAATAAATTCACACACATATGACTGTATAGCATCGCACTGCCTAGAGAGATATGCTGTAAATATAGCTTCTTTCATTTTCTGAAATACAGTGTATTCAGAAACGCATGCAATTCATGGATATTTTTGTTTTAGTGAAATAAGTGGCAGTGCTCAGGAATTATTTTTCATAAACAAGCTATAATAGCGGACTGAAAGGGCATTGCCATGGAATTCAGGTAGCTTAATCTTAATCTTGCGCCTCTCCAAATATGAGAGGTGGTGAAATACAAATCTCTGACATATAAGAGAGAGCAGCAGGATTCAGAGTTGCACATCACTTCCAGCCTTGGGGATAGCTTTAGGTACCTCTTTTGTCCCAAACAGAAGTTTTGGCATTAGCCAACACTTCAGCTTTACGGATGCTTTACCTTAGACACCTTGGGAACTGAACACGAGAGCACTGTTGGACAAGGTCCAATGCTCTCCTCTCACCATGATGCTGGTGCTCTTGCTTTCTTGCCCTATGAATGTCCCAATTCAATCCTCCACATCAACACACACCTAGTTTCAAATTCATAATTAATCCTGTTGATATCAATGATACTGCTCTCACCCACAGAAAAAATTCGGTACCTTGCTGAATTATGGACTTTGTGCCATAATGGCATTAATGATATTGGACCAAATTCTCTAAGGCATCAATCCAGTAGAGGTCAATGCAGTTACTGTAGCCTGCACTGAGCATTATGCAGTGGATATGCAATGCTCCGAACTCAAATCTCAATATGCAAACACGTACTGCAATTATGAGGCAGAAAAGAGTGTCAAGAACCAGCAGAAATGTTCTTAATGCAAAGGATTCACATGTTCCCTGTCACACTGCACCATGTCAGTGAGATGCAAGCTATGATGGAAAGACCATTATTCATCCTCATTTGGCCTGTATGGACACTTACACCTCAAATAACAAACAAGTCTGCTCCTTCCTCCTGAGGTTCAGCATACTTTCTGGCAATATATTTGGCACATACCCAACAAGACTTCAGCATTAAAGATGCTTTTTTATAGTTCCCAGTAGTCAAACAGTGTGAGAAAGACATTCAGTTATGATAAGCAGTGTTAACAACAATACATTTATATTCATAAGGCACCCACATGTTAACTCTTAGCATAACTAAAAAAGAATTTAATTGAAAAAATTAAGGAACCGGAGTACAATAAATTCTATAATTAGTCAGACAAAAAAAAAAAGAGCTTAATCATTCACACATAAACTCCTCCTCCCGTTGTCCCTTTTCACTTATTCTGAAAAATACATGAATATTTTTCATGTATTTCTGGAAATACCATGTACCAAAAGGAATAAGAAACATGTACCAAACATGTACCAAAAGGAATAAGAAAAGAGATGGATTTTACATCTAGGTACTCCTCCACAGACAACATTAAATAATTGTTTGAAATGTTGTTTATTAGGGAGTTCCAGAATAAAGGAACAATGCTATGTGATTTTTGAGAAACAGACTCATTAAAGGACACTTCCACTAAAATGATTTCATAATTCTCTCATCATGCCTTAAACCTGTTTTAACATGCCAGGCATGTTCATCCTTGTGTAAATCACCTAGTGATGCAACATTAGGAAAGTAAATGATCTATTTTTCTTATTTTCATGAGGGGGTAGAGCTGGAGGAAAGAGTGTGGAGAGGAGAGTACCTGCATCATCACAAACCCTGGTTTTCTGACCCTTGTATACCCAGATGCATACAACTAAGAGCACTCGTGAATGTCTACTAAGTTATTTAGGCTCCAAGAGGAAAGGAAAAATAGATAAAACCACCCCTTTCTGTGCCAGAGAACATAATTCCCTTTGCAGTTGCTGAGTTACCCTCTTTACTATTTATCAATCAAATAGCGTTGTCCTTCTAACCAGTAACTAGGCATGCCCATCCAGACTGTAGGAAAGCTCTTTAAAATATGTTTGACCAGCAGGTAGGTTTATTTGTCTTCCTTTGAAGGCAAGGAAAATATTGCTTTTCTTGTGCTCAGAGCGTGGGACAGTCCAGGTTTTCACTTTGCGTTGTTTGCTCTGCTCTGATAAAGTTCTCAAAAAAAATCCCTCATACAAACATGAAGAGGCAGACACTTTATTGACTTGTATCATTCATCTTTTATCTAATGCAAATTAACTAAAAAGAATGAAATAATAATTTCTTCTAAGAATTGCTGAGACAAGTTGCTTATTTTCTAAAACCCCAAATGAGCCTATTCAAAATGGGGCTCAGAATCTGGTGATACAGATATGCAGATGGTGAATTATTTGTAGTTCGTGGATTGTCTAACCCAATAGTTATGGGGAGGAACTAACCACAAAGAACAGACAGTATTTCTCAAGTAATTTTTTTTTTTCTCCCAAGGAATTAATACACTTCTTCAAAAATATTGAAAAACTGTGAAAATAGCAGTGACCACAAAAAATTAAAACATGATGCATAGGAACAGACTTGTTTTCCTAGACCTCCCTTTCACTACAAAGTGCTATCAGATGGCTATGATACCAACTCTACGTATGAGTAGCTTAGAATGACCTCAGTCACTCAATCTGCTCACACAAAAATGACAAAACTGACTCCCTTCCACCCCGCCACCTTCCATTACTATAGAACTGGAGCTGCATGTATTAAATATGGGTCTCTAATGACTGGCATAAAGAAGATTAGTACACCAGCTGAGATATTACTTGCTGGCATGGTCTTGTGTCCTTTATACCAAGAGAATGGGTTGCAACTGATAAAACACTTGCAAGGAAAGGGATAGCAGCCAGCCTGTCCCATCTTATTCTCCATATGTTCCTGTAAATGGCCTACCTTCCCTTGTAAGTGCGCTTATTTATGTGTACAAAGACTGCTCTTGGTCAGTCCCATCCTCACTGCCAATGACTACATAAGGAGGGACCAGGTTCTCTGTCTCCAGACACCCTCTAGCACTAGGAAGAGATCCTTCAAAAAAAGGCCAGAAAGAAGACATAGAGATGTTTTCGTTAGAAGGCATTAAAAATGTTTCATTTGTCACGCTTCCATTCTCCCACCTCTCCAAATCTTGCCCATATCAGTGACCAGCTCTTAGGTGCCTGCACTCAGCTTGCTCATAAAATTGTCAACAAGACAACATCTGCATTTCCCTCTATTCCTCCAAGTCAGTTACACTGATAATAGCTCTGTCTGCCATCATCTGCAAAATCGACTAGGAAAAGAGATTACAGAGGCATCATTTAAATGATTGTTTCATGCAACAGATAGCCTGTAATTTCTAAAAAAGGGTTGCCCTCAGATAGCCCAATCTTTGAAGGAATGGATTTGAAACAAAAATAGGCTGATTAATGAATGTATAATCTCACTTGAGAAGGAAAGTGGGAGGAGGAAATCACAATCAACCCTAACAGGAATCTTAAACTGTCTGGAATAAAATGATTTTGAATGAAAGACTCAAGCTGGTAAACATACTGAAAAGGGCAAAGAGCAGAGCTCTGCCTCTCATGGGAAGACAATTTGATGGGGGAGATAAAGACTGGAAGCTGGCTTAGTCCACTTAAGTATCGCATACTTCAGGGGTTTCAAAATATAAATCCTGTACAAGACATCAGCATACAAAATTATCTTAACAGGATATTCACAGGTTTCAAAAGGCAGCTCATCTTATTGGGGAGGCAGCATTCAAAGCAGCACTTCAGCTCCCTGCTGCATCCATTGGGTGGGAAATTGAACACAAATGATTATTATAGCGTTGCCATTCGTATCTCTGTAGTTAGGCTTATATCGGCTCCTGCCCTGTAAAACCAGTATTTTAAAGAGTTTTATTACCACAACATCAAAAAGTTTTTTTCAGGGTTATATTTGGTTCATACAGCCTCTGTGTGAAAGCAATCCTTATTTCACACATTTGGATGATGCAAAACTGACTTCATTTTAGGCTATGGATATAAATATTAAATAATTGGACATTTACAGGTTTTGGAGATTACCATGTTACTCTAAATCAATATTGACTTAATAAATAAATTTGTAATATTTAAGTTACTACCATGGTCTAAATCAATATTGATATAAATTAAACTGACCAATATTTATATTACTATTAGCTCTGAATTTCAGTGTTACTTAATCAATAAATAGGGTTGTAATTTGTGCCAGGTGGCTAAAGCACAGAGGCGGTTTCTGGCCTAACCATTTTACTACACATACCGAAGAGTATTTACAAACTAGTCTATAATTACTCAGCAGCTTAGCTGGGATGAATCAGTAGAATGTTTTAACACTGGTAGGAATTCGCTAGTTGCTACCAGATCACAGCACAGGCAGCTCTGCCACTTGCTCTTACCTAGCACCATTCAAGCAGGTATTGTCAAAGCCAAGACCAAAACACTGATCTCCTGACTAAAAAAAAAACCCAGGCCTTTTTCAATTTTCACATCCTTTCAAATGAGACTGAAAGCAGCTATTTGGGATACAGCCCAGAAATATGTCAGAGGAACCTCTGCATAAAAACCTAGCAATGACTTCTTAGTTGTCCCTTATTTTAGTCATTCATTCCATTTTCAGGTCTAGTTTCACAAAAATCCCCCCAAAAGACACCTCTTTGAGAATGTAGGTGTTAATTTAAACATATATCACACCATAATGCTAATTAAATGTAATTTTTCATAGAAAAAGGTATTCACAATTGCTGACCGTTTCAAATCACTACCAAATCCCTAATGTAATCAATTTAAAATAATGACAAAAGTATCTGCCAAAATTAGGGACTGGAGGCAAAATATATTTAGAATGTGTAGGATAAGGAGCAAAGACATAATTTCCATGATTTATTTGCTCTGTAGCAGTACCTATGAGTACCACGATAGTCCTTGCCCCAAGCATTGAACAATTATAGGGCTATTAATGCAAAATGCATCTAGTAGATGACACAATTCAGGTCCGTGTGGGGAGTATGCTGGATTGTAGCACCCCTCTTAAAGTACTGTTAAAATACCTCTCAAAACACCCTTTTAGCCACAAGAAAAAGCAATACAATTCTCCCCCAAATCCTCCCCATTCACAGCATGCAGCGTTAGCAAGTGCACAAGAATAAAATATGGGACTTGATCTGTTCAGCATTTTCCTAAAACTAATACCAAATTGTTGGATGCCTCTCTGATGAGACTGATCACTATTTTATCATTTTTAAGCCACATACTCTTTTATTTATTAAACAACAAACACCCATATTCCCACTTTTTAATTTTCCCTTTGACACTAGACCTTCATATTCCTGAGCATTTCTTTCCTGGAACGACCTTTCTTAACTTTTATTACCTTGCTAAGAAAGGACATTCTTTCCCTTCAAATCTTCTGCAGGCCATCTTCATCCACATTTTTCAACCAGATTCATATAATCTTAGTAATGTATCAGTCGTTCACTGGCAAGTCTGACAGCCTGTGAATTTATTGGGCGCATAGTCTGGTCTATGACTGGCAGAAAAAAAGATGTGAAAACGATTTGCACAATTTAATACATGGCACATTCAATACTGCGTTCGATAACAGGCAGTGGTTTCTAACACTCAACAGGGGGAAAGATGCCAAAATCTAGGAATGCTCTTTTGGGCACGGTGAGAGACATTGAGCATTTTGCTCCAGTCCCGTATCTGTGTCAGGGATCCTTTGTATCTGGTGAACAAGCCTCTTGCAAAGCCATTGAAGAGTCACCTTAATCAGCCATTCAGCTGGCTGTAGTCCTGAGGATATTTGGGAATTCACTGAAACATTTTCTGCAGACTCCCACTGCTGCTACTAAAGAGTGGCACTGCTGGCGGTGTCCAGCTAATGCTGCATGCCGAGAGACGTGCTTCCTCTCTGCCAGGGGTGAGCTGTTTAGCTTCTGTCTATGAGAATTTCTCAGCTCTCTCTTTCTGTAGAGATGTCTTTTCTTGTTACTTTTAGTTTACTGCAAGAGCTTAAAGTCTTGCTTAATGCTCACTTGTTTCATTTCCTTTATTGGCCAAGGGGCCAAGCCTGATAAGAATGATTTTTGAAGAGATGCTTCTGTCATCCCAGCCACATCCCCTGCCTGCTTAAATCACTGCAATTTAGAGTTACTATTTCTGACTCTGCATAGATCCCTCCATTCTGAATTAGATCTTTTTCTCTGTTAAAAATTTTCTAACACAAACTCAAAATTTACTTCAGTGCAAAGTTAGTTATTGTTCCTCCTTCTTGGTAAGGCCCCTTTTATCACGCTTCCATCTAAACAAAGGGCATGTTATGATGCTCTTCTATATCTGAGCTTCCTCTGGAGCTTGAATACCATCAGTAATTAAGAGCTGAAATTGTTGGATTGGGATAAACAGTAGATTGACTTTGTGTATCTTAGCCTTCATTTTTTTCTCTTTCTCTGTTTCTGTCATATTTAACTGAAATTAGTCATCTCTACCATGAACTGTCAGATACACTTGTCCATGATTTTCTCTTTGTCCATAATCATAGAATCATAGAATCATACAGGTTGGAAAAGACCTCTAAGATCTTCAAGTCCAACCATCAACCCAACACCACCATGCCCACTACACCATGTCCCTAAGCACCACATCTACACGTCTTTTAAATACTTCCAGGGACGGTGACTCCACCACTTGCCTGGGCAGCCTGTTCCAAGGCCTGACCACTCTTTCAGTAAAGAAATTTCTCCTAATGTCCAATCTAAACCTCCCTTGGTGCAACTTGAGGCCATTTCCTCTTGTCCTATTGCTTGTTACTTGGGAGAAGAGACCAACCCCCACCTCACCACAACCTCCTTTCAGGTAGTTGTAGAGCGCGATGAGGTCTCCCCTCAGCCTCCTCTTCTCCAGGCTAAACAACCCCAGTTCCCTCAGCCGCTCCCCATCAGACTTGTGCTCCAGGCCCTTCACCAGCTTCGTTGCCCTCCTCTGGACATGCTCCAGCACCTCCATGTCCTTCTCGTAGTGAGGGGCCCAAAACTGAACACAGTATTCGAGGTGCGGCCTCACCAGTGCCGAGTACAGGGGCACGATCACCTCCCTACTCCTGCTGGCCACACTATTTCTGATACAGGCCAGGATGCCGTTGGCCTTCTTGGCCACCTGGGCACACTGCCGGCTCATGTTCAGCCAGCTGTCAACCAGCACCCCCAGGTCCTTTTCCTCTGGGCAGCTTTCCAGCCACTCTTCCCCAAGCCTGTAGTGTTGCATGGGGTTGTTGTGGCCAAAGTGCAGGACCCGGCACTTGGCCTTGTTGAACCTCATACAGTTGGCCTCAGCCCATCGATCCAGCCTGTCCAGGTCCCTCTGCAGAGCCTTCCTGCCCTCCAGCAGATAATCTTAGCTTTCTTTTTTCTTAACGTTTTCTCTAAGGGCCTGTGTCTTGCTTGTATTGCTTGTCTCTTATGATAAAGTTACATGCTTAACCAGCAAGCTGGTATAAACTATTTAAATTTATGTGCGTACTGGACAGCAATCATACCACTTTTTCCAGGACAATATTAAAAAACACTAGGAAGAGTGCTCCCTCACCTTAATCTCCCACTGTTCACCCAGGGCAATAAATTTTGATTGTACAAATATTTTTGAACTAAGTGCAGAAGCACAATCTAACATAAGACACGGACTGGAATATTAAGTTATCGGTCTGTCTAAAATCAATGCATGTTTCATGGATGCTAAAAAGAAAGCAAAACTCTCTATAATTAGAAGCATCTTTTAACATGAACATTTACCTGATATTTTGCTGATTCCTACACCTTATAGTACAAGCTTCAGAAAAGCATCTCTATAGTTACAGTACATAACATCTCATTAAAAAAATGGTAATAATAGGAATATCACAAGGGCATAGTCCTGATATCTTAATATCATTTTTTACTCTAGCTACATTCCTCAGATAGCTGGAAAACTCAAGACCAGACTTCACTGACTTGAGCAGAAATTTTCTGGAAAAAATCTTCCCTAATTTTTGCATGCGAGAAACAGGTTGTCTAATTTTCACTCACAAACTCATGAAAAACTCAGAGTTCACAAAAGTGCAATTGCACAAAGGTGCAATAAAAAAACCAAATAAATAACTTCTATATCACTGCTGCATTAAATTGCTGAATTAGGTACTGCCTTCAGTCATTTTCCAGGGTGACTCACTCAAGTACTGTCAGACAGGAGGCTGGCTTCTCTTATTCCACAGGTGCTGATGCAAACAGACCAAGTGTAATTAACATTAAAAAAGAAAAATAAGAGTCCCCTTCCTTCCCCCCCTCCCAAGCCTTTGGACAAGATACTAATCTTCGACAAAGGTAATCAAAGGAGCAGTTTGCAAATGAATGTATTCTCTATAGGAAAGGAGAAACTCTATAGATGCAGTGTCACTCACAGATAGCAGTACAACGCGTGCAATATTTCTGCAGCCTGTAATGTAGCTGGTAAAGCCTGACGATATATTTCTCTTTTCTAGAGAAAAAAAGAGAGTGGGAATACTGGGTAAACTGCCTCCCTTTCGCCAGCGAATAAACTGGCCAGCAAAATAATGACCCTTTGGACCATACCAACAGAAAGTGGAATAAAGGAATTGGGGTTGAATGAGATGGTTCAGCCAGCTTGTACTTGGGAATAAGGCTGCCTGCTCTCCCAGCTGAAGGATAAGCAATAATACAAAGAAGTCTAATGGAGCCTTGCCAAAACTCGTCTTTCTAAATGGCAACCTGAAAGCTCACTTCACGTGAAAATCAATATATCACTGTTCAAGATGAAATACAGTCAATTACCAAACAAACAGAGGCACTTTTTTTGAACATGGGGGATCGTGTTTAAGGAAAATAAAAAGGGAAATAATCTTGCAATAATATTGTATTCTAAGACTAGAGAATGTTTAACCTTTGCAAAAATAATTAGTTAACAGGCCAAACCACCAGCCACCATACATTTCACTTGGCAAACAGGAGCACATCATGAAGCAAGAAGAAAACAGTGGCATTTGTAGATAATAAAAGCTAAGGAAGAGCTTGGGGTTGGTGCAAACTCTGTGATACTCAGCATATTGCAGATATATTTGACCTGATAGCCTTCATCTCTTCATAGGGCCCTGGACAAAAAAGAATCTCCTTTATTCACCAGAACTATTTCTCTGCTCCTTCAGAAAACCACCTCCGGTAAGTACATTCATAAATGTACCATGGTCCACATTAATTGCATTGTTTGCCACATTAGTTCCATTAGGAAGCTGTTCAGACCTTTTTTCAACTGTGGAGACGCTTTTCTAATTCACAGCGTAAGTTTGTGGTCTCTTGCCTGTGTTGCCTGTCATCATGAGAAGCTTCTGCAAGTGCCTGATATTTTTATCTCTAAGAGAGGAATTGCACCCCCTATCAGACCTTTCGCTGCCAGGCTGAAGCCCTTTTCTGTAAAGAAATCTTTCCACTTCCAGAAGAAGTGCTCCAGATGAACCCCCTACAGGGTACCGTACAGTGCTATTCGTATTTTCAGATCTCTGTTGATAAAAATCTCACCCAGTCTATCCCACAGTTAACTTGTCTTTTTTTCAGAGTTTCATCCCATAAGGTATGGTCCTGCTGTGATCAGCTTGTCCTGCCTTCTGTTGCTGTCACCGAAAGGCCCTCTGCTCACAGCAAAAAACTCCTACCACTTGTTAGCTTTTAATCTCACCTCAATAGCATGATCTTCAAAGTTATCCTCCTCTTCCTCTACAGTAATCTCATTCTCCCTTTCTATGGTCAATGCTGCTGTCAATCCTCTTCCAGGCCTGGGACAAGAAGCAAGAAACAGATCACATCAGGAGATGGCCAGGGGAGGGACATGGGCTCCTTACCACATGGCTTAAGCAGGACTAGATCCAGGAGGAGAGCAACGGCTGAACATAAAGGAGAAGAGCATGGAGCGCAGGCATCCTAGGATGCACAGTAGGCACTCTGCCAAGAAATTATATTGTTCCCAGAGATAAAGAGTTGCACAGATTTTATGAGGCAGTTCAATGTGAATACTTGCCTTCGTTGCTGGAAACACAAAGGGTGTGGGTGCTTTCTGGCCAGATGACCATTCTCAGGCCAACTCTTCAGCAAGCATTTCCTTATTTTACCCCAGGGTTGTTTTTGCCAACGTTGGCATCTGTTGATGGATATTACTTCACAGTACATCTTCCTCTCCTGGAAAGCCACCCCAGCACACGAGGGAGGGTCCCACGGCCTCCAGAAGCAGGAGCAGCTCTGACACCGAGCCTCCCCACCCTTGGATGTCCTGGGCAGGATCTGGTGGGAATGGTGTCCTGTAAAGCCACGAGGGTGGGAGCCTGCTCCATTGGGAATCAGTATCTCCACACAAACCCCCAATTTTCATTTTGTTTCTGTTTTTATAAGGCAAGACCCAGAGATAGATGTTTTTGCTTGGATTCGGGCAGAAAGTCCACTGATGATACATGCTTACTTCTCCCAGACTCCAGATGTTTCTGATAAATACATTTTGGTTTTGTTTCTAATAGGAAAATCTAACCGCTCTTAAGGCTTTGAAGGCAGAGGTGAACTGTGTCAAACTTTATTGTGATTTATAGATAAGACTATTCAATTTTATCACTGTCTGGTTAGATGGCGCTGCAGTACGTGACAGCCTGGTTTGAAATTTTCCCTCATCTTCTAGAAAAGCCCGAACTCTTTTTTTTTCTCTTGTAGATGGCAGGTGTGAAAGACAGAAAATGTAAAATTATTGGGAGCTTGGCACTAAAAAATAATGATCCATTATAGTGACATCATTAACTACTTCTATCTGCCTGTTATGAAACTCCAAAATGCATTTGGACAAAGACGTCTGATATCATTCAGGGCACGTGGAGAGTGTGGAATAATGAGGAGCTGCAATATGAAAACACACAAAAGAGATTTCACCTTTCTTCCCAAGTTAATTATCTCTGACAGAGGAGGCAAGCTCAGAAATAGCATTTGCTGTTGTATGCAAGTATTTAATATCTCCTTAAAGAGTCAGCTTTGGGGGGAAAAAAAAAGTAATCTAACAAAAATAATTATCAGCACTGACTTCGTCTGTGAGATTTCTTTTAAGACATTTAAGTTTATTTTGAATTAACTGAGAACGAACATAACACCATTGAGTGTCATAGGTCCACAGGGGACATACTAGGTACTGCAGGGTCTGCACCTTTCTTATAAAGATAATCATACTGGAGAAGTTTCTACACACAGCTCTTGCAAAGAGGACATTAGCCTTATACATACTTCTAGCCAATGTAAAAGTCTGGCTATACTTCCCGAAGTAGAAAGCAGTAAAATAAGCACGTAATGTCATTATTCAGCTTTCTAATTAATGACTGATAAGTGTCTTCATCAGAAATTATTACTTTAAGCTGTACAAACAACAGAAAGAAATAGTGCCCTAATATGTTTTTAAACTGTCACTCTCACTTTTCTGGTGTATTCATCCATTTATATTTCTGTACATTCTAAGAGTTAACCAAATTCTGCCAAAAATGAATCTGTCAGAAATTACTTACTATACTCTGAGAAGACACATTAGGTGATGGAGTAATGTAGTCACTGAATACTGTTAGACCAACCTTCCCCAGGATGTCTTACTCACTTTTGTCACCTTGGTATTTTCTTTTCGGCGTTTGCTCTCACCTTTACTCTACCTTCCTGTAACAGACCATGATGCCCTCTTGGGTCAATAATTTCCTGCGATATCCCTCCCTTGTTTTTCTCTTGCTTTACCACTTTTTTTATCTTTTTGTTTTGTCTCTGCAGTGTTGTTTAGCTTGCTTTGCTCTCATTTTCATCCCATTTCTTCTTTCAGAAGCTTCTCTCAAAATCCTTATTGTCTTTTTCACAACTTATCAATCTTCCCTTTGCTTTCTCTTGTTCACGTCTGTCTGCCTTCATACGTCCCCTGGTATTTTTTTTAAGCATTCATGCACGAGTTTCAGAAACGCTGTAGCCAGAGCACCCCCGAGGGAGCAGGCGGTGAGAGGAGGGTCTCTCCGCCGGGAGAGGTGGCTCCTGGTCCGTACGGCTGGGAGCCAACAGGGTCTCAGCCCTCCTGGGAAATCTGTTAAGCTGTTTGTCCAATACCACACCTTCCTACAGTGCTCTCTTCTTGCCTGCGAATCACAGCCATATATTGACGTACTAACACACTCCTGAGATAAACCACCTGCAGGTGCATCCTATAGATTGAACTGGGTGCCCCCTGTGAACTCCTGCCCGAGCCTCTTCGGAGCAAGGGTGGTTGCAGCGGCAGACCAGGTGGAATTGCTCAGTCAGCAGGCAGAAAGCTGCAGCAGATGGGCTATAAGTCTCCTTAGAGACTAACGTGCGACCTGAGAATAAAAATATGTATCGGTAAGAATAAAAGCATCCATGTTATATATGGTGTACTGAAATTTTCAGGATAACAAAGACCTGTATTTCAGGCCAGATTCTCATTCTTCCTGTATTTTAATTTTTATGGTCAGAAACAACCGAATCAGCAGAGAATAGTGTTTTAAACTTTGTCTCCACATCACACATTTGGTTTTGTAGTCCTTTCTGCTTGACTATTAGCTTGCTCATGGGCCATAATACTGCATGTGAATATCGCAGCAAGAGGCCAAAATGCTGTTCAACTCACAACGTGATCTTTTTGCACCGTGTTTATTTTTACCATTGCATTCTTTTCTTTCTGCCTTTATTTACACTCCCTGAGCTTGCATAGGCACCTTACCGAGATGTGCTTTGACAGTTAGCTTTCTCTGTTATGTCCATTCGTGGTTTTTTTTTTCCTAGAGCGATTATAGCGGCTTATACCTGGAACTTGCCATCAATGACATGTCTAATCATTAGGTTGTTTTTCCAAGCTCTGATATGACAGAAAGCATAGCTGTCTTTCTCCAGAGCAGATCAGTGACCCTTCCTATCATTTATTTATGCATGAACTGTTGAAAAATAACAATAAAATAGACCTAACAGAACAGTTTTTGAGAAATGCCAGGATTTCAATTCCAGTTTGGTTCATAGATTCTCCTGTATAGTTTTTTCCTGTTAAACCCATACAGAACATCACCAAAACAAAGGAATGTGATTTATTATTATAAAGTATATATTATTATAAAGTATAAGTGAATCCTCACCTCCACCAAGGTTAAGATCCCTCCCGTCAAGGTTAAGATCCCGTTATACTAGGCAATACGCATTTGTATGGTAAGGACTTGTCTATGCCTTAAAGAGTTTTTAATGCAAATAGGTTACACAAAGATAATAAGAGGAGCAAAATATTATTGTCCCCACTATATCCCTCCCTGGGTGAGGCAGAGGGAAAGACCAGGTAGCATGAGAGAAATTGTAAAAGGGTTCGGTGGCAGAGGTAAGACCTGCCCTGGGCACCCCGAGGGCTGGCTCAGTGCCCCCACCACCAAGATCATCCCCCTCTAGAGCTGCAGGAAAACCTTTCGGTAATTACATTTATTTTACTCCACGATAGGAAGTCCCCAGCCTGAAATAGCTTTTTCGTGTTACAGTGTTGGTGGGGAAGCGTCTCAGGGAGAGACACCTTTCCCCACCATTTGTAAGCTGAGGGGAAAACGCCACGACAGACTGTAAATCACACTCCCAACCAGACTTGCCACTTAACAAATTTCGAGTAGATTCATAAGATGTGTGGTTTAGCTGGAGAGAGCACCGTCCTCAAATACTTTTGAGGCGAGATCCCGGGGGGTAATAGGAGTCTGAATAGAGGTACTGCAGCGTACTGCGGAAACGGCGGCACCCGCTGATTCTCTCCTGAACCACCCGGTTCTGCTACCTACGGCCAGAGCCCTGCCGAACGCCTGCCCTTTCACAGTCACCCCAATATTCATTATAAATCTGTTCCCACAGTCCTGACACTGACGTTCTTAAAGCAAATCATCAGCTCTCTGGCATCTCCATTTTGTTTGACATCCGGCAAGACAATGAACCACTGTGACAAATTACTAACATCAGAAATCCCATCAAGGAATATTGTGACAAATAGAAACTCTGCAATTACTTCTTTCACAGCCCTTGACATCGTGTCTGCAAGTAGCATCAATCAGACCATTCAAGATACGATTAGACAGTCTCTGAAACCCCTTTGCACTCTCCAGATGTGCTGTTACATGCTTTACTTATGGGGAAGTGTTACTAATTTTAGCATAGATCTTTTAATCTTGGATGGTCTTTTGATTTTTTTTCCGGTTTTGTAGTTGTGGCTCTTTTCATCAGGAGAGAATCAGAAAGTCTCTAAGGTGCATCCTTTCAACAGGAGAGGAAAAAAGCCCTAAGGGTAGCCTCAAGAAATGTTACTAAACAACATAAAAAACCCCTTTATCATCAATATTAGCTGTCCCTTAAAAGATTAACACTTTTATATAAATCTTGACGGTATATCTAAACCAGATTGCTTTACAAAAGAATACATACAATGCTCAAGGAATAAGACACGCTACTTAGTAAAATCTGTGGGGTTTAAGTCTAGTGCAGTTATTGTACTTTGTGCCAAATATCTTCCAGGAAAATTTCAGAAGAAAGAATTTTATATTAATTATAATACTTGAGATATTTATTACAATATTTGATTAAGCATTTAAGTAGGCATTCAACTTCAAAAAAAAACCAACTTAACTATCCCAAGGACACTCAATTTTTAAAGCAATAGTCTTATTATTTACTACTTCAGAATCTGAAAAATGCACATATTTCTTTTAACCCTTCAGAGAGCCCTCCATGGAGTTATTTGGGAAGTTAAATGATACTTTTAAAACTTATTATTATTATTAAATAGAAGAGCTGCCTTACCATTTGTTGTATGTCTCCAACTGCATGGGACCTACTGTGTCAGACCTACAGATGATCCAAATAGGATCCTGACTTGTTTTATATTGACCTTAATAACACGACCGAAAACTTTGCAGCTGCTTGTGAAGACCTAACAGAGCTACACAGACCTGCTTGAGGGGCAAGAATAAGCATCACAGCTCTTGCTTTCTCAAAGCATTAATTTACAACATAAGGATTAAATAATGAAGTTGTTGTGGTTTAACCCGGCAGGCAGCTAAACACCACACAGCCGTTCACTCGCTCCCCCCTGCAGTGGGATGTGGGAGAGAATCAGGAAAAAAAAAAAGTAAAATTTATGGGTTGAGATAAAGACAGTTTAATAGGACAGAAAAGGAAGGGAAAATAATAATAATAATGATAAAAGAATATACAAAATAAGTGATGCATAGAATCATAGAATCGTAGAATCATTAAGGTTGGAAAAGACCTCTAAGATCATCGAGTCCAACCGTCAACCCAACACCACCATGCCCACCACACCATGTCCCTAAGCGCCTCATCTACACGTCTTTTAAATACTTCCAGGGATGGTGACTCAACCACTTCCCTGGGCAGCCTGTTCCAAGGCCTGACCACTCTTTCAGTAAAGAAATTGTATAATGCAATTGCTCACCACGCGCCGACCAATGCCCAGCCAGTCCCCAAGCAGCGGTGTCCCTCCCAGCCAACTCCCCCCAGTTTATATACTGAGCATGACGTCATATGGTATGGGATATCCCTTTGGCCAGTTTGGGTCAGCTGTCCTGGCTATGCCCCCTCCCAGCTTCTCGTTGGCAGGGCACGGGAAGCTGAAAAGTCCTTGACCACTGTAAGCACTACTTAGCAACAACTAAAACACCAGTGTGTTATCACATTATTCTCATTCTAAATCCAAAACACAGCACTATACCAGCTACTAGGAAGAAAATTAACTCTATCCTAGCCAAAATCAGGACAATTTTATCTTGCACTTATTCTAAGATGTCTGTGCATTAAAGGTTATCATGGTCGCTTAAAGATCTTATAGTAAAATCATTACTGCTCATATGAAGTATTACTCTATCCTATGTGTAACTGATATTATCAGAGCGATGTTATCACTATGTGATCCAGTGTTTCCTTTAAAATGAGGGCTCCGCTACCCTATCATACTGATATCTCATGCATTAAACAGTGCCGGTAGGGGGTTAAAGGAGTTAAGAGAAGGTTGATGGAAAAGTTTCCCTCTGACAGTATGCTGGAGCCCAGCTGGTGTGTCTGGAGGTGAAATTTCTGCTAATTCAGGAGGTGGTCATCAAGCCTTGTGCCAAGCAAGGGCACAAAGTAAGAGACAGTGATGGGAAAGACCTACAGAGGGGACGCTTCAGCAAAGCCATATACTACAACATGGTGGATCAGCCCAAATGTGCACACCTCAGTTATCATGGGCTAGCAAACTCAACGTCAAGAACGCATTTGGATTTAAAATGCTTCACTGAAAAAGAGAAAGGCAGCAAACATTTGACATTTTCTAGAGTTAAAAGAACTGGCTGTTTTGTATTTAAAAGTGCAGGAAAATCCTTCCTCTCTGCTGCTGCTAGAAGCGTTAAAAAATGGATCTATGCCTATATGAATTCACATTTCCTGCTGATGTAAATGGGTAGGGCTCCACTGAGCCAGGGAAGGTCTGTCCTTGGTTCATACAGATTCAGTTTGGAATGCTGCCAACAATAAACAACTGATTTTTCTTTGCTTTTATTGTAGGGTTTGGCACCCACAAGTATTACAAGGCAGCCCAAGATGATAAACCAACCGAGTTTGCTCTGTGTGTGAGATGAGTTTCTCCTCCTCACATTTTAGTTCTCTTCACACCCCCCTACCTGATCTACCTTACATCCTGCCCTCATTATCTGCTTCTATCCCATATCTTAAGGCTTAACCTAAAGCCTACTAAAGTGAAATATCATTGAATGCAATAGACTTTGGATCAGGCCTGTAGAAATTAATCAGTACGGATAGTGATCACCTCAGTGAGCTGCTGAATGCATTCAGGTCTCAATAACATCAACAAACCTCGCAGGACCAAGCCCATAGCTACCTAGTGTACCAGGACTAATGGGAGCCTGACACATCTTGCAGCTTTTGGGTTTCAGAAGTTGTGGCACATTGATCTGACAGGCAGAGGAGCTAGCGCATTGGTATTGGGAGGTTCTAACAAAATATTTCACAGCATTGGAAGCTTCTTCGGCCCATCGCAAATTTTCATTTGAGTTATTCTAATAGGCTTTTCCCTCAACCCTCCTGGGGCCTGCTAAGGAAAAAAAAAAGGGATAAAAAATTAATTCAGGTTCATGTTCTTTTGTGGCTGCTCCTACTGAGCACAATAAACTGACATGCTGCTTTTAATTAGCATTTAGTTAACTGCTCATTTTTGTGCAGAAACTATGCACTAACTCCAGTGAACACAGAGGTGCTGAACTGAGGGCGGGGGTGGTAGCGGGGGGAAGATTGGGTGGAATTACTTGAAAAGCAGCCATTTAGATTCAGTGCTTGGGCTCCGGCTGATTTCAAACTGTGCAGATAGCAACAATGGAATTTGAACAGAAAGCTAATTATTATTGATAATTCACCTTAGGTAACAAACTTCAAGTCACTATGCATTAAAACGTAATGGGATCCTACCCCTATAACACCAGCACAACCCAAACCTGAGCTCAACAATCAATGCTGAAAATCAGGACAAACAAATAACATCTTCCATGGTAAAAGGACTACGTTTACATAGCTGTAAGTGATTTCATCAGCACATTTTGCACATTGCTCTTACCATTTCCATTTGTCCTCCTTCCTGCCCGATAGGATAGATATCTACCTAAATACAGCTGCTGCACCTTATTTCAGTAAGAATACAAGACCCAGCTTTTGAAAATCAGACTGTAGTTTCAGGAGAACACTGGCCTCCTGTGAGCCCTACTCCTTCCTCTACCACTACTTAGCACCAGAAATCTTGCTAGAACGTGAGTTTGGATTGAAGAAAATTATCTATTTTGTTACCTGTTGTGTTTTAACCCAGAAGGCAGCCAAACACCACACAGCTGCTCGCTCACTCCCGCCCCCCCCCCCCCAGCCACCCTCAGTGGGATGGGGGAGAGAATCGGGAAAAAAAAGGTAAAGTTTGTGGATTGAGATAAAGATAGTTTAATAGAACAGAAAAAGAAGGGAAAATAATAATAATAATAATAATGATGAATAGAATATACAAAATGGGTGATGCACAATGCAATTGCTCACCACCTGCTGACCAATGCCCAGCCAGTCCCCAAAGAGCAATCGCCCCTCCCTGACCAACCCCCAGTTTATGTACTGAGCACGACATCATATGGTATGGAATACCGCATTGGCCAGTTGGGTCAGCTGTCCTGGCTATGCTCCCTCCCAGCTTCTTGTGCACCTGGCAGAGCACGGGAAGCTGAAAAGTCCTTGACCACTGTAAGCACTGCTTAGCAACAACTAAAACGTCAGTGTGTTATCAACATTCTTCTCATACTAAATCCAAAACACAGCACTATGCCAGCTACCAGGAAGAAAATTAACTCTATCCCAGCCGAAACCAGGACATTGCCACAATTTGAATGAGCTGCTGCTTGTAAAATTAAAGATCATCTTGGCAAAAAAGGGAACTAATCAAGATGTTGGCTGAACTTATAAATAGGGTAATAGGTCTTCTCTAGAGGCTTGCAGATGGGTATCACCACATACACAAACCTGTAAAATGAACTACTGCTTGTGAAACTTGCACACCCCTTCAACTGAGGAAAAAATAGAGCCCTTGTCTTTTCTTTCCCAAGTTGAGAAATACTAAAATATTGTCTTTTCTTTCCCAAGTTTAAGAAAATATTGATGGCCATCCTTGTTTGTCCCACCTGCTGTTCTTGGTCACTATTCTCCAGACAGGAGCCTGAACCCAATGGTGAGTTGGATTAGTTGGAAGCCACTGGAATTTTTCCCTGTCTTTACTATCATGGGATATTCAACCACAGAAGCTGTGCCATCTTTGAAAAATTGTTTAGGAAGTTCATCAAGACAGAAACAAGGCATTTATGCTTTTTGACTCCTATGGGACACCAGGAAATTTTTACCATTATTTCATTATTAATACTGCAGTAGGAACTTCAGTGATGGACCAGAAGCCGCTTGCATGGACTTGAGCTTCATTTATGAAAGTCAGAATAGCAAGGTGGGTCTGTCGTATGGGCTTCACTGTCAAATTCACTGTATTCTTGTGTTGACCTGCATTGAAGCTATTGCTGCAAGCCCAGGAGAGCGGCTTAATTCCTGTGCATAGCCTCAGATGCTGTACATGGCTAGACATCTCTTTACTTAACAAATAAGCCTAGAGAGACATGAAATGTCACCTACTGGAACACAAAAATGTCACCTACTGGAACACAATGCATCTAAAGAGAGGGGACTGCTTTTTACAGGGCTACTGTAAGAACAGAAGTAACAGTTTGGCATCACTGTTGTCGTCTGCTGTATAGGCCCTGGTGAACCCTGAGGCCCGTGCTGACGCTTCTGTACTGAAGTTGTTAACCTTCTCTCAAGGTACTGCACCGAGACCCTGATAATACTGAATTTGCTAAGGAGAGCTTGTTATACGTGAGAAAGTGAGAGCAATAATCATCACTGAATACATAATTTTTTTACATGCCCTGTAAAATCATGTCATTTTGGAGTACTGAAAGGTTGCTGAAAAGTCACTCGGCATTACCAGGGCTTCACTTCATTATCATAAGCTTATTTGTGTTATTTACGTAAAAGAAACAAATGCAAAATAGACAAAAAAAGGGATGTGCTATTGCAGAATATTAAAAATTGTTCAAGACATTAATCACACTGAATCCCATGAGTTTTTGGCAGACAATAAACGGGTGATAGATTGATCTCTAAAATCACATGCATATTATGAGCATAATCCTCACTCTAATGCAGGGTCGTAGAATTTTACAGTCTCATAAGCTTGCAAGGTTTCACCTGGAACATCAAAACAATTGCTAAAAGCGCAATAAATTCTACAGCTAGCCATCTGCTTACCCTCCTGACCTTTCAAATCTTATAAAAACCCAAGCTCATAATTTTTCACTCTATGAATTTCAACTTTTTTTTTAATACAGTATATTCAGAAGGTTAATTCATCTTTTCCATGTAATAAAAAAGATACATTCCATTTGATAATATTTGGTGGCAATAGACCACAATAGTCCTTTCTTGAAAGGACTCTGAGTGCTATCACTGGAGCTAATGGGATTGTGGGGCATTGCCAGTTGTTTTATCTGGTTGGAAACATTTATTTTGAGTCATGCCCTTCTTGTATGGTTCACCTATCAGTCCCTATTGGAAATTAATCCAGCAACTGCTTTGGAAGAAGGTTAAGTAGCACCAGTGCCTGTTTCCTACATTAATCTCTGGTATTGTGAATCACACTGCTTTGGTTTTCAGAAAGTCATAAAGGTTAAGGTTTCCTATTTCTCAGCACTGAACTATCATATGTTCCCCCGAAATTAGTATTTCTTTTCCAGCTAGACAATTAGGAATATAAAACCTACCAGTACATGGTTTTAACACACTGTACTATGCCAATACTTTTATATGGTCGAAAACCTATACAGTATGTGTCACATTTCTGAAGTGACACAAGTTAATAAGTAACCTATTGCAAAGATGCTCCCTTGACCTGACTGATATAGATAGGAAGGAAAACCGGTAAGAAAACATCCACAAAAGAAAACTAAAAATTATATATGCAAAGAAAATAAATTAGGGCTTCCGCATATCAAAGTTGAAGAAAATACAGCTCGGAGACATCAGCAGATAGAAAGAGAACAACAGAAAACCAAGGGACATCTTTAAAACAACTAACGAGCAAAAGCCAAATCAGGGCAAGGGCTTCAGGCTGATGTTCTCTGTGTGAAACGCACCAGAAGACAGCACCCTGTTAGGGTAAAGCAGATCGGTTCTCTGATGATTTCACTGGTGGGGAAAATAATATTCCATACAATCTTCCTCTGACATCTTTAGCAAGCTTGGGGAAGGATTGCTCTCTCTTCTATGACATAGAAGAGAGACCTGCTGTCCCTCACGTTGTAGTGGTCAAAGCACTAGTTGAGATGGACTCAGTCAGATGATGGAATTTTAATCCTTTCTCCAAAAGTGATGCTCTCATTTCTTATAGGGGGTGGGTTTTTTCCCCTATACCAGAGATAATAACATCATGAGGGCTTTTCACAGCGGTATCAAAGAGCCACTAGTTAATAAATACAAGCAAGGTGAAAAATCTTAATTGTTATTCACTCAAAATAGGTTGGACAGTTCTTTCATCAACAAAAGATTTTACATTTATCCTCACCAAGGAATAACTAAAAAAATTATAATGTCCACATGCAATTCTAAAACTGATTTGATTTTCAAAAACAACAAAAAAATTTCTTAGATTAACATTACCAATTCTCCCCTGCCCCAAATTCATTTGGAGTCACGTTATTTTCTCCAGTTTCCTGATAAGATGAAATCTATGCACTCTGTCCATATGGCTGTCTCCCTTAATAACCCTTGAACTTCTTGGTCACTTTTTAAAAGGCATAGCTTTCAGAGGTGTGAAACTGCTGCAAATATAACGAAAACAGTTGACTATTGAAAAGAGATCCAAATTATTGCCTCAGCTGAGGGAAAGATCTTTTCCCATTCACGAAGATAAGAGCCAGCAAATCAGCACACAAGTGCTCTGAACAAGCCGCAGCAATTTGTCCAGCCAAATAAACTGGGGATGCTAGAGGGAGATAGGCTTGCTGCAAGAGAGAGATTGTCAAGGAATAATGAGAGAACTGGAGGAAACTGGTTATAACTGGCAGTAGAATGCAATTAGGGGACGTAAGGCACAAATCCATGGGAAGAATGATTTTTAAAACCAGGTTCTGCTCACAAAACAATGTTTCTTTAAAAAAAAAAAATTAGAGTACAGTATATTAGTTCATCTCTTTATGAGTCCTCCTTGAAAATACTTTGAAATAAAAGGTGTGAGTCATAGTGTTTCAAAGAAACAACAGAAGAATACCTCCCTCTGGACCATACTGTCACGTGCAGGAAGGACTGAATAAGAATCCGCTTATGGGAACCATATAGTCAGAATTTATATCAGGAGAAAGAGCTCTCATCAAATTATAATACTTGACATATTCAGTGAATTACGGTAGCCTACTGTTCAGCCTGACAGCAAAAAATTTTTTTGCTAACAAATCTGTCAGTTGCCCTACGTTAGCAAAGCACTAAATACAAACTCCTCCGTAAGTATGTGTGTACGCTTCCAGGAGCTCTCCCAGCACGGGCCAGGATTGGCACTGGCAGCCGTGGAGAGGAGCATCTGAAGAGAACCACTAGGAATACTTCAGAAGAAGAAGAAGAAACAATGGGTTAAATTAGCATCATTTCCTATTCTTATTACAGTCGGTGAAACAAAAGACAAACCGGTGTAGTGCCATTCTTTCTTGTCACAGTCGTCATCACAAGGCTGAGGTACTCGGCTTCAGTTATGTAACGTGCTGTCAGTTCTTGCAGCTTTTTAATTTTTTCTTATTATTTTAGTTGGGAAGCTCACTCCTTCCTCACAGTAAATGTGGTTGGAGACAGTATTATTCTACGCATTTCTTATGCCACCCGGCCAAGTCAACAACGCCAAGATGATTTCAGACTAGCCAAGTGTGCCATACATAAGGCCCATGCACATGCAGCACCTGAAGGCAGGTTGTGTTTCAGCTGCCCCATTGTTTACTTCTTGTTGTTCTGCAATTGGAGCTGCATTAGTCAGCAGAAGCTTAAATTTGGCCTTTCCTAGAATGTCACCATTCTAAAAACATTATTTGCTTCAGTTCAAAACCGACCTGAAGTTTTATTTTCTGAATAACTGAAGTTTATTTTCTTCTTGGCTTAAACCTAACACATAGGTACAGAATCCTTTCTTGTGTTTCTTTTCTACGTAAAATAAACAGTCAGCCAGTGCAAAGTTATGTAGAAACTCTGTCCTCATCTTTGGGGTAAAATTGTGACATGGAAGAAAGTGTAACCAAGCCTAACTCGTAACCCACACCTCAACATGGACAGCTGCTCACGTACCATGCAGAGGAGTCTGTGATGGCCTGGCTGGTTGAAAATGAGTTCAGTGAGTAGTTCCTACAGGGTGCAGACAAATATTGTTCACTGCAACTTCATTTTTCCATAGTTTAGATTTGCTTCTCTCCAGAACGTTCCTAGGAACAGAACAGACACTTCTTGGTTTCCTACAGCTGCCAACAGTTTTCCAGTATAACTCATTCAGGGCAGAGGACAAATAGAAGCACTTTTCTAACCTCTTCTTTTCATAAGCAAAATGCAAAAAGCTCCTCCTGGGACAGATCCAGTTTGGGGAGGAGGGGAGAAGCCCACCAGAGCAGCACAGGAAAGAAATGGTGTTTGGGAGGAAGAATCTTTCTTCAAGGAGAACCCAAAACAGATTAGGGGCCATGTATCTCACATTATTTTTGGTCACACAGCCTTCAGCAAGGAAAAGTGGTAGTTGGGAAAGGACAAGTAGTCCTGGAAATTAATAAACATCTTAAACATCAGCAGCAGTTGCCATAGCAAGTACAATAACATAAGTAGCATGCAGGTCACTGCGCTCTTTTGATCTGATCGTTACTGACAACAGTTTCATCTGGTAATTCTGAAAGACATGGGAAATTGTGTTCTTAAAGAAATACCATTAAAAATTTAGCAAGGAGGGTTTTGAAACCAAGAAGAATGGGTACTAAGGGTGCAGTAATTAAGTAAATCAGAGACGATGAGAGCTAAAGGGAAAATGACATGCTGAAATGGGTAGAAAAGGAAACAAATTTCAAATTACGATCACCCACAGTTTTAACTGTTCCACTTTTCATTTACTGACCTGGGGGGAACGGGTAGCAGTTGGAATTTATTTAATAGCATAATAAGAAACTGGGCTTCATCTCTTCCTTCACAGTAGATGTGAGTCTGAGATTATTTCTAACATTTATTTCTAAGAAAGGAGAACATTTATTCAGGATGCTAAACATAAAAAGACAGATTTGGAGGTTCCATTAGCTTTCTAGTGCAAAAAAATCCCGTGCCGCAACCAAACTGAGTCTGCCTAACTGAGGTCATGATTTGGACAGTCACAGAAGGATTGCCGAGTAGAAAAGTGATCTCACTGGCACTGTGTTAGTGGCCCATTAGCACCACAGCCTACAGCGGGATAAGCTCAGTTTAACAAGAGAATACGTTCAGTGTATGACAGGCTCTGATATAGTTTCCTTCAACATGCCTCCCTCGCTCTTCCTCATAGGCAGGGTCCCTTTCCGTCCCAGGGGACAAACCGCACTTTTCTGCAGGTATATTAAGAAAGAAACATGTATTCACACAGAAAGCATGGATGCTGCAACTTTTAGGCACAAAATAACCATGAAAAAGGAGCTCATCAGAATTGCCTGTATGTTAAATTAATCCTCACATTTAAGATCTGTGTGTGCTGGCATTAAACAGACTTCAGAGAAAGATGCTCCACCTGTACCTTCTTTCATTCTGTGAGACACTCGTCAACCTCAATAGTTCAATCTCATTTGAATCATTCCTGTTCCTCCACATTGATACCAGGTTTCCTTAATGGAAAAGTATTTTAAATGCAGAGGAGAGAATCACAACTGTTACCCAAGCAGAATACAGTTGATTAAATGTAAAAAAACCCTCACCTTGTTATGTTGTGAATAAATGCAGTATTATAGCCACACATTCCTGAAATCAAAATATCAAAAACACGTTACGTGTTTTTATATTTACTCCACGTAGGCTTCACTACATTTTCTACTCAATTTGGGCTTATCCTTCAATACATAATACTTACACACTGGAATTCATCCTGTAATGTAGTCACTGTATGTAACAAAATCTTAAAGATAGGATTCAGTATCAAAGCCTGACTTCTAAAAATCGCGTCCTTAAAGGGGAGGAGGAAATGAGAAGAGTGGAATAGACTATGGTAGTGGATGATTATTGTTGGAAGAAATATGATTTTATTTTTTCCTTTGGTCAGATTTTTGCCACAGTTGAGAAACTCACTGAAAATCAATACAAATTGTTACTAAATCATAGAGTAGATTTAGAATAATGTTAAAAAAATAAATCCAAAATCCATATGTGTAATTGTTGATTTTCAAAAATGCAAACTACTTAATAGCCTTAGAAAACTACATCAGTAAAATCAGCTTCTCATAGAACCTCCCGCGCAATCCTGGGCTGCCCTCCTTCTCCAAGTTTCAAAGCTGAAGGTTTGATTCTGCATGATATATGTGCCCTCCAAAGAGGCCAACACTCTGCAAAAACAATTCTAGTAAGATCCCTCCACGGTAAAATAAACCACATCTCCTTATCCCCTTTTCTCTTTGTAAACAAAGACCAAATCCACTATGAGATGAGGTGAAGTTTTCATTTGACTTGACTGAGATGGATCTGATCCTACAGCCTTGTCGGTCTTCAAGGCATACAAGCAGCACTTCATTTTTCAGCCACACTATATGCATCTGATCCTCGTATCACAAACAGCTCAGGACAAGAGAATATTGTCCAACAAGGTGACATGCTCACAGAAGTTTCTGAATTTCATTCAAAGTTTAATTTTCACAGTTTATGAAAGGATTATTAAAAAAACAGAGTATAGGTAGGGTAGATTGCTATACTAAAGTAACCAACACAATAGTGTACAGTTTGTGTTTGCAGACTTCACAGTAGATGAGTACAGAGGAATAGGACAACAGTATTAATACTCATGGAATATCTTTACATCATCTATAATTACGTACATCCCAAACGCCAGCAGCAAACTTGCTTTACATACTGAGTCCTTGATCTGTAATCTGTTTAACTGCACAAAATGATAGCTTGCACTCTCTGCTTCTCCTTCTCTATTAACATTTCAAATGGTGCTTGTTCTCTAAGAAAAGAAATATCAGAAACCAAAGAGAACTCTCAAATCTAAAGTCATAGCAGCAACATTAACCGAGTTAGGAAAAGATCAGGATGTGTTAATATTTCTGGAAGGGCATAATTATGACAAAAAAAATGGGATATTACTGTCTCCTTGCCAAAACACTAGGCACTACTTGCGCATGCCTGCGCAAATGCATGTAGAAACTTAGCTCCTCCAAGAAAACATGCCAGTGTTCCCTTGGAGAAGTGAGAAAGCTAGAGAAGTTTCAAGATGGGGAAAACTTTTCACCTTTTCATTGAGATATCCGTCCCGTCAGGGCTATTTCTTATACACTCATAGTATAATTCAAACAACTAGTGAAAAAATACCATACAAGACACTTTGCCTTTCTTTGTTGGATATTCTCCTTAATATCTTTTCTTGCCTTTGGGCCTCCTTTTCTCCTCATTCTTCTTCCTGTTCATTCTCTTCTGACTTAAAATTTAAAACATGGAAGATGGGGAAATTTTTCAGCTTGCTGAAGTGAAAAGCATAAATCTTGAGGTAAGACGATGATCAGATGATGTAAATGTACCAGAGCTTCTTTACCAGAGCTGTAAATCAGGAACCCCCGGTGATGTTCTATGGCCAGCCCCCACACTCCCACTGCCTTCCATTTGCCTACAGTGCATCTGGGATTTTTATATTTTTTTTCTTTTTTTGGGGGGGGGGAAGGGGGGGAAGGGAATGGGATGAGCTGGCAGGTTTGGGGCTTCTTTTTTTTGGAATCCTATACTGTTCTAATTTAGCTAATTATTCAAACAGTTAAAGTAGATGAACAATATATGGTAATAGATGCTTAGACAAATGAATTATGGATAGAGAACTGCCATCATGTTATTTCACTTTTTAAAAACCTACTTGCACGATACAGACCCGTGGCAAAAAAACTATCAGAACATCTCAGTATTTAATAATACATTCAATTCAAGATGTATGTTGCCCTTGGAATGTGTATGTATGTGTGAGTGAATAGTAGCACTTTTTCACTTTTTGTTTACAAGTATTTAAACTAGAGAGCTAATAACCTAAGGGTACAGTTGGTAAGCGTCTATCCAAGGCAGCACTGCATGAGTTTCTGATTTGTGAGAAAGTTGTAAAGGAGAACAAAAGACTTTAAATCTGCTTGAATTCTTGGGTCTGTCAGTCTTTATTCAAAGTCTGTGGAAAAAACCCACGCTCTTTGGAGATGATATAATGGTCTAGCCAGGCCCAAGCACAAAAGGCAGCAGAGGTGAGCACTGTGAATTAGTGTGTGACAAGTAACGTAACCTTCAGACCAGAGATTTCGCTACCTACAGGTTTTCTTGCACAGCAAGAAAAACCTTGCTCTTCACTTCATGGCTCACATGATTACATCATTTTTAGTAGCCAGCTGCAATTAATTTTTCTTCTGAAAGAAATATTTTTATTTTCCATTGACTATATTTTCTTATGGTTATTGATTTTCTTTTAACTTCAAAACACATTTCTGCTAATCATACAGTTACTCACTTTGAGAGAAGGAAATTCAGTTATAATATTTGTTCGTATTTATCATAATGCCAACAGTTTTATAATCACCACAGTGGTCTCCGTGCTCACCATCAACCATACTATTATACTATACAATTTTTTCCTCAGTGTTTGATATCTCTAATTAATAAAGTTAAATAGTTGTAGATGGCCTCTAATTTCTCAGCCCATGTCTGGCTTTCCTTTGCAAGCATCAATGTATTCTGTTTAAATCTTCATGCTCCTTATTCTGTTGTCTTTAGGAAAAAGAAGCCGTGAGCATCAGAAAGACCATGTTACCTAGTAACTGCTTTTTACAGCCAGCCTGAACTGGCAGGGACTGCATCCTTCCTAAACTATATTCCTAACCCTGTTGTGAAGGTTTTTCCTGGCAAATGTGCAATCATTGCTCTTTCACTTGGTCTTCTCTCATGCAGTGCAGGAGCCCTTACTTTCGGTAGCTATTTCCTATTGACCAGCGCCACTGACTGGTAACACCCTCTTTTTCACCTCAAACACGTGCTTTCCACCCTAGAGTTTCACATGATGAAACCCAATATATTCTCACGATTTCCTACCGCAAGTTGATTACAAATCCCTAGTCAAATATCTTAAAGCATAACACGTTAAAGGTCACATTTACTCACGTTTGGTCAGGTTTAGTTAGTGATATCCTTTTGTACCATTCTAAATGTTTTCTCTGCTTTTCACTCCTCTCTGCAACAAGTTCTTTGCACTGCAATAATGACTTAGGTTCTTCTGACATCCCTGATCTCAGACTAGTAAGTTTTCATAATGTGCTGCTAGATATATAAATTCTGCCCTTGATTTCTGTTTGTCTAGAAGACCACTTTTGGGTTATACATAAATGCTGAAGAAACAATTTGATTGCTACTTTGCATTCACAGTCAGATTAACTATTACCAAAATGCTTACATCCTTTCTGTTGCTCTAGAGAACAGGAGCAAGTACACCATCTCTTCTCATTTAAAAATAAAGAGAGACCATTTTGGAGTACATTATTTTATGTGGCCTCTAATTCAGTGTTATTATCCCACACTGAAAATCAGAACGTGGAAAGACAGAGATTAAGTGGGAGAAATCTAAGGCAGGACTGAAACGCAGACTCACATGTACATGGGAAGGGCTCACCGTGTTTGCAGACTATACGGGTATTCAGGACAGATGTACTTGTGAACGTTTGTGGATACTGAGACTTGTAGACTGTTGGAGTCTCTAAAAAAAAAGTAAAATGGAATATTTCTTTGGAATGCACAGTCAAAAAATAACACTACCCCTCAGTTTTACTGTGCTCTTATGACTCCTCCTACAGCCCAGAGCAATGCCAGTTTTTTCCCAGAACAGTCCACTGTACATGCCTGATTATTTTAATTGGAAGAAAACTTTGAGCACATCTCCATAGCTGTGTGATCAAGTTCCAGGTTCAGCTACATGCTCTCCCTTTCAACTGTTCTTAACTATTTCATGCAAATTTCTTTCTGGCTAAATAGTTCATGTTTTTATTTTGTTTAGAGATGAGCTGTTTGTCAAAATTCAGCAGAGTCATTGTAGCTATTAATGAGTCCCACAGGGCAGGAAAACAAAGACACATTTTCCCATCAGGTTCCTATTAGAATATCTGAGGCAAGAAGAGTTTGGCATCAACGTGAGTTGAAGCTGAAGACCTATCCCAAGAATGTCAATTCATGATCTTTGATTCAAGAAATAATATCATTAGATTGTTAATTATTTACCTTTCCTTCTGAATTTAAACTTTAGAATAGCAGTGCTACATTTGGCTTGGGAGTAGATGATAACAAGTTGAAATAACAACAAATTTTCAAATCAAAGACAGTAGGAAGTTTAGATTCTAAACAAAATGAGAATCTCTTTTGGCTACAAAGATGCCTCACAGAGAGTGGCAGGACAGCTTGAGTCTTTGTCCAAAATCTTTTAATGGACTGTATTAGCAGGGCTTAAACTAGCATTACTAATACTGTACATATTTACAAATGTTACAGCGTTGACTTCATTTCCACACTCCCAGCACACTGTTCCATTTTTCCCCCAGATGGAAACTACTTGGAACACGCTCAGAGTTGTGTGTCGTCTTCTTGTGCTTCCCAATTCCCACAGAAAATCCCCAAAGGTGAAAGATGTTGTTTTTTTTTTTCTTTTTTTTTTTTAGGTTCTCTGGGACAAGGCAGTGTGGAAAGCCTTCTCTGTCACCAAATGAGGGTGTTATTTAATTAGAGTTTATCACTTCTTGCTACCAGGACACCAAGGGACTTCTTTAGGAAAAAAAATTGAAAACACGGGAGCACTGATGGGTTATTCTGAATGTTTCGTATCCCAGATATGCCCACTCAAACTGCCAGCTTTTCCAGAGCACATTTGAAGACTGTGAGGATGGGTGGTAACGGGTTTTCACTGCGCAGGGAACAGGGAAAAGAAATATCACAAGCAGAAAACCCCCGCTTCGACGACAAATGACCCAATTTGTTCCTCCCCAGTAACTGTAACACTTGGTACAGCTTTGCAGATCTATGTCATTGCTGCTACAAATTGGTTACTTTAAATGGATCCTCACTTTTCTTAGCACAAGGCATGGCAAATTGCCTGTAAGTAATTTTGGGTCAGGTATGCCAATTTTTGGTTTAAAGTTGCAATTAATTTTTCCAGCTTCCACTTACTCTCACATAGCCTTTGCTCAGTTTAAAAAGAGTCAGCATATACAATAATTTGCATTGCAAGGAATGTGACACAGCAATTTGAGAGAGGATAAACATTTTGGATCGGATTTTCCTTTCAGTTCAACTCTCTGCTGATACTTCTACTGTGGTTCTCCAGATCAGACCCTCAGCTTCCGCGTTTTGTAGAACCTGGGCAGCCTTTCAATTGTCTGACCTTTCAGTAAGCCCTGTTTTCTCCAGATGCTAAAATTGAATATAATTTCACTTTATTCAGTATTAATAAACTGTAAACAACATCATTGCCTGTTCTTGGCAACATGCCTGAATTAAATAGGTCTCTTAATGTATCTTCTATCTGTATTAGAGCTATTTAAAAGCAATATGCCAAGTGTGATGATGATAAAAAGACCCTTTTTCATTCATTCGTTTGTTTTTAAGCTCCATATATTCCCAGTGAATATTTTCCTTAGCATAAGCAATTGCCAATACTAGCCTTTGTATTTACAATACATAAATTACTATCTAGCTTTACAAAGAAACTACTGTTTTCCTAAGAAAGATTGTCAAGTCTCTTTCTTTAGATGCTAAAATTCCAGGATAAATATTTATGAAGGCAGTGCTTCTCTCCACACTCTCGTGAAAAATACCCAGTGGACAACAGATGCAACAGAAGTTTTCCTCCACCCTGCTCCTACAGGTCTGATCGCTTTTGGAAAAGATCAATTATTATTTATATAGTTGCCCAGGAGAATTTTATTTTTTTTTAATTGAACAGATGTTAGCTAGAAAACTTGGAGGAAATTCATATCAAACCTTTGTCTTAAGTTAATGTTCACTGTAAAAACAGACAACAGTAGTCAGTAACCGTTCTTATTATTTTAGACAGACCATCTGTAATCAATGATTAAGTACATTTATTACAGGTCTGTAATCAGCAGATAGATTTGAATACAGTCATGTTCTGAAATCTAACATCTTGTGGATATTTTAACTTGAACTCTGAACCTTCTGTTGCCAGTTTCTCCTGTTTGAAACAAATAGCCACCATGACTTTTATTTCAAAACTTAATTAAATTTACACTAAGAACAAAAATGCTCAAGATTTAAAAAATAAGTCCCAAAGAATCCTACTTGTCTATAGTAAAAATATTACGCTATACTATAATTATTTAATACCATTACTGCTATATGTATTTATGTAGAGTCTAAACCAAAGGATCTCCAAGTAACTGAAAAATCCATATCAAGAGACAGCGTGTCATGGGCCAATGTTGGGGGACCTGTTCACTTTTCTTACTACCCTTAAGTTTGCCACTGATAGGTCCAGGGAAGAGCTGAAATAGCAAACCAGAGAGATTCAATTCTGAAGCTCAGAGAAGTCTCTTTGCCCACTCAGTTAACAGAATTATCTCAGAAGTGAATTTTCCATTATATGTTTAACAGATATTGTGAGGAAAATTGCCAAGCTTGTATCTTGCTGTATCAGGGAGGAAGAAAGAACCACAAAAATTAAGACTCAGTACCAATAACGAGAAAATATTCTGTCTAAAGAGTAACAGGTGTCTCCTACCCAATTTTAGATGGCTCTACCAAAAAACCAAACCATACACCAATTTGGAGTCCAACAATGTAAACTCTGGAAAACAAAAATATCATTTCAACCCTCTTGCGTCAGGAGAGGGGAAACCTTTCTGAAACTCTGGGAGCACTTCACTGCTTAAAAGCTGAGCTTCAATCACTGCTCATAAAATTTGGGGATTCAGTTGTCAACTTGGGAGGACCTGAGGCTGTTTGTACAGCACGTGGAGAACACTGAAGATAGCCAGGGTTCTTCCTACAGTGCAGTCATGTTGTTAAGTAATGAAATACTAATTTGCATCCTTACCCAATAAAATTCCATATAAATATAGGTGCTGATAATGTAACATTATTTATGGATAACAGCTGTCATATTTCCCAGCTGTTTCCTTGTTGCCTGCTATAACATATGTTAATTTAAACTTTCACCAAGTGTCATGGATTGTTTGCAGTGCTCCAGCTGCAGCTTGGCAAATTTTTTCTTTAGTTTTCGGTTGGCTCTGGAAGCTATTACACAGACAGCCCATAACAACATAAACAAGTCTTGTGTGGCTGCTGAGCTGCTCGTTAAGTCAGCTAAATGAATGTTTGCAGGAAGGACCAAAAAATGGATATGAAGTATTTCACTTATCTTCACTTTCTGAGGTATTTTTGGATGTTGTTAGTAGAGAAACTGCAGGGGACAGCGGAGTCAAAGAAATCTTTAAGGAAAAATGCATCACACAGAATAATTTTTTTTTATTTCCTCAATGGTCATAAATTAAAATAAGTTAAATCTACATTTCTAGATAAATCGTATTCCAGACAGGATCTCAAGTGAGGTCCTCACTTTGCAAAGGCAGCCACAAAAACATTAACTGACTTAACATAGCAGGACTGGGTTTTGTGCGACAAACTACAATCGATAAAAGGCTGCCATATAAGATGAAGAGAAGAAAAAAAAAAAAATACAAACTGAATATCACAGTCCGTGCACAACTTTCAACACACTGCATTCCACAGTAGGGGAAAAAAAAAGTAGCAATGAATAGTCTAAATTAGAAAACTGAAGGTGGAGAAGAAAACAGCGAGCAGGATTGACAGGACTAGTCGGGCATGTTGGGTTTCTTTCTCACGGCAAACTTTCGATCAGAATAAATACCATCTACATGCTGAAGACAAAGGCTGATACAGAGGGCAGGCTCTGATTTCTCGTACAACAGCTTATGCTCTCTCTTCTCTACCGTGCTGCCTCTTCCACAGTGGGACACTGGCATTTCTCTGAAACACACGCAAACAGTAAAAACATCTCCTGCTTTCTTTTTCCCCTATGTTGCCATCAGTTTTCAGAGATTATATTTAAATTACACTAAAGGTCAGCCTTGGCAGACAGAACAGCTTATATCTGCTTTTCAGAGCAGGGTAAGGATCAATATACAGAAATGGAACTTACACTTCTGTAAGCGTACAAATGATAAGATGATGCCAGCAAGCACAATACAAATATTGATTGATTTAAATATGTGAGTAAATAGAAAAGGAGAAAACATCAGCTGTGGTGACAAACTGACAAAGAGGCTGGCAGCAAATAAAATGGATGGTGAGAAGGGAAATAATTCTTTTCCTTATTATTTATTTTTCCTTAAATTCACTTTGTATTACCTCTCTGCCCTTTCATCCTGTTTTCAAATAACATTTTAAACTTATCACAGAAAAATTTCTCAATATATGGAATATAGTGTTTTAGATTATTATGATGCAGAGCCTCTGTAGAAGTGAAGGATAGCAGAGAAACAGAATTCCTATGTTAATTATACTAGAATCAAGATATTTTCTGTAACAAATAAGAAAGTTGAAGATCAAAGTTGTGTTGTGTTGTGCTACAATCTGCCGCAGCCTGGCATTACATATTTTAACTGATACCGGTAGAAAAAAAGACAGCTACCGCAGGCATAAGAGGCTTCCATCTCAATTCGGGCAAAACAATGCACTTATATATGCCGCAGGCCTCCGACTTTTTCCTGTGTAGGTGGCTTTGTGTCACGGATAGAGTCCCAGAGATCAGCCTGTGGGACTAGCTGTGGAAAGGAGCATGTGTCTGCGCTATGTCCAGGGACCAAAGGTTCCCCACTCCCTTGCTTCAGATTGGGACCTTCCTCCACTCAGTAAAACATTCTGTGGCATTTTATCTTTTCTTCAGGAAAGGTGTTTGCCCCGAATAATTCAATGTTGACCAACAAAGAGAGGGTCAGTATCTCTCCATAGGGTTACAGACCCCTCTTACAAGAACAGTTCTACAAATGCTACTGAACTGCTCTAAAGCAAAAACTTTCCCTTCAGCACCGTACGCAGAAACCAGAGCACTTAATCCTTCCTTTTCAGCAGTACCCCTCTGCCAAAAGTTGCTGAATTAGAGAAGGCTTCGAGTTTGTTGATATTCTGCCAACTGACACAAAAATTAAATTTCACCCAGTTGAATCAGCCTCGTTTAGTCAAGGGCCATTTAACAATTTTTTTTAAAAGCTCGATTTCACTGCCACAGTTAAATGCAACAGCTTATCTCTGATAGAGTTACCATATCCTTAATATTGACTTAATCCCCGAGCACAACGATTAAGGAATGGATATTATTGAACAGTGATTCAACAAAACGATGGCGCAGGAATCTCATTACAAAATTCCTTTTTATTTTTTTGTTTGTTTGTTTTTAAACCTTCCATCCTGAAAGCCAAGTTGGCTCAAATGTCATCTTAACCCTCCCCTTGAAGCTTTAGATCTCAGAAGATCCGGTTTTAAAAAAACCAACCAGTTCTGTACTGTGGCACATACGGAATCATGAGATTTTGCACATTCAAATTCCTTTCTGCAAGCACAATATACAATTTGCTTGAAAGTCTAAAGACCTTTTCTAAAATGTTGCTCTTAGTCTACATGTAGTGGCGTAAATGGAAAGAACCCCAAAGACTTTGGATCAAATACAGAAGTACACAGCTTTACTGTAGTGAAAGGGGATAAAACTATCTAAGTGTTGAGACTTTCAAACCAAATATCAAAACCAAGGAGACATACTGCCTCCCATTTCACATGCATTTGTCTCCGCTTTAATGTTGAACTTTGTATACATATTTTCTGGATTTATGTCCACAATAAAAATTACAACTAGTAGAACAAATAATGTAACTGAAAATGAGGTGCAGCATGTGACTTCACTGAAAACTGACTTCTCCCTGTAGATACCGTCAATTCAGACTGGATCTGAGCTCCCAGATAAGCATTCCTTAGATGTAAAGGCTTCTTTCCAGATAATGCAGGTCCAATGTTACAGCACCTTTTACCAAACACAGTGGAAAAGAGGTGAGATTTTGTTGATACTATCAGTAATGAGATGAAGGACAAGAAAAAGAGTTGAATATTGTTCAATATTCAGCTACTTTATCAAAATAGCTTATATACAAGCATGCAAATGTTCATATGGTAAATCATTCCAAGAAAGTATTTATTTTCAAAAAGACTATGCTAAAAGCACTTAAGTAACCTCAGCATGTCTTTAAGGCTGCAGACTACGGTATGGCTTTCACAAATATGCCATAACCACAGACTTATTCTAAGATCACATTTTAACATTACAATCAGGCACCGGCACATTAGCACAATGTAGACCTCTTTATCAGAGCATCAATATTCAATTGAGAAACAGACAAAAAAGAAATCACTGACAGAGTTTAAAAGTGTGTGAATGGGGAGGGAAGAATATCTGAAGGAGTGTGTTATTTGCATTATAAAAAAAATGTAAGATTTTTTTTGTGAAAGCAGCAGGTGAATTTGCTTGGGGGGGGGCTGGCTGGAGGGTGTCAAAAACAACTCCACCTGAAATCTTTTTACTGAAAACCTTCAAGGTATTGCACAAAATACTGCTGGCTAGAGATGTCTACCATGGTTATGTTCAGAATAGTTCTTATTAGTGTAATGGAAACAAAGAGAGAGACCTTATCACTGGAGCTACTGCCATGTGATGATCTTGTCCTACCTCTGCCAAACCTTCTACAACTTGCCTGTCTTGCAGGTTATAAACAACAAATGACGTCCGTCTGTGGAAACTGAACCACGTCTCCTTCTGAACTGCCTCTGTAACAGGCTCAGGCAGTTAATTCTGGTGGCCAGCATCGCTGTCACAAGTGCTGCATCTCTCTCCTAGCATGTGTCATCAAAGCCAGGGACAGGGACCTCCCTATGACACCTGCCACCATCTGCTGGGGTCTTTCAATTCAGCCAGTGAAGCTGCTTAATGATGCATCACTGACAACAGCCATCAAACCCCTTCAGCCAATGGGCCCATTGGCCGCATATTGATGCTGAGGTTGCTGGATATTTCAGTAGATTTCAATATTAATTGTGGATGCGCCCTTTGCTAGTGAAAAGAACACTTTGTCTCCTTTTCATTTTTTAAGCAACCACCCACCGCCACCACTTATTAGGTTCATTTAAAGCAAGGGCTTCACTTTTTGTTCTCAACTGTGTGATCACCTAGGACTCAGAATGGAAGAAAAAGATTAAGTGGGGAAAAAAGTGCCATCGGTTTGCTGAGGATACGTCATTCTTTTTATTCAGCTTCAGAAACAATCTGTGCCAAATGCTGGGTTAATATCTGGGCTTGAATCTCCAATATCTATTTGACCATCTGGTCATTCAAGAGGTGACCTGCCAGACCTCAGAGCCTTCCTTCTACACCCAGCAAGTGAATTATTTCCTCTTATTCCTTGCAGCCTCACAGGCACTGACGTGCCCACACATGTTATGAAAAAACTTCATTTGGTTCTTTGGCTCAGAATATGCTCAGGATACAAACCACAACGGCCTCGCTGTTGAGCGTTGCAGCCTGGTGTAGGACATCAGTGGTGCACCCTGCCCTCTGCACTGGCAGCTTCTGGTAAGCAATGGCTAACAGAGAACACGAATATCACAGCTCCAGCTAGATACAAGTCTAATTCCATTTTTTAAAAATCTAATTTCAGCAGTAGTTGGAGAGTGGAACGAGACTTGCTGTTAAGATAGACATTTCCCATTGTAAAAGCAGAACTTTTTGCCAAAGAATCTGAAGTTTTGCTCCTGTGCTTAAGGGCACCCCCGAGCAGCACGCTTCTGCTCACCGCATCTCTCCAATCTCTATAGCTGCAGAAGCTGCCTCTTAAGATTGCACTCTCTTTTTAGGGCACCAAGGAAGCCTCTGGATTACTGTGATGAGTACCTGACAAAATATATAATAAGTAAGCCTAAACTAATCTTTTCATCATGGAAACCAAGGTGTTGGGTCAGTGCTTCTTTGACCAAGGTAGTCTTTTTCTAGCTTTAAAACCACTGTCAAATGCTCTCAACAGCTTGAAGCCATGTCATTTACAGAAAGAGTCTGAGCCCTTTGTGTAACGCCTCTTCCTAAGCTTTGGCAGCCGAGAGCAGTTCCGCTGAGGCGTGGGGTCCTCCATGGGCTGCAGGTGGATATCTGCTCCACCGTGGACCTCCATCAGTCCTTCTTCACTGACCTTGGTGTCTGCAGGGTTGCACCTCTCACATATTCTCACTCTCCTCTCCAGCTGCCATTGCGCAGTCTGTGATTCCCCCCTCTTCCCCTGCCTCCTTCTTAAATATGTTATCCCAGAAGTGCTACCACCGTTGCTGATAGGCTCGGCCTTGGCCAGCGGTGGGTCTGTCTTGGAGATGGCTGGCATTGACTCTATCGGACATGGGGGAAGCTTCTAGCAGCTTCTCACAGAAGCCACCCCCAAAACCCCTCTGCTACCAAAACCTTGCCACACAAACCCAATACACTGATAAAATAACCTAATCTCACGAGAATGCAACAGATGATGCACAGGTGTAGTATAAATGCAAAAATGCACTGAAAGCATGCTACATGCTCCTCGATGATCGCAGTTGCTCTCCTCTTGCCTTTCTCTGGAGAGCAATTGCAAAGGAGCTGAGCACACAGTGCCGGTCCTGTTCCCCCCGTCAGCTCTTCTCCTGTGGCCGACTGGTCACTTGCTCCACAAGTATCAGGTATTTTCAGGCCACCAGTGACTTCTGCAAGCGCCTGCTCTGACCCAATTGATGTCAACAGATTATTGCCGAAGAGTCTTGTCCAGAAATTTCACCCCCCATGAACTTTGTAAAGTTGCCTGGTCTTTGAAGATGCCTGAATAATTAATTAACTCCTTGAGCTCACAGTAAGGTGTATCTTATAAAAAACACATGGGCTGACACGATCCTCTTCTTTGTGTCTCTGTAGATGGTTTCCTATGTTGGCTGAAAGTCAATCCAATATTAAACTATACCCCAAGATTAGATTTTTCCATACTAATTAATTGAGGTTAAATCAATTGACTGCTCCTTTATAGCTCTTGAGATATTCCAGTTACTTTCTTCTTAGAGGATAGCAGCAATCTATGTTAGCTCAGAAGTCAAAAGCAGGATGACAACTGCATCTGGCATCTAAAGAGACATTATACAGGCGAGCATCAGGGTAAAGCAGGTAAATTTAGTTCTGACTTCTATATCGGCGTCCATGGGGATAGAGGCAGAAATCATGATCCACTAACTCATCAGAAAACACTGAATGCCTTAGATCTGAGGAAGAAATAAATGGATAGCATCCCAAACAGATAGAAGAAATAAGGGTAAAAGCTGGTCCAAGATCCAGAGGTAACCTAGTCTTTTACTTAAAGAGAAAGGCCCCCAAAAATTTGCTTGAGCAAATATCCAAACACTAACCACAAATGAAGTATGTTACTAAAACCCTGTGTATAATTGCTTTTGAGGTTTTCCAGAATAAATCTCCTCCTGTTGTTACCAACAACACTCTGAGCAGAAGGAATAAAGGGTTAAATGCTGAAGCAATGATCCGTATTCCTGTATAATTAATTACTCTAAACACTGAGTTTGATTACTTCTAAAATGTTGTCCCTAGTTTAGCAGCACATTATGACTATTTATTTCAGTGTTCTTTTGTGTTTTTCCTTTTAACACTGTATGTAAAACAGAGGTTTTGAGGATGAATTATTTAGCACTCCGCAGAAAATGCGCTTTAAAATCTTCTTCTTAGGGACACTGAATGCATTTATTATCCTGGAAAAATTCAGAACCAGCATCTGTTGTCCTGTGTGTTTTACTGTCTAATGATGAGAGTGCCTGTGGGATTTGTTTACAACAGGGCTTTCTGGATTTTTTTTTTTTGCTTATTTTGCTCAGAAAGAAAATAGGAAATTGAAAAACATTATTAATATTTGAATGGAACAACTTATGAGTTTTTGACAACTTACTGATTAATTCAGGTAGTTTCCAAATTGCCCTCCTTAAGAGAACTGCGGTATTACAAAACAAAAGTTAAGGAAATGAGGAAAAAAAAAGAATTATTTTTGTTTCCCCAAGCTCTCTATAATTTTATTGTATAGTTTGACTGCTTTGGGACAGGAGTTCTGGCCCACTTCCTGAAGCATCTTATCTTTCTAGTTCTTGTCTAGGAAAATATAGTAAAGACTAAATCCACAGAAGAAATAGGTGGAGGCTGTACTTCACAGGGCTGAAATGCTAATTTCAAGAATAAAATATGCAAAAGGAGAAAAAAATGGACTTTCCTTGTGCCCCTTCCTCTAAAACCAGTTAGTATCAGAGTTTCTTTTGAGAGCGGATGGCTCGGCATGAGAGAAACAACCTGCTCCCAGCAGGTCTGCGGTCCAGGATCAGGCTGCAGTATTTAGTTGCATCAGAAATGAGCTTATCTGCCCACATCTCACCTTTCAAAGCCCCCTCAATTAAAAAGGGTGGTGGTAATTGCTCAGGAAGGGAGGAAGCCAGGGCTGCCCAAGGCTGGGCTTGGCCTTAGAGGAGAGCAGGGCTTCAACAGGCCAGCACACGAGCTGCGCCCAACTGGTAGCAAGTATTCTTGCTCAGAAAAGTACTGGACTCAGGGATATACTGAGCCCTTCTCTCCATGGAAGTCTTTCCACACCTGCTTGCCTCTACAGAAGTCAAAATAAAAAGTGGACAATGCTCAGGACACCACTGTGGGTTTTAAAAGTAGCTAAAAGGGCTATTGAAATGCCTTTATATTCTTCTCATGTTGTGCTTTGAGTACCCCATAATTTTCCATTTTGGTTCTCACATTTTTAGAAAACTTTGGCTCTTCTCACTGCCTTGTCAGAGGATTGTAACAAATTCTTATTTATTCTTGAAATGAATTCTTTACTCTTATTACAAAGTGCTTCTGTTGATCATTTGCTCAATTGCAAGTCAGACTACTAATTATCTTCTGAACAATATGCAGAAGAATGTAAAAACACCAGGGAAAAAAAAAAAAATCAGTGTGATGTCTGTCGGACACACAACATGTACAACCAATAGCTCCATCTGGATCACAGGGCGTAAAAACACTCTGCAGGTCATCCTCAAAACCTGCCACAAGCAGGAAGCTCAACCGCACACGTTGCAGTTGAGTTCAGGGTCCTGGCAATAACACTTACGCTATTGTGTGGGGTCGCTGCAACATGGCAAGGGGAGAGATTTTAGTGCGGATATTTGCCAGTTTGTTGCTTTGCTTCATAGTCTGAAAGTTTTATAATTTCCACTGGGCAATAAAGGTTTGTGGTTTGTTTTTTTTGTTTGTTTGTTTTTCTTCTTCTCCCCTTTATTAAGAACTAGTTGCAGGACATGTGTCTGAGAGTGCAGAAGAAAAACAGTGGAAGAAAGCTGTAAAGAAATATAGGTTACAGTATACTGTGGGAAAGGATACTAGAAAGAGGTGACCAAGAACACCTTTCTCATGCTACTCGCTGCATTTAGAGAGTCCAAAGCCCAATAAATGTGACTCCAAGATTAAGGAAAATAATCAGGCCTACTCTTCCTGTTCACCAACTCTGTTAAATACAGTCATTATTAGAAAGACAGCACAAGATAGACTATTTTATCCATTAAGCTCATATTTTTTCAGCAAGCCTACTTGAAAGGAGGGAGGCTGTGTGTATGCATGTGGGTATTTATGACAAGATTGTATTTACTGTTATAAATGGTCTGTTACACATTGGTTAGGAGCAAATTTTTGATTTCTCATTGAAAGCAAAAGAAAGGTCAGGCTTCCAGAAAATTACACTTTGCATAATCACTTTACACCCCTCAAAATAAAAGGGGGGCAGGGTGCTTTGTGTTTTTCAGAGGCAGAGGCATGCCCTCCTCATGGGGAAGGAAGAAACAGTTCCTTTTCTTTTCCCTCCCCGTTTCTCCCCGTGGGTGCAGTGACCATAGGGCACTAGGGGTAGGTGGGGAGAAGAGCGCAGAATGGTCCCAGGCCTTGTACCGTGACAGAGTGGGATCCAGCCAATGCTTGCAACGAAGAGGATGCCTCTGCCTATATGAAGCCCTGTCGGCTTCACGTTTCATCTTTCAAGTTGTCTTTGTTTTTCTAAACCATACTGGACACCTTTCAGTAGTGTTTATGTGAAGAATACCACACTAATTCCGAGAGGAATTTGTTAAACGTCCTGCAAATTGAGCCAAACATCTGCAGAGCTAAAAACGTTTGAACACTACAAATGAATCCAGACTCTCTGAGACACGCCAGGGCCCTCGCACACTCCAGGGCCTTCATGGTTAACCTCTGTTCCACCTGCTGTAATGATTTTGGAGAAGATGACAAGATCCTGAAATCAAACCACTAAAAAAAAAAAAAGAAAAAATCCACAGAGAGAAAAAGTTTTAAAAACTTCTGTAGGTTACAGTTGCCAGGGAAACCACTTTGCAGCAACCATATGGTCAGAAAATCTATTTTCTTTGTTCTCTGGGGGAAAAAATGAGGTATTTTGGTGCAGAGTGAAAAAAACCAAACCATCCCACAAAAGTTACAGAGCAAAATATTCGCACAGATACACTTAATCACTAATGAGAGAAGATAAATAGCTTGCCAGACTGAGCTACAGAAATCCAGCACTAACTAAAATATTAATCTAGGGGATGCGAGTTCCTTTCTGCTTTATGTTAGTACTTCGAAATGAGCAGCTTCCCTTGGTATCAAAGCTCTCTACTGTAGGTGTGAACTCATAGACTGAAAGATGATCCCAGCGTTGGCTTTAATTTTCTTTGCCACTGTTTTTCTTGTTGCCCTTACCTGTGCTTTCAGCATGGGTACTGCTGCTCCAGTAGGGACCATGGTCCACAGGTGGGCCTTTTTAACACGTTTGCCTTTTCAACCTTCTGTATTACCATGTTTAAGCAGAAAATTGAGGAAAGGGCTGGGGGGGACCTGCGGCAGCACCTTACATTTCCAGACCAGCATGTGGCTGCCTGCATCCCCGCCAGCAATGAAGCCGACAGCAGTTGCAGGTCCCATGGGCGCAGAGAGCCCCGACAACTGGAGGTGGCCAAGGGGCTGCCTGGCACCTGCCTCCAGGCCTGGTCCCAGGCAGGGAGACCATGTTTAAGCTTGCAAAATTGCACCGCAACAAACTTTTCCTGTACAGTTTTGCAGAGGGGCCCCAGAGTCCCTTGCAGCTCTGGGAAAGAGAGGATGAACCTGTTCAGTTTGGTTCTTGGCTCCTGAATAAAAATAATATATTATTTGACTGGATTTCTTTCAGCTCATAAAGGGTTTCCCAGTGGAACTATTTTCAACACTATCCATGATGAGATGTTTGGAAGAGCTGTTTAGTTCCCTAATACTAATAGCTAAACAAGTGCTCGGGGGAAAAAAAAAAATCTTTGAAAATAAATAATCTGCAAAATGGCAAAGATGCAAATAATCTGATTTTACTCTGACCACAACTATTCAGTCCCACTTTACAGAACCAGATTGCCCGTCTGTTCGAAATATTTGCTTTACTCTTATAGCAATATCAACAGAAATGTTAATGATAACAAACCAAATTGTTTCTGCTCATTATAAATAATGGATATTTACCTGCTCTAAATGGTGCTACATAGGTGTTCTCCAAAACCAGACTTAATTTAAATACATGCACAATCACAACTTATGTTTTAAATCAGAGTCTACACTGACTTCAGTAGTGTTACAGATCTGCCAAAGAAAAGTCTAAGGCGAAAACAAATGCAGACTACCCCAGATCTATTTCTGATTCTCTGTGTGCCCCTGTGCCAGGCAGCAGTAAATGAAATCCTAACTTTCTTATAAAGATGGTGACTCTGGGATTTACTGTATCAGTAATGTAACGACAGTCTCTCCTTCTCAAACAGGGGTTTTGGCGTGCTACTGAGACACGGTTTTCAGAGACAGTGATAAGAGGTATGTGGGTACCAAGACATAGGGATTTGTTCTATTCACGTCTGTAAATGTTTGCAGGTACAAAACAATTGATGTCAAGGCTTGCAACAATGAGGAAAGCATCTTCTCCTTCTTCTTACACCCATGCTGATATTTAATCTGAACCCTGCACCAAGCAGACTGCAGTGGTGGCACAAAAGCCTCAAAACACCCTGCTGCCTGTTGCAAGACTCTGTTGTCACACCTTAGGAGCGATGCTCAGAGCAGGAAACTTGAATTCATGATAGACAGCTACATTCTGCGAGCAGGGAAACGTTCGTCTACATCTTCAGAAAAAGGTGACTGGAAATCAGACCTCTTCAGAAGCAAAGGAGAAGTCTATATTTAATTTAAACTTGAATTTTCTATCTTTTTTTTAGCAAGCCTTGCTTTCTTTTTAAACCATCTTCCGTCTATCTTGATGTTCCCAGAAAACCTCTATCTCAGGCACTCGCACATGGCCTTCGCCCCAGGAGCTGAGCAGCTCAGAGCCATCCTTGGCACTTAGCAGCCGCCACCACCTATTGCACTCTCAGACAGCACTGAGGTGCGGAGAGGCCAGAAGAGTTTCCTGAGATGGCACGGACACTTGACCCATTCTTCTCAAGGATCTTAGTGATTGGGCAGACTACTTAGAATAATAACACCAAGAATATTTTTGATGGATCTTAAGATTTCAGCTGTGTAACTAAGAGAGCTTCTAGAGGTTATGGTTAGAAGTACCACGTGAAAGAACACCCTGGGGACCATCCCTATATCAAAAAGTTCCCTGGTTAAGACTGTCAGGAAACTAAATGGATAAGAGAGAGCAAGGATCAGCCAACAGCAGTGGCAGAAGCTTGTAGGCAAGTTTATTAGAAGAATGATCTCAAATGTCCCCATCGCTCACCATGCCCCAGCCACTTCAATTTCAAAAGAAACCTTTTCTACCTACTTAGCCCAGCCTGTTTACCGTGGCTTACCGTTCTGTAACTGAGAACATTAGTTTTCCAAGAGCACAGCTAAAGAGCCGGTAGCTACAGTAGGTTTCGCTGCCAAACGAGATCACGGATTAGCAAATCATTGAAATGGTACAGGTCCTGAACTTGTGCTTGTTTACTCAGACCTTTTCTCAGGCCTACTGCCAGCCTACCCGTCTTGTCAAGGGAGTGTCTTGGCAGCAGTTTTGTACCTCTGGACATTTATTCTGGCAAATTTAGCAACTGATCATCTATTGCCTGGTGCTTTTGCAATAAAGTCCCAGTTGAGGCTTCCAACTGAGAGCAGTTTGCATAAGTTTCTGAATCCCTGCTTTGCAATCTTCGCATCTCGTTCCTTTTGATGAACATGAAGAAGATTGCTCCTAGCGATACCTGAACCTAAAATGAACCGAAAATGTATTACAACTTTCAAGCTTGCCAGGCAGTGGAGGAGAAATTCACACCAATCCCAGCTCTCAGAACAGCTGTTGCGACAAGGTGATACTGCTAAGGAGTCTCAAAATAGAAGCCAAGGCAAATACTCTCCCTGTAAGGGTTCTGCTGTATTTTGCAGTCTCCAGCTGGAATCTAATTGCAATTTAAACCCAGAGCACAAAACCCACAGCATTTTCCACTTTTAAAGTTCTTTTAAGGAATCAGAGAAAATTAAATAGTAAATCATAATCTAGATTTTCTTAGAACCAACATGGATTCTCCAGAGATGTAGTAATTTCTTTATCTGTTCAGTTGAATTTAGTGAAACACTTCTTGTTAAAATAACAGTCAATTATCTCAAATAACATTCTGATAATAAAGACAATTAACACAATTGTATTTATACTTGCTGCCTGGCTGCATTCCGCAATGAGGGGGTTGAAGGTTGCTGTTAAAGGTATTGTGTGCACAGATTGATCCATGCAAACACGATATCCATTTGTCTTGCATGAGTTTATTTACCCATTTATTTTTAAACCAGGCTATCTTATTTGCATCCTTCTGTATTAACAAGGTAACATCTACATGTTTCATCACAGCTCTGTTTGATGTTTGTTGAGGAAGTACTGCATGTTTCCCCTTCTCGATTATGTACTGGGGATTATCTGCTCATCCAAGACAAAAACAAAGCAGTTCATTTTTCCTGTCCCAATCCCCCACACCAAACACAAAGTAAGAGCTACTGCTGGTGGCAGAGGTCTTTGGGCTGGGGAGTTCTTTATGGACCAGATCGCACTTCCCGTACCCATGTTTTTAACCGTCTTCCAAATGGAAATCCAAATGATGTGGCTTTCCCCTGTAAAGAAGTTATCTATGCAATCTCATACAATTTTTTTTTTTTGCACTATCTATGCTAGTATTTCTTATGATTTCTTTAAATATGCACCTTTATCAGTATCCAGAAAGAGGACCATAAAATAATCACAAAACCATAACCAATCAGTTACCATGAAATCTATTTTACCCTTCCAACCTTCCCAAACCACCAAGGTATATGACCCTAGAACATAAACCGTCTCTTCCTAATAAAGATTTCAAACATGGGTGGTTAGTTTTTCAAGTGTGCTCTTTTTCATGTGTCCTTATCCACAGAATATACAGAGTAATGATGGATTTTCTGCTTCCTCTCAACTGAAGTGTTTCTTCCTGGCGTGTGTCGAGCAGGAGACCTAGCTAACCTATTTAGCCGAAGCAGAAAGCCATTGGAATTGGTGTGTCGCAGCAGCTGTAGCTGCAGGACAGCAAAGGCCAACTCAGCTTGCTGCAACGGGGAGAGCCCGAAACTTGGATTTGCGGAATAGAAATGTCACCACTGACCGGCACTGGCTAGCAGAGATTCGCACATTAATCTTCCTTAGAGTTTGTCTCAGGACAGCTGGAAGAGCACACCCCAGGCGGCACTGAGGCTTTTCTAAGCGCATGTGCTCTGACAGCGCTCTATATCATGACAGCGCAGGGTTTGGTCTTGACTCATTTTAGCCATGACAGTCTAACTTTCAGCAATGAGACTGTTAAGACATCTGCCCATCAAAATGAGGTACAACTTAGAAGAGAAATGAGGCCTCATATAAACATTTGCTCTTCCTTTGCACAGAATTACAGACAGGCGATACTGTCCAGATAGAGACACCACTATTTTGTCCGCCACTGGAACACTGCCTGTGGAAGGGAAGGGACAACCAAGAGGACAGGTGAGAAGGGTCGCACGCTCCTTCTTTGCACTGCTTTGAGCACCACCGAGTAGAAGCCACTCTAAATCCAGTTACTGACCACATAGGAGAGTAAGAGGGTCCTTGGTGGTGGTGACAGTTTGCCTGAATGTGAAATACCCAGCGCAATTAACACTTTCCACGTCATTCCCTCATTAGTGCACAGCAGGTACACGTAATCCTGTGTGACCAGAGAGCGTGGGTGTTCTGTGTTTCCGAGTGACCAGCCTGAAACGGTGCAATAAGATCTCTTCAGATGAGAGATATTCTGCACTGTCTCCTTGAAAGTGTCTTATTTTGGGAATTTCACCTCTGTCAAAAAAAAATGTTTCATTCTAAAGCCCAGACACTGTTTTTAAAAGTTCATAAGTATTTAAATGTGTAAGGAGACACATGTGTAAGCAGGACACATAGGAGGTTCCTCAGAATTTACCCAAATGTTTTATTTTTTTCAGTTTTATCTCCTAGACACTCCTTTCTAAAGATATTACTATAAAAGGTGATGATGAAAAATAAGATTTAGCCAGACCACATTTTGTAATTCCTTTGAGATAATTTTAGGCATTTTCTTCTTTCATAAAAAACATAATAAACTTCATTGGAAGAAATTCTGGGATTGCAACATGCATCTTTGCTCTGTTGATTTATAACCTGTGCTCCTCTGCTAAGATTGTATTGGGATATACATTTTATTTGGTAATTGATACTATGAAGCATAAGGGAAGATGTCCTTTCTGCATAGTGTAAGTTTGCCATTATAATAAAAATTTAAAACTTCTGATGCTTTTCTGAATGTTCTAGGTTTAAGGATAAATTGATATGAACAAAGGGAGGGTGAGGTGGCTCTTCAGCTATAGACCTGAAAAGGACAATTTTGTTTTGTAGCAACTTTAGAAATTTCAAGAGAGTCATTTTCATTCTGCTTTAGAATAAAAGCAGGATTTTGATAGTATTTACACATAACCATGACTTCTAAGCTTTCTAACCGTAGGAGGGGATTTGCAAATACTTCTATGATCAGGACATTATCTGAGGATGCAAGAGATCCAGATAAGCTTGGGATCTACCCAACTGTGCAAATCTCTTCATTCCAGTTTACACTGAATTAGACAGACCTGGGAATGAGACAGTTCTCGATAGTTCCCAGGCCAGTGCCTTCGGCATCATACACACTAAACACACTTTCTTTCTCCTCTTTCCTCTGCAGGCAGAAATATCTAGGTCTGATCTGAAAACACGTATTTCACTATCATTCAGGTTTTGAAGACAGGTCTAAAAATCTCCATTGAAAAAGAACAGAAGTGACTGAAGTCTACAAGTTATTTTTGCTTCAGTGAAACAACATGATTGACAATTTGCTGCAATTAATCCAGCTCATTCCAGCAACATTAAATATCTCAAAACAAGTTTCTGAAAGAAGGCTTATTTTAGCTGAGTGAGCCTGATTACCTGTTCTGAATCAATTGAGTATTTAAAGATATCTCTTTCACATAGCTACAGACACAAAAAAGTAAAATTCATAAAAATTTTGATCCATAAAAGAGACGTTTTATGCTGTCATTATTGTTTTTTACCATTATTAGTAATAAAACGTGAGTCTTGATCCCTTTTCTATTATCATGGTGGCAATGTTACTTCTCAGAGCTTCACCTATAACTTTTCTGCTGTACAAGTGACGAATACTGCAAAGAATGATGAAAGTGGTAGTTTTGTTAAGTATGAGCACTGGGCTGACATCTTAGATTCAGTAGGGGACTAACCTACTTTTGCATTGTAACTCTCCCTTTGATCATGATACATTCTCCATAGCAGTAGACCACAACCTTTTGCTCTCTTCATGCTCTAATTGAGTGCTAAACTCATTTGTATTATTGCGTTAATATCATATGATGTCAATGGTAATAGTTTAATCAATCTGTACCTTTTCTTGACTGGTCACACTATATCTTTCCCATTCAAATGAATTCTGGGAGTTTAATTAAATTATCGGTTTTTAATGGAGCTTATTATTAGCCCTCTATTTTTATTTCTCCTATAGACTCCTCCTGAAACTGCCTTTCCCAAAAAGCCACTGCAAATGGAAGCCAGTAAAACAGTGTTTTCAGATTAAAAAAAAAGATAAAGTTTCTGGAAAGTCAGCTGTGCTCACTTCCAGACCAATGAGATCATACTGAAAACACGAAACTGGGATGCGTTATGTTTCCTTTACTGTACCCACTCAGTCAGGATTGTTGACTTGTTATATGGATTAAATAAGGAAGCAAACACAAGTGGTGAGGCACTGACTTGACCCTGGATTTGTATCTGATCCTCAGGATCAGATAGGGACCATCACAGGTTTAGTTCCTCTGCGCGCGGCTCTGAAAAAAAACATACAGTGATAGACAGCTCCTGAGCCCTGACTCCCAATCGCTGACTGAAGTGCATAAAATCAAAAGGTTCAGTGCAGACAGAGGCACTCAGAAGTGGCACGAGAGTCACGCAGCACCTGGCCAGAATCCAGCTTGACTCCCCATGTCCATTTGGCTAGGTAAGCTTTCATAGGTTTTTCTTTTAATCTAACTTATCCCAGTTTTGCTTTAGCCTGTACTTCAAGATATTTTTTCCCCCCTTCAGCATTATAGTTATTTCTAGTTAACTTGGAGACTGCAAAAATTGGAATGGAAATCCTGAAAAACGCTGGAGCTTTACATGACAGGTACAACAAGGGTTATTGCTCATCTGAACAGTAATTACAGGAAAATATATAAAATAGGCCTAGAAGGGGCCTCAAAGCCATGTGGTCCATTCCTCTACCTCAAGGCAGGAACATTTTAACCCAGACAACTGCTGACAGGTATTTGTCTACCTTATTTTAAGAGCCTCCTCAAAAAACCTTCTGAACTGATAGCTATTCAAATTACTATTCCACCACCTTTGAGATGGATAGCTTTCCTTAAGTCTGTGTAATTTAAACCTATTAATGCTTATTCATTACAGACTGGACATAGAGAACGCTATGTTTTCAACCTGTTTTTAGCCAGCCTTTAAGTGTTTTGAGGACTATTGTATCTTATTCTTCCTTTCTCCTTTTAGATATTCTTACCTTACAGGAGGACCCTGCAGCAGAGCAATCAATATTCCCGTCAAAAACCAGCTATGCTATTGAAAATACTGCTTATTCCACCTTCGCTCAGCTAATGTAGCTCCAAATCCTGCAGTCACTAAAGCAAAGCTAATGTGTGCACAAGACGGTACGTATCAGGAAACCATTCATAAACATTGCATTTTGTAATCAAAGATAATATGCAGTGGGTTAAAAAAAAACCTTCAAAACCCCGTGATCAAATAGATGCAAAACCAGCAACCCGCAGTGCTTTCTTCTTCACTCAGTGCGCTACTCAAGTGCATACGAAAGGGAGGCTGGAGAGCTGCCAGGAGATAGGGTTTGCCTTAATTTGTGGAGGTAGTCATGTCATAGCTTTGGGTACTAGCACAAGCATTTAATTCGCACAGCCTCTTTCAGAGTTTGAAATACAACACGCTGCAGCTGAAGGCCATTTCATAGTCAGTGTCAAACACCGTTTGCTCTATATACGTGTGGGGATAATACGGTTGGTTCCCATCACTTCGCTTTGCCCAGGATCTATCGTTTTAATGTGATGGACTGTGACACACGTCAAGTGAAAAGAGTGTGTGACACAGCGAACTAGACGTTTTGTGATGCCTTTAAATAAAAAACATGCGTCTAACATCTCTAACAACAACATTGGGGTGCTGCTTTGAAAACTACTCAGAGACGCTGGGACCTCTGGAGCTCATGGAAATGGATCTGAGCCCTGGACCCGCTTGGGACCGCAGAAGGCAGCGCCTGCTCATGTACAGGGGTTTTAGCCTGTTCTCTCAAGACGCTGTAATTGATAGATCACAAATCCTTTTATTCTGATGGACACACGTCCTTGTACCTGGAACATTTCCAGAAGCATCGACTGTGGCAAGACTTTATTATAATAATTGCAAAGTTACATTAGACTGTGTGGAGTCTGTGTAGCAACGTTAAATTAAATTTCTCATTGGCTTCAAGGCTTGCTATCTGTAATTAGTGGCTTCTGTTCTTTATTACACTGATCAGTAGTGCAGCGCTATTCATCACCACAGTCTTAGTTAATTATCCTTGCTAATGATTTTCACTGTGAAAATAATCTACAGGTCCCATTTGCAAAGATTGCTTCGCGTTAAAATTATTTGCTGGTAAGGCACCATCGTGAGCTGACAAGCTGTGGATAGGGAGTTACTTATCCTGTAAGATGGTAGCTTAGTTGATGCAGTGAAGAGAGAGGAAAGTATTATCATTTCACAATTTGGCACTAAGTTCGTGACTACTGTCTGCCAGATGTGTGAGAGGGTGGGAGCGAGATGTCATAACAGCATGAGGGGAGCTCAGCTGGAGGCGGCAAAAATAGAAAAAGGAAGACTTGAAGCATCTCTGCAGTTTTAAGCAAGCACTGCTAGTGACGATTGCTGGTCTTCTAATAACAGCCAAAACGTACTTTTATGGCTAAACAGCCATACCTGTATGTGACAGAAGGGACAGCATATACTCTGAAGTTTAAAGCAGAGGTGTTCTCTCTGTGCCGAGTGGTTTTTGCCCTGCAGGTGGGAGGTTTCGCCAAGGATGTGGTTTGGCAGAGGTTGGCCGTACCTCAGAAAACTGAGATGTGGCCACCCTTTCTCAGGCTGGAGGAAACGGGCATGGAGAGCAGAGCCGGCAGGGGACAGCCATGCTGTCCTCTTTATACAGACAGGGGTGACAGAAGATCCTTGACAAAGGGAAAGTCACCTGTCAGAATCAAACAAGTTTTGTTTAACAATTGCTTTTGATTACCTAAAACTCTTAATAGCTATAAAAATCCAAGGATGAAATTTCTCATGCAATGAAAATACCAGACTGTGAAATTAAACAACAGCAGCCTGCCACCTGCCTTCTGCACTCGGTATTTGTTCTACGCTGGGAGATACGAACACACCACACACACATTAATTTACAGTGCACTCAGCACATGCAGTACCCTCAAATAATCAAACTAATGCAGTAAGGAAAAAGGCGAGAGGACTTGCACAGAGCTGATGTCATTTGTCTCTGGAAGACATTAAAGGAGATATGAGATCGCCATTATTACAGGGGCTATAGAAATCATATACATTTCATGAAGAAAACAGTGAAAGAACCTGCTGGGGGGGGGGGGGGGGGGGGGGAGAAAAAAAAAAGGACAAAGCTTGGTGACAGATGCGTTTCAGAAGGAAGGTGTCTCTCTTGTGACTTTCCTGAGTAAATGTGAAGTCAGCTGTAAAAACATACCGATAGGAGTGAGAGCAGGGATGACACGGGAGCAGAACGGCTCCAGCCCTTCCTCTGTCAAATGAGAGCCTGGGATATTTGATTCCTGTCACAGAGCACTTCACAGGTACTGCGGGGCTGCAGGCAGCGGCGTGGCTCTTTGTGGGGTATCACACATTTATTCAACAATGGTAAGAATCCTACAGACTGTAAAATTTGTATCCAGCAGAAATGCCCAGAGCAGGAGCTCTCAGCTCTTTACAGGGGAAAAGCCATTTTCTTATGAAATGGAGTTTCACAGGGTGCAAAACACGGCAGCACGGTTTAGAACTTGAAGCTCCCATAACAACTAACTTTTGTTAGTAGTCATCATTAAACACCTTTAGAAGTAACCTTTAAAATTAAAACAACACAGCAAACCTTTTCTCTCTCTTTCTACTGAGTCTTACCGCATACACTCGTTTGCTTTTGTCTCCCATAAAATCAGGTTTAATTCATAACACACCACATCTACTGCATACAAACTACAGAAACATCTACCATACTGCAGGGTGCCAGGGACCGAGAAGCCCTACCCGAACATTTAGTGCTCCACAAATACAGGCAGTAAAGCAGTTACATTGTCAGCAAGGTTTTCACCAGCACAGACATGTGAAATTCCTGCAATTAGTTATTTTCTTTACTGTAGAGCACATTATGGAAAATCCTCCTTTCTGCCTCTGAATCCTGAGGCTCAGGGATTTTGCTCTGTAGAGGTTTGGGTGACCACACAACTGTAGTAGCCTCTATGGCAAGGAGTAACTGCAATGTCCCTTCTTTAACCCCCGGGCGTGTTGAAGGCTTTAGAGGGGGGTAACTGCTTGGTGCAACTCTGCAACAATTTCAGCCTGGAATACGTAGTGACTTTTTCATCCTAAATCTGTCCAGTGCCCAAACCAAGAGCTTGGCTCAGGTGCTTGATTTTCCGCTTTGAAAAATACTCTGAAATAAATGTGTTTGTAGTTCTATATGTTTTCTCTCTTCAACTGCTGGGAGCCAAATGAAGTGTGATGTTGATTTCAATCCGCTTTGCATAAAATACACAAACCAGACCTTTGCATTTCCAACACAGGAAATGGCACCAAGTGAAAACCGCTTTCAGCAGAGGCTTGGGGTCTGCATCTCCCTGGTAACAGGTTTATTGTGTCGTTCCAACGGTAGCAAGCTGTCAAGCTTTATTCTCCCCTCTGTGCCAGAGACCAACGGCGCAGTCCCCCTCTCACAGAGGGCTCGAGTGGGTTGTGCTACTGCAGCACCGCCTGCTCAGGGGTTCCTTGGCTGGAGTAATTCTCACCTTCTAGATAAGACAGTTGTGTGTCACACAAACAATGTCAGGTACATCAGGGGTCAGCTTCAATCCAACCAGTCGAGCTTCTAGGAATTTACTGAAATCCAGCTAGTCCTGTACCTGTCAGGATCACCCAAAACATGCCTAGTTTTTACCTCCCTGGTATTTAACTCACCAGGTCATTTGTACATGAGCATCACCTTCCCTCCCAGCCTTCTTTTACTCAGACCTGAGTAAAAGAGGCTGCAGTAAGTGACCTCTAAAACAGACCTAATGCACACGAGCAACTTCTTCCTATGTAGTGTACCTTAGGCAATGTTTGTGAACGATTTCGAAGTACAGACAACAAGCTATAGGAATGTATATGAGAGAATCTGAAAGCAGTGCAGGTGGCTTGCAGAGAGGGGAAAGGGAGCAATGATAGATGCACTGTAGCTCTAGCAGCAATGAATTTCAAGCATGACTTGAGTATGAACACTTTGAAAGTTTTCTGTTGTGAAGGTGGGGTGAGAGGGAAGCTAGCTTGCTTTCCCTTTGGAGAGAGGGGAGGGAAGAGATAATAAGAGAAACTAGACAAACTATCCAGGGGCTCTATGGTTTGGCAGGAATAAGTTGAATACACTGTTTTGAGAGTTAAGTAAGACATTTTTGCTTATAATGCAGGACATAAAGGCTAACTACTGAATTATGAAGCTGAGAGTGATATTCTGCAACTGTTTCTGTTTGCAGTGCTCTCTAATATCTGGCATCTGAGCCTTTTTAACGGCCTTTCCCAAATAAGTTAAGATGCAACATAAAAGCAAGAGCAGGAGCATAAAAGAAAGAGGGCTCAACAATGCGTTTAATAATGCCCAAGTAGTACACCAGTTAAGTTTTAACAGCTAGTCCTAAATTCCTGATTTCACTGGATTTGTATCTATACAGCTGAACAAAAGTTTCACCTGAATCTTAGTATTGTTTCAAATATTCCACCCTCCTGCCCCTTATTTCTCAAACTGAAGAATTGCCTTCTAGTTTAGGATCAGAAGTCCAGAAAGAAGAGTTATAGATTTCATGCTAAGCTTATGCCTTCCTAAAGACCTTTATCATCAATGATCCTTTTTATTTCCCGTCTCTCAAGCAGTGTCAAAGACTATGGAGTGTAGTTAAGCCATAACACCACCATTCAAAAACCAGCATAACGCTTTCAGCTAGACATTAAGTTAGCTCCTAGATGATTATGTTACTTGACTCCTTTGTAATATGAGAAAAATATGATGAATTTTCCTAGTGTCATCTATTTTGTTATTTATTTTGGTTTTCCGTTAGTCAAGAATTTAACTATTCCTTAATATTATACAGGACTAGCACATCTGTTGAAGGGTATACAAGTCACCAGAAGTAATAAAAGTGAAGGGAAAATAGCGCTTAAAATTTCTTGTTATTTATAGCTTAGTTATTTATCAATAAATAGCAGCTGTGTATAAATAAAGTAGGTTTGAGCATTTCCAAAGACAACTGGTGGCTTCCATTACCGATAAGTGAAATGAAAGGGATTCTCAGTAAGATAGCTAAGATATATTGGTCGAGAAAGTTATTAGCTTTCCCTCTCCCAGCAAGTCATGGAAGGAGGCTGCCATTGACAATACAGCAGATGAAAACCTATGAAAGGTGACAAGGTGGAAAAACAGCAAGCAGTCAACAGACAATCAATTTACTGCAGGGGGTCTAGTGACTGTAGAGGTGTCACACATCAAATCATCTAATAAAGTCAGCTTCCACCTACCTGCAGGGACATGATAACCTTTTTTCCCCCCCTCCTCTCCTTGTTATATCTTTAAGTGATTAATTTTGAGCTGCATATAGCATGTAAGATTAAAAGGAGGACAACAGAAAGCAGTTGATATTTAGGCAGAACCAGGGCAATTAATTAACCTTACTCTGGTCACGGCACTCAGCTTAGAAACCTTCTGCCTCGAGATAGCTAGGCAAGGCTTCAGGCCGGAGAGCGGGTGCTGTTCCTGGCAAGGATTCGCTGCCTGCCCGGCAGAGCCAGCTCTGAGCCTCCTGGCGCCCAGCCTGCCACTGCGGTACTCCTGGCCTGCTCCCAAAACTGGCAAAGATGCTGTTGCCCCCAGCACCTGCAGCCAGGCTCACACCCTGTACCCATCCTAGCACCAAACCCCTCCAACCACCACCTCCCCATTTAGGTGGTTGTGCTGCGTGGATGTACCAGGGTGCTCCAGCTGCAGACCACCACCCAGCTTTTTGGTCTGCTGAAGAGCGAAAGCAGCCAGACGAAGTAAGCATGATATACAGTAGCAAAGATATCGTGCTTTAAATGCATCCAGTTTGAATGCTGAAATACATATGAAAAATACTGCTAGAGCAATAAGGGGAGTCAGACAGTGAGGAAGTCAAAATGGAAAGTGAACAGGTCAAAACAGAGATTACTAAGACTAAGCCATCTGCTAACTGATACAGCGTGAGCTCTGCTTAAGAAGCTTTAGGTACTCTTCAACTTCTTGCTCAGGAAACACTGTTAATTTACAGAAATAAGAAAACAGATTGGCATTTTAATCTACTCAACTTTAAAGGGGCAGGAAATCTTGTCGAAAGGAGAAAAGAAATATCTTCCCACACTTTAACTTTCACTTATAACTTGGGATTAGAATAAACTTCTTCCGTACTGAAAAAGTACACTCAAACTGCAAAGCTGTTTTCATCCTCAGCTGCAGTAAATCTGCACATCCCTGCTGAAGCAAGTGAAACAACGCCAGCTCCCACCAGCTGGAGAGCTGTCCCAGACGTTCGCACCCAGGGAAGAACATAGCATGCTGCACTTTAAATAGATTATACTCTTAAATATTTTATTGGACTTGAACAGTTCAGCCTCACATTACGTCTTTCTTTGAAGCAGAGCGGGTGATGGCAATTATTTTTCCAACTTCCCATGATACCATAAACTCCCAATTACAGCTTCATTGCAAGATTGGCCCATAGGATTAACTTGGCTGCTGGGGGAGGAAGGCTTTACTCAGACCACAGGGGCGTCCACGTGAGAGGAAAGACACAGCAAGTTGAATGGCAAGCCTAGCACATATTAATATGGGGAACATATTTATACAGTGATAAAGTTTTTTAGAGTATAATCCCCAGTTCGCTGTTCAACCAGAGCAGTTTTTTTCACCCTACCACGATGAAGGGGTGATAAAGGACTGTCTGAGCTACTGTAACTGCTAAGCAGTTGTGAGTAAATAACTTTGGGCGCAAAGGGACCTGGCGGTGCAATACACCAAGAAATTCATTGGCACCAGCCGCCCGGCTGCCACGCTGCTCAGCCAGCTTATCAGATGACATAAACAAAAAAGATTAGAGCTTGCTTTTGTTTTGCACTGCCTTCTTGCTTCCTGAGCGTTACCTTCATCCTTTCAAAGGTTTTAGATAAGCATTTATTGGAAGTGTAATTCTTGTTACCGAAAAGTGGTTTAATGTGTGTGGAGAAAAAAATAGTAGTCTTTGTAGTGATAAGGTAATAGCATATTTTAGGTAACATTACAAATTATTAGCACCCCATTAGTTATTTTCTCTTCAAAAAAACCTCTAATGTGAAATTCTTGAGGACATTAATCCTTATTATTGTTACATACATTACAAGGAGACATGGGTTCTGCTTTAGTAAATTGTGTTTTGTTAAATTTTCTACTGTGCTTGTACCAAATCTGCTTATTTTCATCTTGCCAGGTCACCTTCCTTCACTCTGAATTGATATCTAATAGTAGGTAATGTAGACAGAATACCACATTGTCATAATAAACTGATATTTAATAGTATATAGATTGGTCCTAGGGTTTCATATCCATCTTCTGTCCAACGTACCAGGAATCTGAATCATAAGCAAAGTTTCCAACTCTTAAAAAAAAGAAAACAGGAGACCCTCAAAAGAAGACAGCAGGAGTCTACATACTTGTTACTGTGTTGAAAAAGAGGATTCCTCAAATTCTGTCCTCCCCTGCAAGCAGGTCTTGTAATTGGGATAGTAAGTAGGAGATGTCACCAGAGCACAAGAGTTACAAAGGGAGCAGTGGGTTGAGCTACGCTGTTGAGCCGGCACTGTCGCAGGGTGCGCAGAGGCAAGTACCTTTTCCTTGGGCAGCTGAATAAATGCCCCCAGCTTTCATGGTCAAATTAGAGAGCGGAATGGGGTGTGCAGGAGGGTAAGTCAAGCGGTGTCCTGGAAGAGGACAAAAATGATTGGAGTGCAAAATTTAGATTAAAGAACAGGATTAGTGACAGATCTCAGTATTAGGCTTGTGTTAATAGTTCTTCTAGTTGAAACAGAAGATTCACAGCTCCTTCAAAATACAGAGACATCAGGATAGAAAAGCAGTGTGCTAACAGAGGAGTAAGGAAGGCCCTGAAGTCTGGTTTCTTTTGTTAAGATGACAAACCTTGCCTACCAACAGGGGAAGCAAGAGCAGGCACGGCCAAAGGAAGCCCCAGTGAGAGCTGTGACATTTGCCTCTGAAATGAGAGCCAGTGTCATCTTTCCTGCTTACAGCCAGAGGAGGTACTGGGCACAGCTGTGGGCACACTCCAGTCTCTCACAAGTTCCAAAGTACTTCAGTATAAAGCCAATTTGTTTCATGTTGAAAGGTAAATACTACTCCTAATTGTATCTTCTAGCCAAAAGAAGGCTGAGAATACTTGTAAGTGACCTGGACTGGAAAGTAATGTATTTACTTGAGGTTTTAATGTCATTTAAACTAAAAGGTGTTAGAACAAAGAAAAATATTTACATGTCACAAAAATATGAAACTATTTTCCAGTAGTTTTCTAGTCTAAAGAGCTGCCATATTAACAGATATCATCTTTTAAAATTTCCTGGAAATCTGTCACATCATTAGATAGCATATCTGCAAGTCAGTGATAGACCCAAATTAATGTAAAACTAATGACAGAACTAAACAATCATTTATTCCAGAGTCTTTGACAAAGAGGCAGAGATGTCTGTCAAATATTACTTTGTGGAAACAATTTTCTTTCTTGAAAAGCCATTTTCCAAGATAAACTGAAGTACTAAGTGACTGAGTAGTAAAGTATTTCCCTACCTAATATTTTCAAAATGCACCTCACTAATGACATGCATCCTTTTAACATTTTACTGCGCTTTTCTGAAGTTATTGATTATAGCGACATTAAACTTCAAAATGTCTTGCATTGCAAGTCAAGACATCTAGAAAACACACAAGCTTTAAGATCTGAGCTAACGTGCCAGGTCTCTTTGCTGGGGAGACAGACCACGCTTACTGCCTCTGCAGAGCAAGCAACCGTGAAGATTCCAGAGTGACCCATAATTGTTTTTAACTGAATGGCTGGTAAATATAACAGTTGACTAGTAGATTGTTTAAATAGTTTATGCTTGGTTTCAGAACAAAGCCCCCCAAACATACATTGAAATACACTAGCTTACAGAATTCTAAGTTACAATCAGAAAATAAAATTATTTTAACAATGCTTTTGCTGTTTGACTCTTGTACTTTGTTTCCTTGTTTTAGTAAGACTAGATAAAATAGAGCAGAGAAAGTAAGACTAGATAAAATAGAGGAAGGAAAGTGTAATAGAGGAGGCCAAGAAATAATTCCCCTCATATATTAAAGTTGAAAGATACAACCCAGTTTGTGAGAGACATTTTCATAGCCTGGTTAGCAGGTTTCTCTGCTCTTCTAGAAACTTTGCACTTCCTCTGTAGATAAATAAAATTATAGGTAATTCTTTCAGCTGAATTTGCCAGTCTAACACTGTCAGGAACATTAACAATCTCTTTTCTTGTGAAGTCCCACAAAAATTCAGAAGAGCAGCACCAATAACAAAAACATAGATGTGCCTAGCTAGCAAAGTATTTCTCTGATTCTAAGATACAAACTTTAAGCGACAGTGATGCTCTCATATCAACATCTAAGAAATGGCATATAATGATCTGTGCTTTCAGAGATGAAAGAAAAACAAATGTAAGAGGTACTAAATAAAAGGAGGATGACACGGGAAACTTGTTAAGTGTTGCTTAGCAAAGATGCATTTGTGCTATTTGTATGACTGACACACACATCACCTACTTTGATAGAAGAATCACATTTATTTTTACCCAGAGGAATCTAAAGGCTTTGCCGTGTGAGGATACTCATGCACCGCTGACTGGCTCGTAAGAAACTGGTCCCCCTTGAACTCCTTGTTGAATACAGAGCAAGTACTAGCATATGCAATAAAACAAAACTAGTGCTTTGAGTAAAGTTATTTTTTTATTTTCCCTTCTTTTATAATGGCTAGAATAACATAGTGGGGATGTTTGGAAGAACATCTTGTTCCTTTCTGCTTATTCCTTAGCCAATACTTTCTGGGTTTTTTCCCTCCTATCATTCTCCAAACATTGGTTTTTAGACCAGGGAGGAAGCAAGCTTGCTTTATACCTCCAGCTTTTGTTTCCTGCCCTTAAGCTTTTAGGAGGTCTCCAGATTAAAAGGGAGTTAAATCTCTAAACATTTTTAGGATCCGGACATCTTTCCATAGCTGCTTAGAACCAGTAACTGAAATACATCTATCAAATTGAAACACAAACTGAAATACATCCTAATTGAATACCACACAATGAGATTTTACTGGTGTGACATGCTAAGTGAGCGCTATGTAAAAAGGAACAGACCTCCAGGGTATTTGTCTGAAGTGACAACATCGATTTGGGACATGTTTTTCTTTGCTGGGGATTTGATCCTGCACTCATTTGTTGCTACACAACATTTCAAGCCAGCAGCAGCTCGGTGCATGGCACGGGGCTGTCGCTCACGCACACACCTGCTCTGAGGCAGCATTGAGAATTCACCTCAGCTTTTTTCCCTTTTCACTGAAATTAGACACCTGGTAGTTTAAAATAACATTTGGGTTTTTTTTCTCCCCCCATGGAAGCACAGCATAAACCAAGACAAACACAAGACAGAGTTTATCAACAATTATACTGATGTAAACCATCACAGAATTTATCTTCTTTTATTAAGCTATACCAGTGGCCCTTTTTGCATCATTTTCCTTACAAGTTCTCTCCTCTAGTAAGTTACCTTTATCATCTTGTATGTTAAACATTGAAAAACTCCAAAGAGGGCTCTGATCAGCAGCAACTCCTACGGCATGCTCCCACACTTATTAAGAGCTAACGAACCCTTGGGGCTGTGCAGTCGGAAAAACCTTGCGCAGCTCAGCCGGCGGCAGCCTGTGACGCTGTACGATGGGATCAGCTACCGGGTCAGCGCTCTGCAGTAAAGGCTGTAAAAACCCACTCACCGGTGCTAAACCTGCCGAGGTCATATGGAAAGATGGCAAGGTGCAGTTGTAGCTGTGACCCAGTGGCAGCAGTTTTGGAGGAAGCTGTTTCCATTGCCATTAGAGGCAGAGTTCGGTGTGATGGTCATGACATTACCTGTTGCAGTGCAAATGTTTCACACTATCCCCTGGCTGCAGGGCAAATACCTAATGATCACTTCTGATTTCAAAGCTCAGATATGCTCCTCAGCCAGCAAGGGGCTTAGGCAATGACACTGGATTTTTATGCCTAGGTTATCCATGTCACTATAAATAATCTCCTCAGTGCCAACATTAGATCAATACAAGATTACATATCAAAATAGTAAATAGCTCAATCAAGTCCCTCACAGATAGTGAGATGAGACAGACTCCACTTTTACTGACCAAAAAGAAATAATGGACTGATTCTCCATTAAGCACTTTCCACTAGCTGCATTTCTTCAGCACTTCAAAGAGTAAAACATACTGCAGTAGGTGATGCTGAAAAATACTCTATTCACAGACTAAAAATATCTTCATATTCCATCAATAAGATTATGAAAATGCACAGTTTCTTCCCATCCATTAGAAGTTATATTAAATACTTAGCAATCAGACACCTGTCTCCTACTCTCACCGTACACCAACAGTGTGCTTTCCTTCTCAGGAAGATGTGAGACTTGAGTTCACAAAGAGCACAAAACCCCCTGCGTGAATCGAGGGCTCTGGAGGCGATGGCATTGCTGCGCCTCGTCAGGACATGGCTCTCTGGAAGATTGTGTTTGTCAGCATCAAGTGGTCTGTTCTCAAATACTCCTATTGATACAGATCTTTAGGAGTAAAGGTCCCAATCCTAGAAATAGGGAAAACACACCTCTATTTAGGTCTTTATCACTTCCCTACTCTAGTATCTCTTTCACCTTCCTCCCCCATCAGTAATCCATCTCCCCCCCAGTAACAGTTAGGGCTATCACAAGTTGCCAGGATAACGATGGCAGAGTTTAGCTGCTATTTAGCTGCTTCCACCTCCCCGAGCTGCAGCTACGAAGCAGAACGTCTATATGTTGTGCAAGGCAGGTAGCATCCCCTGCGTTGTAGGAAGAGCACACGTTGCCCTTGGCTTCAGCAGCACCGAGAGCACAGCTCGCAGGCTCTCGCAGCAAGAGCTGACACAGCCGAGGGCGGGATGCCTGGTACCAGACGAAGCTCGTAGCTAAACATCACAGGACATGCTGTGCTTTCCCAAAGAAACTTCCACATGTCCCCAAAAGCTAGCTGGTTGTATACAAGCAGGGTCCACGCAGCAGGTGCAGGCTGGCCCCTTTCAAATCTCCACGCAGGTCTCCATTTTAAAGGAACTAAAGTTCATCCTCTAAAACCAGCTGCATCTTCTCTATAAAAACACCTCCCAGCCTGGCTCCAGCATGCTCCCACGCATGCTGATCATCGCTGATGATGTTTCCTTGTTCACCTGTTTTCATTCTGTCTGCCATTGATTTTTTTAAATTGCTGTGACAAAAAACTCAGCAGCCTGTGAGAGATACACCCACTGCATTGTTATTTGCACATTTTCTTCCATGTATGTCTAACAGGGCGATGTGTTTATTACAATCTTACTGGTTATTATATATTGTTGCCTGAGTGACTGCGCTTCTAACTTCTATTAAATTAACAAACACAGCAGTAACATTAGTAACCCCTACCCTGCTAGGTAAAAAGAAATCAGAGTAAGAAAAAAAAACATAGCGTGGGGTCCTCCCACTCAAAAAGCTCATCTGGTTCAGTAAATATAATATAGATTTTAGAAATATAATGCAACTGTTTAGATAAAAATGTATATGGCATATAATTTGTTCCCCCAAACTTCACATATTTTGTCAGATGCTTAACATGAGGTTTCAGAACGCATGACACATTTGTCTACCTCTGCACATTGAATCAGTGCCACTTCTATCATTAAATAAAACTTTAAAGAAATTTAGTGTAGGGATGGTGAAGCTATCAATCATAGAATCATTAAGGTTGGAAAAGACCTCTAAGATCATCGTGTCCAACCGTCAACCCAACACCACCATGTCCCTAAGCACCTCATCTACACGTCTTTTAAATACTTCCAAGGATGGGGACTCCACCACTTGCCTGGGCAGCCTGTTCCAAGGCCTGACCACTCTTTCAGTAAAGAAATTTTTCCTCATGTCCAATCTAAACCTCCCCTGGCGCAACTTGAGGCCATTTCCTCTCGTCCTATCGCTTGTTACTTGGGAGAAGAGACCGATCCCCACCTCGCTACAACCTCCTGTCAGGTAGTTGTAGAGCGCGATGAGGTCTCCCCTCAGCCTCCTCTTCTCCAGGCTAAACAACCCCAGTTCCCTCAGCCGCTCCTCATAAGACTTGTGCTCCAGGCCCTTCACCAGCTTCGTTGCCCTCCTCTGGACGCGCTCCAGCACCTCCATGTCCTTCTTGGAGTGAGGGGCCCAAAACTGAACACAGGATTCAAGGTGCAGCCTCACCAGTGCCGAGTACAGGGGCACGATCACCTCCCTGCTCCTGCTGGCCACACTACTTCTGATACAGGCCAGGATGCCGTTGGCCTTCTTGGCCACCTGGGCACACTGCTGGCTCATGTTCAGCCGGCTGTCAACCAGTAAGTTATCAAGTAAGTTATCATATACTTTTCTGCAATCTTCTGAAGACCTAGCAAATATTACAATAAATAGCTATCAGATGCAATATCCGTACTAACGTGGAAAATTTGGACTACAAACCTGTTCTCTAAGCTGAACTTTGACACAAGATCTGTAGTGTAGAGCAAAGCATACAGCTGGCTTGCAAAGCTGGTTATGGTGGGAACATGATTTGTAACCAATGAATTGCTGAAATGGGACCTCAATGTCATTGTTGTAAGAAAATCTTTAGCCATTTTAAAGAGAGAAAATATCACAATAAAGAACAAAAACTCATTAACATTTAACAATTGAAGGCTTTTGTGAAGATGAGGATAATCCAGTAACATTCTTGGATCAATAGAACCTGCTTCCTTCTGAAGGCTTCATACTCCATTTTCACATCTAGAACTAACATGCTCCCGTTTGATACTTTAGAGTTCATTTGGAGAAAAGATTTTGATCCAGATTTTAAATGTCTTCAAATCTTGTTATAATGCATCCTTTCATTGTTCAGTTGATTCTGATTCTTCAACCCCTTTGTGCCAAAAATGTATGTTGAATTTAATCATATTTTTCACAAATTCACAGGTGCAAAGTATTTATGACTGCAAGCTGAAAAAGCTTCAGCGAATAAAGCCAGGAGATGTGCAGAATTACACAATAAACTAAATATTGCTGACCCCTCAGGCAAGTTATAATGATCAGGAGAGTTTAAAAGTTGCTGCATAAAGTCAATGGGAGTTTTGAACTCTCCTTCCATCATAGCAACAAAGGGCAGTCCTGATAAAAAGACTTAAACAGATCTTTATTGATAGTCAAATGTAAGAACTTAACAGTCATACGCAGACATCAGTAAGCTTCAGCTAGAGGTTTAAACACCTAATATGCACATAAAACCCAAACGTGTCATTACTTTACTGAAAATTGCTTCACACAATTGTGCAATATAGAATCACTTTCTCAGGAAGTAATATCAGATGTGATGATCTATCATTTTAATACATCCACTTGCTTAAAATTTTGCCAACTGAAGGGGTTACGTTTTTGTGATTTTGCTTTTCAGGGTAAGCCAAGACAAGTTTTGAAGACCAGAAAAAAAGAAATCAAGGAATAGTTGTTTATAAGCATGTGAAATAATAGGATTGTCAATACAATCTCGGTAAGCACAATTACAGCCCAACTTCATCGTGCTGAAAGACAGCCTACACAGGAAGGGAACATCAGCTGACTGTCCAATCCACCTGGAAGCACCTACAAAGCAGGCTTTTTAAGCAGCTTTTTAAGTAAGAGTACGAGAGGCTCTGCTGAAAGCTCTGTTTTATTGCACCCAGCTACAGGCCTGCTGGCAACAGATGGGGTACAACGGTCTCAAAGGAAGAAAAGGATCTTTGCAGAGGAGTTAGCAGGGCTCATTGGAAGAGCGTTAAACTAGACTTGAAGGGGGAAAGGGATAAAACCAGGCTCGCTAGAGATAAGCCTGGGGGCAGCACGCCAATGTTTGAGGGATGGTGTGCTAGCAAGGTCCTTTGGTCTGCCTTCTCAGTAGAGGTAGCGGATGGAGATCCATGCGGCAGCAAAGACGCAAGGGTTATGGATGTGTTAGAAAGCACGGACGTGCCTGAGAATGGTCACAGAGGAATTAGGGTTTCTCCCCCCAAAAAGGTGATGGGATCAATAGCCCAAATGAAGTGCATCTACACCAATGCACACAGCATGGGCAACAAACAGGAGGAGCTGGAAGCCATTGTGCAGCAGGAAAACTACAATATAGTTGCCTTCACGGAAACATGGTGGGATGACTCGCACAACTGGAGTGCTGCAACGGAGAGCTATAAACTCTTCAGAAGGGATAGGCAAGGAAGCAGAGGTAGCCCTGTACGTTAGGGAGTGTTTTGATTGTCTAGAGCTTAATGATGGTGACGATAGTGTTGAGTGTTTATGGGTAAGAATCAAGGGGAAAGCCAACAAGGCAGATATCATGATGGGAGCCTGTTACAGACCACCCAACCAGGATGAAGAGGCAGACGAAATATTCTATAAGCAGCTGGGAGAAGTCTCACAATCGCTAGCCCTTGTTCTCATGGGGGACTTCAACTTACCAGATGTCTGCTGGAAATACAATACAGCAGAGAGGAAACAGTCTAGGAGGTTTCTGGAGTGTAGAAGAGAACTTCCTGACACAGCTGGTGAGCGAGCCAACTAGGGAAGGCCCCCCACTGGACCTGTTTTTTGTGAACAGAGAAGAACTTGTGCATGATGTGACGGCTGGAGGCCATCTTGGGCATAGCGCTCACAAAATGATAGTTTTTGATTCTTGGAGAAGTAAGGAGGGGGGTCAGCAGAACTGCTACCTTGGACTTCCAGAGGGCAGACTTGGCCTGTTTAGGGGATTGGTTGACAGAGTCCCTTGGGAGGCAGTCCTGAAGGGCAAAGGAGCCCAGGAAGGCTGGACATTCTTCAAGGAGGAAATCTTAAAGGCACAGGATCAGGCCGTCCCCATGTGCTGAAAGATGAGCCAGTGGGGAAGACAACCGGCCCGGCTGAACAGAGCGCTTTGGCTGGAACTTAGGAAAAAAAGGAGAATTTATGACCCTTGGAAGTTGCTCCAGGGGAGGTTTAGATTGGACATTAGGAAAAATTTCTTCACTGAAAGGGTTGTCAAGCACTGGAACAGGCTGCCCAGGGAAGTGGTTGAGTCACCATCCCTGGAGGTGTTTAAAAGACGTGTAGATGCAGTGCTTAGGGACATGGTTTAGTGGTGGACTTGGCAGTGTTAGGTTTACAGTTGGACTTGATGATCTTAAAGATCTTTTCCAACCTTAACAATTCTATGATTCTATGACATTACCTTCAAAAAAGTCTGGGCAGGTTTTCTTAAGGCTGTGGATGATGTAGCCTCTATGAGCAAAGTGATCACATTCAAAGGATGCGGCTCTTTTAGGCAGAGCTGGTAGATAACACATTGGCTGTTTTTTTAGTTCAGTCCCTATGTACAGCACAATAAATACTTAAATCTGCAGGAGCAGATGAGATGCCAAGCTAGAACCATTCAGGCAAATGAGCTGCTTTATCACTACTTCAGATGGTTTCTCCTTATGAAGGCTGAAGCATCATATGTCAAATTTAAACAAATGTATGCCGCATTTGTTACACAGGTAAATTATCTTCCCTATTAAATTTAACAAGCGATGATCTGGATTCTTCATCACATTAAGTTTTGAATCCATTTAACCATCTAAAAAGATTGTATTCTAGCTTAATTAGAACTGATGGGCCTCGCATAGGAATTGCTAGATGAAATTTCTATGGCATATATAAAGCAGAAAGTCTGAATAGCTGATATTTATAGTACCTCCTGGCCTCAAATCCAGTGGCATCTGTAAATTCATGTAGTGAGTGCTTGAGTAACAAGTTGAGTATTTTGTTACTAGGTTTAAGATTTCAGTCTCAGGTGCATTCAGCAAGTCTTCCTCAATGGCCTTTTATGTACAAATCAGGCATTGTCAGGCGGATGAAAGGGTTAACCCCTGAGGTGGTATTTTGCAACATCATGGCACTAACTCCTACCCCTGGAGAACAGCCAAGATAACACTTAGTTCCAAGTGTAAATGTTCCCATCATCCCTCGTCTTCAGGAGTTATTCTCAGAATAGCTTTATACAGTTTGCTTGCTGTTTCTCTCAATCCCTTTGAACAGCTCGTACCATGGGGAATTGCTACAAAGATGCCCTAGCACTGAAGCAAGCCCATCAGGGGAACCTCTCCGCCAGCAATCCCCCTCCGAGCAGGGGACCAAAGCAGCGTTCACTAAAGCCTAAAGCAGGAGATGGGGTAGAGCAGGACAGGCAGAAGCAGCCCCTCAACTGCAGAAGGTGGTGTAAACCAGCAGTGGCTCACACAGGGCTTTCATTCAGAAACCACTCTTGCAATTTATTCACAGGCTGAAGCAAACAGAATTGGGATTTCCCCCCCCCCCCCATTTCTTCCAAAGGCTCCCCTGAGGCATTGCCCCCTTCTTTCTGTCCCCCGACTCTTCTCTTGATCAGCAGTTTAGAAATCCAAGTATCTTGCTTTGTATTTTGATGATAGTGTTGTTTTTGTTACATGAGTACTTTCCTTAAGAAGTTAAAAAATCTTTGTTGGTGTGATTTTGATCACTTGCACTCCCAGCAAGAGTGCAGTAAAGCAATGCACAGGGTGCTTATTTGCCTACACTGTACATTCAAGTACACTGCCCAGTGGTTAGGGGGAGCCTGTAGGGAGAATCATTAACTTCTCAGTATTATTTGACAAGTTTGGTACAAGTATAATACTTTACTCGTGTAACTTTCTTCCTTCATCTCCATGAACAGCAGCTTTGATACACCCTTTAGAGCTAAAAACCAAAGATGTTTTAAATATTAGTTTACTGCAAACTAGAATCTGACCTTATCACAGCAGAACTTGATAGTTTTGTTTTGGACATGTACATAAGAGATCATTACCATTCTATGATTACAAAACTACTGTTTCTGGTTCTCACACCAGCGTATGCTTTAGCCTAACTGCATTCAGACAAGACACTAGTACTTGGTAGATAATCTCCTGTACTATATTGCTAAAGCAAGTAAAAGCTCCAACATTCTTACTGATACTCCCCAAAAGAGTTAATGAAAAGATTTCCAGCATATGGGGGAGGTGAGGGTTCGCTCTTTAGCATGAGGAGGCTCAAAAGATGAAAGCAGTTATCTGTGAAGATACTAATTTATCCTGATAGCAGTTTTAATAACAGCACAGTTTTTCCTCTTAATGTCACTTCTGCTGCATTACTTTCTTTTCGTTGCACAAAAAGGTTAATTGTTAAAATTACACGTAGGAATAGAAAATAAGGTTAAAGATGATATCTAGCTTCTGATACTCTGTTTAACCACCAATACAAGCTGGTAGAGTTTCATTAAGCAAGAAAGAAGAGAACCTGGGGAGCAATGCACAGGAAAGCCTGAACATGGAAAAAGAGAAAAAAAATTCTTAATAAATTGGTCAAATCATACACAATTAACATTAAAAAGGATAGCATCATAATAAGCCAAATACAGGGCTGACTCCTATGCAATTAAATGTAGAAATTGCTTGAAACCACCGTTTCCTATTTCTTTCAACACAATCCTGACATCAATAATCTTTACTTCTCTCTTGGTTTTGTTCAAGCCCACAAAGAAAATCTACTGGGAAAAATAAGAAGTATGACAATCAAATAGATTAGTTATGTCAGGCTTGATTCTCTCCCTTGTGGCACTGGTGAAGAAGTGGAGTTGCTTACTGGAGTTCTACTAATGCTAAGTGGTGTAAAAGAGGAAAAGATTCATCCCTTTCTGATTCACCCTGTGAAAGAAATCAATGACAGAAGGTTGTATTTGATGGAACTTCTCTTTTATTTCTCTATTTCTAACTTGCCTGTTATCGGCCTCCACTATCCTTTCTTATTACTTTGTAGCTCCCATCCGGAGTCGCCTTCACTATCCATTTCTTCATATCAGTTTTCTTTTAGTTACGGCTCCTTTTATTTCAATATTTGGGGCCTAATTCTCGGTACCATTTTACAGGGCTGTAGGCTCCAAATTAAGATAGATTGTCACTCTTGCCATTCAGATGCGCTATATACTCCTACTCTCCAGCCTAGCTTTGAGGATGTTCTGTAAATGCCAAACCATGTTTTCTTCCTTCTGCCAGAAACTTTCAAGTGCTCTGTCCTTACCCTGTATTTATCACCTTTAAGTTTTATGAAGCTCTCAAAAAGAAAAAAGCCACCCACAGCACTGTATGAATTCCCTTTTTCTTCCTCTTTTGCCTCCCACAGTCTCCTTTCACTTTAATCATTAATATAGTTTCAAACTACTTACCTTGATGACAAGCTTTAAGATATTCATCCATGGTCAAAAACCAGAGAAAAATATTCCTGTTTCTATACATACTAGTTGTCATTATTCATTCAGATTCCCCAAATTCTTTCATCAAAACAAGCTTCTTCCTTTATCATCTGCCAGCCCTAAGAAACTAAGCTCCCTGGGAGCTCATCTGTTCTGTGAAATGCTGTCTTGGATGCGCCTTTATACTGTATTTTCACAAAAATAAAAAGTTGCAGGAGCTTTATCAGTGAAAAATCATGAACCCTTGTGAGTGCTGTCAGACAAAGAAAGGGAAAAAAAATAATCAACTTCCTTGTTAAAATGTTCAAGATACAACATATGGGCAGCTTTGTTTACAAGATGCTCTCACTGCCTCTCAGCATGCTTGCATATAACATACATCTTAAGTTACAGTCCTTTTATTTGACTAGCTATAATCACTACAAACCTCAATTTTGCCTCACAAAACCAGACATCATCAGAAGCTATGCTTATGTAGCTATATGCAAAAAAACCCAGACTGAAAAACACACACAAACCCCCAAAATGTGTATTTAAAACATTTTTCTTTAGAAGCAGAAATTTAATCTGAATTTCAAGGGTGGCAGATATAATTAGCTTAAGAAAACACATGCTTTCATTATTAAATTCAGCCACAGGATCTGTCAGCAGCATCACCCGAGTGATTTATACGCAGACAAGAGTAGGAGAAAAAAGTCACAGCAAATATTATCAGATTCAACTTAAACAGATATGATATTATTCATATGAACAACCATGAGGTAAAGTATGCTATTCCACAGAAAGGAGTGGACACAAGAATTGTACCAATTTTACTGTCTGGTGATGGTCTTTGAAGATTATATCACTCGTCCTATCTCCCAAGTTCATAGCTCAAGTTCACCCTCAGAGTTGAGTAAAACACAACCACAAGAGCCCTCCCACGACCTCCCCCTTCCCCAGAGCCCAGCTGGTGCCAGCAAGCATGGAGGTTGCAGGGGAAGTTCTTCCTACACACACGCTTTTCTGCACGTTTGCAGCTCTGCAATGCAAATCTACTTCTAATAATTGACCCTCAGAGGGGTGCGACAGAGTCACGGAAGCAAAGAAGGAAGCAGCACCAGGGAGACAGACTGGGCATTGCCGTTACAGAAGTGACTTTATGAGACAGCCAGGAAATCCTGAGATAAACATAAAGATATTCTGTGTCGCCATCTCTGCAGTTCATTTACCTGGCAGTCAGGATCTAGGCTAGACGCCAGGGCACACAATCACAGCAGAGAACCTTTCTGGTTCACAATTAAAAATAAAAACAACTCAACAAGGACAAGAAAGTCCACAATTTCCTTAGAACTTATTACATCTTTTTCATATTTTTTTCAACATTATCCTGCAAAAGCTAGAAACTACAGAAGGACCAATTCATGAAATAGCAATATCAAACTCAAAAACAGGCATCTATAAAATAATTGTGTAAAAATACCTTTAGAAGACAACAGATGCTCTTTTCACTGCAAAAATGCAGAAAACTGGGCAGCATGCCTCAGTCTTCACTGGTTCTTGGCTCTTCTAGGAAATACTGTGAGAGCTGGTGCTTGTATTGCTTGGGTGTGATTTGTGAAGTCCTACAGCTGAGGGACATAGGAAAGGACTTGGTCTTTGACAGCAGCTGTAGATAGTTAACTGAGAAGGCAGGACTGACCTGCAGCCCGCAATCAGGGGAACCAACAAAGAAAGGAGTAAATAGGGTAAACGGTTGCATGTGCATTTGGGAAGGGGAGATGGGACTCCACAGCATGACGGTCCCATGATCAGAGACAGACCCATAGTCTCCCCTCCCTCCACTGATAAATTTGTTGCTTCATTGAATTTTATCTATTTCATACGCATAAAGGTAGAAAGATGTTATTTCAACATCAGGATGACTGCCTCTGGACTGCGAGAGCTGGATAACTATTAGCTTCATCTTTATATTTCTCTCTCTGTTAAGGTTGTAAATTTATCACTGCCAGCTTCCCAGTTTGTGCTGTACCTTCTGTTCCAGATGAGCACTGAGGGCAATGGATGCCAAATGTAAATTTCTATTTGTTGCTACCAGACCACTCACAGCGAGCAACTGCCCTTATCCCGTGGTGTCAGCAATAAATTTTTGATGTAGGTGTTGGTAGCTGCTTTTCCAACTGGTTCTCAGAAGGCACCAGCTGCTCTCAAGGGGCTGGTGAGATATCTGACCATGATTTCACAGTTGAGATGTCTTCAGCTTTTGCAGCTTCAGGAATTTAAGCTCTTAACTAGCACGGCAGCTTCAAAGCAGCCTGATTTGGATCATGTGGAAGCCAACAGAAGTACTCTGCCCCATGTGTCATTACAACTTTGTTTAGAATTTTTGAGCGTTGGACACGAAAGGTCCTCGAGGCTGTCTGTTACTTAGAGTTTAGAGGAAGCCATTTTTAGTGAGACAAAGAGAACGCTTTTACAGCAATGACATACAGTTAATAATGTCATTCATGGAGGATAATGTACAACCATTAAAATCAGATGCAGAGTTTCATAGCTGCAGCTATTGTCTAACCACCAAACGTAACTTTTTTCTCCCAATATCTGTTTCCATAATTATACATTTAATCTCTCCACTGTGGATTATTTATAAGGTGAGTTTTCCCTTGATTTTCTGTGGGACACAGTGGCAGCCAATTGCTAATTTAAGCACAGTCTCTCTGCTGTAGGAGACATGGAAATTTTTGCTCTGAGTACAAAACCACCTTGTAATTTTATTTTTTTAGAATAATTTACTCTACCAGACCTACTGTCCTTCTTCATTCACACCGCAGTTACATTTGGACTTTTTCATTTCTTAGTAAGTCTAAAAAAGAGAATGTATACTGCAATTTTTGGATAGTGATGAATAGCATTAATTCAGCTCTTAATACACCCTGAGGTGTCAAAAATATTTGCATACGTGTTTCATTAATAGATAAATTAAAGTCCAGCTTGCAAAGAGAGTAAGACTAGCAGAGACTGGGATAAGAATACTAACAATCCATTTCTTGCTGTGATGGAAAAACTGTACATTCTGACTTTTTTATATTAGACTGAATTGCGTCTTACAAAATATTACTGGATCTCATATTAAGATATACCTTGTGCTCTTCCCGTTTTTTTTAATGCTACCTTTTCCAGTGTTGGGAGTTTTTTCTGCTACGTACATTTCTCTCTAACTTCTAAAAAGGAAAAAGGAGTGTTTTTTTTACTGACTCTAACAGTCAGCTGCATTGCTGAATAAGAAACCATTTTTTCTCAGCAGTTTGCTGTTTTAAATGTCTGTCCATAGGTTTATTTCTTAAATTATATCGTACATGAGCTGAAAATGCTCAGATCTTTCTAACCCCTGCCAGTTTCTGCTGACTAAGGGAACCCAAAGTCTAGACCTGAGGATGTTCATTCAGCACCAAAGACCTCTACCAAAAGCTCTTTATTCTTCTTAAGTAGACCAAGCTCTGAAATAATGCTCAGTCTCAAATTAACAGACCTGGTCTGCAGAGAAGGTTTTACTCTGCTTGCAGAAATGAACAGTTCTTTGCTTCCAAAGAACTAATTATAACAGCACCTGGCAGCATCACTGGAGATAGGGGCCTGTCAGCATTTTTTCCAAACCCTCTTACGTAAACGTTTATAGCTCAGTCATTTAAATTGCTTCAGCCTAAAACTTAATATAAAATTTCTAGGCACTTTTGTCAGATATGTTTTGTATGGCCAAATTCATTTATTCTAGACAACTTTTAACAAATTCAGTCCATGAAACAGTGGTTTTGATAAAAATGCAGAGCTGGACTGCAATTGATTATTTTCCTCTTAGTATCTTTAAAGAGTAAGAATTGATAATGAATTCATTGGAAAAGAACTGATTTTGTATGTGTACATTTGCCAATATATTCTTTGAAGCTTTTATGAGTTTGAAGGATTAGGAGGAACATCTCAAAACGACAGGATTATATTTAACAATATGTATTTATAAATATGTATTTATACCAAATAAAATCACACATAAAAAACCAGCACACAAACCTACTCCAGAACCTGACTATACACTTTTTTAGCTCCTATGTGGTACGAGAAACTACACAGTAGATCTGACTTTTGGCTGGAAAATGGTGCCATTCCAGTGAAACCCAAGCAACTTTTTCTAACTGGAGGACTTAATCATGGCAGAATTACATATCCTCCCTCCCGTATCTATGTATCTATTTGTTAAAGAAGAAATGAAATGAATTACATTATCAGGACTATTATCTCTTCCAGACTGATACACTATAATCAATTCAGCCTTCAAGCTTTAAGAGAATTTATGTCATCCAACTTTGCTTAATCCAGCTGACCTCTCCATAACGAGAAAGGATTTTTAACACTACAGAAATGTTCTATAAAAGCTAGATAAGGAGACACTCCTCACTGGCTTGTTCCATGTGGTACACCTTGCTAGTTTCATTTATGTAATTTCTGGTTGTCTTAAAACTACACAGTTAATATTTTATGGAATTCTAGTTCAATGTACTGATTTAATTGCTTACCAGAGCTTTTCTAATGCCCCACTGGAAAATAAAACAAAGCAGAGAAATATTAAAAAAAAAAAAAAAGGGAGAAATAACACTGTAAAGGTTAAAACTTATGAATTTCCATATAAGGTTAACCTTATGTCTAAGCCAGTGTTCTAGTATTTCTCTGGTGGTTGTTATCAGTCTAACTCTTGCATCCAGCAATACATAAGCTGTGTCAACGACAGAGCTAACAAATAAAATGTCAAAGCAACAACAGGCAAAAATCTCCCACTGAAAATAACACCCCAGTTCCAAGCTATGAAAAACAAAAGCAGGACTTGATTAAAAACAAAAACAAAAAAAGCCAAGTTATTTTACATAGAAGTATTAGCTTTAATTTTTCTGTTTCCCCAGCCATACATATTTTTGGCAGAATTAGTTTCTTGTGTAATATGTATGGCATTGTCTTTCAAAGAAGGGAGACAGAGGGAAAATCTTACCACATGGTGTGTTTGTGAGTTTTCTTATGAAAAGGGGATCAATGTTCAAAATGACATAAACATGCACATGATCCTATAACCTCCAGAAGTTTTCAGTAGACACACTTTAGTAACACTTGATTGCCTCAGTTTCTGGTATCTGAGGAATTAGAGGGAGATGTGGAGGTAGGGCTCACCTGGCTGAAAGGACTTATTAGAAGCAAAAGAGATAAATCTATGACATTAGATGGCCACTAAAGGCTGACCATTGCCCTTGTCCCACACTGGTACTAAGGCACTCCTTGAGCTTACCATAGAGCACAGAGAGCTGTGGTGAATGTCTAAGAAAACTGAATACATATATATTAACTTGATGGTTTTCATTAAAGAGCGTGTGTTAAATTAACTGCAGAAGTAGGAAACAATATTAGAATTATTCCAGTACAGAAGAGGTTAGCTATGAAAATGAAAACAACGGGAGCCTTACTATTTTCAGAGACCAGTTAAATGAATTAACCGCTTCTGTATGTAATGAATAAATGAGAAAGTTAGACTGGGTTCTCATGCTGCCAGATGATCAACAAGAAACTGTCTCCATCCCAAAAAGCATAAATTCTGCGGGATGATACTTGAGTTATACTTGTTACTACAAGCCTGATGCTCTTCCAAAGTGCAAAAGCCCCTACATAGGGAAAAAGATCAGCATTTCTGGAGAGAGGGAGATCTTGTTCTGTGGTTTAAAATGCCCTGCTCCCTGTAGTTAGGTATTACCCCTCGCTTTCGGGTCACTGTGAGGCTGAGCCATGCCTGCAGCCAGGTGACGGCAGTAACTCAGATGCAGTGACCCAGATCCCTCCCAGCAAGGTTCAGGCCAACCCGGCTGACTTCGCCCAGGACTAGCTTAAGAGTGCTGATGTGACCTGGTTATAGAGGGACAGCAACCTCTGAAAGAGGGTGGGAAGGACCACAGAGGGGATGAACACATATTGAACGTCTATGACTGTTTCCAAGATGATGTTACTCAGGCTCCTCCTAATCCTTCTGGTAACCTGATAACTAACTCAGTATTCCCACTATATGTTTTTTAATTATTAATTCATTAGGACAGAAGTGAGAGCACTGGAAGATACATGAAAGTCTTCAGCGAAATTGTGACAGAAAAATCGCTAGAGTCCTATGTTGCAGCTGTGTGTGTGATGAAATTTTTTTTTTTGCTTTTGCCCTGAGGCAGAATCAATTATTTCTCACCAGGAAGATTTTTCTGCTAACCCTGTGGATAAGATTTATTGGATTTGGACCACTGGTTGTTAAGCCCCTGGTCAAGAATCCATCTATTGCACTGCTACAGCGTGCATGCTGTACAGCTTCCTCTCTTCTTTCTTATTCCCTCTTAGGCCTCGCTCCTTCCCGTTGACATCTCTTATTTCCCAACGAAACTCTGCCCCCAGCATCTTTTTATTTGTTCCTGAGTAACAAAATGTATTAATTTGAAATGATATTTCAAATAATATTCTTCTCTCAAACTAACAAACTGCTGGCATATGTGTACAAAGTGCACACTGTTGGGTCTTTCCCATGCAAAACCATGAAGGAACAGATTAGCTGGATCCAGGGAAGGCATTCATGCTTTTGCATGGGTTCATGACTGGAAGGATGGAGGCTTATTTTACAGGGAATCATCTTAATGTAATTAATTAATATATTAATAACTTTTTATGCATGAACCCAAAATAAAAATGGTAGAAGATCCTGTTTTATAAGGTAACAAATATGAAAAAATGCACTGCATGTAGAATAGAATAGAAAGAGCCGCCTGAATGCTGGTGGGGGTCACGGGTGTTCCAATGCAGGAGCCCTGGCTGATCCCTGTGAGGAGGAGACTCCCAGACTGTGCTTGCCCAGCTCACTTGCCTGTGGTACACCACTGAGAGAGGTGCTCCAAGTTTCCCTTGCATTTAAGCAGCATCGCAGCCCTGTCCTTCGCTTCCAAAGGTCAGAGTGCCTGTTCCCTTCTTTTGAAATCCAAGAGTCCATGAACAGTGTAGCAGCCTAGGAAAGGAGTAATAAAGCACTGACTGTCTGACCCGGGCTCTGTTCCTTGTCATTCACACGTACAACATTTAGACTTTTGGCGTTTTCATTTTTAAGTACCACTATTTACTAAATACTATTTAGTATTTACTAAATACTGCCTACTATTTACTAAATACTACTTACTACTATTTACTAAATGCTGCTGCTATTTGTCTTTTTCCAGAAGGATTCACCAAGAGGTAGTTGCTGACTTTGTAGCCCCAGTCCCATGCCTGGAGGTCATCTGCTTTTACCAACTGTGGGGGACCTCCAGGCTCCCAGCTGACACCCTGCATAACTTAGGATATACAGAGAGAGGGAAATCTTCTGTGGCGTGTCTCCACTGATTTGGGTTGCTCAGAAAGCAGCCAGGCCCTTCAAGCACTACCCCATGATAATTAGTAACTAGACCTAGCTCACATGCCAAATTATGTTCCTAAATCATTTCTTAAACCACGATATTCACTTTTTGATGAGTCGTTAGAGAAGTAAATGAAAACCTCCAGGTGTGAATTCCAAATGAAAGCTTTTAATAGAAAAAGATATATACCAAGAAGTTATAATCTATTAATAATATTAAGAGAATTAGGTAGTGGAAATTTTTTAAAATCTAAGCCAGAGAACAAGGTGAAGTGACATTACCTTTGGCAAATTGAGCCAGAAGTACATTTACTTAATAATGCACCTGAATGATGGACAGGACAGTCAATAAAGCAGTAGATTACCAGGGGCAGAGCTGGCTAAGGACAGGCAAGGAGCGAGGCCCCAGCCCGCGAGCGGCCCTGCAGCCCCAGCGGGACAGATCTGCATGGGCAGGAGACCCGAAGGAGCTGCTGCTTCCTCCCCTCACCTCAGTGCTTACCACAAATGATCCATAAATAATGGTGTTACAAAAGAGAGACCAGTGAGTTTAAGTGGAGACCATTCCAAGAAGGGTGAAGTAATGTCTCCATACAAACACTGTGCAAAATGTGTCAAGAGGTATGTTTATAAATATATATCTGTTTATTTTTATGAGTGTTCCCAGCAAGAGACTTACTGCCTCAGCTGCTACATAAATCAGACAAGAAATACAAAGAATTCATGGTCAAGTATACACTTAAGTCAATACACTCCAGCACACAAACACATCTACATATGTATATATGACACGTAAAACAAACCAGAAACATTCTAGACAACCAGCAGACAGTTACCTATCTCACTGGTTCATTCAGGAACTGACTGAGCACAGAGACTGTACATAAGTAGGAAAACTGATATATTTTCTTGTGCAGAAAGTAAAAAAAAAAAAAAAAAGGAAAAATATTTAAGAACATTTCCAAGCAAATGCTAGGCAGTTTCTTTAAACCCAGCTTATTCAAGTTTTCCCTTGGTAGATATTTGCTACTCTGTGTGCTCCTGAGAGCATTTGAGCCCATTGCGGCTCTAGTGAGAGTTAACTCAGGCTAAAATGAATTGTGCTTTTAACTTGGACATCCCCAGTTTGGTCTCCAAGAGGATGGTTATTGCATATCAAAGGACATAAATAAGAGTGTGTGACTAATGAAGCCAGCCTCGTCGTCCAGATGGTGAGGAATGATTGGAAGTTTTGAGAAGAATCCACAGGCAATAATTTGTTCACATAAGTGATCTGGCAAACAATTATGAATGAGGAATGAAGTAATAAACGTCATATTCTTCTTACAGATATTTTGTAGAACTGGAAAAAAGGTTAAATTATTTCAATAAATGATTTTTTTAGGAACAGTTTGACCAGATGCAGATATAACAAATAGAGTGATATATGACCCCATTGGGTGGCCATTAAAAAAATTAGTGGAGAGGAAATAACATGAGCTCACTAACAAGGTAGGGATCATGTGACAAAAATCTTCATAAAAAAACTGGTGCTTAAAGTGGGGAAAAAATAATTTGCTACATTTAAGTTGAAATAATAGTCCAGTACCAAGCTACATATTGAATAAAAAGTTGTCTGCAAGTCTACTCATTTGCCTTTTCTGGTCATGACCTGCTGCAATGTGTATATTTCCAAAGTAAAGCATGAAATGCAGCCCTCCAAAACTAACTTTTATCAAACTAAAAGTATCCTTCAGACTGGAAAACTACAAGGCTGTGACTGGAATGAGAGTCAGGGACTTTAAGCTGACTTATTCCCTATGCCGACCTATTGCCTTTCTGAGACTGTTTAACATAAAAATGTGATGAAATCTAAAGAGAAACAGTTGGTTAAAAGGAATTGCAGGTTTCTGGCATCACTCAGACCACGCTAATAAAACAGAAGTTTACAACCAGAACTCAGCTGGTATCATTTTCAAGATGGCTTTCAGGAGAAACCTGCAGCTTTAACACCTGCAGTTAGCACAAAGACCTGTGATTGTTCCCCAAGCATTTCTTATCATTCTTTCTTTGAACAACACAAAATAAATTGAACAGCTAAACAAGCTGATAGCAGCGATATAAATGTCCTGCCTTTGCTGAGGGATACTGAAATCCCCTGAAGAACCTTTTTATTGACAGGCTTGCTCTACCTTAGGTGCATATTTCCAGAGCAAAAAGTTTGTTTGGCAGAAAGTTTTTTTTTACTTGCATCCGTGATGGCATAGAAGAGACTTAGGAGTTAAATTGTTTTCTTGTCTTAGAAAATTCTCCTGAGTATTTTCAGTGGTTGTTTTTATGCTTCCTAAGGAAATGAATCTCTTCAGAGTTTCATGACAGAAAACAAAAGAGGAAGAAGCAGGTCTCTGCAATTTAGGCACATGCCCTGCTCTGGATCCACTGTGTTTCCCACAACAATAGGTCTGAAAGACCTATTCCACTTTGTGTGAATAATTATGTATGTATTGGGTGAGAACAATGGCTGGCGATGTATAGCTTGGTGTGTAAAGCACTATATTAGCTTCTGCATTGCTGCATCTTTGCTATGTCAGGTAAGTGTTCTAGTTATAAGATTCTTATGCTGGTTTCTTTCTCCTTCTGTTTGATCTGAAACACCATTTAAGCCAATGGCCATTTAAGCAAATCAGTATTTTCAGATAAAAGACCATTTAAAAAAACACCCAGCAACTTCTGCTGAAGACGTAATTCCCTGATACTGAGTAAGAATGTTATGAAAGCCTATTCTCAGATTCAATATGAGCATGTGCTTGCTTTGGGAGGAACTCACGGCAATCCAGACAGTTGGAAAAGAAAGGCCTGTTGCCCTTCTTCATAGGGACTGATAGGCTGGTAGAAATGGAGAACCAAAAGCAGAAATGTGGGATTGCTCTGACCTCTTTTGAAGACACCAAAAGCATTACCTTTGGCTGCTAAGGGAGCAGGGGTAGGCTCGAGCCACAACTCTAAGCACCAACTTCACAGTGATGCTTCTAAGGGTCACAAATTCCATGCTTCATAAAGGCAGTCTCAGATTTAATTAACATAGTACAGTTGCCTCCATCAAACAGGTTTACTGTTTTTTGCCTCTCCGATTTTTCTTCTTCTAGAGGTTTGTTGAATCTTAAACTGAGGATAATTCTTGTCTTTGAGCCTGTATTCTTCAATAAGCCATGTTTATCAAATTCATGAGATGATCTTGAAAGTAAGGCCAAGCCTTTTCAGCTGTATAGATTAAACGTGTTTTTCTCCCTGTTAGAACAGCAGAGCAGTTACTGTTCCAAAAAGAATGGTTGCAGCAAGGGAGAAAAAAGTTCAACTGCATCTATAATCTAATCTAAATGTTGTGATTAATACCCTTCTCTCTTCATAGCCAGCTGTGTGACACTTACCCATGTTATACATTTTTTAAAGCTATCAACTGCATAGATTTTTTTCTAGAAGAATTAATCACATCCCTGAATGCATGGATATAGTTAGAAAAGAATCAGTCCTAACAAGCTCTGAGCATTGGCGTTGTTAGGCTTTGTGGAAGAAAGCCAATCTGGCAAATAAATTCTGTTTAAAAAGAACCAAAAAACTTGTCATCTCTGCGTCTATAAGAAAATTAATCAGAGGCAGAGCTAAATAGAAAACTAAATGTAAAAGTAAATGATAGGAGAAGATTAAGTAACAAATTAATGCAAAAAAATTTGAATCAATCCCCGAAGAAAAGTTAGGTGTCATTAGGCAATCCTTATTCACATTGTCCTATTGCAATGAACTACAACATATGTATTCTCTCTCTATAATACATAAAATATATACATACAGGTACTCTCCCTACCTATAATTACACAAGTATGTGTATATATTTATACACACAAATGCAGACATATACATATATATAATGACACAGATGATGTGTACAGTCTATACAGTATGGAGTTCAGTTCAGCTCCACACTTAACTCCCCCTGGCATCTTTGAGAAAAGGAATACAAGTGGGATCACAGTACGAGAGAGACGATCTTCTCCTGAGGAGCAACAGCAGGGATTTCCTGCTCCAGTATGTTACTGTAAATGCATTCACTGGAAGGACTGAGGAGGTGAATTATTCCTTCCTCTGCAGTTATGTTTTAGGCCTATTTATATATCCTTCCTCTATATGCAACTCTGTCTGTGTAGAGGCATGGCTCTGGCAGACAGCTAAAACACAGACGGTACCAGACGCAGAGCGCCCTAAGAAGTCATCTGTTGCACTTCCCTGTTGGATGCTCGAGAGGACCAGAAGAAAGTTCACAAGTTGTAAGGATGGTAAGGGTGGGTAGGATAGGTAAGCACGTCTAGAAAGCTCTTAGAATATGTATAGGGGACAGTTTCTTGAGTAAGGTGATGATATCTAATGAGTAACATCTGATTTTGGAGTGACCATAGGCTGGGGGACCTCTGGGTCTCAAAGCGAATGTGCAGGATAAAGGGAACCGAGCGGCGGCCGGCAGCAGGGGCGAGCAGTGGGGCTTGCTGGAGCGGCAGCGTGTGACCTCTGCTTGGCAGCTGGCTGTCGCCTGGACAGCCGTGCTACGGAAAGGACCAAACATGCAAATACGAAGGTGGAGACTTTCCAGATTTCTCACTGAGAGATCGATGGAGCGCTGAACTGATAATTTGGGCCTTAGCTCCAAATCTTGCTATGGAAAAACTTATTATTTTTAGTAAGATTAATTTTAGTTCTCTTTGTATAATAATAATAATAAGGCGCTCTGCTTTCATTCCTCCTCACTGTCATCCTCAACCCTCCCTCTGATGCAAGTAATGAATAGAAGATGCTCTGATAAGCAAAACAAGCTGCTAATCCTTTAGCAATGTACTAATGAAACATTCTCAAGAACATTGGGCCCAGCTGAAAAGATCAATTTTGTTAACTGCTGTCCTAACATCAAGGTAAGACTGTGTTTGGACCTGTTTCTGGCTCTGCTGCATATAAGAGGTACCGTGAAACTTGTTCAGATAAAGAGCTTGCTGTCTGAGGCCTTACAGAGGCACAGCTGTCAATTAAATCAATTGCTTATCCCCGGACAGAATGATCTGCCTCTTAGCAAGTATCAACATGAAGAAAAAAAATTTTTAGGTTAAAATAAAATAAACGGTTGATTAATGAAACTGCTTGTTAATTTTATTTGAGCAGCTGCCTTTTATTCTATCCGGGAGAGAAATGCAAGTGCTAAAATACTGCAAGAAAAAGTGGTCCCATGGAAAATTTCATGAGAAAGCTTTACTTCATCAAATTTCTGCATCTCCAAAGTAAAGCATGGAGTCTTTAAACAGCGCCCATATTGTGCTTTTGGCTTGACCTCTGGTTAATTTGCTGAGCAGATCATACGATGTTGTTGCAACTCTATAGCATGGTAAGAAGCTGTCTTCACTTAAATGTCAAATTCTAGGGACCACTTTAGGGTATAAAAGGCCCCAGTAAACAGGCAATTTTGGATTGCTTCCTTCTGCATACAACACACTATCGAGGCTCTTCGTGCATCATTTAAATGCTCTCCAAGCTGGCAATGCTCTGTTAATTTTCCTAATTCAGCCACATACTCAGAAACGTTCAGCTTCTTTTTATTCTGCTTATAAAAACAGAAATGCTCTTCAAATCACCGGTGACTTTGGGAACAGGGTTTTTTTTTCCCCATTATCAGTAAATGTTTTGTCTGCTGGTTTAACAAAGGCTTTTAAGTCTGCACAGCAAGTTGTAGGTTTTTTGCTCCCATTGCGCTCAGGAAAAATACCACCTTTACCTCATCAGCAATGCTATTAGAAGTGGTTCAGGCTTTTCAGCGAGTATACTATTGAACTATCAGGCAGGTCCATTTTCCCTCTGCAACAGGCATTTTTAATGCCCTCACTGTTTTCCCCGCTTCTTTCAGTAGGAGTTTCACTGGGTCTGTCACTGCATTTGGGATTTATGCCCATTTATTGCCAAACATTCCAGCTTTTACTTCTTCTGGCACAAAGCCAGGACATAAAAACTATGCAGGCACTTTTAGATCCTAATCTTCTGTATATATTAAATATCATGAAAGGCTAAGTTATATTCTTAGCACTGTGATCATTATTTTCTGATTCCTTCTAAAACAAAGAATAAGGTCAACACCTACTTGCATGGAAGTGGTTTGAAGAGACACTAACTTCTTCCTATATCCTGTAGGAAATATTTAACCTCTAATCTCCAGAGGAAAGAAAAATGTATGAATTCATCATGGAAGATAGGGTATTTGCTTGACTACTTATTGCCGTTGTACTTCATTATGAACACAGATTAAAAAGCACGAAATTTAAGAAATTAATGAAAGGGTTATAAACGTGCTTTTTTGTTGATCTGAACTTACTCTTTCTGTTCTCCTTACATCTCCCATGCTCTTGTTTTTGAGTTCTCATTGCTCAGATGAAGTAACAGATGTATTAAACACACTACAGCCTGACAAAAATATTTAACATTGTTTAAATCTTTAAAAATGCTGCTTTGTTAATTGATCACGACAGAGAAGTACGTGGGAATAAATTAGTGGCATCAGTTCACAAACTAGAAAATGTTTCTTCCTCTAAGGATCGTAATTTTCATAAATGGGCATGTGTGCTGAAAAGACTACTTATTCTTTTCTTCTGAAAGTCAGAGTGTGTCAGGGTACCTGGAATGGCTGCATTTAACCATGACTGAACAAAAAAGAAGAATGACAAAAGGTGCTTTATGATTCAGTCCAACCCAATCTATGTATTTCTAATGCAAATGGAAGCCATTCAGGAAAGTACATTGTTAAAAAGCGTTTTTGAAAGCTTTCTTATCTGCAGAGATGGATCTTTTTTATTGTTGGTGCTTTGGTTTTTGGTGTTTTTTTTTTTTGTAATTTCTAGCAGACTGGTAAGAGTGTTTATATTACTTACTAAAAGCCAAACACTGGTGAATTATGGGTGTAGTCATGTCAAGTATCCATTTTTCTGTGCTGATTCTTTGTCTTTAATATCTCACGTGAGCACTCGTTGATTTGTAATGTGGAATTTCTCTTTGAAAAATAAATTATCCTTCAGTCTTAAGGCTTAACTTTCTCAAATTTACAAGCTCTACAAGCAGTGCCGGCACTTGTCTACTAAGCTTTCATGACATGCAAAATTATTTCCAAATAAGCTTGCGCTGCCACAAACAAAAAGAATAAAAAGTCCCAAGTTCATGGGCTAGAATATATCAAAGCTTCGTATTACAGGTAAGGTTGATAGATAACTCTCAAGTCCTTCTCAAAGACGCTCCCTTGTAGATGCTCAAAAGAAAGCTTCAGAAAGCCCCTTTTTAAACTTCAGAGATTTTGAGGAGAAAGTAGGGCTTGAAAGACAATGCCCAGCTACAAAAATTGTTTACAACTTAATCCAGTCTGTATAATGCACCAGAATATTCTGACAAAGTCTTAGGGTCTCCAGATCTTGTAGCATGTTGTCTGTCACGAAGTCAGTGCCAATTAAACACAGCCAAGGCAGAGCTTCTCAAAAACTCGGGCAAAACGGAGGGCCAAAAGCACGCACAAGAAGTGCTGGGGAAAGAGGAGGAGCAAGCCATGCTTGCTTTTGAAGGGGACCTGGCTTTTCCAGGGGACAGCATGTATAAACAGGCAGGGCACTCGTGGTTGCTTCTCTTTCCTTGGTGCCAAGGCACTGGCAGTCTAGAAACGTACAGGTACTTTTGTTATTCTGAATACTGATTATCCGGTATTGCATTCCTTTCCTTTTTTGCCCCTCATCCCAGAAGATGTTTGTCCATCCAGGTATTCTTAGTGATGGGAAAGACCCTTGGAGGACATGCGTATGGGCAGTGCCAGCTCTCAGGAGCGTCAGCGAGGTCCCTGCTGTGGGCAGGGGTGGCTCCCCTCGCCCAGCTCCCCGCTGGCCTGGCCCTCCTGCCAGCGGGTCTCCCCGGCTGTACTTACCAGGCAGGTGAGAAGGCTTTCACGACTAAATGACTTCAGACAGTCTGAGTGTCCTGGTTTTGGCTGGGATAGGGTTAAATTTCTTCCTAGTGCTGTGTTTTGGATTTAGTATGAGGAGAATGTTGATAACACACTGATGTTTTCAGTTGTTGCTAAGTGTCCTCCTAGTCCAAGGACAGCTCCTGTGCCTACTGACTGAGCTAGGTACACAAGGTGGGAGGGAACATAATCAGGACAGCCAGCCCAGCTGGCCAATGGGGTATTCCATACCATGTGACGTCATGCTCAGTATATGAAGGGTAGGCATGATCCAGGAAGTACCGATCGCTACTTGGTTATCGGTCAGCGCGGGTGGTGAGCAATTGCATTGTGCATTGCTCATTTTGTATATTCTATCATTATCATTATTATTTTCCCTTATTTTTCCCTCTTCTATTAAACTGTCTTTATCTCAACCCACGAGTTTTTCTCACTCTTACCCTTCCGATTCTCTCCCCGTCCCGCTGGGAGTGGGGGGAGTGAGCGAGCAGCTGCGTGGTATTTGGCTGCCTGCCAGGTTAAACCACGACACTGAGAAACAACTACCTTCTCCTTTTTAACAATTTCAGATACTGACCAGTCATCTTCCTCTTTCTCAAAACCCACCAGTCGTTTTTGTTTAAGAATGAATACGTTGTAGACATGAGATCTGTAGACAGGCCAAAACAGAAGTGAAGTCAAGGTAAACTTTAGAGATAATTTAAAAATCGGCGGTTGAAGGACTGCCCCAAGACTGAGCAACAAAATGCCATGCAGACTAAGTACAAATTAATTTGCTAGTTTCTTTTTTAAAAGGAACATATGCTTTTGTGCCCTTCCTTTTAACAACCCTCACAAGTAACACTGTAGTGTTTTGTAAGAAAATGTCTTTATATATGAAAGAACAGCACGTACCACATGACTTTATTTATGTGACGAAGATGGAAGAAAGATCTATGATGGTTATCTGGCTTAACGTGTTTGCAAAAGATGGCTAGATAATGTAATTGTTTTAGGAAGGCTATATAAGAAGTTGAAGAGATTAAATTACAGCAAAATAATTTCTGATATTCCTAATTACTGACATCCTGAATTATTTTTATTGTTAAAAATATTAATTAAATAAGAATAAGAAAGCATTCCTGTCTTCCCCTTTGTTTTTTATGGATAGGACAATAATGTAGATTAAAAATAAAAGAAGTTTAGATGTCACCTGAAAACAACAGTGGACAGTAAGCAGACTGTAATAATAGCCTAGAGGTGTAAAGAAAGGATGACATTTTAAAAAAATCTGGGAACAGTTAAAGTGCAGGAAATGGCGTATCATTGTTTTACAGAGGCTTTTAGTCCTGACTCATTTTTTGATTTTTTAAAATTTCAAATCTATTTTCTATCTCCTCTTTCTGAAGTCAGAAGAGTTATAAATACTTCCCTTGTTCATTTTGCAAGACTTGACAGAGCTGTCTGAAATTTTTTACCATGCAAGTCACTGTCTTAGAAGTAGGTTCCTTTCCCTTTGCTAAATTCTTATTAAGAAATTCTGGAATAGTACAATTTCTTGTTTTCACCTCTCACGCTTATCAAGACAAATGTTTTTGATTACTGTTAGACTGGGCTTTGTTGCAACTGTTCAACAATTGCATTATCAGTCATTTTACTATCAGTCTTTATACCTCATCAGTTAAAATGCATTTTGTCCCCACAGTGTAATTTCCTGGAGTTTCTTTGCGGAGTTTTTACAGAATTAAATTAATGAGTTCTGCTTCCTAAAAGAAAACACTATATCCACAGCTCCATTTATTTGATGAATCCAGCTAAATACAACTCAGCAATTTGACTTGACTAAATGGTTTCTGACAAGATGTTGGAGTTACAATGAAAGAGGCACTTAGCATGCTGTTGTATCTTCTATCCAGTGCCTGTAAGGTGACGGCATCAGTTTGGGTTTTTAACACTCTGTGTTAATTTTAGTAATTCCAACATGGTCAAGAACATTAAAAAGTCATTTTTCGCATATGCTTTTCGCTTTCACTAGGCCTTTAAAAATTGACTTCATCAGTCAATCTCAAAAAAGGGCATTCATATATCAAATGATAAAATATCTATACACACAGTATATGTTTTTCTCAGCCTCATGGTTCTTGTCATTAATTTTTACGTAAAAATTCAGAACATTAGGTCATTTAAATACCTTGAGTATATTGGCCTCTAATCACCTGCCAAGTGGATTACACTAGCGTGTAAATGTACAGCCTGTGCACAGGTTGTGTTATTTACCATAATACCGGGGAGAATTATTACAATGTATATGCCTAGGCAAGGTTTCTTGGTTTAACTAGCACTGTACTACTAAGTAATGAGTCTATCAGCATTGTGTATTTTCCTGTATTTCAAATTTCTAGGTTTTTTTTCCGCAATGGAAGTCAGCCTTCTGTATAAATCTGACTTTTTCCTTCTAGCACTTGGTGCATAGTACATCACTCCTAAGAGTCAGAAGAATCTTTGAGTGAGCTACCACTTTCCAAATGTGACCTCTGAAGGAAGCTCATCTCCTAAAATCGCTCTTGTGTTCCTTTTCCATGATATGATATTCAGTTCTCATTGTGGGACTGCAAGCTGAGCTAGCTCACCCCAGGCATTTATACAAATGATCAAATCTGTGAAGTCATTTAATGAAAAGGCTTTTGAGAATAATCCAGCGTAATGAAAATGCTACTCTTTACATAATACAGAGTTTGCTATGTGATCAAGCAATTATTTTGCTTCAGACTTTGCAGGTGATTTCCAAGAAACTCCCACTGTCACACTTTGACAAGCTTTTATTTAAAGATTTGCTGAAGATTTTTTTTACCTTCATAAAAATCAGTTGGAGATGTCCTGCCTGCTTTCACATGGATGGATCAAAGGTGGATAGGCAAATGACTGAAAAGAAACACGCTGGCATTTTATTTGGCACATACACAAAAAAATTTCTAAATAAATGGAAAGATGGTTGTGTAGACTTAGTGCATTGCATGAAACTTTCTGCCTTGGAAGAGTGTTGTGGTTTAACCCCAGCCAACCCTAAGCCCCACCCAGCCGCTCGCTCACTCCCCGCCGGTGGGATGGGGGAGAGAATCGAATGGGTAAAAGTGAGAAAGCTCGTGGGTTGAGATAAAGACAGTTTAATAGGGAAAGCAAAAGCTGTGCACACAAGCAAAGCAAAACAAGGAATTCATTCACTACTTCCCATCGGCAGGCAGGCATTCAGCCATCCCCAGGAAAGCAGGGCTCCATCACGCGTAATGGTTACTTGGGAAGACAAACGCCGTCACTCTGAACGTTCCCCCCTTCCTTCTTCTTCCCCCAGCTTTATATACTGAGCATGACGTCATATGGTATGGGATATCCCTTTGGTCAGTTGGGGTCAGCTGTCCCAGCTGTGTCCTCTCCCCACTCCTTGTGCACCCCCAGCCTCCTCGCTGGTGGGGTGGGGTGAGAAGCAGAAGAGGCCTTGACTCTGTGTAAGCCCTGCCCAGCAGGAACTAAAACATCCCTGTGTTATCAACACTGTTTTCAGCACAAATCCAAAACATAGCCCCGTACTAGTTACTGTGAAGAAAATTAACTCTATCCCAGCCAAAACCAGCACAAAGGGGCATTGTGAGTGCCTGTGAGAGACTTCTGAGAGCTTTGGATTTGCAAAAAAATGATAAAGCAGTTTCCTGATGGACTTTCCCAGTCTTTGGTGCTTTCTAACCAACCATTATACATAGAGTTCCGTTCCCATTTTTCCCATTTTCCAGCTCACCCATCACCTTTCCTCAGTTCATTCAAATATATAATTCCATAAAGTTCTTTACCCCCTTCATAGCAGCTTATATCTGTGGAAGGAACGACTCAGTGATATACCTTGCATACATACTCACTAGCATAGACACCACTGTGCTATCCAAGCAAAAAGAGAAAATGCCACGTACTTATTTGTGTGCTGTATATTGAAGCTGGAGGGGCCACAAAACTTCCCATTTCAGACGAGAGAAATAGAGTACACTGAGTTTTCAAGCAGCTGCCATTGCAGGAAGTGATAGCACTTGCTATCACTTGGAGTACTTACACTTAACATGAAGAATAGTGCAAACCCAGTCATTAAATTACCTTTTCTGGAAATAGGCTCTTTTGCTGAAGCAAAAAGATTTTGTGGAGACCTGTTGCTTTCAGCTAAGTGTTTTGGGGGGATGAGAGAGACAGAATGAATCCAAATCCAAATCTTACACATCCCTTCCCTTTCTCCTGCCCACTTAGGTTCTTCTTTTGCTACAGGTCACTTTTCATCCTCTGCTGCACAAACTCTTCTGAGGTCTCAGTCTCTCGCCTTCCTGGTACCATCTCCGCCCTTGCAGGCTTCCCTGGGGAAGCAGCAAGCCTCCGAAGTAAAGTAAGATGTCCAAGTACTCCAAGACTTTCCTGTTAATTTTAACTCACTGTACCATACAAGTCAGATCTCTCTTTGCGCAGAACCGCTAATGAATTGATAAGAAATTTGACCTTTTAGGTCCACCGGGCTGCAAGTAACTGGGAATTCACCACACATGATCAGCCCCTCTTGTTGGGGCATTACTTATCACAGATAAAATGGTGTGCCACAGGCCAGTACTAAAAGACAAGAGTTTCATAGGTACTCACTACAGCTAGGAACACAGTCCTATCGATTTATGTGAAAAACATCCATAAAAGCCTTTGGGGTCTTTTATTTGTCTTTTTAAGAAAACTGAAATTGTAATGCTAGAAAATAGCAGCCTTTTCTGTTTTTACTACATGTACTTTACACCACTAATATTAAGAGTTATGAATAAATGGTAGAGAGGAAATACATACGAATACAGGATTTAGAATAATCTCTACATACAGCAAAATATCATCTCTCCAGTGGTTGCAGTCGTCTAGGTGTTATTTAGTTTTATTTCTCTCACTGATTTTATCCAAAACATGCAGTATGGGATTTCCTACTATGAAATGGCAGCGATGTTTTTTCATTCCATCTTATACTGTGTTTAAATCACTTGATTTAATAGTTGCTATACTAATATTTCTAATTTTCTGCAGCAAATTACATTAGATTGAATTTTAGGCAAAGTATATTTACTTATTCTGCAATAAGCCCAGACCCTTAGTCATACAAAAATCTCTCTCTGCCAGTGTAATGTAGCCTAGTAAATCATCCCTATGACAACTCTGGCTTTGTTTCTGTGGAGCAGACAGTGTTTCAGGGTTTTCTGTCAATCACAAGAGCATCTGCTTTTCCTTGTGGATATTTCCATCCACAATTCAGAGGGTGTGTGTTCAGAGATAACGGCTGATCTAATTTCATACAGGAAAATAAATGCATTCAGATAAGGTGAGAGGGGAGTAATTGAGTTAAAATCTGTCTGGTGTGCGACAGCAGAGATTAGATATACTCTTCATACATTTTGCTAAAATTGCCATTAATAACCAGGGGTGAGTGAGAAATGGACTTTATCTTACTCTTCTCTGAATGGTTCTCCAAGCCAATGATTTTCACTGCTCATTACCTAACAGGAGTAGGTTCCTTTGTGGTATGGTGGCATCCTTCACAGAAAGTAATATAAGTGCACTTCTGTGAGGTCCAATAAATTGTTCAAATGAAAAAGATGCTGTGGGTTTCTGTAGTGTTGTTTTTCTGTGATTCAGGAGTGGATGGAATTTGTTTTGAAACATGTTTTTCTCACTGACACCAACACTGCAAGGTGAGGAGCATGCTAGGTTTCCTTTTTTTTATTTCCTCTTAAGATCCTGAGGATCACAGTATGCAATTTACACTTTTTATATTAGTTATTCAAGTCTTCCCAACTCTGTGCACTTTACATCCCTTTGCTTCAACCAATGGCTCACAAAATTCTGCAATTCATAACATCAGGCTATACCTGATCATTTATTCCTGTTACCAACTCCAGTACCCGCAGGGTAGCAGACGGGTGTGCCTGTCTGGACACCACTGTGCTAGCTACTTTATCTTATCACAAAACAGAGCCCAAGATCCATTGCTCTTTTAATTGGATTGAACAAGACATCTGTGTTTGTCTGACCACTTTTTTTCAGGTAGAAGGCCAGTATAATCTACAACCCCTCTAAAAATGCTAGCTCCCAATGGAGAGGATGCCCTTCAAGCAGCGGTGGAGCAGAGCAGCAAGACGTTGTCGTCTGAACCTGTCCATGCCACTTGGCACAGATGGTGTGATGGAGTGAGAAGGTGCAGAGAAGAGCGACAGGGGCAGGGCCACTGCATATGACATTACGGAGTGTGCAGCAATAAGATTCTGCTGGATTGGGACCTCTTAGTGAGGGATTAGGCTCTAGTCAGGGAATAGTGTCTCATTAAGCCTTGCAGATCCAACCCGCTCCCATGTATGTTGTTCTGAATCTGATAAAGGCTGCGCCTAGAATCCCTCTTTAGCATTTACCTCTGGCAAAAAACAGTTCCCAATGCCTCAGTGCATCTTTTGCCATGTTTTCTGCAACATATACAGGCTGCAGTGTAATTTATTGCAACTAACCTGAACTAACCTTAAGCAAGTTAGGTTAAAGCCAACTTCTCAGCAGGGGAAATTAATTCCCATAGATTTCCAAGTACACTTAGCAGGTTGATTTTGCTACCAGTGTTATTTGCATATAATCGTTGTTTTCCCATGGGATGCAATCCAATACACTAGGTGTAGGAGATCCCTAAACTGCAGATTTCAGGAAGCTGTAGAGGATTCAAAGAGAAGTGCACTATATACTTAACGTGCTCTTTTGCCCTTCTTGAGGCACCCACTGATTCTTCTTTAGGGCCACTTAAAAAAAAAGATACTGGGCCAGATGGTCCAGGATGGCCATTCCTGTACCAGGTGGAGCGCCAATCTGTTCTTAATCACAGTATCGATGATCCCTCTCCTTCTGCTTTACAGACTCCCTTGAAATAATTTTTCAGAGGTCATACCCTGAGTCAAAGTAGAGCTGAGAATAGATACAAAGTCTTTGAACTTCAGTCTGGACTTCTTTTCCTGAAATAATCTCACATTTGAGACTTGGAGGAAATTTTCCTTCTTTATATTTGTCACACAAAATATTCCTGCCCATCCAGTTTCTGTTATTTTCTAAAGAGAAGATTATTATTACTTTCAAGTGTAGCTTTATAAATTTGTTCCATTTGTTAAGCTATATGAGAACCTGCAAGGGATGATAGAAATATTAATATATGCTAGGAATATGTAAATGTACCTGCAGGTCTAACGATAAGTGCATTTGCATTGTCGTGTTTCTTTTCTAACAATACAAAAATTTTATCACCAAACCCTTCGCTTGGCAGAGTGAATATGGATTCTCTGTATGTGAATATTAGCCCTAAAGGCCTCAAACAAACCCAAGATACATTTGGACCACAGTAAATGTTGACTTCCTTCACTCATCTCTTCATCCATCTTGATAGTTTTAGCACATGGCAGACAGCCTATATTTTTCTGAGTTTTGGTTTGTGATCTAAATGCATTCTTCATTAATATGTATGAACAGTAAGATTTTCAGAAACCCTTCACACTGGCCTGACATTGCTACTATTGATTTCTGATATTTAGACTTTTTTAAAAAATGGACACACATGTATTACTTTTGGCTGCAATGTCGAAATATTTAAGAAAAACCTTTTACTCTAATATTTTGCACTTCTACAAGTGAATGTAGTTTCTTTATAATAACGCCATCAGGCTAGTTTAGTGACCTCATACCAGTTTATGCTATGAATGGGCTATATCTATTAACTCCATACCTAGCTAGTATTAGCAATAACCAAAGGAAGTTATGGTTATGTAGCTTCCTGAATCCCCTTGGATTATATACCCTCTCCTCCTTTCCAGGCCCATACTGAACATTTAATTATGTTTTCCAAAGGCTCCTTACTATTTTATGTTGCTGCTTCCACTTAACTATTCTGTGATAAATCCATTGGCACCAGGTGAATTTTTATTCTTTCTTTGACAGCTTATCTACTCAGGAGTCATTTCAAAGCCTTTTAACACTACCTCTTCATTTCACTCCCTGTCCCTGCCACCAGCCCCTCTAGTAATCTGTCCCTAAGTCATGACCCCCTCAGCTTCTTCCACGAAGTGTGAAACAAAGAAATGAGCCCAGGCTTCCAGTGGTATCAACCTTATCTCTGTCATTAATGTGTTTTTCATGACCTCTTGGCCCCCCGTCCTCACTGATCTGGGCCTGGATCTTTGCTACTTACGCTGCTAACATGCTCCTTGCCGCTTGCCTTTTGTATTTCCTTTCCTGTATTTATGCACTTTTTCTACCTTAGTTCCTTATCAGGTTTTTACAGGGGTTTAGCTTCTATCTTTGTATACCTTTTCTATTCTGCTTCCCATTTTTAATTTTCTCTAAGCTGCTCTCTTCTCTTATAAATCACCTTGCTAAGCTCTTTACTGAGCTGCATAAATCTTTCCTTAGTCATCTTTTCTCTCGTGTGGACTCCTGTCTAAACAGCAGCTCCTCGGCTGTGATGGCCACCAGCAGAGCGGTGAAAGTCTTTGTACATAATCTGGAGAGGCGGGATTTACAGAGTACACGCATGTGGTTTTATCGCACCTGGCTGCGGTGTGACTGGGCAGACTGGCTTTGCAGGCGGGCTTTGTCCTGAGGAATTACATTCTGAGACTATGGAAGTCCAGCTGCCCTGAGAAGCTTAGTGCCTTACTGTGAAGCAGAGAAGATAAACCTGCCTCCCCTGAAGTTTAGCAAGCAAGAGGAACAATTAAAATTCAGAGAGGTTTTAATTCTATGGTTATGGGTTAAAAATGGATGAGAATGGGGAACTTGAATTCCCACGGCGGCTGCGAACAGCCCATCTCCAACATGGCTTTCTGTGGGACGTGGAGGCGGGTTCGAACGAGAGGCAAGTGCTGTTGTGGGGTATCCATTGCTTTGACAGGGAAGGCTGGAGCCAAACATTCCCTCGGGGGGGCTGGGGAGGGAAGGGCAGGAACTGTTTGGCTACATCTTGTGTGTTGCTGGCACTACATTCACCTATGCAATAAAGTTTCGAGTTTATGCTAACCTACTAGAGGTTTCCTCCTCAGAGGAAAGTTATCTTATATCTTATTCTATATAAGTGATATAGTGAGCAGATCAACAGATCTGTATTTTTTATCTTTAATTACCTGATATTTCCCTTGGTATCTTCTCCTGTATTTTTTCCTGTTAGGGAGATTTCTGTTTAAAATAAAAGCTGATGCCAGCCTGACAGGAGAGAAGCCAAATGGATTCATAAAATCTCAGGCATCCTGCTGAACGGATTCCAGTGCTATTCAGCTCCTGCAGTCTGTATGACTACCAACACACTTTAAAGACCAGCAGGTAACTTTTCACCATTTTTGACAAGCCCCAGTTTTGGAAAAAAACTTGGCCCATGGTGGATTGAGAAATTATTTTGATAAATCTAGAACTTCTCCACACTTCATATATGACAAACTTAGAGCAAGCACAAAAGGTGGATGATAGGGTGCTATTTTACTTTCTTGGTTAGACTCAGTGTATTGGGTCTTCGCCCATGTCTGGGTCATGTTGCCTATGCAAGTACAATCAGTCACCACAGCCTTCTTATTTAACATTTCTTGATCTTTAATCTTCACAAAATTAAGATTTTTAATCTTAATAATCTTTAATCTTAAGTATTGCTGTAGTGCAGTTCAATGCACTGTGAAAAAGCTGGGACAGAAAGCTTTCAATAAACGAAAAGGACTAATTATGAAAACAGAAATGCCTAGCCTGAGGAAGAGAGAATGGAGATTGAATGGAGGAAGAAATATGGAAAGGGGAAAAAATCTACATCAGTGGCGAACGTGGCTTTTCCTGGGTGGTTTTTTTCCCCTGTGTTTTAGATTCATGGCAAAAGCCCTGTACTTTGATTAGTAAGAGGGATAGAACTTCTGAAAACTAGTAATTTTTGTAGCCCCCTTCCTGGTAGTTGCTTTTTTTTTCCTTTTTTTTTCCCCTTCCTTTTTTTTTTTTTTTAAAAAATTTTGCACGCATCTGGGCAATTAAAGCTCCATTATGTGGGCTGTTAATGCTTCAGCGCAGGAGGAAATATATATCTCCATGTTTCTTTACTGACTTATTGAAAGACATACCCGTGGGAGTGCGGATGTGCGAGACCCTGTGCCAGCAGGGACAAAGGGATGGCAGGGGCACTGTGCCTTGGCCCTGGTGTTATGGGTCATGCTGCTCAGCAGAATAAACCTCTTCCCTGCTCCAAGTAAAGAAAAACACAAGAACGAAACCCTCAAACAAAAAATGACCCTTCTTTTCTCTCACTTCCATCTGTTGCTTCTTTATCTTTCCATTGCTTTTCTCTAGTGCTGATGCTGGCAGACACAGTGGGATGGAAAGAAATTAATCTTCACACACTAAAATATGTTTTCTCAGAGTGAAATCTGTGACTTGAAAACCAACTTGACTTAAAAAAACCCCAAACCCACATAACCAGGAGGTTTTCACAGTTGTCTGATATATTTTTCAAATGTTTACTAACCCACCATTCCTTTCTCCCGATCTTTCTAACAAAAGGGACCCCTGTCAGCAGCTAGGCAATAATGAATGGGTCTCTGTGAAAAACAAACCTCTCTAAAAAGTCATCCACTGGCAAGCAGGTATCTTTCCTAGGCACAACTGTGTGGTCACCTTGGTTAACCGAGCGCTGTATCTGGATCATAGATTTTGCATTCATTTATAAAAAACATTCCTCCTAAAAATGTCAGGTTTAATTTTTAGTATTTTTTTAAATTTTAGTTGATTTCTTATTTGAAGTGGTTGGGTGTTTGTTCCATGACTGTGTAGCCATTGTGTTCCTCCTAGTCTCTCTTGGCTTGGACATCTAGTTTTCTTTAATTGTCAGTAGTATGGCAGCATTATTTGATTTTATTTTTCTGTGCTGCTAATTTTCAGTCTCCTGAGCTGATTATGATATATGCAGAAAGGTTATGATTTTCCATTTTGCTGATACTGATCACTAAAGGGTTTTTCCAGAATACTTACGTGCTGTGACTATGGATATTTTTTTTAACATTTGCATATTGTGTGTTCTGCCCTAATAACTTTTGAACTACTTGGATAATTTCAGTTAAATTTGGCAAAGAGAGAGCATTTCCAAACATATCAAATTCCTATTAGTTTAATGAAAATAGAGTAGCCAGAACCTATTAGTACTGTTATTGAGGAAGAGTGAATTAATTCAAGTTAGAGAGAGATTATAGAAGTCTTGCATCTTCAGGAAAAAATATAATACAGACCCATAGGAAATGAAGCTATCCACTGGGCTACCCATTTTTCTTATCATAGCCAAAATTGTTAGGCGCTGTTATTTTTTGTGCATCTCATGTTTCACACAATAACTCTTATCTACCAAGTAGGATATAAAAATGCATCAGTAGGCAAAAAAGAGAATGTTTTATCCTCCAGACTTTACAACATCCAACCACTGGACAATACGATATCTGTAATAAAGTGGTTACATCCGTAAAAAGGGCCAATTTAATCTTCTTTCATGTATTGGCCTTGGGACAACATTTACTTTCAAAAGCTGCCTTAATTAGCTGCAGCCACACAGTGTTGCAGCTGGATTCAAACTGAGCATCATCATGAGTGACATGGTCTTGCTGAGCAATGCATTAACATCTGCATACCAAAAAGTGCTATCTGTCCTTCCTCGGCAGTCTGCCTCTCATGGGGTAACAAGGCAAGCAGCTCCTTAACATTGGATGTTCTAAGCAAGCACTTTTTCTTTCACATGGTTACTTCAATATTTACTTTTCAACCACCTTCCCTAGCAAAATTTACTCTAATAGAGGCATTAAACCAGCAACAATACCACCTAATCCATTTCTTTTTAATTGACTTTTTCCAACAGTTTTTAGTTTCCCATACAGGAAGTCCCTTATTCAGCTGCCTACAAACTCAGATTTTGTTATCAGCATGCTATTAGTAAGCATGTACTGAGGAATAAATAGTTGAAAACTGTTGGGTTATGTGTTCAGTATTGCCTTGGATCTTATAGGTACATTTTTGTTTCAGACTGCCTGATGGTAAGCCAGCACTTCCTTGACAGTGAGTTGGAGTTTGAATGTCCAGGGACTGCCTAATTGGTATCTAGCTGCGAGCAAATGCCATCATTATAAAAATACAGCTGTTTTTTGTATAACTCTCCTTATACTTTTACTAGCATGGAATGCCTGAAAAGCTAGAGAATATTAAAATATGTAGCTGATATAACAAAAAGTGGAACCAGTACATTTTTGTATTTGCTTCTCATTCGAGGGGAGCTGTGAATGAAATTCTTCTGGGTTAATGGGAGTGATTTCAAATTTCGTAAACAATGATTCAAATTTGGCTTGGTTCAGTCGTCTGTTATTTATCTAATAATTTCATTGTGAGCATAAAAACGTGTGCACAGACAAATACTACACTGATACACTTCTGATTACTGTCTTTTTTTAAACATACATAGATGCGTGTTTTTTTAAGGAGGTAGATGCGTTTATTTTGCATTTTGAATTTTACTTGTGCAGCACTTTGAGTGAACGCACTGAAAGCACACAGCAGCTTTCTGCCTTAGGAGCTCGTAACCAAACGCGACTGGACACCGTAACGTACTACAGAGGCTGGTGCTGTGTGTTTCAAGTAGGAACTTGGGGGCGAGTTGGGGAGCTTGGCAGGTGAGAAATGAAAGGCTGTTTTAAGTGTAGGAAGAAGCACTAAAGAAGTTGCCATGTCAAGTGCAGGGCAAGGAGATGAAGAAAGTAATTAAAAAAGTGGACCGGAAAAAATGAAAAATTGGAAGAAAGAGCAGAAATGAAGATGGGGGTGAATTTGATCAGGGTTTTGAAGGCAAGCGTACAAAGATGTTTGTCAGGAAAACCCCTGTATGATATCTAGTGCTGAACTTCCTGCTTGTTCACAGAAATGGGTTGCTTGCTTTTCTGCTCAGATAAAAGGGAGATTGATGCACCTTGATAGATATAGAAGATTTACGTTTCATCTGAGAGGTCCCAAATTAGAAAGCAGAGGAGCAACCAAGCCAGGGGAGATAGCTGCAGATGAACATTATATTCAGTCTCTGCTAACAAAATCACATCTCTGAAATACGGTTTATTCTTTTCTTGTTGTTACTTTTAACTAGGATTTGGTTTAACATTGGATCAAGAGTAGTCACCTATTTGCAGGGATGTTAAGGGATGGAAACAGAAAGAATAAAGAGTTGAAGAAATTATGCCTTTACTGATGTCTTTCATTTGCCATCATTGTTTCTACTCCTTCCTATTTTAATTTCCTGTTACACCTGTTTAACTCACTATGCTATCTACAAAAAGAGACATTAATTTTATGAGCCTACCAAAACAAAAACCGTGAGGTGTCTGCATAATGCTGTATGAAACTCTTGTGGCAGATGCAAGAATACAGACGCAGTACACAGCATACAACCCAACTTTGTTACCCGGTTGTTATTTCCCAATTTGTGTGTACATAAAGCAGAGTCTTTAAGTATATCTGAACTGAAAAACTTGAAAGTCAGTAAAAGTCATAAAAAATGTTTGTGGTGTAGAACATTGCCTAGACACAACTTTTTAAGCAGATGTACTGAACATCATTAGGACTGGGTTATGATGAGCTGCAAACATTTCAACTTTTCAAAATAAAAACATCATGGCTAATGTTATGCAAATTACAACAATGCTGAGTAACTTTCAGCACCATCAAGGGCTTCTGCTTGTAAATGGAAACATCTGTGAAACTAAATTGACAGAATTGGGTTGGTTTTTTTTAGAAAGCAAACTCGTTCCACTTGCATTAGAAGGTAGCAAAAAAACCCCACCAGGGTAAAACAGAACACCAAAAAGCTAAGGAAGCAGCTAAACTATGAATACCTGCAGCACTCCCCCATGCAGAGTTCAGCTAGCCCCAGACTCCAATTTTTTGAGTAAGACATCCTGAAAGAAGTTTAAAAAGGTTAAGTGGATTGGATGTTTTTCTATTCAGTTACAGTCCATGACTTGCAAAGACATCAGCTCATGTAACTGTCTTTCCTGAACTCGGCTCATTCAGAGTAATGTTTTTCTTAAGAGGGTTTCCTCTCTTTTGTCCACCTGCGTCATTCAGATGGACTTCAGCCATTGACTGAAACAGTGTCAAACAGTATAAGGTCAAGCATTTTTAAGAATTTTTAATGGGAGTTTGGAAATATATCAAGAAGAGATTTTTTTGCCATACAAGTATCTTTTATTTTCACTTCTAGTCTCTGATGATGTGAAAAAGCGAAGAGACAGACATTGAAGACAGATGTATTTTTAAACTCAGAATGATTCACACTGTCCTCTGTATTTTGTGTCTCAGATCAATTCTTGTTTTATCTTGCTGTATATTTTAATCTCGAACTGACTCCCATCTACATTTTGTTGCGCTGAACTTTTTTTTATTGGCATATTGTTAGAAAATGGAAAAAGGATGAAAAATCTTCAGCAAAGACTTTAACATATTTTGGATTGTAGTATCTATTCCTCAAAATAATTCCCCCTGATGCAGAGGCCATGATAAAAAAGGCACCTTTACAATATTTTAGGCTTGGAGCTGGTTTTGATGTTGAGAAATTCAGCTCATATGTTTTACTTTCTCTATTGGTCGAAGATGTGCTTTGTGTTGATGAGGTTTGGGAATCATAATTTCACTCTGTGTCTCAAAGCAAGAGGCTGAATTCAGTCCATTTTGTGCCTGTTTGCCTGTCAGCACCATTAGAAACTTAAACCCGACACAACACTTGGTTTTGTGAGCCGAGGAGATGCTCAGGAATGAGGTTCCTTCAGGGCACTGCTCCTCCTGGGAATACTGGTCCATCCCCACCGGAACAATACACACCTTGTTGAAATCTTTCTTTGTTCTTCTGTCGTAATAGTGATGTGGAAACATAATGCAATGGAGGCAACACGTAATGTTTCCATAGCATTTTTTTACTGATGCTTGACTGCTTGACAGAGTACTGGTACACCTGCCTGCCTGCACAGAAGTCCTCAGTGGGGATTTTGCTTCCTAACACCAAACTCATAGAGCTGGACATGCAGAAACTTGGGCTGAGCGCTGAGAGTGTGTGGGAAACAGTTATGAGGCCCCTTAAAAGGTAATGACCTATTTTTTTTCTGGTTTCCACCATATTATCATGATAATGAGTAACCTACACTTGTCTTGCTTTGTACAATATCGTCCTCTTAAACACATAAACACACACACACGTCTACTGCCAAATTTACTGTTGAAATCTCCATGAGCTAAAAGACACTAGAGCTGACAAAGGTTCTTTCTTTCTTCTTAGATATTTAACAGAACACTTTGATGATCTTTTAATTATACAAGTTATCAAGAACTTGTTATTTTTCAGAGCTTTCTCATTGCTGTACATCCCTCTGCCATTGTACATCTGAACACGTCACTGCAGCTTTTTCTCCCTTCAAGTCAAAAACACCGTATGTGTATTACAGGAAGACGCTTATGCCTGAATTATAAAATCATGAATTATGCTACTTAGCACTGCTTTGGAAGCACCCAAAGAGCTCAAGTTTTGCTCCTTCTGCATTTCCAGAAATTGGCTTATTTTCCTTAAATAAATTGTCTCAATTATAAAGTATGGAAAATGATTGTTTAATGTTAGCTTTGTCCTAAGAACATAAAGCAGATTCGGTCAGACTGATGGAGCCCACGGCATTTATTAATTTTTTTTTTCTCTTATACATCCTCTCAACAGTCCAGAAATCAGCAGTTGAAACAACTTCCGTCTGGATCATGAGCTGATATCAATGGAGCTGTTCTCCATGAATTTGTCTAATTTGCCTTTTTGGAGACATTTTTAGCTTCTGTCATTTATGATCACAAGCTCCAGAGTTTATCTGCATGTTGTATGAAAGGATTTGTTTTTTCATTTGTTCCAAACCTATTTCCTTATATTGCCTTTACTTTGATACCAGGAAAATTAGTGGATGTCTTCTTTATTCACTGTGCATCATTTATTTTGTTTTCAATATTAAGAATTCTCAGAACATCTGAAGAGCAGCAGAATATCTAACCCCTTTTTTTTCTTTTACTTCTGAACAGTGAATAAATAAATATATATTACTTTTAAATTTATCTTCTCCATTCTGAATATTAGATATGGTAATTTTAATCCAAGTCATATATATTTAATAATCTGAGCTGTACAGTTTAGGAAGAAGTACAGATATTAACTAGTGTTTATTGGCTGTTCTGGAAATTGAATAATAATAATTCTGGAAGCCAAAGAATAAATTATATATTTAGAATAATGTTTTACACAGAAAGTGTGAAACATATAGTTGCATAAAAAAGGTGAACCTATAAAATCCTCTTTCTAAAACCATGACACTTTATACACCACTTAACGCTTTTCAAAGTGGTGTGTGAGAACCTGACTTGCTGACACCAATGGCATTTCTCCTACTATCTCTGGCAGCGTCAACATTTTTGCCAACTGTTCATTTAAGATCAAGATTATTTGCACCATTAAGTGAAAACTGGAATTGGCTATCAGGATTCCATTTTTATTATTAGGAAAAAAAAAAAAGAAAAAAGAAAATCAATGACTCTTTACTAAAAATGAAAAATAATATATCCTAATTCTGGAAAGAGTTGACGTATATTGCACAAAAGCAAATAATTTTTTAGCTGCTGGCTATTTGATTGGAAGATAATAATTCGGCACTTGTTAATCACGTACTTTGTTATTGTTAATGCCTGATTTACATTGGTCTTGCATTGAGGAGTGCTGACAGATTGATAATTTTTGTCATTTACTTGATTGGAATCATCAGTGTAGATTGTTACCATATCAAACTGTTATCACTTTTTTGTTTTTAATGCATTTTTGGTTTATATTTGAAATGGTACAAGAGTTTCATGGTAGTTTCACTATTTCCCATTTTATAGGAAACTGTGAGGAACTGTAACAAAACTTAAGTCAGACAGATCTCGTTTTATATCTGGTTATGAAATAGATGAGTAACAATCACTTGATATACTAGTCCAAAGCTTTAGCTAGGTATTAATTATTATACTGATCTATATTAAATTATTTTTCTTTTGTTGTAAGACGTGGATCCTAAATAAGAAACCACAACGTGTACTTTTAAATGTGAATAATGTCTTGGCTCTGCAAATCCCATTAAACCACTAGGACATCCATTAATGTCTGCAAGTGAAAGCAGAAATGGGTAGTGAATGGCCCTACAAGAGGTGACTACAGCAAAGGGCTCTGGATTATGCCGCCAAATACCAGCAACGTGAGGTTGCCATTGGAGGTTCAATATTAACCTCACACTAACCCTTAAAGGTCTCTTCTGGTCTGCACTGGGGCACATTCTCGGCTTGCTGAATATATGGTAAACACCTCTGAAAGTTACAAACATTCAGGTCACTGGGTAAAATTATTAGGTAATGGATACTAGCTATCAGATCCTTCACAGAAAATAAATTCAAATGGAATTAATAGAGCAAACAATAACCAAAGATCTGACATTTAAGGTATTGTTGGCATTTCTAGTTTCTTTTCATTCCAAATTCATCTTGATTTTGAGTGTAATGTTGGCTTATTTTCCCTAAGAAACAGGTAAACATAGTAGATAAAAATGTCCTGATACGAATGTCATGTTTCTGTCTTCCTTGAACTACCAGTTCCATAGCAAACAGTAAAATAACCCTTATAAGCTTGTTCAATTGTTTTGCAAGCAAATTAAAATATTGTACTAAATAATCCAAACCCAAAGTAGAAGGAAGCAGTACATGCAGTCACAAAACAGTGGCACACACACGCGCACACATACATGAACACACAAAGACACTGTTTTCATATAAACCGGTGTTACTTAGCGGCAGATTATTGTAGCTAATCTCTTCAAAGCGAATTAACATTAAAAATGCATCCAGTACTATATAAAACAGCAATAAAATGAGGACTTCATAAAGAACAATAACAAACCTTCATAAATAAAAGTGCTTCTTTGAATAAACTATAACTAAACATCAATTCTCTTGTATTTACTCATACATATGTGCGTATATCCATGTACGTATGTGTATACATATATACACACACAATCATATATTTGCCCTGATTACACTAATCTTGGTGCACAGTTTTCTGTGCACACAGAATTATCTTTTGTACATTTTTGGTATCTTTCTGTGTATTTTACTAAGCACTGGGATAAGAAGGAATTCAGTTAGCAATGAAAGAGTTACTGTGAGGAACAAACTGAATGCTGCAATGTGATGATTTTGGTGTTATGCTTATCATACTCCTAGGGAGACACGCGATTACTGAATTTCCAGAACATCCAGCAAATACCATGTAGTGAATAAACATTAGCTTTTTTTTCAATTCACAAATGTTATGTTGTGCTTTGTTGAAAAAGCTTATAATAGAAACATGTTCTACTGATGTTGAAATTACATTTCTCAAACTGACTATACTAAGCCTTTTGCTGGAGAAGAGTTGTACAAATGCAACATGATTAAAGTAATGATAAACGAAAAAGAGAACTTGAGGGGACGTATGCAGTATTTATGTACAAGCATTAAACAAGATGCACACAACAGAAATAAGAATTTTTTTTTTACAGCACCATTTCTTGTTTTTTTAAATGTATGAAACCATATACTTGTTTCACACGCGGTACTTGAGGTACTTGCTTGGCTCCTTGGCTCTGGGAATATAGCTTTTTACATTTTTTTTCTCAAACACTCCGTGAAGAAGGTAAATATTGCTGTTCCCACTTATAACAGGAATATATTATATAATATTCAAGATCATCTTGAAGTCTAGAGCAGACAAAGACGTGAAACTGATTATCAATAATAATCTTAAGACCTCTGTGGAAATGAACTTTTCTTCCGTCCTCCCACTCTGGAGCTGTTGGGTGAAAAGTGTCCACATTGTCCTGTGGAAAATCTTCAGAAGGACAAATGGATGGAAACTGTGACAAAAGACCTTTTAGAAAGTGCAAATGACTAAAATAAGTTTGGTCATTGACTTCATTACTCCCTAGTGTAGGATCTGAACATAGGAGGAAGTGGTGTGGTTTAACCCAGCAGGCAGCCAAACACCACACAGCCGCTCGCTCACTCCCCCCCTCCCCTCGCCCCCCTTTCAGTGGGATAGGGAAGAGAATCGGAGGGGAAAAAAGTAAAATTCGTGGACTGAGATAAAGAGAGTTTAATAGAACAGAAAAGGAAGGGGAAAATGATAATAATACTAATGATAGAATATACAAAATGAGTGATGCACAATGCAATTGCTCACCACCCGCAGAGCAATGCCCAAAACAGCGATCGCTACTTCCTGGACCATGCCTACCCTTCATATACTGAGCATGACATCACATGGTATGGAATACCCCATTGGCCAGCTGGGCCAGCTGTCCCGGCTGTGCTCCCTCCCAGCCTCTTGTGTACCTGGCAGAGCACGGGAAGCTGAAAAGTCCTTGACTAGCAGGGCACTTAGCAACAACTAAACCATCAGTGTGTTATCAACATTCTTCCTATACTAAATCCAAAACACAGCACTAGGAAGAAATTTAACTCTATTCTAGCCAAAACCAGGACAGGAGATTTTTTAAAAACTCTTAGGATTGTTTCAGAAAGGAAGGAGAGAAAACAGCTTGTTTAGCTGCATAGGGGTGGACTGGCCCCAGCCGCTGCTTTGGGGCGGTTTATCTGCCCTTTTCTAGTTCCTTTGCACCATACAGAATCGTGCTAGATGGAGGGTTACAGAGCCCGCTGCTGGGCTAGCTCCCCTGCATCTTGGGGAAGATGACTTCTCGCCTCTCTCCTGTTAGCTGCGGTTTCTATCCTCAGCACCTGCCCTCAGTGAGACCTTTTGTCGTTAATGAGACTGCTAGTAACAACACATGCACTGGACTCCTTGTGTTTCAGCCATATGGTACGTACACATACATATGTATACACAGACTCCATTCTACCAACTAATCCCCCATCTCTCCTTTTCACTGCTCCTTGTACAGTCACACTTCCATGAAGTGAGTCATGCAAATCAAAAACATACTGTGCTACTTTACACCATGGGGACAATAATGAGCAAGGGCATATCAGACATGACCCGAACCTTTGGGCCCAGCCAACACATCCTCCAGGCCATGGGTATTTAGGATGGGCACCCTCCAAGATTTCCTTAGGGAAAGAACTTGACGGTGTCACTGTTTGTGCTCTCCTGACAATTGCTCTTGCTCTGCTCCTTCCTGAGCATCTCCTCCAGGTGGGTAATTACCTCCTGCATTCCTGCTATGCCCATTTAGACATCCATGGTCAGAGCTGAGCAAGGAGCTGCAGCAAAACAGCTGGTTTGCTTTTCCAAAGATGTTTTACATATTGATTAGTTCAGACACCCCATTGCCCCAAGGACTGTTGGCCCCAGAGAGACTTTGGAATAGATTTCTGGTTAGAATAGGTAGATGAGCTCACTTTTAGTTTTTTTTCAGCTTCAGACTGAATGACCGTGAGGAGCTAGGGGGGGAAGAGATAATTTTAGAGGAGAAGTGGAGGTTGTTACCTTGATTGATTGCTAACATGCCTTTGGCTCCCAGAGATAGGGAAAAACTTGTGGTCTGTGCAGATGGTTCAATTCACAGAATATATTAACAGGTGAGGAAAATATCATGTGTTTGTGTTGTATATTATACTTTAAAATGTAGGGCACTCTCATTCACTTTCAAATGTATGTAGAATCTGCAACTTGATCTACAATGTATTGCTTTTTGCAGGATGAGAAATGTACTAAGCAGACGTAGAATAGTAGCATCAGAACTGCCTAGAACCATATTTCTGCGACACTTTTATCTTATAGCACTTTGGCTCAAGTAGAGTATAGGCATTAAAAGACATGCAAGAATATAAACTGAAAGTTAATTCCTTAACAAGCTTTGATATTTTTCTAGTGTATTGTAGGTTGACCTTTTTCCTCACGGAATTTGTTACTAATGATCATATTGTGTAAAACCCTGTCTTAGGGCATTGCCTGGATACCAATGACCATATGATCTTCACTTGTTTTGACACTCCTTAGTTTAGCTGTCTAGTTCCTGAGTGACAGTGACCACTTAGAAATCGGTGCAAATGAGGTGAGAAATAAACCATTTACACTCTGAGAATGTTCTGTCCTTCAGACCAACTATGTCCATTACAAGGGAACATTTGACTTGTACAGTGAAAGCCAGTGAAGTGTAGCTCGTTGATGTGGTAGATATTTTTGACTAGGCTATGAACAGGCAATAACCACAGCCCTTTTTGTCCTTTGATGTTATAAAATAGATTAATTGGAAGGCAGAAGATGATAGAAAACTGAATTAGATCAAATATATGCACACATTATAAGAATCCTGAACTTAAGGATTCTCCTTAGTACACATTGCATATGAATGAAGCACTCTTTTCCACTGTAAATCAGTCTGTTTTGAGTTTGATGCAAGTGTAAGAAAAAGAACCACAAGAAGCCTAGAAGTATATTGTCTTCCTAGTCAAAATCCAAGCTCATAACCTTGGGTCAAAATTAAAATATGCAAATATTTTCTACGGAAAATTTGCAAGGATTTTGTTTAGAATTTTTTTTGTTTGTTTGTTAAACAAGATGGAAAGAAGCTTCAGGATTTCTTCAGTATTTCTAGAATAATGTGTAGGATCTACAGGGTTGCTTCAGGGTTTGATAATGGCTTTCGGCGTTTTGACTCCCCAGACCTTACTGTGTGAACATACTGCCAATTTGCTATTGCTATTTATTGTTAGTAGGTAACAGACAACCCGGAACAAGTGTAATTAAGGTGTGCTGCAGTGCAGCTGAGGGAATGCTCCCTGCGCTCTGAAGAAATTCATTCACCCTCACGTAAGAGAGATCAGTTTTTACAGCTTACTGTGGGTATAATAATAATAGTAATTACCTGCTGACTTCAGCCTTGGTAAACTCCTGGATCCTGCCCATTAACACTAGTAGCCTTTCACAGATCTGGCATTACACTTCACTTGCCCACTGAATGCCAAACAGCAGTGTGACTGGAAACATCCTTTGGGATGGATCCATGGATCGCGTCCTCTACCGTTGCCATTTTACAACTCTGACAGGTAGCTATAAATAAATACTTACAACAGAGGTACATCTGAAGGATACTGATGGATATGTAGGCTACAGAATGATGACAACCAATGAATTAATGCACTGACAATTTCAGTATATGTCTGTAGGTGCACTAAACCAGAAAACTCTGTGAAAAAAATTTTGCAGTAAATATGACCTAGGCATGAATTAAGAAAGCACTGTAATGATTTCTGGTTCTCTTTTCTGAAGAATTTATAGATCCTTACCATGCTAGGTTGTAGGACATACTACATCAGAACTGCCTAAATTGGTTTAAGGAGCTGATACCTGCCTCACTCCCTCTCATACTCATTTAGGCTTTCCGGGACCATGCTAGCAACAGCATTTGTATAGCCATGGGAACTGATCATGACTACAAAGAAATCTTTCTTTTTCAAAATCATTTTTCGACCACAAGTATCCCTTGATCTGCTTCACTACACCACTCTTAAAGGCACAATGTGTGGGTGGAAATAAGTGACCAAAGGCTTTTGCCACCAAAGTGAGATATAAGTCAAACATCTGCCACGGCCACATACCCTTATGCAGTCTTCCGAGATCATGCTATGGCTCAGGATACATGAAAAGAGTAAAATGTGATGGAGGTTACTCATTTTGGTGAGGAAACCAGGCCTGGCACAGATGCAAGGTGAGTTCCAAAGTCCCCTGACGCCAACGAGAATGTCGTAGCAGATTTCACAGGCTTTGGTCCCAGCACAGCAGCTGCATGGCCCTGTTTCCTAGCAAAAGGCTGCTGGGGATGATAGAGGAGGCCTGCCCAGAGGAAGGTAGCCATACCTGAAACACTACAAATAGCACTCCAAGGTGTCCAAGGAAGAGGTGACGTAGCTCTTAGGAAAGAACATCTCTGCAGCAAATGGGACTGGCTGTGCTCGCTTGCTTCCTGTGGGCACTGCTGCCAGAACAGTGATTTATTGTTTTGTTGTGTGAAACTCAAACAATGAGCGCAAGAGATTCGGTCTTTTTCCATAGGAATTGTTCTAATGACAATCCTTCATGACATGGGTGGATAGTATAGGAGTTGGGAACACAGCATCCTTTTTAAACAATTCAGACATGAGATGACTAATTTTTTTCCTGACACTGTTTTGGAAACATAAACACAAGAGTCATTTTTCTGACATACTGCCAAGCCAACTGCAGGCTTAGAAAAGTTTTTAAGAAGTAAGGATGTCTTTTCCATGCTCTTCATTATATAACTTGCTTTTAGATAAGTATCACAGTACACCATACAGCAAGAGAGCCAATTATAAGTTAAGGAGAAAAGCAAGATTTTTATGGAGAGAGTTTAAGAGAAAAGGTGATTTATTGTCTTGGAGTGAATAAAGAAAAAGGGACTTCCAGATAAATAGAGAGAAAAAAATCCAACCACAAATTAAAAAGTGACTTCTGACCTCAGACTCAGGGAAAGGGACAGAAAGAGACTGGAGGAAAGATCTGGATTGGATAGGCTATGCTGACTGGTGCCTTTTATTTTAACTATGACAAAAAAATCTTACTCCTCATTAGAGATAAGAAAACATCTATTATTCTATACATGCTATGTTTCCTAAAGGTAGTAAGTTGCAGAGGGTAAGCTAAATCAACAGTTTCTTTATTTCACATGTACTACAATGGGTGAGCTACCGTATATTTTCATCTCTTTGATTGCAAGACTGTATCTGAATGGCAATGCCCTTTCTTCTAACGCTAACACTTTTTAAGAGACTATCCTGAGCTTTGATCGAATGTTGGAAAGTGTTTGCACTGAGAACTCTTTAAGCGAATGAAAAAAGAAGTTGTAAAGCACTGAATATCAAGTTCTCCTTGGAGCTTTTTTATCTGAATTGTCATGAACATCAAAGATGTTGATGAATCAGTTCTTCAAACACGTTTTCCTTCCACAGGATGTCATTTATGTAGAAAGTAGGAACATGTACAAGAGGTATTTTTTTTTTTCAGAAGGCTCATTTATTTAGCACGGTCACTGAGACGTGATGTCTTCAGGGTGTTGTTCAGAAAGATAAGTTAGTCTTCCTCAGGACTTAAAATGAATAAGGTTTCTCAGGGTTACAGAATCAGTCAAAAGTACAGACCTCCAATAGGGTTTATGTTGGGTCAGTTGTTCGGAAATGTATTCCCAAGAATCCTGAAATCTTATCATGGTCAGGGAATATCAGTACTGAGCACTGACTCGCATTTCTGAGGTGCAGCTTTACCCTGGTAACTCTTTTAGGGACAAAATCTGGAGAACCTGTGAAAATTCTCACTACACATCCTCTCTTTTTAAGACAGACATAAGTCGTATTTGACAATTTCTGTGACCTCTACCTCAGAGTAGTGACCCTTCAGTACTGGGGAGCTCCTACTATGTTATTCCTTCATGTTAACATTCAGAGTGAGCTAAATTTTGACTTCTGGACTACAGTCTTTTAGATGATGCCGGGAGAGGGACTGATGTTATGATAATTGCCCACATTTCTGAAAGATGTATTTTTTCCTTGCTATTGCTATCTGAATGCTATCAGTGCTTCTCTCCATAAGTCCTACCTTTGTCAAAAGTGGATAAAAAGCAGGAAAAAATAAGAATTTTTTTTTTTTTTTAAAAGGGAAAGAAGGAAGGGAGGCCTGTTGTTCCAAGAAGCTCTATAACTTACTTATGTTTACTTATCAGCTTCTTTATTCAGTTAAGCACTGGGCACCTGGGACCATAGAAAAGAAGAGAAAAATTAATTATGGAACAAGAACTGCAAGAAGGGGCAACACAACATGATGAGAAGTACTCTTAGATAGTGAAACATTACGGTTTGAAAGAGGTGCTGCTGCAAGAAACTATTTACAGACAGATATCTCTCTTTCCTATAAGTTTTCACGTGCTACCTCACCCAGCATTTTTTAAAATACTCTTTTAAAGGCTCTGACTCAGAGCAGCTTTAATAGTCGGAACAGGGAAGGACAAGCAAGGAAAAAAAACATGTATTTGATCCCTTCACATTTAGCTGCACTGAATGTTTTGTTTGCGGTGTGAATTTGCACGCTATAAAAAGGAAAAAGACTAGGAATATAGAAAGGGGAAAGTATGAAAATGGCTCTTAGAGGCCTCTAAGAGGTTTTACTTTAGTAAAACTCTGAGGGGCCACCAGTGGTGAAACTTGAAAAAACAGAGCTGAGCATGGCCAGAGTCCAGCAAAGCAAATTAGTTTATGCGTAGCATTTCAAAAAGATTGAAGACTGCAAATCCTACATAGCCAGAATGACAATCCCATCCTGAAATCACCATACATTTCATATATTGTAACAGGTAACTAACTGTAATCAGTCACAAACAGTTAGGGCATTCGGCGTGGTCTTGCTGTGAGGTGAGATTCCTTCTTCTGTTGCCAAGACAACTCAATAGATGCTAATGGTGTACGTTTATTTGGCAGCCCTGCTCTATACCACACTGTGGATATTAATAGGGGGCCTTCAGGCATTCATAAAACATTTAAAATTTTTATTTTTGCCATTTTTTAAAGCAGGCATAATATACACATAGGTATAAAATGAACACTGCTGTCCGTGGAAAATTAATAGTACTGTAAAAGAAAGAAAATGATGGTAATAAAAATAAGCGTATAGATCAAGTGAAGGATGGAGTCCGGACCAGAGTCTCCCAGAAAGGCAAGAAAGTACTTTGTCTTCACACTTTTTCTTTGCGTGGGCTCTCAGTTGCTGGGACACTGACTTTGCTATGCAACCTGAGGATTGTCCTAACACCGTTGTTTCCTCACCAAGCAATATCCTGGAATTACTATTGAATAGAGGATAGAAATTCAATGCTGATAGTGATTATAGACACTTGCAAAAAATCAAGTCAGCAGCTTGTATGTGTCCACCACAGTAAGCAGCCCAGTGTCACAAATGCTTTTAAGATTTCAAGTGCCGAAGTGTACTTTTCATGTTTACCAAGCTCAAAATAAGCCAGCAAAACCACAACAACATCACGTCTTCAGTAATGCATTAAAGAAACACATTCTGGCAAAGAAGATGTAAGTCATGCTGTGGAGGGAAACAATACAGCCTACACAGACTAATAATACCAGTGCACTATAGCACTTTCTTACACTAAAGAGAGTGAAAGCTGAAACACATTGTAGGGTCTTAACATAAAATCAAATGTAACACATCTTTTTTTTGAAAGTTGTGAAAACACAACTTAAATGAAAGCAAGGTCTACAAATCCATTAGAGAATACATGTTTTAACTATACTACTTTTAAAACAAGCTTTCAGCTGCCGACAGATGCTAAAGTTGGAAACATCTGAAGGAGAATAGCTCTGTCCGTATGTATTTCTTATTGTTACAGATGAGTATATGTTTCCAGTAGCTAAGTAACCAGAAACTCTTCCCTTTAGCAAGTTAGCCTTTGAACACTTCCTTCCTTTTAAGTAGAGAAAAGGTAAGAAAGAAGAAATTGGGTTAATAGATGGCTGTGCCAAAGAGATTTTTTCCTATCACTGGTGAATGTGGCCCTGCAATAAAGACACACCGTTTGATGGCTCCTGAAGCCGCTGAAACTTGCTTTGTTCTATTGTTGGACCGCTTTGGAAATCTGCTTGGGAAAATCCTTCACTGAGATTTTCAAAGGCAACAAGTGGGTTGAGCTGCTTGTTTAGTCATTGAAGTGTACAGGAAAATGCAACTAGACCCTCAACTTGACCTTGAAAAATGAAATACTTTGAAGTATAGGATTTGTTTCACATCAGCAAAGTAAAAACTGTGAATGCTGGGCTTTAATTTGGTATTGTCTGGAGCTCTTTTATCTTCCCAGATTTCCAGAGGACATTTATTTTCCAATCTCTGGGGAAAAGTAACTCATTTACTATTCCAAACACCTTGAAAGGCAACAGAATATAATATTGTGTGTCTGCCACTGACATTGGCAGATGAAATAATAATGATTATCTTTAATAAGGACAGAGAAGGGTTTTTTCAGCTGTCAATGAGGGCCAGAATAACTCCATCATATTTGTCCTTGGATTTCTAAATGGTTTTCAGAGATCAAGATCCAAGTGATTCCAGAGAGCTCTAAATTTTGTGCTAGGAAGGGAAGATCATGGAATCGTTCCGGTTGGAAAAGACCTCTAAGGTCATCGAGTCCAACTGTAAACCTAACACTGCCAAGTCTACCACTAAACCATGTCCCTAAGCACCACATCTAGATGTCTTTTAAATACCTTCAGGGATGGTACCACCACTTCCCTGGGCAGCCTGTTCCAATTCTTGATAACGCTTTCGGTGAAGAAATTTTTCCTAATATCCAATCTAAACCTCCCCTGGCGCAACTTGAGGCCATTTCCTCTCGTCCTATCGCTTGTTACTTGGCAGAAGAGACCAACACCCACCTCGCTACAACCTCCCTTCAGGTAGTTGTAGAGCGCGATGAGGTCTCCCCTCAGCCTCCTCTTCTCCAGACTGAACAACTCCAGTTCCCTCAGCCGCTCCCCATCAGACTTGTGCTCCAGGCCCTTCACCAGCTTCGTTGCCCTTCTCTGGACACGCTCCAGCACCTCCATGTCCTTCTTGTAGTGAGGGGCCCAAAACTGAACACAGGATTCGTGGTGCGGCCTCACCAGTGCCGAGTACAGGGGCACGATCACCTTCCTGCTCCTGCTGGCCACACTATTTCTGATACAGGCCAGGATGCCATTGGCCTTCTTGGCCACCTGGGCACACTGCCGGCTCATGTTCAGCCGGCTGTCGACCAACACTCCCAGTTGGGGGGCAGCTTTCCAGATGTTCATAGCAGGAGTGTAAATAGTTATGGTGAGATTTTAATGGGGTATATTTAAATTTGTGGCTATTGTTTTATGCAATACCTTTTAGGTTTTTTTTAATAAAGGCATCAAAATGTGTTTGAAGGACATCTCTGCATATCAGTATTTTTATATTTCACCTTTATAAGCTGCGAAGATAATGAGTGTTCTCTTATTAGTTCTGAGTACTAATTTACCACCTTTAAAAGACACCAATAAATATCTACATTATGAATAACATTAGACACCAACAGAAACATTGCTTTGGAAATAAATCACTGGAAATAAATTACTTCAAATATACAACCACCTTAACAGAAAAAGTTCACATGTAAATCAGTCCATCCTGAAAAAGAAAAAAAGGAATCAATTCCCATAGAAACTGGATATCAAATTCACAGGCTACTTTTAATGGTGCGTATTGCTTTTCCTTTCCCCTCTGACATTTTTAGGCTGGTCCTGTAGGTTCTGTAAGAGGTACTGAAGTGTTTTCTGCCCAGAGGCTTGGCAGACATTCTTAGGAGAGCTTTTATCACAGAGATACCAACCTTTTCTCCCCAGAAAAGGTTTCCAGATCAATGTTGCCAAGTGATCTGTTCAGAGCCCACAAGTGCCAGAATATTGATTTCCTGCTCAGGACTGGAGAAGAGGCAAAGCAGGATAAGGTAGGAGAAGAGAGTTGATGAGATGTAGAGAAGCTGGTGAAGCAGGGAGTGCAGCTGGGCACACACAGGCGAGCAACGAGGTCTGTATTCAGCGAGGATTTTTGGAGGTGTGTGCCTGAGAAGGGTAAGGATGACAGTTATCGAAGTAGGAGAGGAATGGTCACTGCTTCCACATATGCACATGGCCTGGCACGAATCAATATGCAGAGACACCACTGCTGGTGGCAACCAAACTGCTGCCGCACCACCTGCAATACGACTATTGCTGATTGTAAGAGTTGGGACGAGGCATCTTGTGAAGCAATGGGAGTGATAGCCTATGTAAATCACACCCCACATGGATTATTTGGACTGTTGTACATAATAAGGCTTTGGAGTCTATCTACATTACACCTGATAACAGCTACCATCATTCTTGCCACAGTAACTTTAGACACATGGCTCTGCTCTGTTTCTCCTGTCATCCTGCTTCCACCCTGTCCCCTGCCTCAGAGACTCACTACATACCCAAATGTGTGATGACCTGGTATTTGAGTTTATCAATAATAGGAGACACTGAAAACCTGTTGTGCTCTTCCAGCCTGAACTTCTGAAGCCTCACAGCCTTTATTTAAAGGATCTCCATTGTTTTAAAACAATTTCAGTTCATAAATCTTTTGTTGCCAGAAGAGTTAAGAGGAGTTCCTCTTATAGAGTATTTAAGGAGTTTGCACATTTTCATGTCATTTAGCATATATGTGTTTGGTTATAAAGCAGAGCTATTGAACATGGGAATCTATGCCCTCCTTCCTTATCTTATAATGTGCCCTACAAAACACATTCTAAGTTTTGCTGACTATTTTTGCTGGCCTGTGGAGCAAGCCACATGATAAAATTTTGTGCATTCTGCCTTGGACCAAGAAATTTGCAGTAGACATACGATCTGAAAGAAACACTGGCTGAATGTGAAACTAAAATTTTATCTTGGTCCTTTGGGGTGTGGGTGAAACCGGTGGTATCCGTGTGCATGCGTGGAACAATATAGCCACCCAAATGATGCTTTTGCAATTCATTTTCTAAGCAGCACTTGATTCATGAACAAGTAACAAACAGCGGCAGATAAAACAAACATAAAATCCAATGAAATTGCATAAAAGACAGCTCAACTGCTTGAGAAAAGATGGGTCAAATTGGAATGAGGTCTAAAAAGGAAGCTTTCGTAACAACTATGCATGGCATCTCTCACAACTGCTGTAAAATACAGTGTGTGGCAGTAAACTGCTTAACCTCGGCTTCATCTTGTATTCCATAGCTACTGCTCTAATGTTTGGACAAATGAACATGTTGTAATCTGAATTATTATCTTTAATTTAAAAAACAGTAACTAAACAAAGGATTCACACTTACTGATTTATCACTTGAAGCAGCTAAGGAAAAATATACAGGAATTATTTGTAATTATAAAGCAATGGATAACATATCCTCATTTTAGGAAATAGATATTTTTTATTGCCTTTCCCTCGAACTAAAGTGAAGTGCTGAAGAAGGCTGGAATGGTCAATAAAAATGCTCCATTTTTAATAGTCCCTTCTTTCTGTTCAGTACTATTCTTTATAATTCATTTTTCCTTATACCCCAGTGGTTCTCTAGCAGAACTTTCTCAGGATAGAAGATTAATGTATTACTAGATTAATATATCATTTTAATGTAATTTCTTGTACATACATGCTCACAAGCACTAGCAAGCAGCAAAACCAAACTAGTAATAAGTTCTTTAGAATCTCTTCAGAGAACAGAGGTCAGGCTGTAAACTGAATTTCTAACGGGCTTATTGCTACAACATGCAGAAGTTCCAGTTTCATATTCATCAGCGCTCACAGCATAAGGGTGGGGGAAGGAAGCCAAGAAGTCAGCCTTTAAGAGCCTGGCACTAGCAGCAGAAAGTTGTCATCCATGTAGTGGATGGCAAGAAGAAATTTAAATGGCAATTAGTACAACACAGCCAACCATCTCAGCATTTACAAGTCAAGCTTATGGGCCATCAGAACATGGATTTCCCCTTTGCTGAAATCAAGGTCAGGATGCTGCTGTCCTTCCATAATAACCCCATCCCCATCGCATCCCTGCCCCAGCAGCATTTCCAGGTAGGCACTCCTTTCCCTTCCCTTTATGAGAAATGCAGAGGGAGGGGAAGGAGGTAGGGAGTAGTCCAAAGCTGGACTGCTTGGCTCCCTCATACCTGTCACATTACATTAACAGGGCTTTTGACATTAAGTCTGGCTAGCTAGCAAAGCTTTGCTGGGGATGGGAATGCTGCCTTATTGATTGGTATTAGCCTCATTGTCTTGCAGCTTCTCCTGCTTTTCTAGCTACTTAAAAAAAAAAAAAGAGAGAGAGACAAAGAAGAAGAAAAAAGAAAAAAAGAGAAAAAGAAAAAGGGAAAATAAAAAGGAAAAAAGAAAGGAAAGAGGAAAAGAAAAAGAAAGGAAAAGTAAAAAAGGAAAAATAAAAAAAGGGAAAGGAAAAGGGAAAGAGAAAGGGAAAAGGAACAGAAAAGAAAAAGGGAAAAGCAAACATGTTTCTCTGAACACTTCCATTTCTCTATACAGCCAGATCTGCTGCAAGTTAGCAGAAGGTGTTGCACAACTCCATAGCTAATCAACCACACACCTATCTTTTTTATTTAATTGCATATAGAATAGAAAATGCAAAATGAAATAGCTTGCCTAGTACTTTGTTCCCAGTCCAGCTGTCTTCAAATAAGCATTTTCTAAACACATCTAACACTCACTGTTACGCTATTAACCACCATCTGTATAATATACAGATTATTCCTATATGTTATATACATTACATATTCTTAACTATTATCAATAATTGGTTTCTAACTGAAAAGTTCCTTTTTCTGACACATTTTTTCCATTGTATCATCACTAATACCTTCTTTTTTGTCTGTTGTTTTGTACCTTATTGGGCAAACTCCTCTGAACCCTAGAAGCACTCAGTGTGCTATCACTTCCACTGGCAGTGATCCTACAGATCCTTGTCCTGGTTTTGGCTGGCATAGACTTAATTTTTTTCTGGTAGCTGGTGTGGTGCTGTGCTTTGGGTTTGGTATGAGAGGAATGTTGATGACACACTGATGCTTTAGTTGTTGCTAAGTAGTGTTTATAGTCAAGGACTTTTTGGCTTCACATGCTCTGCCGGGTGCACGAGAAGCTGGGAGGGAGCATAGCCAGGACAGCTGACCCAACTGGCCAATGGGGTATTCCATACTATATGACGTCATGCTCAGTATATAAACAGGGAGGCGTGGTCCAGGAAGGGGGATTTGCGGCTCAGAGACGGGCTACGCATGGGTCGGCGGGTGGTGAGCAGTTGCATTGTGCATCGCCTGCTTTGTATATTCTATTATTGTTGTTGTTGTTATTATTATTATTACTGTTCTACTTTGTTTTATTTCAATTATTAAACTGTTTTTATCTCAACCCATGAGTTTTCCCACTTTTGCCCTCCTGATTCTCTCCCCCATCCGACTGGAGCGGGGGGGTGAGCGAGTGAATGTGTGGTGCTTAGTTGCTGGTGAGGGTTAAATCACGATAATCCTGTATGGCACCTGAGCCCAAGTGATGAACGTGGAGTGCTCCCTTTAAACCGAGCAGGGCTGTGGGGTGCATCTCACCTGCAGCGTGCTTTTGCCTCCCCAGCACTGCCTGCCCCGGAGGAGGAATACCACAGACGCAGAGAACTTAGCCAATGTCAGTGCACAGAGCACTGTGTAAATGCAAGCATGTCCGGCACTTCTGGCTGAAAATTAATATAATCAACTATAGGGTACATTTCTGTGCATATAATATACACAGCTAATTACATTGAGCTATAGTCACCTAATGTTAATTTCAACATGATATGGTGAATGAAATTACATACCATGTTAGCACTGGCTTAAGGTACTCAGAAGATGTTATTTCCTTGGGAATCAATAAGAAGTGGAAACATTGACTCCAGCAATATATATATAAAAAAAAAATCATTCTTTCATGCTTCAAGTTAGAGATTGGTACAGGTTTGACCAATGTTAGCTACATATTAGTGCCCAAACTGTTGCCGTAGTACCTGTGCCATTTGTGTGTTTTATAGGTCCTATTTATTCATTTGATAACTGGAAAAAAAATGAATCCCTTAGTTACAGTCAGATAATGTTCAAGCACATTATTCCTCTGGACATCTTTTCAAAGTAGCAATATAATAGGATATTGACTGTATATGAATTGATGGGAAGAATAAAGGCCAGTTGTGACCAAATCATTGAACTTTGCTGATTCAAGTTTTGATCAATAATGTATTAATTTAGATCCCTGAGCAGAAACCTTTTGCCTTTTTTTCCCTCCCATACTTTCTGTCTGTCCTTCTCTTTTTTTGGTCTCTTATCTCTCAGCATTTCAAAGGGACCCCATCATGGTCCTATGCAATGAAATGGAGGCAGTGAAATTGTGAAAGGTTACCAAATTATAACTTTTATATAAAATGTGTTATTGTGTTGCTGTGAAAAGACTTTTTAGTTATTGCAAGATACTGGAGAATTGTGAGTGAACTTTGGAGCACTTACCCTCTTATTATCAAACTAACAGCAAACACTATCTTTTAATCTGCTGCTGTCTGCCTTAGCTGACATCTTTCATGTCCCAGTCAAGCTGTAAGATTCTCAGCTCTAGGCCCCCTCTCACAAATGCTCAGCTTTATATTTTTGGATTATTGGATTCTGGAAAATATCATTTCTATCTGATGGTAGCAAATAAAGTGGAAGGGATTGCATTAGATGCCATTTTACACGTAACTATGTACTTAGTTATTACGGAACTTAACATGACTATCTAATATCTAAAAATACAATTTTTCAATTGTTTTCATGGAAGATAGAGGAATCTTAGAGCTGATATGCTTCACTGTGATTTAAGAAATCCTGTATCTTGTATGTTATAAACTCTGTGTGTGACTGTGTACAAGTCAGTTTGGTTGCCAATTAAGAAAGCCCTGGAGAACATGCTTAATCTTAAAAATATGTCCTGGTTTATCCAAAAGGAGTGCTTAATATTAAACTAGAGCCTCTATACTTTCTGACCAGGAAGGAGACTCTTTCTATGCCTACAGCTGGTTATATCGCTTCAGTTCCAGAGTGCGTATTATCAATCAGGTTTTCTGTTTTTCTTTCCACTGGAAATGAGGAGCTCTGAGTAATTCCCTGATCTGTCTTTCCACTTTGGACTGTAATCTACCTAAAGTTTGTAATGTGTTATTATATAATGGAAATGTCATCTAATGTGAGGCAGCCTGGTGCCACTGTAATACAAGCAATAAACAGCAATAACTCATAATATAATCTAATGGCTTTTTTCTTCTACAAATAAAGTCAGTGGCAAGGTCTTATAATAAGGTTCAAAAAGAGAGAAAAAAATACATCATGGTTCATATATTTTCATGATTAGTCTCACAATAAACTGCAAACATGGCCTAATTTATGCGATTACCTGATCAAGTGAAATAGATCTCTTTAAAAACTGTGATCTGCAATTACTGGAGACAAAACTGCAGTGCATTCGCTTTGCATACTTTAGCTCGCCATGAAAGAGATTTCTTTAATGCATTTTATTCCAAACCTCTTAATCATTTTGCACAGAATTAGTAACTGTTAGAACAAAACTGGAGAAGTAGAAAGAATTCTTTTACACAAAATACCCCATAGCATATGTGTATTTTTAATTAATATTATATTCTTGTAAATATAGTTACAGGTGCAGTTCACTTTGAAGCTAATGGATCTGCTCACATCACAGAGTCAGACTAGGAATGTATTTATGTACAAACATCCATATGTGAAATTACCCTGATCTGGTAGTTCTTTTCTCTTTATCCTATTTATCTAAAATAGCTTCCAATCTCTAAGTGCAAGAATGAGTCATATGAAGGGCAGGGAGAGATGCTTGAAGTATTTTAGTGTTCTGTTTCTGGTCAGAAATAAATTTTTAAAGTAGATTTTATGAAACATTATGCCAACCACATGCTGGAAGTGGCATTTTCCAGTGAACACAGTACCCTATCTGTCTATGTTTGGGAGGAGGTGAAAGCAATTAGTGCAGTTTAAATCCAAAGCCAGACGCTCAGACAAGACATGCCTTGCCATGTTCCACTGCTGTTGGGAATTCACAAACGGGGAGCTGTATTCAAGTATATTTGTTGGGGGAAGCTGAGGGTGGGACAAAACTCATCTATTGACATGACTTTAGAGCACTGACTTCATATATACAGTCCCCCCTTTAAAAATAAGACACTGCTATTTGATTTGAATATAAAATATTAAAATTGAAGGAACTGAAAGGGGAGATGGACCTAATCTTAGCAACAAGAGGATTATTTCTCCTGCCCTGGACTGCTGATCAAGGCAGCAGGGAAGGCAGTCAGAGATACTTCTAGGAAACACCTAACACGCGGTGTCCACAGTGCAGTTAGTCATCCTGGGCTTGTTTTACACCTAATGGCATTTCTACAGATTCACATGACCTGATTTACACAGTTCCATTAGGCTGACACGTATCAGGACCTAGAAGGTCTACTTCTCTCCACGTTGGATAAAGTTTGGATAACTCTTTCAATATAAGCATTGAAGATGATGTGCTTGGTCAGATGAACCGAATTTTTCTTTGTGGAAGAGTGGTTATCATTTTTCCTATATCACAAGAGAAAATGAATCACAAGAAGGACCTCCATAGAGCATATCATTATCACCTCACAGCTCAATTTAGAGAGGTCTGTGTGGGTATTTTAGAAATGCTTTTAAATGGTTTTACTAACTTATAATAGGGTCAACATTCCTGTCTCTGCAATCAAGGCTTCACGCTACTATTAATTCACTCCTGTTTTGCTTTGTTTTGCACTTTATCCCATGCTGAATGTAACATTAGCTGGGTATTTAGTGCCTTTTGTTTCACCCTGATGTGAGGCTGCGGGTGGGAAGTATGCCTGCTGGGACGGCTCCTGCGGGCACAGGGATCTGCTGGACCATGCTGGGCTTCTGCTTTACCTGTTTTGGGAGGGAGAAACTGCTCCATGTCATCAGCTTCAGGACTGTCTGCTATGGCCAACCTTTATGGAGGTTGTGCACAGGTTTTCTCCTGGCCTTTTTGCACTCCTTCAGCTATGCTCTGGGCATCAATGTATGAGCGCATCACAATCCAGTCCTTGCTTTTTAGAAGCTATTTTGAGAGCCTGGTACCGAAAGCACAAGAGAGAAACAGAACGTTACTGCAAAAAGCTTGCTATTGGTAAAATTCCATACTGATTGCATGTTGCAAGTATGTAGGAAAAAAGGTGAGAATGTTTTGTTTCATCTGTGTGATTTAGTAAATAAGACACAGTTTGTAAAACCTGATAGTGAGTCTGGCTGATACAGAGGTATTGCTGGGCAAAGAGATCACTCAAAAAGTTCAGTTGTCACACTAATGCCTACATAAAGATCTTGCATTTACTTCATTGCTATTGCTGCTTCTATGAAATACAGAGCACTAGAAAAAAATGAGAGCAAGTAAGAAACAGAGAGAGACTGAACACAAAAGCAAAAGGTAAAAGAAATTTAGAACATGAGAAAAACACTGAAAAATAATAAGATCATTCAATTATATTTTCCTCTTTTCAGCTGATGTAAATCTACATCTTCTGAAGGTAGGAAGAGGAGGAACAGCCATTGCAAAAACATAACAAAAGCAGAGTTTTTACGTGAGGTCAACCAGCAGGAAGGCAAAAGTCATCAGAACAAAACAGACCGCAAAAGCTAACACGCGTCACTGGCCTAAAACCCCAACAAAACACTCATTTGTTAAATTGACTTCAAACCTCCCCTTACAAAAACCCTACTTCTCAGTGAGAAAAGCAGATACGAGATTTTCACTGGGGAGAGCGAGAGAAATGATTCTTCCTTGTTTTGCTGTAAGGCATATGATGCCAAAAGGAAGATGACTTACAAACACAAATGTTTTCTCCTCTAAAACCAGTGTTCTACTGTAACACCTTGAGTTTGGCTTAATCAGCCTCCTGAGAGGCAGTGACAGATTTACTGAGAAAAAAAAGTTATCAAAAACTGTTTGCTATTTCAAATAACAGGAAGTTGTGACCCAGCAAAAGGTAACTCCTGCCATCTTAGTCATTCCTCATCTCTTAACTCATCACGTCAAGGAGATCAGGAGATGTTTATTGACCTTGCCCATTTAAGGAGTAGAATTTTAGGCTGAATGCACACAAGACAACTATGAAACAGAACAAAAATTAAGTATGGACTGGCAAAAGCTAGACAAAATTCCAAGATATTTTCTCATGAAATAATATTGCCTGCAATCCTCAACTCTGTGAGATGAAGTAGATATACTACCTTGAATAGTTGTTATTTTACACGTCCAGGCATAATCCTGAAAACTGAGTTATTTTTGATTCTTCCATTTTCTTTAAATAATTGCAATTGTAGAGAGGACATGAATATGCTCGTGGTATGCAATGAAATCTGAGATTTGAAATGGATTATATATTCCCAGCGGAGAACATTGCAATTGATTTATTCAAAATGCAACCTATCATTATAAGTCAAGGACTCTTAGAAACATAAGAGTTCTGATTTAAAATGTCGATTTTTTCCTTTAAAAGTAGAAATTAGCCATCCTTCTTTTCCTATACATGATCTGCATTAATTTACACAAGATTTATATTAAATAATGTGCTTTAATGAAGACAGTCACTTGGTAGGATTGTTGTTAACTCATTTTGCCATTGCCCTAGGCAACATTGATTCTCTCTCCATTGTTAAAAAAGGTTCTATTTTCTAAGGCAACGAACTAGAATATTTTATTTTACCCACAATGATTCTATATATAGAGAATAATTTTTAGAGTGGTCTATGTTTAAATATATATTTAGCACATTTGTATGAGAGGAAGAGTGGACCCATGATGACTATAATACTTTAAGCCTTAAAGACACCTAGGTTCAGTCTGCTGACGACTTCTGCTTTACTTATATCATGATCTACAAAAGGGATTGGTGCCCAAAGTGTGACACAGGCATGATTTAGGTGTTGAAATCCAGAACCACAATCCTCAAAACCTTGGCTTAATCTCTGGAGGAACTCCATGTCAATGTTTCAGAAGAAATATTGGGCAAAGGCTACTTTCAGACACTTTTCACTCATCTCTAGGCCTTGTGTCAAATGAAGACTATATAGAAGTTAGTAATGATCATAAAGGAAGTCCTAGAAACCAACATACTTTCTGGAGGACTTTCACCAGGAGGTCTAGTAGCATTTTAAAAACAATCAGATAACAAGATAACTAGCTATTCTTTGGAATTTGATTAAATTTCAGGTATTTTTTTACCCTCTACTAACATAACTATTAGTTTTCACAAATTAGTATTGTACATTAAATCTTACTTTAAATTATATTTTAGTTATTAATTATGGTTTTGCATTGATTTTATTTACTACATCTGATTTATTTTTTTAAGAGTTTTGTTTGGTTTTCCTTGTTTATGTGTTAACATTATTAAGAGATCTTCAATGCATTTCAGTTTTGTGCATCAGAAATGTTATTATTTTTTAAAACTACCTTATAAATGCTCAGCATCTCCTTCAAATGCTAAATACTCAGGAGGCTGGATTTGCTTTTCCAAGTACATTATTATGAGATATAATAAATCATAATTAGAATTTTAGTCTAATATATTATTAAAGTGGTACTGCTTAACTGTTCTGGCAAATGCCACTGCTGTTGTCTTAGGTCTTCATTGCCAGTATCTCAATTTAATGGGCTCCTCATAAACCAGTTAGGAATTTAAAATTTATTTTTCTTCTACATTTCCTAGGTAAATTTAACCTTCTGGTTCTGTGAAGCCAAAGCCTTTTTCTGTCCAAAAAGACTCCCGGAGCTTAAATTGAACAAGACTAATTTTTGTAAAAATGAATCACCAATTAATTAAATTTTGGGAAAACATATTGTTGAAGACGACAAAGGAAATCCAAAATTACCAGGAAATGGTACCAGTTTTACGTGTACCTATTTTAAGTTTTTGGAAGCTGAGAGTCTAATCGTCAGGATTTACAGTGGACTATGGTACAAAGCTACAAAACTTCTTATCTTTGTCTCAGTAGACATCTTTCTGAGAAGAGCAGCTTCCCAGTGACGAATACAAGACCCACAGGGAGACACTACAATTCAGTTAGAGTCACTTCCCTGGCAGCAAAAAGGAGTGTAAAATTTCTGTGAATTCTCTTCCTCCTGCTCAGTCTCTTCTGCTGACGAAACTCCCGAAAGGTCTGGGCACCAGGGAAGTGCAAAGCTGGTGTACCTGCACCTCCGCGTAGGGATGGCTGATGGAGACCGTGTCTGCTCTGAGAGCCTGGCTGGGCCATTTTCTCTTTTCATTTCCCAAAGACTGCAGACATGTGGCGCTTTCAAAGAAACCTGTATGGCCCGAGGGTATTGTTTTCTTTACTTTGGTTTTCAGTAAGACACAGTATCCTAATTCAGTTAGGTTATTTTGAACACCCTACCAATGTAGTTTGTTTTCCAGAGAGTTTTGGTAATAGAGACTGATGTATACTGAACCAGACATTCATTTTCTCTTGGCTGCTATTCAGAAGCATAATTGTTTATACAAAGTATTTTTTTCATTTTTTTCCCTGTGAATTTTTTAAGGATTCCTTTCACCATATGTAGAGACAAGGAAAGCAAACGACGCTGACAGCTATTGGCCTATAGAGGTTAATCTCTTTTAAATAAAATGTAAGGCCAGACCTTTCTTGTTAACTATAAAATATTATTCCCACAGGTTTGCCTATCTTCAGTCTTAAATATCAGGTTTTCACTTAATTGCTTGAGCATACGTATGCTGAGAACACCTATTCTGAAGAAATGTTATGCGTACCTCTCGTTACATTGCATACGCTGATCTATTGTTATACACCTCGTTCATTTAGAGCTGATAACGCTTCAAGCAAATTCCTGTGAAAGATCTTGTACTGCAAGGTCCAAAGAAGTTTTCTGTACGTTTCTAAGGATTATCTCCTATGGTTTTTGTTTAATGATTTTACCAATTTCATGTTCCTAAATAATCCTAAAATCCATGTTGGGATTCCTTTGCTTATTTAATTATACATTAAGTTTTGAGGAATTACGCTTAGATTTTTATAGGGAGATCATTATATACCATGCATTTCGTTTCTCCTTTTGAGATACCGAATGTCTTGAGGATAAGATGTGAACATACTACAAATCAAAACAATTTAAATAGTGATCATATGTAAGATAAAAGAAAGTCGGGCTGTATGAAATAGAGAAACTGATGTTATTGCAGTTAGGCAGTGGGTATGCACGCACTTTAACTCTAGGGAGACAACCAAAATGCAATCCAAAAGAGGATATTTCCACTCTAAATTACTTATGCTTACATTTACATACATTCTCACACAGTATGCACTACCATACTGCATATTCTTTCCACTGGTTTTATTCACTTTTTAGTCACTCTTTTTAATACAGAAAATTCCTCAGAACTGCAAGAAGGAATCTGCACAGATAGCCTCCCCAAGTTTGAGTATGCAGGGCTGAATGAGCTGGGAAGGGGAAGTCCCTTTTACTTGTTAGCTGAGAACTTTATGTGCAGATCACACAGAGAATCCAAAGAAGGACCCCTATAACGGCATTATCACAGGGCCAGAAGAGAACAGAGCCTCAAAGAAGCTCTGTGCAGTGCCTGGGAGTCTGGGAGCTGATTTCAGGGCTACCCAGGGGCGTGAGCGTACAAACACCTTCTGTACAGAAGCCTAGGCAACCTCACCAAGATATAAAATAATAACTAAATAACCAAAAGGCATCCAGCGTCAGAAAGTATTCAGCATCTCAAAGGTGTAGATCTTACACTTCATCTGTCTGTATTCTCTTTTAATACTTAACTTTGCATTTTAACCTGTTCTGGTAATTATGTTTCATTATGAATAGTCCACCTTTGATTGATAGGTGGAGCTGACACTGTTAATTAGGATTTTGACCCCACTTCCTTTAAAGCCAATGACAAAACTCCTATTGACTTCAAATAGCACAGGGTAAAGCTTCAAAGAACAAGCTTTTATTGTACTCATATCAAATAAATTGCTAACACCTAGACACTGCTGCAAGATGATGAGTATTCACGGGGAGACACTGGGAATCAAAGATGCCTTGCATTTTGCTACACAGGCTTCAATTTCAAACTTTTTCAATATTGTATATTGAAAAGATACCTACTTTCATAATGCTTAGGCTTGTCATTTGAAGTGAGATAATTGTCAAATGAAATGAAACCATTTTACAGAGGTATGTTCGTTTTCTATTACTATGCATTCCAAAATATCATGGGAATTTTGCTACTGGCTTCAGCACGTCCCGGAATTCATTCCAGAAAACTGACAGATTTATGGAAAGCAGGTTTCAGTACGTTGTTTCCCCCCCTACTTCACAGAACAATAATATTGTATTTATAACATCTTGCTTTCCTTATGCACATATTTCCTTTTCCACAGAAGGAAAGAGTTTATAAACAATGACACTACTGTGATGTGGATAAGGAAAAACATCAGTAGGACAATTAATTCTTCCATGTCAGGCATGAAAAATGAAAATATACAAGACTGACGCATACAGTGCACTTCCCATCGGCGCAAAACTGTTCAATGGGATGTTCAATGGGACTGGTGTGGAAAATACGTTAGTAGGTACTTTAAAGAGTGGAAAAATTGGAGCCTGGGGTTGCAATGACATATGTTTTTTCCACAAGAAAGCTGGCATCAAAGTCCTAATCCCGTTTTGGCCCCTGTCACTCTTCATTTTTCCCTCAGTTGTGCTGGTATGCTTGTTTGTGGGGTTGTTACGGTACAGTGTCACTCAGAGGCGGGAACAAACAAGGAACTTCTAAGCTACCAGAGGAGATAGAGAATATCTGAAGCAGATTTATTCATGAAGACATACTTTAAAGTACAGAGAGAAGAATAATTTATGTGTAAATCATTGACTCAGATACTTTGCGTATATAAATTGTATTAATTATAATGAATCATGAGTCCTGAAGTGTGAGTCCCCTCACACACAGAACAGCAACTCTCAACATCCCAGTCCTAGAATTAACATGGCATCAGTTTTTATGCAAAAGTTATCTTATAAAAGATCAACAATCTTTTAAAACAGCAAGGTGTTTTATTTTTTTATCACAGCATTTCAGAGAGTTATTGGAATAGAGTTGGGTTCATGCTGCTGCAGTTGGCAGATGTCAGGTATCTAGTGGAGTTCTTCACCCATGGGGTTTTGTCTCCCTGATAAATCATGCCTGAAATTAGCCTTGGGGGGAGGCACCCCTTCAAGAGGCTAGACATCTGAGCTGCAATAGCAAGGAGAGAATCCCTTTTCCATGTTGTGGATTTAGCTTGGTGGCTTAGGAACTTCACATTTTATACTCCTGTATACTTCCACATTTTGCTCTCTCCAGTACGCTTTCTGGCACTGATACGACACATGCCTTGTCCGGGGGCAGTCACACCCTTTGGCAGCCCACACATTTAAGAAGAAGAGCATCTACTTCTGCTACAGCCTAAATTTCTCTTCTGCAAACAGGCGCAGGACCAGCTGCTGAGGGTAGATAGTCGTTACCTCCTACCAGGTGGAAATGATTAAAGAAATAATCATGATCTGCACTGTCCAAGTTATGGCCCTACACTTCCCAGATGAGTTAAATTAGTACAATTGCAGCCTGATTAAACCACATCTCTTGCATCTTAATATCCTTCTGGTATATCTGGTTCAATCAGGCTCCTTCCAATGGATTCCCATTTCCATTTAGAGTATCACACCAGTCTTGCAGATCAAAGTGGACATTTATCAGAGTCCTTTTCAATGAATAGTTACATTATAATGGGGCTCTCAAAAACTAATTTAGAATACACCAGCATACATAGATCTTGTTTTCATAGCAAGTTGCTTTTAAATAAATGTCTGATAATGCCAGAAAATGAAAAATGAATTTGCATAAAATGAATTTTTTAAAGTCTGCTAAGTGCATACAGAAATATATTTATCTGATGGGATATATGAGGGAATTGGACCAACAAAAAGGTCTCTTCTGTCTATAAAGATATACCAATTTATGAGAAATTATAGATAGTGTTATATACTTACTGATGTGAACTTAAGAACATAAGTCGATGATAAAATCACAGTTAAGTCTGCTTAGATTATTTTTCAGGGAAAAGTAATTGTATTCTTGAGTAAGTTTTAATTTCCACACTACTTAAACCCATTTAAAAAAAAAAAAAAAGTTGATGAAAACATACATGGAAGGATGTAGAATTACCTTAGAAGGGTGTATGAATGCTTTATTAGGGTCCTGACCACTTTATTTTAATGGACTGTTGACCAGTTTTCTACAAAAAAAAAAAAGCCACACAGGTTTGGTTTGCAGGATTTTTTGTTAGTTTAAGAGATACGCAGCACAAATATTTTAGGTGTTTAATAGCATGAATAAAAATAAGTAAGACAAAAAGCTACAGCCATGATTCAACATTTGGATCATTAGCTTGCTCCTGAAACAGCATAGGGGTTCACCTGAACTTTGCATGAAGTATGAGTCTACTGTAAAAATCTTGGTAAATATGACAAATGTCCAACAGCAAGAATATTCAAATGCTACTGTGATTAGCTTAGTTCTAAAAAAAACTGAAAAGGATGCTCCAGGATAACAGGAGCGTATAATTAAGTTGCACAGATTTAAGATATTAATTAGAAGCTAATCATAATGCCTCACCTATCCCGTAGCTGGGGGCTTCCAGAGATGTTAGAAAATACATTATTATTACTATTACTACTACCAAAAAATTCAGAAATATTCTGTATCTGCTGTTGTAGAGTTCTGAGTTTTCTATTTCATTTCTGTTTCATATCTCAAAATGGGGATAGGTTTTCACAAATAAAAATACATAGCTTTTTCACAGTAGGCAGACTAACAACAAGTTAGAAATAGTTAAAAGAGAAATGTGTTGCTGACTTTAAAATTTATTTTTACCACTATTGTACTACTACACCAACTCATCTGATGTCTGTATGCCCTGTGAACTATCTATACAGCACTGAGAGCTGCTGGGTCTAAGCTGGTGGTACTCACATTGTTTTTTGTAGTCTACAAACATACTTCAAGGTAGGGCTTTGTTGAAAAATATTTCTGGTGGACAATATTTTACAGCTGAAGCAAATCACTGTGGATTTGAGTGGATGTGTGTAGATCAGTAAGTGTAATCGTGTATAAAGTTGATTGTCCATAATGGACAGGAATGCCATATATCCTTTGGGATATCATTAGATAACCTGCCATCCCAATATGTGTAGACCACAGTAGCATCATGTGGTAATGTATTCAACTAGAACTTTTACCCACTGCATAAACTTCTCTGAATTCCAGCTGACCTTTTCTGTTCCCCTCTAACTAGGAAGTGAATTGTTAAAGAACACAAACTGGCCAGCTAAAATTAGATATTCAGTGTTACAGGTCAAGTTTGTGTTATATATGCCATCAGTGTACACCACTTACATGGTAAGGATGGCCTTGTTACCTATCTACTTAAAATGTAAAATTGTCACTTTCCAGACATTCGTATAATGGGTGATCTCCACTTTGCAGTTTAATCTTCTATCATTGCCCCTACTGGAGGGGGACGGACAGGTTAAAGAAAAAATACAACTAATTAAGGTATTTTAATATAACCACACTTTGGAATTTGGTAGTTATTAGATTATTTTCCATTTTTTAATAGGCAGATTTTTTTCTCTGGAATAAATGGAACCCTTTTCAGTGATTTTTAAGTTGAAAGATTGAAGAGTTTTCAATAATATCCATAGTGTTGATTTCTTTTTTGTGTGTCAAGGTCTGATCTCATGTTATTGTGATTTTTTTATCAACTCTAATGAAGGAAAAAATGTTTTGCACTTTTTGTCTTATATTTGTTAAGATTAAAGATCACACAACTTTTTACCATGAGGCTGAAAGTCAGTTTCACTTAATAAATAAGTTCAAGAAATTCAAGACAGTCACCTTGATCCAATCAACCTCTTAGAAAGAAACATCATGCACAAGAATTTAAAATAAAAAATGAGAATTTCCACAATCCATTCAGGTTATCCTATGAAGGAAAGTCACTTAAAAGGCAGCTTGTGCCTTCGTATTTCTGACTCCTGTATGACCAGCGAGGCTCAGAGACATTCAGAATTTATTAGAAACAGAGGCTATTCTCAAAAGTATATGACATGCTATTTTCAAGCCAGTTGTTTTGAAATAGAGGAAGGTTTTGTCTCAGGTGAGTCATGGATTTAAAAGCTGACTAATGTGTCAGAGAGGATCTGTGAGGTATGCCTCCTCTGAAGAATTATCATTACAGAGGTAGGAGCATTTGCTTGGTGTTATGGCCAGGTAGTGAACGTACTGAAATAATCTGAAGATACTCTTAGCCTTTGGCAGCAGTTCACACCTTCCTTCTCACTATAATATCACACTTTAGAATAAGTAAACCTGGCAAGAATCTTAACATAAATTGTTTATCATGATCAAAATGGCCTCTGGTGCAATATCCTCCAAGATACATAAATAAATGTCTCTCCAATACAACCACAAGTTTTAAAGGGTAATAACACTTGATGACAACTAACTATGCCATATTTGACAAGGACTGCCTTAGGTCAAGCCCTTTGCCTATGAAATGTATAATATTGAATAATTTGGCTAATTACACTCATGCCTTTATATCCAAGTTCTCAAGTAATTAAGTAATTCTGTCCTTAACTAACTGAATTTCCACTGGACCGTTCTTCAGATAAGAACAGTTTTCAGAATAAAAGTGGAAGATACATCTTTTAGGAACCCCAGTGACTTCCTTTTAAGAGAAAGAAAAGGAACTAATGGTGAGCGAGTTACTTTTTGTTTGCCAGTAGTTATACCCATGAGATCAACTTTGCCTAAGCTAGTTGCACTTATTAGTGCTGGATACCGTAGCATATTTCTGTTAGTGAGCTTATAAAGTATGCGTTTCTGGGATGCTGAAAAAAATCTATTACTTGCCTACAAGGAATTAGAAGATTTGACTCACAGATACATTCCCAATACACCAGGGAGACTACTAGACTTTTATAAGATGCTGGTGAAAGTATTTTGAAGCACTCCCCTATATAGATGAGTTTCTAATCACATATCCATGTTGTCAGCATAAATTTCCCCTGACCTTTGCCTCTCATATAGATGTAAATTAATAATTTAATGTTTACTGATATTAGTATCGATGGCATCACTGTAACGATTATACCTATTGCTCCTTCTGCAATTAGGGGATAAACCAAGGTCTTCCAAAGTGATTGGTAAAGTATGTTTTGTGATTTCAAAAAGCCTTAAAGAGGTCTGTCCATCAGAGGGTTAATGTTTAACTCTTGAGAAGCAGGGCTCTATGAAAGATTACTAAATTAAGCATCCAAAGAAGCACTCATAATTATTACTCTTTTTTTAAAAAAATTTTGACCCACATGTGACTGCAAGGTAGATATCATCACAGCTGACAATGCGCTATAAATATGAAGTTCCTGAGCCTCTTGAAAAATCTGCAAGGTAAGAAGCAGTGACACTTTGTAAATTTTACTGTGTAATTTTGCTGTGTACATATTTATGTACAATACCGAATTGATAATGATACACTTTTTGCATCCGCTTGGTTGTGATACAAAAGCCAGAAGGAAAAATGTATAGTCATAAGGATGAACTTCCCAAGTCTTACTTCTGCAGCATTACTGTTATTTCTGCAGATTCAAATGGGATTATTCTTGAGTTATTTCAAATGCAGCAGCAGCATTAAAGCTGAGGGTCCAACACAAACCAAAGCAGTAAATGTACATTCCTCTAATATTTACACAAACATAAAGTTTATCCTAAATTCAATTTTAATTACAAAGTATTTAATGATAAACTGCTATTTCTACATGTGTCCAAGCTTATATACACTGAGGTCTATAAATTTACTATTCCCTAAGAGCAGTATCTAACCCTGAAAGAACATCTGAGCTGTGCAAGAAATCAGAGCTTCTGTTTTCAAGCCTTATGAGCTGGCATAAAACACTAAGTTAATATTCAGATGCTATATTTATTATACATGACAAGAGATAATAAGGTGTTATTAATACATAATAAGTATCATATATTAGAAATGTAATGAAGATGCAGCCTCTGACTTTAAACAAACTATATCATTCCACTATTTTATGCTGCAAAATTTTCTTAAGAGTGCAAGAGGAATAGAATCAATACTACTTGAATATTTTGTTTTGTAGACTTGATGATAATGTTGCCAATCTTTCCTGTGAGTCTCAGTAGTATTTTCTAACTGAACTCCTAGAGATGAATATATCACAAACCCATCTTTGCCTTTAACAGAAGGATGTTTCTGCAAAAAGAAAAATTGAATATTGGACCATACCTGCAGCCTAGGAGGTCTGAAAGCCAAAAGGTGAATTCAAAGCTACACACATTGTGTATTAGGATCAGTCTCGTGGAAGCCTGATTCATGCAATTTTTCTGTGCTTGAGAAGGGCAGTACTGTGGATGAGTTAGAATACCCCGTTTCCTCACTTCTTTTTCCTTGAGTAGATTTTTCAATATTTGCTTTCATTAATCTTTAATTAAGATTTTAGGACTCTGTAGCTCATTGGAGCAGCTCCAGATTCCAACAGCAGGTAAATATTAATATTATTCATCATTGTCATTCAAACCCAATATTCTCTCCTACCTCTGTTGTGTGTTCATATCAAAAAAGCATCTGATTGAAAGTGTTATATTTAATTAACAAATGAGTTTGCCTGAGGTAGTTCAAGCTAAATATTGAGAGGAGGATTTATCAAGTGTACTATACGGAAAAGCTGCTGGAAAGGGAGATGCTTGAAATAAGACCAATAACAAAAACGTGCGATGGGCTAGATTTGTTGCTATTAATAATTGTTACAACTATACATTAATACATCACACAATTATAAGCACAATTATAACCCCATGACAGCAATGCCTCAGACTATATAGCATCTTTATCTTGAAAGATTCCAAATATGTAGTAGCTGTAACATACTACGGAACAGACTCTTGAAAACAAAGAGCAGTGGCAAACATTGTCAAAGAATAAACCAATCACTAATGTGTTCTCTTGTTAGCTTGCGTAAAATGAAGTGTTTAGAGAAGAGAATCACTGGCTAGCCCAGAGGTGCATACCTAATCTAGAAACTCTGCTTCCCCCAAGAGCTCCTGCAAGGCCTGCACAGCTCCGCATCACGCTGAGTGTCGAGCAGTGCCTCAGAAAGCAGGCGAGAGCCCACGCCTCCTGCTTTTGGAAAACGTGCCACCTCTTTCCGTGGCATACAGACGTGAAATTTAAGGTACTAGAATAAATTTTTCAGGGTAGAACTATAATCATTTGACCAATGCAATCATGTTTTTACGTATACTGAGTTCCTCAGTATACTCTCTCTCACAGAGAAAAGACAAAAGCATTCCCTAACTGTTCCCAGTCCCATAAACATTCCCTAACATGAGGACAGAGCAGCACACATTATTGATCAGAAGAAAGAAGGAAGCGTAAGAAATGACCAGGATATTGCTTACTGGGCTTGGTCTGATGAATTTTGAGGCTTTTCCAAACTAACATGGCTGGTCTTGTTATTTTCATCTTGTGGTTTGGCTTCCTTTGGACAAGGAGCATATACTTTGCTGAAAATTACTTTAATCAAATGCAGTCACAGTCTTACAATATATTTCAGTAACAACTATGCTTTCCTTGGGCACGTTAGATATCCATTGAAAAACTTTGCACCAACAGTTACTCCTCAAAGAGCAAATAAGAAAAGGATGCACAATCTTAGTATACTGGCTTGTTTTTAATATGGATTTATTTTGGTAAATACATCATTTGCACTGATGACAGCAATGTCCTATATTGTCCTATATTGTAAATTCAAAGCATTTCACAGATGTCAATGAATTAAAGTTCTGAGATATCTGAGTGATAAAAGGGTTTTCAATTTCAAACAGATGGGGAGCCACAGAAACGTTTTACAGAAAAAACCCTCAAGTGCAACTTGCTGCAACCTGAAAGGTAGTATAACTCCTCTCGTCTCTACACAGCAGTTCTTGTCCCTTCCTTTGTGCTGCAGTTCTCCTGACCCTACCATGACATTTCAGGAGCGGAAGAAAACTTGCAGATCTGTCTCACACAGCCTCAGAAAAACCCTGATGCTGGCACAAGAGAAAGAGGTGGCTGAAGATATGGGAGCTGGACCACCTATTCTGGCTGCTGGCAGTCAGGCAACCTTTCAACTAATCAGCCCTGGCTACAATGTCCAACCAAATGCTTGTCCAGTGGCAACTCATCAATTTTGTGTGTTGACCAAGAAATTATAAAACAACTCCTGTCGTACCATAGCCACAGTTGAATCCAAACATTACATGAAGACAGAAATCTTGAAAATCCCCCAAAATAATAGCAGGCTTAAACCTGAACCGTCTTCTCTGTTATACATGAACAGAAATATCTGAATGTGGGGTTTTGTGCATTGGAAACGTCTGTTGGGGCTCCAAAAAGAGTAACTGCCTTATTTCAGTTTATACACAGAACTCGAGATGAAGGCAGCTGAAAATGCACCACGTGCTACGATGCTTTTTCTTCTTTCTTTGGGTAGGGGGGAAGGCGTTTTCCTTCAGACATGGGCTGCAGCAGCAGCTCTCCTAGAACAGTCTGGCACTGGTGGGAGGTGAGAGGGGAAAAATGAGAGAGAACACTGCAAAGCGTCTCCATACCTATGGCAAAGAATCCCATGGCATTTTCTGTCACTGTACCAAACTTCTGCCTAAGATTCTGAGGAAAAAAGTTATAAATAAAACCCTGCACTAAGCAAAGGAATCTTCAACTGATGCTGAAAATATCTGAGATGCTGCAAAGCTACAGAAAAAGAAACATGGTAATTTAAAACAAGCCACAGAAGGAGTATGGAGGGTTTCAGAAGTCTCTTGCAAATCAAAGGTTTCACTCTTCTGAATAGACAACTTTCATGGAATTTTTTTCCTACCTGATTTTAAAATGAATTAGTTAGCCTATTAAGATCTACAAGGGAAAAGAGGTACTGTATGTTTAACTTCCTCTGCTGTCTATGGAATTATTAATCCAGTGGAGAAAATAAAAACTTCACACAACCTGCCTGAGACACACACTAGTTATTAGGCAACACTATGTTTTGAATTTTTTTTTCTTTTTACTTTTGATTAAAGATTTTAGCAGAAACATTTTGAATAATTGAATAAATGAAATTTTAACTCATTCCTGAAAGCCATTGTCTTGCACTGATACGGAAAAAATTTTAAAAGCATGTTAGCATCTGGATTCCCTAAAACTTCTCATTTCACGGAAATTTCAATGGCCCTGAGTAGAGTCTATCCACTGAACAGAGTCAAACTGTTCCAGTATCTGCTTTTCCCTCTATTTGTGGAAATAGATGCCTGGGGACAGCTTCTGTCAAGAGAAATAAACCTCACCAGCCAGATAAAAGTGGGCAAGCAGGAAGCACATTAAAACCAGCATCTTGCACTGTGAAAGGAAAGCGATACGAGCTGATCCTCGCTTTCTATGGCAGATGATATGCCTGTAAACAAGCATTTGGTTAATAACACCTTATCTCATCTCCAGAGAACCTGTCTGGACAATATGATTGGGGTTTTTTTGCTTCGTAGCACAAGTGTTATTTTGTGGTGTAAAGAAAAAAACAGTTTTCTGCATTGGCAGAGCTTGGGCTACTCTTGAGATGGAGGTTTGCATCATTGCATTTAAATAGTGGTTTCATTTCTAATGGCTTGCATACATGGGAGTCACTGCTTCTCCAGGCAAACTCACCCAAACTTGGATGTGTACTTGCTGGCTGAAGCCTAGCTGGCTGCTAGGCTGAGGCACACACTGATATTCAGCAATGGAGCAGACCACACCAGTGACTTCTGAATAGCCAACAGTGTTTAAATGGGAAGAAAATCTTACACCACTCTGCACATGGTCAAAGAGCTACTTATCTCCCTGCCAGTTATGCAGCTATTTTTAATTTGGCACCTTTTGAATACAAAGCCATGGAAATGACTTATCCAAAGAAATGTGGACCGGTGCCTTTGTGTGCCACTGCCAATTTTTAGAGGAATACTTAACGTCTGTTTTAGTTTGAACTGCTGAGACTCTGCACCCTGAGCCAGGGCAGAGTCCCTCCTGCCCCGCCCTGTGTGGGAGCCCCATCAGCAGCCTGCTGCTTCCACACAGCAGGACACCGTCTGGGGCGCTTATTCCGGAGCTTCTGAATGACTGGGTTCGTAACCCCACTGAAAACTTCCTGGAATAACATTATCTCATTTTGTAGCACATAGTCTATCTAAGAAATAGGCTGTTAGGGATGCAGTTTATGTATTTAACATTGTAAACCAAAGTGGGTTTGCAGTGTTGTAAACAATAACACATGAAGTATTTTAAAACTATGTCTGGCTTAAGTTTGCCTGAGTTTTCCTCTTAGCCCTTTGAAAAAAGCTCCTAGTTTCTAGGCAATGAATGGTGAAGTCAGATGATCAACAGCAACCTTCTCTATTGCTGAAATGAACCAGAAGTACATAATATATGACTAGTCAGGGTGTCTGGCTTTTAAACTGGTACCAACATGAATTATTCTTGTCCCTTTGGAGGGACAGATAACATCATAGCTGAGATTTGTAAATCTATCCCCTGCCCATCCCTCACTGCAATTTGTGCTGCTCTGATTTTGTGTCTAGACCCTTCTGAGCATAGAGAGCATAATGCTGGTTGAGCATTAGTCAGCTAATGTCATCCTTGGCTCTGTGGACTGTGTTTTATCTTGAAATGCGTGTGAAAAAGTAGACAATGTGAGCTAACCTATACTTATCAAGGTTGACATGGCAAGAGGAAATTCTGTTGAAGGAAGACATGAAAATTTAGCATGCAGATGACAGACAAAAGATATATTAAATTCCCAGGATTGTGTGGCCAGTGATGCCTCTCTTTCTCTGACAGATTCCCATTTGTTGTTTCGCTTGTTGCCCTTTTGATGGTAATTTGTTGCTTCATGTCGGTCATTCTCGGGCCTTCTGCTGACAGGCACAGGAGAAGAGGGGTGCAGAATATTTTTCTTATTCTGGTCTCCTAGGCGCTTCCCAAGGAGAAAAGAGTAATGAGAATTCAGCCTTGGCTTTTTTCTTCTGAAAGTAGTGCTTGAATCACATGAGGAGGAAAAACAACTGACGACTTTTTTTTTTAATTTCACACACTCACATACATGCACACAGACTCACACGACAAAACCATATAGAAGCATGACAGCCCCTGCAGGGTTCAGGCTGAGTTGAAGAACAAACTGTTTTAATGAATATTTTGATCAATCTTGCCAAATTGATTTAGAGTGTGAGTGCAGTCTGGGAATTTTTCTCATTAGTACTGAACTTCATGATAGAGGAACATGGAGTGGTGAGCTCATTAGTATCAGCCTGCCTATGTCTGAAGGCGTACATGATGACAGGATGACACAAGTGACAAGAAACAGGGGCTGTGGTGCTTCGTGTTAAAAATATCCCTCGCAGTGCTGCTCTGAAATATTAATTTTACTAACATAGTTCTTACAATCAGTTATGTTGAATTAATAGAAGAATGAGGTGATTTGAAAGTATTTCCCTAGAAGGAAATATGCCGGCTCCTTCAGCAAAGAGTGAAACAAACACTAACATCTGCCTTGCATTAACAACTCATTTGCTTCGAAAAGAGGAATAAGCTGCAGACATGTTACATAGGAAATCACAGTTGTTTCCCTTCACTGAGCAGAAAGGTACACAAGATTGCCAGATAGGCTTTACGGGTAATAAATTAGTGTTCTTAGCAAAATATTGTCACAGAGAAGTAAATGAACAAAAATAACAGCAAGAGTAAGAGCACAGGTGAAATACACAGACCTACAGAGCCACGTCAGGCTGGCAGCCTACCTCGTCTTCCCTTGACTGGAGCCAAAGCGCGGCAGCAGCTCCAAGGAGCCCTGGAGTGGCCGCTACAGAACAACCTGCCAGCCGAAAACATTTCCTCCTAACCCCCGTGAGCTAGTAGCTGCCTTACGGCCTGAAGTATTGGACTTTATGTCCTCTATAAAAGCACTTTACGCTCTCTAACGTAACGTGGTAACTTCTGATGATACATAAAAATGCCCGCTCTTTCTAAATCCCGCTGAATTCTTGGCCTCGGTGCTGCCCTATGACAACAAGCCCCACAGGTTAATTATATACTTTGTAAAAATGTCTTAATGCATTTTAAATCTGTTGCTTTTTAATACTTTTGAATACCCTTTTCTTGTTCTGTTGTAGGAAAATCTATGTAGAAGCATAGATCTACAATATGCAATATTCATACTTTTATCTCAGTTTTTTTTCCTTTTTTGGGTATGCTTGAAATAGCCCCAAACTCATAATGACTTTAATATTTTTAACACCAGTTTCTTAATCCCACTGCCTCTGTCCTGTCTTTGAAACAGGTAGATCAGAAATGAGCGTGTCATCCCAAGAAAAGCTCTTTATTATAATCATTTTCATCACAGACATTTTCTAGGTTGTCCTTGTTCGCTATATCCTAATATTTTTCTTTCTTTCTTTATCTTCTCTTACATTGACTATGCTACTTGCAGCAATAGTCAGGATTTTTGGTTTTTTCCTAAGTAATTATTTTGAATTTAGAACTCCAGGTGTGGCTGTATAAAAGGTATGGAAAAGTGATTTTACCAAGGTTAATGAAGTGTATCGTAAATGTCTGATCTCTGTGCTACAAGATCAGGTGACACAGGTCTGAAAGATCTGGCTGCTGGTTCTGACATTTCAGTTTTCACATAGATAACTGAAAAGCTATAATATTTCCTCTTTTTTTCTGTGATCCAGTTGGCCTGGTCACAGGGAACAAGATTTCCTCTGAGGTTCTTTGTTGGGCTTCTGGCGTAATTCTATGGAAATCTATAGAATTACAATGAGATGTGTATGTGTTTACAACCGAGAAAAAGCTCTCCCCAGTTACTTAATGAGATTTTTGTATAAAGTACAGGTACTTATAACAGCTAGTTAAAATTAAATTTCTGTTTCGGTTGAATGTATTTTTCTTGATACATTATTTTTTTGCAGAAAAGTGTATCTTTTAGAAAATTATCACATTTCATAAAAGCAACCACTCAATTCAGGGAACTTTGAATGTTTGTTCCAAGTCACAAGAATTGTATTTTTAAACACAGCTCCAGTGTCTTATGGGATTTGCATTTTCTTCTCATCCTCCTCTTTATTTCTGCAGCCAGAGCCAGTGATACAGAGATAAATCTCAGCCACTGGGCCAGGCAGAAGGAAGGGATACCTGGAGGTACCGTTTCAGAGGAAGCTGCCTGCTTGGGGTGGCAGCTTGTGGGTCTCAGCTTGTCTCCGAACAGAGATCGGGAAATAAGCCCATGTGTTTACCAATCCGCTCCAACTGAAAGGAAGCTCTCGGTCAAATTCAACTAAATCATTTGGTGGGCAGGGATTTCAAATCTAAATGAAATGTTTCTTGGTCTTCCTAAAAGAATATTTTTTATATTCTTCATAATAAAAATTAATTCTTTCTACTGAGTGTTCCTTGGCGATTATTCTGACTTTTTTTTCATTTTGTCACCATTTTCTGTTTTCTCACTGTACAGGAATGTTTTACTTCTAAGACCACTGTTTCCAGTGGCTGCAGTTCCTAGCAATTATGAGGATCAGTATCTTACAGCGGACCTTGAGCTACTGATATTAAGGGTTATAGTAATGGTAAATGACTTAAAATATAATATAATAGGTGTATATATAAAATATAATATAATATAATAAGTATATAATAATATAATAAGTGGCCAAAGCCCAAGAATCACACAAAAGACAGTACACATAAACTGAAGTTAAACCTTTTAAATAAGAAAAGAGAAGGTGGTGAAAAAGGCTACATTTACAGATGCTATAGAAAACTTTGCTTTGTTTACACATCTGGAACTATTAGTCTTTCTGGATAAAGTAAATGAATGAGAAAAGCAACATGTTTGGTAATCTCTGTTATGTGTCCTTTGCCCAGCCCACTCCACCTCAGCTTGCCCCTTCCAGCAAGGAAGAGTGCTTCACTTTGTGACAAGAAACAAATAAGCATGTAAATAAATACTGAGTAGACAAGGTCCTGGGCCTTATGTCAAGTAGATCACCTACACAGCCTGACTAAGAAAACTCACTACTAGCCTGACTCAGAAAAGCACAAGTATTTTGTATGTCAGCACCTCATAACATAGACAAAATTCGAAGATTTGTTAAACTACCACGATTTTTTTTTATTTCCAAAAGTTGTTGCTGTTAAAGTTTTGAATTTTTAAGAAACTGAAGGAGCAGATGCTCACCTAGTATAAAAGACGTTAGCTCTGCTGTGTAAGGTCTAAGAAGTACAGGTGTTTTCTTCAACTATCAGACTGAACAAAACATGAATGTGGTCTGAGCAAAGGCATGAAAGTTAGCCCTTACAGTCCTGGAGCTTATAGAAGGCAATCTAAAAAGATACCAGGCCACTGGAAAAAATCAATACTTTTTAATGGATTTGTTTATGCATCTATGTTTGAATTACTATGTGGTGTTGACCTTCCAATCACCCACTGCAAATTATTGGTATTATAATTTTTATACTGCTTAGCTGAAAAGCCTGATATTTAACAGCATCTTAGTCAGAATAGTATCCAAGTATTTTCTAATGTGAGACCCCTTTAGCGCTCATCTTTGTCTTTAGAACCTAAAAGGAAAGATTTATTTGAAAATCTTAGTTATTATTTTGCAATTTTGCCTACTCTTTACAGTTTGAGACGCAGTGTATCACAGAAGTGAAAACATTGGTTTGGAGAACCTTCCTAAATTTCTGCGGGTGCTAAGCAGTGCCATCAAGTCAAGAGCTGGCAAAAGTCAGGATAAATCCACATGCTTTGTTGTAGCTGTGTTGCTGCATTGTAGTGCTGTGCAGTTTTGCAATGTTCCACTACTCACATTATTTGCAACTGTTAGTCTCTTAGCAGGTTCTGGTGTAAGACCATTTCTAGTCCTCTTTGTGACACATGGCTTTCCCCCCCATAGATAGGGGTTTTTATGTATGTTATTAACTTTGCATTAGACCTGTTTTAAGAGCACCATAAAAAGTTATGTGCTACATTTTTCAACAGTAAAATATTTATGCACGCCAGAATTATTTATGTACTGTTAATTGAAGCAAAACAATTTGCAATTCTTTTTTTTCATAGTCAAATTGGTAATTATGTTGTAAACAACCAAATTATCTGCACTAATAACTTAAACTTAACTGTATATACTTTTAATGATCAAAGAATTTTTAAATCTAATTTTATTCCCTGTGATTTTAGACACTTGCTTTCAAATACGACCAGGTACAGGAGAACACACCAATAATTAACTTTGAGGCAGAATCCAAAGCGCTCATTAACTTTGATTTATAACTAAAACTATCCGGGTTTAAGAACATGATATACAGAATGAATCGCTGTTTAATAGAGTATTTCTCTTCTATGAACATAAGAAGGTATACTGGATGAATTTTTGCCTATGTACTACATAATGTGAAGCTATCAGAACGATTTCAGACATGCTGTGCAATCTTATTTCATCTGTCAACAGACTAGTCGGTGTGTTCGCTCCATACAGCTGTATCTTTAATCAGGGTAAAAGACGTAACTTGACAAAGTGCAATTATTTTAATTGCCGTGGAAAGACAGAGAACTAAATTACAAGAGAAATTTGATTTTCAAACTTAGGTCTGTTCTAGAACTGAAATAAGATTTCAGACACCTAACAAAATTTTGAACTTTGAGGTTTGTCCTTTCAGAGCTGCAATAACTTTCCGAAAGGATACATTCAATGAAGAAGAAATGTTTTTATCTATGTCAACACTGTTAACTTTGAAAAGACTTGGTTTTGAAGCACTTTTAGGGTTTCTGTTGTACAAAATAAATGCCAGGCAGCTTGTTCAACAACCGTGCAATCTTTTCATTCTTCTTTCTGTACCCTTAAACAGTTTTTGTCAGGAGTGGATCTATGTTCATTTGACAGTCACACTAAAATGAAAATAATTTTGATTGCTGACATTCCTCCCTCCACCTCTCCAAGCTGTCTTAAATTGTCAGAAACAAAGCAGAAGATAGAGTCTTTGGGCTTCAGGTTGCAAACAATCATTATCGCATAGTGGGATTTCTATATAAAATTTACATCTACTGTAGATTGGAACATATTGGAGCCTCTGTCAGGTAGTCATTCAAAATATATCAAGCTGCCAGTTCACAGATTTTAGCCTAGAAGCCTTAATGTCATATCAAAAATGTGGGCCACTTTCTTGTGCTTAATAGGAGCAAAGTAATAGTCTCATAGCCCATAATTCAAGAGATTTCTCAGGTGTGACTGTTTCTGGCTTGAGCATCAACATGTAAAAGCTGAACAAGGAGAGTATTTCCACACAGAAGGTAGCAGCAATTTGCTGGCTGCCGGCATGTTGCTAGCCCTTCACGCCGTAATGCCCAGGCAGCTTTGACGCGCTCTGCAACGCTGATTGAATGACTGATTTGCATGTAGGTACCTCCAAACTCATGAGCCAGCTACAATCTTGTAAGAACGTTTGTGTCTTTTTTGGTTTTATTCTTATACCCTAAATGAATATGTATTGTTTTCGCTTCCTGACAGCTTAGAAAATCCACAATACAAAACAAAAGACATCCAAACATTCTCAACACCTTGGAGACTTTTTCCTGAGTGCAAATATTTGCTGTTACCTCCTGTTACCCAGCCCGCAGAGGGCTAGATCCTCAGCTAGCATGAGGCTTTGTAGCTCTATTTGTTGACACCATCAGGAGGTGAGGGACACTCATCCTGGTGAGGACACAACCAGGTTTTTTGGTCTTTTCCTCACTGTTATAATGTGAAAAGAAGCTCTGGGAATTTCTTGTTTGACATTGCCAGAAAGCCAGGAGAGGCACCATTTCAGGACTTTAAGGCACGTAGTTTAGGCTGTCACTTAGGTCACATAGCTTAGTGTTTTAGTAGTCTTTTCCTCCGAGAAAATCTTTTATTTTGAAAACTCTGCACTTGGAAATATAAAACAGAAGCAGAAATATACAGGAATCCATCCCAAAGAGCCTATGCCACTGAGTGAAATGGAGTAGGTGAAAAATGTTTTCAGTTCTCTTTGACACATTCCGACCCAATTTCTTTGACTTATCATCTGTTAATGAGAAGACTGGGCCTGATACTGTGTTATGGCAGGCTGCACAGAGCAGAGGTTTACTTGTAAGTAACACTTATATAATATAAATAACTGCAGCTGGAAAAAAAACCAGACAGGCTTTTAGATACAATAGTTTGGGTTTTTTTTCAGCTGCAGCTATATCCCTAATCAACACTACTTCTAGAAGGGCTGTAATTTCTTTACATATCACTCCAGGTAGATAGGATCCACAAAAGTTCTCACATAGTGGGGGACTATTTCCACAATGCCTAGGACAGAGGTTGGCTGCAGAAATGTCTTAAAGCCCCTTGTGCACCTTGAGGAGTCTTGCAGTTAAATGATTACTTGGTAAAAAGACTGATGGAAAAGACAGCACTTTTGTTCAAGTTGTCAAGTGACATCTGGAATCCTTAGAGAACTAGTTAAAATAAGTTCCATGCAGATGCCTCCACATGAAAGTGGTTATTACAAAAATGGGTCATAAACATTGTACATATTACCCATTCATAGAAAGAGTAACTCTTAAAATTATTAGCTTTTCCCTGCATGCAAACAGCATGCTGACATGGTTTCAAACACTGAAGCATGAGAATTGTCAGTTAGTACCTTTCAGAAGGATACAAGCCTCTCGATAGAGGCTTCAGTTTGTGCTTTGTTTGTGGTGGGAGACGGGAAGCATAAATGAGTCAAAAATCAACAGATGGGGGGCCCTATTATTTGGTTAAATCCTCTGTAACATCTGATCCCCAGCTGGCAAATAGAAGAGTATTGCTTCATGAAGGTGACTTTTCAAACTAGGATGCTACAAGCAGACAGGTGGAGAGTTTTAATACTCCAGTATCTTTCATGGAAATACAATCTCAGATCCTGTGATGGTCTCAATCATTGGGTGAGGTGTTCCCCTAATTGCTAGGAAAGGTCTATATGGAAGTAATTAAACAATAAACACCATCTGTTCAGACCTTAGCAGGGGCGAGTCGGCATAACTCCCATGAAATGGAGCGTTTGCCCTATGAGTAGTGTTATTGTACAAAAATGTTCCCTGTCTTTACCTTTCCCTGGCCATTCTTACACATTCTTTTCCACAGTTCCTTGGCCACCTCCAGCTGAAACTTACCAAGAATTGCAAGTGATTCAGGTTGTGATAAAACTTGGTGAAAATGCACCCATCAGTGAGCATGGCAGAGAGATCTCAGGGCACGACACCTACCTGGGCACCGTACCGTGAAAGCCTGAGAGGAAACAGCCAATAAATTGCTGCCTCTGCAAGAAGTTTAGAATGTTTCATTTTTGTTTCTTTCACACATTAATGTCGCTTTTAAAGCTGCTCAAGCTTACAACATCTTTTATTGAAAGGTTAAAAGTGATATGGAAAGATCCCAAGAAACTGTTTATTTCTCTGTATAGTTATGTCATAAGAGTTTGTGTTACCCAATCGTAAGTCTTTTGAAATGCAATTTATTCACCGTGAGTACTTAAAGCTTATTGTAACCATTACTTTCTTTCACTTATGCAAGACTGTTCAATACAACATCTGTATACATGCTTCCTAATAGCTTCATCTACTGATCTTTGTGGTTTTTGCATGCTAGCATTGTAAGACATAAACAAAAGATTTGTTGTTGATTATACATATAATCTCTTTAAGGCAACTCTTCTGTTGTAAAGAGGTTCTATAGCAAAACATGTTTTGAACTCTTTTTTTCAGGCACTAATTTTCTGTTCAATTTATGACAAGGTTTTTAAATTATATTGTATCAACTATTTCCTCTCCTCTGTGGTTTTTTTTTTTTAATTGGTTCTCCTCTCAAAAAAACAGTCTTCCTTTTTTCTAAAGAGACACAGGCAAACACACTCTTTAATTTTATTGAGTAACTGAACAGTATAGGTCAGGTGAGGAGCTGAAACACATTTTACAGAAGAATGTTTTTCTCTCTATCCAGAATGAGAGCAGCCATCTGAGACCATTCCTTTTTGCCACACAAAAACTATAAAAGCTGAAGAAACCCGAGAAATAAAGGAAAATCCAACACAAATTATGATTTAGAGCAAGCCAAAACTCATCATTTTTAAAAAAAAATCATGCAGTTTCAAGTAAGGACAAAGAAACGGGTGCTTTTAAAGACCAGACAGCAAGTTTTGGTGAGACAGCTATGAGAGGTGCCTGGAAGACAGCACTCAGGGTGCAATTGTTGTGTCTTATTTCTGCAACGGAGCAAGATGTAAGGCAGGGATCAGGGCTGACCTAGGCCACACGTGAGGGCATGGGGACAATGGCAGAAGGGCCTACTGGGAAGGAGCACAGATACATGCAGTCTTCAGGTAAGTATGACTGTGGGAAAGGTTAGAAGGGAGAAAATAAAAATCATTACTAACAGAAACGTAATGTGACTGGAGAGAAAACAAATTGCTCCAGGTTCTCGGAAATTCTGACTGCAGTGACCTAAGGGTAAAACCCTCAGTGTACGTCATGACCTGTGTGCCGGCCAGGACAGAGTCTGCTTTGAAGATCAGCTGTGAGATACTGTGCGGTGTGCCTGAGTTAACTGGTGAATGGAGGAACAGGGATTTCGGTAAACAAGTAGCTGCTCCTTCTTGTAAAGAGTTGAGACACTGAAATTTAAACCTTCATTTCTCCTTATGTGTGTATGCGGTGTGATGTGCTCTTCTGTGTAAAGTATGCAAATTAATGACATTCTTGCTGCTTGATTTTGAGATTTTGCAATGTTTCACCCCTCTCAGAACATTTAATTATGTCTATCAGTTAATAAAGAGGACTGTTTAGGGTTATTAGATATGTTATTATATTATGAGATATGTTTTTGCACATATGAGCATAGTTTTCATTTTGTAAGCTTGATTTGTCAGATGACAGGAAACAACAGTGCATAAGGGGAAAAATACCAGTTTCTACCTCAATATAGCTCATACTGCTGAACTAATTACCCACCACTTGTAACTGGAGAATTTAGAAAAACTCTGAGTATCACTAAAAAAGCCGTGCCGGATGAGGAGGTCATGATTGTAAGAGATTCCTGTGTAGTAGGGAACTTTTATTTACACACCGAAAATAAAGTGAGGGTTTGAAAGTGAAAGAGAGAGTAATTAAACTAGGACCAGATAGGTTCAGCCACTGCAAAATACACTGTTGCTTTTTATGATATCTACTGATGATTGTTTATGATGACTGAAACAGAGGGATCTCTTTAAATAAGACTGGAATTAAATTATTTGTATTCATGGGACTATTTTAAAGCAGTCTTCAGCTGCCATTTGAGACAGCCTGGGCAATCCAGGACACCCGCACTGTGCTGTGGCAACAAGCAGAGGCTGGACCAAGATCCCAAACAGCTCTAGGCTTAACACCAAGTTCTGGATTCCCAGTCTGCACTGACTGCTGATGGATGGATATTTGCAGAGCCTGAATAACAGCATCTTTATAAATTAAACGATAAATAAAAATGTGATTTTTAATCTTTGTGGATTCTTCAACTCGGAATTAAAATTCTCATGTCATTTCCACTTGTATAGATTCTTCTTCTACCACAGTCAGTGATGTTATATTTCTATATAAAGACATCTTTTACAATTGTATTTTACAAGGCAACTGAGCGCTGGTGTTAATGTGCAGAGCCCCTTGACAATTGTAGAGACATTTTCCTCCAGCATATTGAAATATTCATTTGCACACGTGCATTTTCCTGGAAGCTTCTCCCCAAGAACTTTTAAATTAATGCTCTATTCTGATCTCCAAGTGTACAATTTTGTAATGTCCTATTGTATACAGTAACTATGAAGGCACATAACACAAATGAAAATGTAAATCCTCATCCTATGAACAAGTGTTCTGTGTGCCATATGCTAGGACTTGAGCTAGTCTACACTGACACAGAACAGAAACCTATCAGAAGGTGGAGCAGAATAAATTCCGTGGAGTGGGTTCATTTCCACCAAATCTGCTGCCACATCTTTGTCATACTACATCGCTTATAGCTATACATCACCCAGTAAATCCCTCACTGTGAGAAGCACTATTTCACTCCAGAAACACTCCAGCACATTAAAGAATGAGACAGAGAGAAAATTCACTGAAGATGCTTCTAAATTTGTCTTTTTATTCCATTGCTTCACCATGTTGTTTTTCTAATGATTGCTATGATATTTTATTTTACAGCATGTAAAATAAAGCAGTTTCAGTCTCCCTAATCCTATCTCACAGGTTTAGACAAGTATTCTTTTATTCACTGAGGAGTTAAATAGGGCATTAGTTTTCTGCAGGCAGTTCATAATGTATTGACATTTGAATGATAAACGTTCACTAGATTAGATATTCATACTAATAGTGGATAAGTATTAGTAGATACTAGATCAAACCAGGTGTTTACAGGACCTGGGGTTCTGTTTCAGATAACTCCAGAGAACACTTTTGGAAAGAGGATAAGAAATAAGGCACGTATAGAATGACAGGACCTAGAACTAGAGGTCACATTCAGACCATTCTGCTAGGTTAAAAGATGAACAATTTATAACTGGGCTTCAATAATACCTGACAGCAATGAGTTCCACAGTTTAATCATGTTCCAGGGTGTAGGGAAAGTACTCTTTTGTCTCTTTCTTTTAATTTGCAGCTTAATAATTTTAGATAACCTATAGTTCTGCTGTAAATTTTGAGAAATAATTACAAAATATCATTTTTGTTGAACTATCAGCTAGTCTGTAGCAACAAATCAATACTGAGAATTGTAAATACTGAAGGTGCTTAGCAGAGGTTTTTTGTGCAGCCTGCAATGCTCTAAGTTTACGTATGTCCCCTTCTCCTTTGCACTTACCATAATATTTGCTACAAATTGACCAGACTGTATCTCAGAAACTGCAGACAGAAAATGGATGAGCAGCAAAAATTCAAGGATAAAGCTTCTCCCTCAACTATGCAACCACCACACATGCTGTTGATGTTACAGCCTTTTGAAAAGAACGGGCATGTTGCCACCACGCTGAAGTTTCTATAACCAAGATGCAGATGCGAAATGAATGGCCAAGATGAAGGCACTGAAGTGCCTCAAGGGCCACTCTGAAGTAAAAGAGAAAAGTGAACTGTGAATCACCAGGAAAAGAGAGAAAAAAATATCCAGGTATGTTCATGCACAGGCGCACACTGATATTTCTCAAGGTGGATTGGTTTGATAAAAATTATGACCTTTTTTCCTCTGCCCTATTTTATTTTCCAGTACTAAAAATATTGCAAGCGCCTGAGGCGTAAGTCAGAGCAAACCTCCATTATCACTCCAGAGACTTGGCACTTTGCTCATTAGGCTGCTTAGGATCTAACTGAGTGACCTTGTTTGGTGGGAAGGCACAGATGGAGTCTGTCAGTAAATCTTGTTAATGGAACAAGTATTCCTACTGTTAGATGAGGTTTGCACCTCATATAAGCGTTTCTATCCTGAGTAAACAACCAACATTCCCTCCTACCAATGTCAGCCCCCTTATTTCATGCCACCAGGTACTTCAGCATTTGTTTTTGCTGTGAATTACCAAAAAAGAACATCTTGCTGTGAGTGCAGGATAATCCTTCTCTCAAACATAGTCATGCACCTTGCTTCTAGAGAAAGTGATGTTTGCTTTTAAATTTGGAAGTGTTACCTGATAAACACAACAGCTTTCTTCTGCTGTGAATCTTTTCCTGAGCATAAAAAATATTTTTATGACAGGAATGCAGATTTTTCCTAGATTCATGCTCAGCCAGTGGTACTATATGATATACATAACTAATACATAAGATAATAAACAAGGAGTTTATTTATGAAATAATTTAAAGTGGATTAAAATTTCAGGATGTAGCCACTATTTTGTTTCTGTGAGAAAATAAAAAGCTGGTTTCAAGGTACATTCAGCTTCTAAAAGGCAATGCTAAAAAGGTGACACCACCTTAGTTCAATGGACCCCTTTGGGTAAAAGAAGAGGGATACAGCACTAACTGAAATTAAGCACTAACTAAATTCAGTGCTGTGAAAAACCGCTGCGACCCTGAACACCAGGATAAATTTCATGCTGAAAAAGCAGTCATATTTCCTAAGTGTTTTGTACTGTTAAATCACAGCAGCAAAGCTAAGAGTAGTTGAATTAGAGACCCCCATTTTTCATTTCTATCTTCAGATTTGTTTACTAAGTTTCCCAGTCCAAATGGGATTGTGAAGGCAGAGTTTGAAAGCAACAGCTTTGCATATTTTTAAATTATATTCTACCCTGGTTTGCAGATGGAAGAATCAAGCTTGAAATTGGAAACTGAGATGAATCTGCATTCCCTTTTCCATAGCCACTTGGCTGTACAGGCTAGTTCAGGGCTCCAACCCCAAGATTTCAGAGCCCAAATAAGAGAGGAAGAATAGTCCTGCTCGCCTATGCCTGCCCCTGCATGAAGGGCTGCCTCCAGTGGGGTCTCTGTAACACCGCCTGATGGCTTAGATTGCTTAAAAAGAAGAGAGAACAAACACAAGAAACCACACTGCTTTTACTTCTGCCTTTCCACCCCTCACCCCCCTCCTAAAACCCCTGCGTTAGAAAGCCACCACTGTTCACAAATTTCCTAAGGGCTATGGTTTATATTGTCTGTTTGTTTTTAAATATGTTAATTTACTGTCTTCCATGTATATTTCTGCCAAGTCCTTGTTGCTTCCAACGTTCAAACACTTTTTTATTAGTTAAAAATTCTTTTTGCTACTTGCCACTGTAGGGATTATAAAAAGAAATTAAATTTAGGACACCAAAGATCATCACAGGCAGAGGAATAAAACCTCCCTGCAAACTTAATTAAAAAGAGAAGATGGCCCGATAACAGATAATATGTTGTTAACTAGGCACCAAAGGTAGGAGCAGGCCTGCAAAAAAGGACAGACTATCATTATTAAAATCTTTAAGTTTCATGGAAACCGATGTCCAGATCCTGCTACCACAAGAATGGTAAAGGCTTCTCAGGATCTGATGGGAAAGAAATTAGCAGAGTATGTTAAACAGATAAATGGGACAGAGGAAGCTAGGCAGAAATATGTTGGAAACATTTGTTTTGAAGCATAATCTTGGCAAACTGTTCTCAACGTTGTTATTGGTAAGGTTTGAATAATGCTGGTTTATCTTGATCTTGGCTTCAGAGGTTTAGACAAGAAGTGAAATTATGACCTAGTATTGATCTGTGACTCCGGAGATAAGTGTCACTTTCCTCTGTCTGCAGTAAGAAGCTAAAAAGTCACATAATTACTGTTGCCACTTATCTTCTTACGTAAAAGGAGATGATTTCATTCCTTCCTTACTTCCTTTGGTTTTTTACTAGGGTTTTGAGCTGGCAAAGGCTCACCCATTTGAAGCTACTCCACAGCGTAAGAAATAAATACATCTGGTTTTGGACTATACAGCTTGAGATTATTCCTTTGGTAAAATTGTCCCTCAATATGACGCAGGCTGGCCTCCTAAACAACACTGTAGACTAACAGAGAACATATTCTGTTAAGCACACGTTCTGTAAATAAAGTAGTAATAAAAAAATTCTGAAGAAAAGTATTTTAACTTCACCCTTTCCTTCAGTGAGTTCTAGTTAAGACTTGCATAACACGTGAAGACCTTTCAAAGGTGTAAGTTGTTATCTGTGGCAATTTTGCATGCTGTAGTTGTAAAACAGAAACAATGCGGTTTTCATAAATTAGCTTTATTATTTCTAAGATTGATAGGTCAGGATTATCAAGCCCTTCCTGTCACTTGTTCCTGTTCACTCAAACTATTTTCTTGTTCCAGTAGCTCTGTATTGTAGTGATCAGTGTAATCCAGGTCTCCTGTCCTACATTATTATTACTGTAGGTGCCTGCAGTAATGAAATAGCAAGCCTTAGCAATTCTCTCTTGTAATGGTTTGTTCTCATAGTTAATTGACATAGCCATGGAAGTAGAGCCTTAGATTGCTTCTGCATCACTACGGACACACTTTTGGAGAAAATATCCTGGTCCTAGGAAAATACCATTCACTTCAACCGAGAGGCCCTATAATGAAAGCCTGAGGCAACTGGAAGAAGTGGAGCCTGAAATTCAGATTGTCCTCATTTTATCAAAGCAAAATTACCTTTTTGCCCTGGTAATTCATAAGATATTTCCATTGCTAATTGATTTTAGCCAATTTGCCCTAAACCTTCTAGATTTGTTGGTGAGGTGTTATCTTTCATTGCATTCAAATGCAGTTTGCGCTCATACAAATTCTCTATTTGTACCACCGTATTATTGCTGACCTGTTAAATTTAGAAATGAAAAGATGTTCAGCAATGAGTAAACTATTCTGAGACTGAAAACTTTGATGCAAGGACTATATTTTTCTCCCCATTTTGAGTTTCTATGTTGAGTTACACTTGGCAAATACTTCAACAATTGAGATGATGGTTTCGCAAACACCAGAGCAAGTTTGCCATTGATTACAGTCACCTAGAATTGTCCTGGAGCAATATGTCACTTCACAAGTCTGGGTTTGCTGCTAACACAAACTTATTTTTTATATATATATATATATAAAAAACCTTATTTGCTGATGCTTTGTTGAAATAACTGTGCTTCCTTCTATAGGTTGGGATTATGAGTACTCTATTTCACATCAGTATTTTGTGGCTCAAGAAATATCCATAAGGTGCTTTCACATCATTAAAAAGTACTGCAGGGGAAATGAAAACAGTTATCATGGCTTCATTAACTTAACAGTCATTGTTTTCCTTCTTACGTGCCACTGTCAACACCCTTAAAGCGAGCTCTGAAAACAAAGTCTATAAGTTGTTATTTTGGCAAGTTTCTGATTTAATTTAAATCCATGGAAATCCAGTCTAACACCATTAAAGCGTATGAATAATTGAAGACTTCCCACTGAAACTATTTTTCTAAGTGGGGAAAAAATAATTTTGACAAAACTAGTCCTCCTTCTTCAAAAAAAAAGCTCTGATTTTCATGCTAAATTTCAATAGAAGTTTTTTTCTCATTTAAAAAGTAGAAAAGGATCATTCAAGCAAACTCTAATTTGTACTGGTCTACCTGAGACTGGATTCAAGAGTCCTTTGTCACGCTTTTTATCTGGAAGGATCCAAATCGAGCACTTGCACCTCCTTGTCAGTCTCTGCAGTGTGCGTGTGTGTGGTTTATATACATACATAAATACATAGGATGACATATTTCAGGTTTATCACCTCAGGAGGAGAGAGAATTATGTGCAATAGTCTCACAAAAGCACTTAGTTGATAATTAAACTCTACAAATCTCACAGAGAACTAATATTATTTTTCTATAGTCTCACATGATATACAAAATAATCTTACCAGGAATCTGGAGCTTAACAGCGATTGGCATCAGCTCCAATGTCCTTGGTATGTGTCATGGCATGGATTATTGCACCAATCAATACAAAGCAATTTCCAATCAAGGGAAACAATTGTATATTGGTTTGTTCTGATCCATTTTCAGATAGGATTTCTACGGCCTCCCATGGATTTGCAGCTGCTCAATTACAATCTAATTGCATGACCCCTGTAGAGAAATGCCCAAGGTGTGTTAGTGGTACACAGTGACATTCAGAACAAAGCAAACATGGTGAAGCTTGCAGTTCACACAGGAAGGGAAAACGTACCACATGAAAAGAGAGACAGCACATTAAGCTACAGGTGTCACATATGTTCTTGTTTACAAAAACTCTGGAGCATTTGTATGGCCCTAAAATGCCTCCCCCATTAACTTATTGTAAGACATATAGAAATACTCATTCAGAATTGTATGTTTCTTATTTACAGAAGAAAGAATAAAAAAGAAAAAGGAAAATAACCAGGTGTGGTAGCTTATATAGCAAAGTTCCTGGAGAATTTCCTTGTTACAACTAAGCAAACATCTTTTAGCAATGCTAGCCTACTGGACAAGATCACAAGTCGTTGGGGAGACTGGGAGGCACCTTCAATCTTCTAGATATTCCAGGTCTGGCTCTCAGCCTGTGCTTTTGGGCATTTTATTTTTCCAGTAGTAACTTTTTTATTGCTAGAACTTTAATTTCTGTTGATGCATCAGGGAATAAAGGCGTTATATCAATGCATAGCAACAGCTTATATTAGGACAGTTCAGAAAAGAAAGATATTGTTTCTCTTCAAAGAAGCAGGGGGAAGATGGGTAGGCCAAAGTCATTTCCCAGGTTGAAATTTTCTGTAAGATTGGAGATTGCTGTCCTAATCTCATGAAAAGTGTGGTAGTGAACTCAGGTGCCAGGAGAGCTGCTTCAAGTCTCAGCTTAAAAGAGGTCACCCGGTTCTGTGTTAGGACACAAACAAATTCATATGCTCGGGATGTGTTGAGCTCTAGCTGGATACATCAATCAGACAAATCTCCCTGCCCTCACAAAGAGGCCACAAATTCTGCAATAAATTCTGAGGATTTTTATGGTGAAAAACATTTTTTTCCTATGATTTTCCTAAAGGTGTTTAACGGGTCTCATTTTTTACTATTAGTTAGAATTGGACTTTGGAATAAACTGGTAAGAGTATTGCGTAAACTTAAAGCCATCATTAAGAAGAAAGGACTCTGCAGTGAGGTCTAACTCATAGGAAACCTTTTTGCCTGCCTTTTAGAGCAGCTGGAAGCTATTCTTTGCAGACTTGCTGGGGATGACACTTGCTTATGGATGTCTTGCCACTGGACTTTGCAACTATACAGATGTCAGTAAATCACAATTTGTCAGCTCTCAGTGAAAAGCCAAAATAGCTTCTTTCCAAAGGTCCTCATTTTATACACTAAAAGAGAAACTTCAGCTCTATAAAAACAACCCTTAAACAGGAGAAAAAATAGTTAGATAGAGTAATATTACAATACAGGAATGCAAAGGCCAAGCAAACAACTGGCAGGTATACTCAGACCGTTTCCACTGCAAAATGAAGATAGAGTGTCGTGGTTTAACCCGGCAGGCAGCCAAACACCACGCAGCCGCTCGCTCACTCCCCCCACCCCGATGGGACAGGGAGAGAATCAGAAGGGTAAGAGTGAGAAAAACTCGTGGGTTGAGATAAAGACAGTTTAATAAAACAGAAAAGGAAGGGAAAATAATTAATAATAACAACAACAACGACGATAATAATAGAATATACAAAATGAGTGATGCACAATGCAATTGCTCACTACCCGTGCTGACTGATAACCAAGTAGCGATCGCTACTTCCTGGACCACGCCTCTTATTTATATACTGATCATGACATCATATGGTATGGAATACCCCGTTGGCCAGCTGGGCCAGCTGTCCCGGCTATGCTCCCTCCCACCCTCTGAAGAGTCCTTGTACTTAGCAACAACTAAAAACAGGAGTGTTTTATCAACATTCTTCTCATACTAATTCCAAAACACAGCACTAGGACGAAATTTAACTCTATCCCAGCCAAAACCAGGACATAGAGTTTCTTAACATTCAGCTCTAAAGTCTGCAGGGATAATTACAGGCTGGCTACCTCACCCCAACAGTGACAGCTGTTGCTATTCTGACGTGTCCTGGCCACAAGGGAAGGTGACGGGCTTCAAAAGAAGCAACCAGCAATTGACAATTGACAATTCTAAACCAACTTATTTTGTAGTGATAAAAGTAGAACATTTTAGTCTGTCTAAAGTTTCACAAGCATTTTCTTAAATAAAATAATAATAATTAAAGAAAGCCCTAAATGTAGGTTAGGTGTATTTGACCTCTTGACTTCTAGGACCTGGATGGAAGTTGAGAACAGACTTCCACAGCTTCACGCCAGCAAGAGGCTGAGAGGGGAAGCCAGAAGAGATCAGCTGGACTATGGGAATATTCCAACATAATGGTGGGAAGTCGGCAGGAAAATAATTTCAATAAGGGTAATACCGAAGTAAACTTTATTCAAAGGATATGATACATTGATGCTGTAATGAAGCTGTAGCTCTTGTTCACAAAACCCTTGGCTTTTTAACTCGTATTGTAACAGGGCACATGTATAGCACAGGGCATTTGTAACTTAGGACAAAGATCCTACAGGGTGGCATAGAAAACTATTTTCATTTTAAATCACAGTAAGTCAACTTCTAATAAAGAATAGTGCCAAACGTAAACCCAGTAATGAAAGTAGTTGGTCAACTAACAGTCAGTGTCTTAATTCCCATTTTATACATTCTTCTCCGTAGCCTGTAGACTGGCAATAGTAGCTTAATCTTGCTCAGACCTTACAAACTTATTCTACTTATTTGTTTTGTTCTCATTTTGTTTTCTCATCATTGGTTGTATCTAACTGCTGAGAGAAAACCATTTCTTTGTTGAACTTTCACTGTTGTATTTCTGGGAATGAAGTGTGGATTTAATTCTTTTTCATTTATTCTGCATATACTTTTTGGACAAATTAATAACAGCTTAGAGTCATATATTACTTCTACTTTTCCTCATGGAACTACTTTCCCTTTCGTAAGGGGTGGACAAACAGGTTCTAATTCTTGGTACACTTTTTCAAATGGTTTCTAGAACTTTTGTTGAAAAGGACAGCAACCTGCCAAAGCACAAGGGCATCATTTAAATTCTCCTTACACCTGTTTCATTTCAGAATGTTTTTTGCAAGAAGAAACTATTGTGATGGTATTTGTTATCAATAATGTTGAACTGAGGTGAAAGGCAGTTGTTTTTGCAAGAGAGCAATGCCTTAATGAAGATCTTGATAAAATCCTAACGTTGGTGAAACATCAGTGTTGTCCTGAATTGGCCTCAGAAGTTATCAATTTTAACTTTGCATGTGCTCTAGAACTCTTATTTTCCTACAAAAGCAACGTTTAATTTTCATTAGTTTGAAGTGAAAACTTTAGCTAGTGATAATATTCTCCCCCGACACACACCCATTCCTCTAACTCAGAATATTTGATTAAGCATATGTATTAGGTAGGATAATACATAATCTTTGCTTGATTTTAATTATCTTGGACTCTGATGCCAATGTCAGTGATGACAGATGCCAGTGGGAGTTCTGAGTACAAGTACGGGGTGAGTCAAGGGTCTGACCAAGAACTCCTTCACAATTGTCTTGTGTTTAGTTTCTGAATTACTTTATCTTAATTACCTCTCCCACAGTTCTAACAAATACTATCATATGGATCATGTTTATTTGAGAATATAGTTAAGACTCAATACATGCTTTTCCTTTAATAAGTAAAATTGTTTCTGAGATAAATGTATTAGTAACGTGACTACAAACTGATGCATTTTTTTCCAAAATCGTCTGCACAAAGTGTACTAAGGGAAATTTTGGTAAAGCTACTACAACAGATCAAACAAATCTGCATTGATATTAGCGTTATTTTTCCTTAGGGACTAGTACTCTTCAGTAACATTTAGTAAACTAGAAACTGGCCAAAGGTAGCAATTTTATGGCAGCTCACCTTTAGACCTCACCATGTGCTACAAAATACACCTTGTCCAGGGAATACTCCTTCTTTTTGTCACACATAATTGTATCGTGGAATTAGAATCATAGAATCATAGAATCATTAAGATTGGAAAAGACCTCTAAGATCTTCGAGTCCAACCATCGACCCAACACCACCATGCCCACTACACCATGTCCCTAAGTGCCTCATCTACACGTCTTTTAAATACTTCCAGGGATGGGGACTCCACCACTTCCCTGGGCGGCCTGTTCCAAGGCCTGACCACTCTTTCAGTAAAGAAATTTTTCCTAATGTCCAATCTAAACCTCCCTTGGTGCAACTTGAGGCCATTTCCTCTCGTCCTATCGCTTGTTACTTGGCAGAAGAGACCAACACCCACCTCGCTACAACCTCCCTTCAGGTAGTTGTAGGGCGCGATGAGGTCTCCCCTCAGTCTCCTCCAGGCTAAACAGTCCCAGTTCCCTCAGCCGCTCCTCATAAGGCTTGTGCTCCAGGCCCTTCACCAGCTTCGTTGCCCTTCTCTGGACACGCTCCAGCACCTCCATGTCCTTCTTGTAGTGAGGGGCCCAAAACTGAACACAGTATTCGAGGTGCAGCCTCACCAGTGCCGAGTACAGGGGCACCATCACCTCCCTACTCCTGCTGGCCACACCATTTCTGATACAGGCCAGGATGCCGTTGGCCTTCTTGGCCACCTGGGCACACTGCCGGCTCATGTTCAGCCGGCTGTCAACCAGCACCCCCAGGTCCTTTTCCTCTGGGCAGCTTTCCAGCCACTCTTCCCCAAGCCTGTAGCGTTGCATGGGGTTGTTGTGGCCGAAGTGCAGGACCCGGCACTTGGCCTTGTTGAACCTCATACAGTTGGCCTCGGCCCATCGATCCAGCCTGTCCAGGTCCCTCTGCAGAGCCTTCCTACCCTCCAGCAGATCAACACTCCCACCCAACTTGGTGTCGTCTGCAAACTTACTGAGGGAGCACTCGATCCCCTCGTCCAGATCGTTGATAAAGATATTGAACAGGACCAGCCCCAGTACTGAGCCCTGGGGAACACCGCTCGTGACCGGCCGCCAACTGGATTTAACTCCGTTGACCACAACTCTCTGGGCTCGGCCGTCCGGCCAGTTTTTTACCCAGCGAAGAGTGTACCTGTCTGAGCCGTGAGCTGCCAGCTTCTCTAGGAGAATGCCGTGGGAGACAGTGTCAAAGGCTTTACTGAAGTCCAGGCAGACCACATCCACAGCCTTTCCCTCATCCACGAGGTGGGTCACCTGGTCACAGAAGGAGATCAGGTTGGTCAAGCAGGACCTGCCTTCCATGAACCCGTGCTGGCTGGGCCTGATCCCCTGGTTGTCCCGGACATGGCTCGTGAGCGCCCTCAAAACGAACTGCTCCATAATCTTCCCTGGCACCGAGGTCAGGAAATGAGTTAGAGAGAGAACTTCTGCCCAGTTCCCAGGTCTGTCTCCTATGATGTTTCAAGTCAGGATCAATTATTCCATTTGTTTCTGGCAGGATTTTGTGATAGTGTTATATCAAAAGATTTAAAGAAAGTCCACCTATAATGCACCATTTACAATATGGCTCTAGATACTTTACTGCTCATTTGAAGAGACTATTTGGATAATTTGCTATTCACTTTTGAAAAACTTCTTAATGTACATTTCTTACTACATCCATTTGAAGGGATGTCTAAAAGCAATTACTGTAGCCTAAGTATCCAACAAATAATATATATAAAAATAATGTATATATAAATAAAACAAGCCATTAAAGAGTTAAGAAAATCTTTCCACCAGTCTATATCATCCTTTTCCAGACTAATATCTTAAAAGAGCAACGTATATTTCTTTATGACAAGGCTTTTGTACTTGACTGATAAGATCCTCCTATGTCCTAGGGGTAATTCATGCAATTAGAAGAAACAGCTGAAACACAAAAAGACAGTAGGTAGGGGACAGTCATAGGCTGACAGGGAAAGAAGCTGTAAAACGCAGTTGTCAGTGCTCATTACTATCATAGTTTCTAACATTGGTCTAATATAGACCATGATTCTTCAAAACATTAACCGTAAGCCACATTGTAAGTACATGAGCCAATCCTTAGAAAATGTATGTTTATTGCTTTTGTAGTTACTGAGATTCAAGCACACACTTCAAATGCTTTCCTAAGCGAGATTACAGTGGGAAACAGTATATTCTAGAGCTCTTGCTTCAAGTATTTCCACTTCTGATTGTACTTCCACTGTCTCTCTTAAGAAGCTATTATTATTAAGAAATAAATCCCTGCAGAGCTTTCTTGGAGTTTTTTTTATGATGAATATTATAGAAATGTCAGATTGTTGTAGAGGCATCGTTGTCACTAACTGAAGTGAAAAACAAGAACTGCATTCTCAGATATCACAAGAGAAGACAATTTTCTTGGTATTTGGGAATAGTTCAGTTTAACAAAGTTATTTCTATAAAAAGCATTACAATATTACAATGGAAAACCAAGTACGCTTTCTCATATGAAACTTTCTGAGCAAAACTGGGATTTAAACAAAATTTTAAATGATCTCTATATGGAATATGACATCCTCAGTGGTACTGACTACTTCCAGTCAGCTAAGTGGTACGGGAAATACAGATAGGATCATGACATCTACTGCAAAACTGACAAAACATTTACACCGTGATTTCTTTTTGTAAGTGTGAGCCCACATCCTCAACTTGCAAATGCTTCAAAACTTTTAAAAAATAGAAATTATAATGTGTCTTGTCTATTTCCTTCTCAATCTGCAATTAAGAGAGTTTGATTAGCTGATACGCTTTTGCTTTTTTTCTCCTTGTTTGCAGTGTGGAAGAATGAGGAAGTGTGGTTTCCTTGTGGCATGGAAAGAGCTGACAGAAATGTTTCTTCTCTAACTTGACCTTGTTCCTAGAAATAGTCTGTTCCACAGTCACCTGGGGGACAAGCCCAGTGTCTCTTTCAGCCTCCAGTGTTTCTGTCTCCTGTCAAGAACTGTGATCACAGATGAAAGATTGTAGCACAAGCAGCAAGAGACAGTCCCAAACTACAGTTTGGATGTTGGTGCACATTCCTTGTGCAGGATTTTATACTAGAAGACCTGGTGCAGATAGTGGAAGACAGATTTGATGTGATTATAGCAAGCTGCATCGCTAAGCAGCCACTGACTTTCCATGAGTATTGGAATTCTAGCTTGTATTCCAAGTTAGATGAAATTGCAATATCTATGTCTGCAATATAAATGTCTTAACAGAAGTACTTCTACCTCATCATGTTCTGGCGGGCCTTCCCCAAATCGTGGCATTAGCTTTATTCTTTCCTGTGTAAATGTTCAGGTTAAACCCAGCAAGCATGAACTTTCAATACCTACTCTGGGAGTACATACAACCCATGGAGATAAGGATCCCTGTTTAAAATCGTACTGTGGGCGGGTCAAATGACCTCTAGGGCATGGGTTAGAGGAGACGTAATTTGACTATTTCCAATTTCAGAAACTTAGTTGGGATCCTAAGTGAGGAGTCATAAAGCCAGTCCTGAACACTGCTACTGACGGGAAAAAAAAAAAATCATGCTGTGTGTACCACTGAAAAGAAACTTTGCAGTTATGTCTGGTGATAGAGAACCCACGGGAGCTGTTCTATCACTCGCATTTGGACAAAGCAGAGGAACACTACTTCCTGGTGATACGGAAGTCATTTATAGCCTCCATCTGCTGCTGAACACAGAACCCAGACTTTTAGTCTTTTGCTCTCTGTAGAGGGCTGGTTCAAATCGGTCATCTTAGACCCAGACAAATCAAAGATGTAAAAGTCAGCAGTGCGTTCCATCACTCTCAAGAAACTGGCATCCTAAGCCAGCAAAGAGTTAAAATACAGCATTTCAAGCATCAATGCAATTCCAGTAATTCCTTTTGTTTTGTATAAACGTACTTAAACTTCCATATCTCTATAAGTCTGGCCTTGGCATATCCATTTAGTACTCTGCCTTATGTTTCCCTAGTCTCTCCCTCCAGCTTTCATAGGCGAAGCACCACCTGACTCCCTGGCATTTTACACAGCCACACGCATCACTATGTAACAGCAAGTCTTTTGTTGTTGTATCTGATAATGTATTTTTTCTCTGCATAATGAAAGTCTCAAAGACAGAAGTTGATTTCTGAGTTTGGAATTATACTAGGTATAGTAGGTATACAGCTGTTATTACAGAAGGTCAGCCACCACTGATTAAAAAGAATAGCTTTTCTTCTATGTTATAACTTAATCCATTGTTCCTTGTCCGTTCTGCAGCTCCGATTGCTAAGCCTTTTATTACCCTTTTTCCAACCCTTTTCTACAAGCTGGAAGATATCCTTCTATCTACAGATAGGAATGTAAATACTTCTGCTAATGCTATTATAAGATTTTCTTATGAATGGGGGAAATATTCTTGTTAAAAACCTGAGATTTTGAATAATCTACCCATCAGTTGCCCAGATGACAAGCTGATAGAAGGCAGCATATACCTAAATAGTTTAAAATCATATCCCTGTCTTATCTTAAATAATACATTAAGACCTATGTACACAATTCACTATTTTCATAAGATATTGACAGTTGACCTCATTTCTCCATGGCATTTTTAAAATGCACCTATTGTGCTGCATCCAGTGTGCAACCTTACATTAAAGAAATCATCTATTACAGAATAAACTCACATATTTTAATGTTTCTCTCAAATAATTAGTCTCAAGGTGTTCTGAGAGATACAAAACAAAGGAACGGAATGAGAGACCGTGAAAATAACAAATGAGTGTGGTACAGAAAGTAAAGTTATGCTAGTAGTAGTTATGATACTATTCACCAATAAAAAGGATATAAAGGCATCCTACATCTATCATCCCCCTTGTTTATTCCTTTTTGTTTATTTGTTTTCCTTTGGCCAGTGGTTTCATTTTGCTCAGAATAGAACTAAACTGTATATAGATTGTTTCTGCTCTTTACTAATTCAAATTTTCTGGTGAGGAGACCATAGCATTTTCTGTACTAAGCCGGTACAAGCTTTTAACTACATGAGCAGTGCAAACACATTAATCTGGACATTGGTAATCCATTTAATTTCAGGGTTGTAAAAGAGTGCTTGAATATCAGAAGTAAGAAAATAACTTGCAATAATTTATTGATTTGAATAAAGTAAGTCAGCAGTGATTTCTGCTTCAAAATAGCTATTCCATTAGTAAGGCATAGTACTCACCTGACCATTAACCAAAGCAAACGAAAAAAGGTATTTCAATATCAGTAAGATGGCCTTTGTTTTGTTTTGTTGGTTGTTTGGGGCTTTTTAAATTATTTTTAGCTTACCCAATTGACATAGACAGGATCACAAAAAGGCCCAAATCTGTTAAAAATACTTATATCCTCCACACAGACTGTTAGAAAATCTTCTAACAACTCTCTAGTACTAATCATAGTAAAGATGTGAGGGATTTTGCCACTCTGCCTCGACTTTTCTCATTTGAATCAGAAAGTTTGGTGGCCAAAAAGGCCAGCACATACACAGGCAATATGCATGAATACACCTCACTCATGGGGCTGCTTGTAAGGCACGGGTGGGAGCTGAACCTGCTCCTAACACGGTTGGTACAGACTCTGGCTTGACTTCACAGCGAGCTTCAGCCCGTGGGTCTCCCCCTCCAAGCCGAGCACCGTTATTTCAAGCTTTAAAGCTTTCCTGCGCTGTTATTTGCTGGACAGGTTGAGTTTATTTATATAAGGTGGGCCAACTCACAGCCTGTCTGCTAATCAGGTTTCTGATTTTCAGAAAGTCAGCCTCTTTTCCATCTGTCTCTCGGGATTGCATTGGTGTTTTGTATTGTCTTTCATGCTTCACAGAGGGATATTTTTTAACATGGCCATTAACCCAAAGGCTGGCTCAAAATTTGTGTTTTTCTGTGAAGCATGAAGAGCAGCAGGGAAGACCGAAGCACGTATGGTACCTGGGGAGAACCTGGCAGGTGGTGAGAAGCCAAATCCTCCATACACTGAAGTTAAATATCTCAGCTGGAGCAAAAGGACAGAATAGTAGTGGTAATGTTGTATAGGATTGAAGGTTAGAAAATAGTGACACAGAATTTAGCGAGCAGCAATGTGACTGGAGAAATCAGGGGAGGGACACATGCCAACATTTTAAAGCTACATTCTCAAGCGAAAAAGGTGGTGCAAGTATCGTGAAGCCAGTACAATTTTGAATTACAGCAGTTTTTAAATCTAGCATAGTAAGTTAGGGTAAAACTCCAATGGACCAATCAATGGCCAATCTCATCTAATTACATGAATCGAAAAGGGTTCCTTAATCTACTGGGCATCAGGATTTTACTCTGAGGTGTTCATTTTGATATTAAAATCAAATGTCATTTTTTATATTAAAAATGACAACACCAAAATTGGGAAAAAAGGCAGCTGGAATTAAACACCGAGTTGTACTTTGCTTCTGAGGGAGGATCCCCAAAGACTAAACATACTGTGCTAGAAACATGTATACAGGGTGACAGGCCATACCCTGTTATGCCCTGTCAGTTGTAAATGGTAAGAAAACCATCACCCTCTCCTCACGCTGATGCCAGTTAAGCCATATTATGATGTACACTGCTACCTAAGAATGAGGGTGGTCAAGAACCATAGAAAGACTCTCACTGATCTGCTCATTGGCAATATGGTATGGGCTACTGTAGGTAAGCAAGTTTAATTACAGAACAACATAAATGAAAATGTCATGGGTCAGATGTTCCTATAGGAGAGAGAAAGGGCTAATATTCAAACCCATAAGCCATTAGGGAAATAAAGAATAACGACTGAAATGTGAAGTATCAGTTAGCAGCAACCCAAGGGAGAGAAGTGTTGATGGAGAAGAGAGATCTGGTTCACAGCCAGTAGCAGCTCTGGAGATGGATACACTAACATAAGGAGATGATGCACGATTTCATAGCCAGAGACTACCTAAGGGACGCAGAAAAGGCATACCAGGGAATGTTGCTGATCATCTGTAACTTTTGGCAGGTTTTAGTAGTGTCCAAGAGGATTTAGGGACCTGTCACACATGTAAACAGAAATGTCTGGAAGAGAGAAAACAGGAAAACTGTTCTGCTTACAAAAATCACATATGCATATTGTATAGACTGCTTCCAAGGTGGGGAAATGAGGCAGTTAAGGGTCTGGAAAGAATATCGGTGAAGGATATTTGCACAAAGCAAGACCCAGTTACACATATGTGAAACTGTCCTTGTTTAATTGGACTCCTTTGTGGCTTCAGAATGCATTCTACGGTGGAGATTATATGCAGCTGCAGTCCAGTGGCATAGGAGGTGTTATGGGTGAAAAAGAGAGACACTAAAATTCTGGAAGAAAGTTAAACCTTCTCCCTGACCCTTCTACAGTGTAATATGCTAAGCAATGGAGAGGGTTATCATACTAGGGAGAAGTCCTTAAGCTTGTGGGATTGCAACCACATATGGACAGAAATAAAAAGGAAGATGTTCTCGAAGCTTGTAAAGTTTCACATAAATCAGCAATAATGTGTTACACAAGGAAAAAAGAAGAGAGTATGTATTTCAGCCAACACTTTGTCCTCCATATTAATTGTAACTCAGCCTCTCCCAAAAGATTTGCTCTTTAAAATGTACTCATATTGTCATGCAATTCACCACACACTCTTCATATAGCTCTCACTGCTCTCTTCTTCAACAGCTTCCTGAACACTTAATAATCTTGACTCTTGACATTTAAGAATCTGTTTTTCTTCAGAAACATGCTAAATCCACCACACTACTCTCCATCTTACCCACCTCACTGCTCTGTCTCCCACTTACTCTCCAGATGGGCCCTGGAAATGTTTTCTCTACGCTTTTTTTGTATTGCCTTTTTCCTTTTTTAAGCTTACCTCTCTAAGAGAAAAACAACCCATTTTTGCCTGAAAAACTCCCATTTTCTCCCAATTTTCAAGTCCCAAACAGTGCCAGAAACGATTTTTTAAAACTGCATTTATTTTTCACTGTCATGGAGCTATTCCCCAAAGTTGCTATTCACCTCTTCTGCTTCTCAGACCTCTACATTTTTTATGGCTTTTCCTTTCAGCTTTTAGAAGTCTGGGTGCTTTTTCATTATGTCCTCATTATTATCTAAATTTCTTAGACACATTCTGTGATTCCTTCTCCAGCAAGTGCTGGAAAGTGGGAAGAGAGAAAAAGAAAAGGCCAGTGCAGCTGTTCTAGTCCCCGCCCGCCCCCTTCCCCTGGTGATATTCACACCTCCCTCTCTTCAGAGAGGAGACTTTCAAGTCTGTTTTTTTCCAAAATGTCATCAAATGGTTGCTTATCCCCAAAAATGCTCTGTGGAGAATCCCATGAGATCCAGTGCAATAGCAAATTTATCTATTCTGGGGTCTAGAAAGTTTTCCCTTCCTTTAAATACTGCTGAAGCCACACAGCATTTTTGGGTCCATTACAAATACAGCTATGAGAAATATGTGTAAACTCCAGCGACTGAAGCTGCTAGAGGTCAGGTAGACTTGTCTCCTGAGTTTCAGATAGCAGGACAGATTTTTGCACAACTGCCTTTCAGGATGTTTTGGTTTCAATCCATGTCTAAATCCAAACTTGGACCTGTTGAATTTCTATTTTCAAACAATAAATCCTCGTGACCCACTTCACCACTCTTTCAACTTGTATAGCCAATCATCAGGGCAAAATAATAAGAAAAAAAGGTGAAAAACATTACCTTTCAAAACTTTCAGGTATTAAGATACCTACTAAAGCTGATGCCCAATTATGTTGTTTGTAATGCTATAGTGTTATATTTATCTACATACATGCGTGTCTACATGTACATCTATGCATATATGTTTGTATAAATATAACTATACATGCAGACACTCTATATAGGTACAATAAGAGTTCTCAGAAGGCACTACGTATTTACTGTTTTTTCCCCAGCAATACCTGGTTGAAGTAGAATATTGAGGTGTGCTAGAGTCAACAGGCAGAGCGCAGGGGAAGCTATATTTTATGTTGAGGAAGGATTTGTTCCTCTTTTGTTCCTGTTTATTTGGTTTCCCATGTGAGCTGTTATTATTTGGCAGCTTATCTTGATCCTGCCTGAAAACAAGCGAAACTTGTGAAAATGAAAACAAACAAAAAATTCTCCACAAATTTAAACACATTTGGTTATTTGTGCTGTGTTGGCTGAGCCAAGTAATTTTTAATTTTGCCAGCGTTTGCAGGCCTATTTCTATATTAATGTTTTAAAAATACTATTAAGAAAAACAATTCACTGGCTGTGAACATTTCATCGGAATCTTGGTTTTCAGAAGCAGCTAGTGCATGCCGAGAACTTTGTTCACTCCAGCAGGAGCTGGGAGCACAAGGAGCCGATTCCAAATTACCAGCTGAAAAACAAAAATACGAACCAGGTACCCACACCACATTGTCAAAGCAATGTCAGTGTTTAACTTTTCACATCTTCCATTTTAACTAATTTTATTTTGATAATATTGTGGATGAATAAAAGCAGTTAATACTGTGTTTTGTACAAAGGTCCCTGTCTATTGGACATGCATACAGGGAAGTTGCAAAGGCTGGGGTGATATTTCTGACATTCATTTTGGAACTGCTGTGAATAGTGCGAGGAAGGAAGTGTTCTCACTGTATATACAGTTTAGGAAAAACAAGAAGGTCACTTTTTATAGGAAAACTATCCTTTGCTTTAGATATAAAGCAGTTTGTTGTCCTGTTAAGTGTTCCAGTGCCGATGAAGCTGAAACAGAGTGACTTCTTCCACTAACTTATCTGGTTAACCAGCAGTATCATCGTACTGAAAAACTACATGCCCAGAGCCAGAGAATCCCCTCATGGTACATCCCTAGGCTTCAGAATATAACTCTGGACTGAGCATATGTTATGGTATAAATATATTATCCTGCCCTTTAAAATACAGAAAAACTTAACTGCTTGTGAGTAGCAACCACTGTTACTATTTTCCCCATTGCTTTGTATGATTTAATCACCTGGAATTAGCCCTTACAAATTGCTACAAGGCAGGCAGGAAAGCTCCTTGATTTCTACAGAGCAGTTAGTAGCTGACAGGGTTGTACCTCTTCAGCTGTGTGCCTTTTTTTACAAAAAGGCATGAAATACGGACTGACTTCAGCTAGAGAGAGCCAGCTTCTGTGCACGCTCCCAGGCCACTCTTCTTCCCAGATCACCAATTATGGTCACGCTTAACAGTATGGTGCTGCAGCTAAAACAAACCTTGACAGTCTATCTTTGTAGTGGGTATTTGTCTCAATCTGTCTCTAAAACGCAGCTAATATACAGCTACCTGCCAGGACTCTGGTGAAACACAAACAACATAACCATGTGTGTGTTTTGACACAACTGCACTTATTATATTCCCAAAACAAGAGGAGCCCAAAAAACCTTTTGGGATGCTCCTCATCTTCATGAACTGATTTTATAGAGATACACAGGCAGAGTGGTGCTGGGACAGCCACTTCAGGTTTAGGAAATATACAGCTGAAAAGTTTAAGAAAGAGAAGCCCAGCATCACCTTTCATTTATCTATGAAGCATTTGCTAAAAGGATACCAGGAGGTAAGGCTCTGTAAAAGAACATAGCTCTGTGTCTGTTCTCCTACAGCCTACAGCAATTAGTAAAAGGTATATTATCATCTAAGGAAACAAAAAGACTTCTTAATTTTCCATTCTCCCTGACACCAACTAAAGGAAAAATCCCTTGCTACTGCTATAGCTGAAATCTGCCCTCTTGCTGCTAAGCAAAGATAGAATATTGCCTGTTTCCTGAGATCGGTCTGCTGTAGGCTACCATCCCTACTGTCTGTTTGAAAGCCTACAGGTAAATACAATGCTTGCATCTCCCCATTCCCACCAAACCCTCTCAAATGGAAGAAATTGAAGAACATGGCATAGCCTCATTAAATAAAGTTGCAAAGCTCAGGGATTGCCTCAAATCTTCCTTCTCCTCTTTGTACTGCATCTACCACAGCAGCTTTCCTTGAAAAAGGCAAGCAAACAAGCCCAGCTGTTGTCAGTGCTCTTTATGAGTCACTGCGCAGCAGATGCTGAAAGAGCTGTGTTTCTAAATGCAACACCTGCTGCTGAACCTGAATTTCCAAGCCATAGCATTATACACATACAGAAAGATCATCTGAGTAGGTATGTACCACTAATAGCCACTCTTAGAGTAAAATCAAAGAGACACTGTCAGCAGGTAATTGTCACTGAAAGCTCTGGATCCACCACAAAATTTGCAGTAGTCCAATGGCACAGGATTTCTTCAAAAAGCAAAATAATTGCAATTATTTCACTTACTTTCTTTTATACATTGTTAAACACTTTGAAGACCATCCTAACTTTTTCAGCATGTACCTATATCTGGATACTGCCGCAACAGACTCCAAATCCAGTGTTGTCTTAGGCAGATATTTCAGAAAACGTTTTTTTTGGTTGCAAAAGCAACATATAAAAGAATTAATTCCCTTCTTCTTTATGTACACAATTGTTTACATGGCCATTGTGTAGAACTGCTCACTGAACAGATGCAGGTTAAAAACAAATATTTCTCTCCCTGTCTTTTTGGAAGGAGAGAAGAAAAGGAAAGATTACTTCGGAACTTGAATCAATTTATTTGTCTGGCATACAGTACAATATCCCAAATTATTGTATTAAACAATGTAGAAGTCAATAAATTTCAGTATCTGGCAGAAGAAGGAAATGGCCAGCACTGCTTAAAGGGACCCAGGTTCAAAACACATGGATAGTAAAACTATGGCCCTAGTTGCACGTCCTCGTGAGGGTCCCATTGCCCACCCAGCCTCCCTGCTTGCACGGTGATCAAGTGGACTGGCACACAGCCTGGGTGGGCTTTTCAGGGTGGCTTCTTATTTCTAATTTTCTAAGTCTTTGTTGTATTTTTTGTTACAACCCCCAACTGCAACCTAATCCTGGCAGCTGTACACATCCAGCCTCTGCTGAACAGAAAGTATTACACAGTAGCCAACACAATGTGTCACTACAGCTCAGGAAACAAGGTTGGCTCAAACAAAATACTCTTAATCCTTGGAAAGATGGTTCCTTGCGATCAAAGTCGAGGACAGTGCAGTGACACAGCTAAATCTGCTCACTGCCTTTCAATACCGTGGTTAGCCTGCATCTCCTTTATTCTCAAAGTATTTTCTTCCCAAACCTTATTCCTCCCTTTCATTTCTGTCGGAGTTTACAAAACCAAGCAGTTCCTAATCTCCACTTTGATCTGAATTTCTGTGAGAATGACCATTGATTTTCATTTATGCTCACAGCTGCTCAGACGAGCATGGTCTCCCACTATAATAGCTGCAGTCAGTGGATAACCTGCTCCGTAAGAGCTGTGGCACGCTACTGGCGAGGCTCGCAGTCATGCTGCGGTCTCACAGATGGCCTATGCTGGATTTATTCGTGGTGGTCTAAGGTGCTACCCCTCTACATCTCACCTCCTTCTGCCAAAGGTTAGCTTAAGCTGCTGGTGAGCAGGATATGCCCTGCGAGGGCTAAGGTCCAGCTCCTCTGCAAGGAGGTTTCCAGCAGGGGCGTGTGGAAATGCCTTCAACAGCTCCAGGCTGTTCCACAGAGCGGACCTCCACGGCCCTCAGCGCGGTGCCGAGAGGAAGCAGGGCCGCCGCGTGTTCCCAGGTGGTGCCGTCCCGCAAGTACGGACAGGCGATGGAGAGTCTGCTCTTGAGACCGACATCGGGGCAGCCTTCGACAAGCAGCATATGCACAGCCAAAGCACTTAGAATTACCCCTATGATTATGTTTTCGATGGTTTGGGGCCAAGCCACTAGTTGGTAATAGTCCTTGGAAACCTGATGGAAACATGATTATTTACCAGAATATTCAATTTTGCTATTCAAATCATCTCATTTGTCATCCAAACCCATATATGTGACAAACTGAAATGCTGCATGCCAATCTCTGCCCAGAGTAGTGTGGAATTCACTTGCTAGTGATTTGGTAGAAAAAAGTGATAAATCCCTGGTCTGTATTGTTCCAGTATATTTTTGGCTATTTACATCTGTGTGATATGTGTGGCAAACAATGCTAAAGGTAAGGATCTCTTTGTGCAGGTGGTAACTTTCCACATTCAATATCAGCTCTGACCTATGTCTGTAACAGGGGGGCCATTGGGTGTTACAGGCATAAGAGGAACATATATATACTTGTATCCATGCATACATGCATCCGCAAGAAAATGAATAGAAAAAAAAAACTAAGATAAACATTTTTATTTTGTCTGAATATGCTGCATTAATTATCCAAGCCCAGATTCCCAGCCAGTGTAAGGTGCCATAATAAAACTGAAGTCAAGCAGAATGTGCAGAATTTAGCAAAACTTGACATATTTTCCCAGTTCTGCATGCTGGGGAAACCATAACACGGATCACATTTGTTTCCCGAGTGAGTGGTGCATTTCACCTTTTAATGTCACACAATGCAGAAACGTACCAATAATTGTAGAGTATCCACACTTACCTTTACACTGTCTGAACTATTTTTTGTATGTGTCCTGACATAATAACTGCACCAGTTGCTCACACCTGTGGTCTCAGAAAAGAGTATAGTTTTCTTCTGGGTTTGGTTTTTGTGGTTTTGGTTTTTTTTTTTTGAGGGGGGGGAGGAGGAGGGAGGGGAGGATCTTCTGGCAAGCTAAATAGTAAGTTGATTTCTCGTTTTCATAAAAATTATCATTATAAGTGCATGTGGGTTTTAACCAGATTCCTTTCATGCTGTAGCTCAGTTGTGTGTTCCTAAAACCTGTACCTGGGTTTTTCAACCTGTATACAACATTAAGTGTAACTAAGGAGTTACAGGGTGAGTTTAGGAGTTACAGGGTGACGAAAGCCATACCTCATACGACTCAGGTAATGAATCTGACTCAAATATTTTTGTGGGAATATGTCCTTAGTTCTGAGTGCATTGCTCACAGTGATTTCCTTCAGATTGATTTACTAATTCCATTGAAGCAGCCTATACTGTTATTCCATAAATTCATTTTACTAGTTTCTTTTAGCAGGTTTTTATTGTGTTGCCTGCTTACCTTGCAGTAACAAAAACCAGTACTAAGATCACCTGAGATACCAATTAAAGCTTTATGAAAGGCTAAAGTGTGACAGTGCTCATGGGGAAGTGTTACTGAATAGAAGACTGGTAATTAATATGCTAACTTGATATAACTGTTCAGCTCTCCTTTGAACCTTGAACTTTGACCATCTACTGATTCATCATTCTAAGAAATTACAATACAGGTTAGGAGGCATATCAGGACCAGTCTTAATTTAATACAATCTCTGATACACTCTTGTCTTAGGGAATTTTAGTGCACTAGATCAAACTGGTCTCTATGGTAACCAAACCCATAAGGCTTCTCCACCAGTAACTGTGGTCCATTACAGTCAGTGTCTACTAAGGCACTTACACTTACAAACTGAAAGAAGTTGTTTCTACGTGAAAACAACAACAGCAGCAACAAAACCCTGTCTCATTGCTGTGCTGTGTTCTTCAATTCCCTTTAAAAATCATGTTCCCTCTACATTTGATAAATTATTCCTTCCTTGTCTGAGTCAACCTTTAAAAAAAACATGGAACAATTAATTTGCTAAAAACAAACGTAAGTTATCTTTTCTGCTTCTGTAAGCAGAGAAAAATCAGATGTCATGGATCTGATCTGGAGGCAGCTGGGGAGACAGCAGTTTTAAGCACTTTCTCTGACTCTGGCCTCTAAAAAGACATTTTTGAAAGCTAGGCAAAATGTTTATGGCATGTTCATAGACACGGATGTCTATTCAAGTCTTAAGTCTTGCAGAATTGCTAAAAAAGGACATTAAATTTGGCCTTTTTTTTTATACATTCTAAAGGGAAATGATGGGAATTTTAAATGAAGAGATTGGTTTCCACTGAACTGACTCTCTTGTTCAGTTTTTGCTCAGCAGATCTCAGGTTACGTGAAAGCTCAGGTGACCCAAGATGACTTCTAAGCTCTCAAGTTCAGGAGCATTTCTCCCCATGTATCAGCTCCCTTCCCCTGATTTCCGCACTGAAGACTCTCAAACCTGTGGGCTGGGGAGGAATAACTTAAAATTGCAGGAAACTTGGTATTTCCTCCCTGACTCTGAGGTGGCTTTGCTGCTATTAGAAGAGAACTTTGGGGGTACTGGTTGACAGCCGGCTGAACATGAGCCAGCAGTGTGCCCAGGTGGCCAAGAATGGCATCCTGGCCTGTATTGTGGCCAGCAGGAGCAGGGAGGTGATCGTGCCCCTGTACTTGGCACTGGTAAGGCCACACCTCGAATACTGTGTTCAGTTTTGGGCCCCTCACTACAAGAAGGACATGGAGGTGCTGGAGCGTGTCCAGAGAAGGGCAACGAAGCTGGTGAAGGGCCTGGAGCACAAGTCTTATGAGGAGCGGCTGAGGGAACTGGGGTTGTTTAGTCTGGAGAAGAGGAGGCTGAGGGGAGACCTCATCACACCCTACAACTACCTGAAAGGAAGTTGTAGAGAGGTGGGTGGTCTCTTCTCCCAAGTAACAAGCGATAGGACAAGAGGAAACGGCCTCAAGTTGTGCCAAGGGAGGTTTAGATTGGACATGAGGAGAAATTTCTTTACTGAAAGAGTGGTCAGGCCTTGGAACAGGCTGCCCAGGGAAGTGGTTGAGTCCCCATCCCTGGAAGTATTTAAAAGACGTGTAGATGTGGTGCTTAGGGACATAGTGTAGTGGGCATGGTGGTGGTGGGTTGACGGTTGGACTCGAAGATCTTAGAGGTCTTTTCCAACCTTAATGATTCTATGATTCTACGATTCTAAAACTTGGATGTACTGTCTCTTATAGCCTTCTCTCCTGGGTATGTCTGGGTGATTTCCACTGCTGCTGGAAAAGATTCTTTTAGCATAAATTGTTCTGATACTTCCATGAAAATCAGTGGTAAATTCAACAGCAGCAGATGAATGTGTGCATATTCTGCATGCATCAGTAAACCCCACACATTCACAGCTTAAAGTCTGGACACATGAAGGTGCACTGCATTAAGTTTCAGAGTTTGTGGCTATTACTATTCAGTTTCTTTCAGTGTTTGTTCAAAACAAATTGCACATTCTTCAATAATTTGCTTTTTTCAAACCTGGCCCATGCAACTCTCTAAACGATAATGCAGTAAGAGGACACTTTTTAAGAGAAATTCTTTGGCTATCTTGGGCAAGCTCATTACCTTTTTTTTTAAGAGCATTTTGAGGGTTCTAAATGCAACGAAGACCTTAAAATCTTTGGCAAATGCAATGATCCAAAGCAATCATTTCTACAGACATTTCACGACCTCTCAGTTTTCTAACATGTCGCAGCTTATGGAGACATTGCATATTGTTACAAAGGTGGCAGTGCCAACGTGGCTTATTCCAAAGCATCCTGTCACCCTTTTTGTCAGTTTTAAGGACATATGGGCCTCGGAGCGGCTGCATATGTCTGAATGGGAATGTGCATCTCCACTGTGGCAGCTATAAGGATATCCGATAGATTTTGTTCTCAGTTGCTTAAAAATATGTGTACACAAACAGAAGCTCATAGTGGTGAGCTAATTTCAACTTCTGTTATGATGCTGCTAGCACTTTTTCATAAAAAGATTATTTTTTATTTCCAAAATCAAGAATTGTGATATGCTAGGTCCCTACTGGTGTTTATACGTAACAACAAGCTCCCATGACTGCACTAGGAACCCCTGAATCCTGACAGCCACTGACTTCCCATGGCCCAGATGTGTGCCCCACGGTGGCATCAGAAAACAAAAGCCACCAATCTGTCATATAAACTCCTCCCCTGGTTCAGCCATGACCTCTGTCCCTCAGGGGTCTCCGGTGAGAGCCTCAAGAGCACCACTAGAACACTGGCAGTAAGATTTGCGGAAAAGGGATTTTCTGACACTGGTTCCTGATACCTTGCTAATGCTTCTGTACGTGAATTTGTGATCTGAGAACACGGGTAATGGAAAACAATGATATAGCTGGTGGATAGGTCTGCTTTCATTTTTAAATGGATTGTAATGTTCTTGAAAGGGTCCCTTGAACAGCAGCAGAATTGATTGCTCATTAGTTTTTTCCCATGGTGGGCATAGTTGAAAGGTCTGTCCAAGAATGGATATTTCCAATCCTATGTATGAAGTACTTGACATGCAAAGCAGTGACTCTGAGGTGGCAGTGCCATTTGTTCAGATATGCTTTCTGTGAATACAGTCTGAATATCCTAGACTAACAACCTATCAACCAACTCTATTTTTCATCTTTTGGGAAGACGCTCTCAATAGTCAAAGCAAAGAACTTGGTATTTATGCCCTTCCTTACTCTTCACACATAAACAATTTTGTATGATACTGATTATCTCTCCAGAGAGCTTTTGTCATATAGCATTTTTTTCATTCTCCAAACCAACCATCCCACCCTAAGTTGTTTCTGTGTGGTATTTCTGACCAGTAAAGTTACAGAGCTTCTTACAAACATATCCTACACAGCCCTGTCTCCTCAGCGGTGCAAAGAATCAAAATGTGTGCAGAAGGGAAGGCATCTCAGAAGTTGCTATGATAAACATCTAAAAAAGATCATTATTGCAGGATGTAGTGGTAAAGCTGATGAAAAGATGAGAGCCAGGGACTCAGTTCTAAAGATTTGTCCACAAACATATGTTTTTTAAAATTCTTAACTGTGTGGCTTTCTTAAGTTTTCTGAGTTTCTTTTATAGAAACTATGGAGAATTCAGGCTTTTCTGGTCAGGAAAAAAATATATTCTTAGGAAACTCTTCTGAGAAAGTTAGGACTTCTTTACACAAGAAAACCTAACAATGATGCTTGAATTTGGTCTGCAAAATGTTATAGTGAAACCAACTTAAAGGTCTGCAGATTTTTATTTAGACTCAGCTCATAAGAGAAATGGAATGAGTTAATCTACTTCTGCAAGAAAACAAGCAGGTTGAGCTGCTTTAATAACACAAATTCAAGTCACAAATTACTTTGTACCAAAATATCATTTTATGTAAGACATTAAGCTTGTGTACTTTCCTTTGCAGTTGCACAAGAATTTAAGAAAAATATTTATTTTTGAATTTTCACATATACAAAAACCTCATTCTAAGAGGGCTTCCACACACAAGGTATGTGATGGTGTATGATCTGACTTATATGTCAGTTCAGTATTTACAATTCCAGATCTATCCACAGATGTAAAATTTCCAATGAAGTTTTTATCAGAAATTTTTAGTAATAAACTTATCTGAACAACCACTGTCAACACAACATTGAACAGAAAGGTAGATTAAATCTACAAAATTATGTTTTTTAAAATTGTACACATTACTTTTGGAAGTGAATACAGGTTGGCATATGTCTCTGGATATATGGTTTTAGATAAAGAAAACCTATGTCAAAGGAAAGGAAAGCTATAGCCTACCTAAATAACTTGAGAGCAGCTGACAGTGAATAACTTTTGCCATCCCTTGGTCCTGGCTAAGGCGCATAATGAAAAACCAGGACAGAGATGCCACAGCTTCTGGACACCCATGAGATGGAGAGACACGATTGTTGTTACAAGAGCTCACAATCTAAGTATTAGACCTTACAAAGGACTTGAATAAGCTAACTAAAACTCCAGACATTTGAGGCAAAACTATGAATAAAAATATTTGTATGATTTAGTACTTATCATGGGCTCACTTGATTTGTAATAATTGGTGCTGCGTTTACAGGGACATCTTCTTTCCTAATATAAATCAGCATACTTATATACAGTTTATATATTGAGGATCTACCTCACACCATGTGCAACCAAAATTTACATTCCTTATACCTTTTCTGATTTTCCCTAAATACTTTGGTCTCTTTCTCTGTTTCTAGAGATATATTAGCCAGATTATTTCTTCTCTCCTAGCTAGGAACCGTGAAGTTACAGTGAATTATGCTGTCAGTAAAACCGTAAATTGTTGTAGGAAGATACAACCTTTCTTTTGCTATTATCAGCCAAGAGATGCCCTTACAACTATTTGTTTGTTTAATGCTTTTATGTACATTATTTTCAGGCTGACTTACAGTAACAAAGATAAAACAACAAAATAACAAGAAACAGAAAATAAAGGAAATAGTACAACACTACTGGGAGCTCCAATGGACCACAGACTAACAGTGAGGATGATGACTATGATAACCTGAATATGAATGAGTTCCAAAGAATTCTTCCTTGTTGTTCACACTTGTATTTATCTACTTGATTTGGGTAATTTGCATAACTGGAAGGTAATTTCCAATGCTTTAATTGCAGTGTGTGTATCTCCATGCATGTGCTAGTCTGGAGAAGTCAGAAGTATGATAATAAAATAACATTTTCAAGTCTGTGTACAGATAACGAATAAATAAAATAATGGAGAGAAAGCAAGTGAGTGCGCCCCTTTTCAGAAGTCATCCTTTTTAAGAACTCCTGATGAATGTAACTCCAAGAGTCCCAATTCATAAAATATTGAAGACACAATGAAGTCACACTTCTTGTATTATATTAATTCATCTTTTGAATAAATTATACAACCAAAGCCTTGACCAGGAAGGATTATTAAATATTCCATGACCAATTTGGTAAGCAATACTTTTTTATTATAAAAGATGGTTGGAGACAGCTTTTGCACAGAGGGCTCAAAGGCCCTGAAAAAGACACCCCAGCCTACCCAGTTTACTAAAGAAGAAAAGATTCAGCTACAGTGTGACTTATATCAGATGGAGTTTTACAGTGGGTGGAGAAGACTGCAGTCTCCTGGAAGCCTCTTTCATTCATTTTCATCAGATTTACCCTCTCTTTTAACTGCTGAGCTTTGGCATTACTAAGCTTGAATCCCTTATAGATCTATCTCAATTTATCTTCCATGAAGAGTCAACTGCTTTGTGCAAGTCTGATGGAAAGAGGAAACAGAAACATAAGGTTTCAGAATGGGCAAAATAAATTTGTATTTGTAACAGCTGAAGCTGCCTGGCACTCAGTTCTAGGGTTTTTTTCAGAGGTTCTGTTTACTGGCCATAAATTTTCACAACTATCAGCCACTGAAATCTCAGTGCGGTTTAATTTCACAAATGTAAACACCAACTCTGGTCCTGATCAGACTCAGATGGGCTGTTAACACCTTTTGCACAGATTGAAATCCATATCAGTTCATCACCTGCACCTCATTTTTTTAGGAAACACATTCCTAAAACAAGTTGCCTATCCTGGGGCCAGTAGCTACCAAACACTAACAAGAAAAATATCAGTTCATATTAGTGACCCTCTTTATTGACAGTTTATTCAAGGATACCTCAGTCAGAAGGCACAGGAATGGAACTACTTTCACCCCTCTGATACAGGGGACCAGTAATTTAGCAGGATTAATACTACAGGCCCAAGGAAATTTAAACTGAGGCTGCCATGAAGGTTCCTCTACTGCAGATAAGTAGTGGCTACTAGTCTCCGACTGTGGGGCTGTTACTTAGTCAACAGTAAGTGCCTGTCTGGGTGCTTAAAAACATTGAGACCAAATTCCATAGCTAGAGATTCAATCCATAGGCTAGTGATCCAATAGCTGAGCAAATCATCATACTGACATAAACAGATACTGCCTTAGGAGTTTGAAATGAAGTTTGGGTTCACTGAAATACAAGTTAATAGTGTAATTGAGATCAAAGGGTCTAAGATGTTGTATCTTGATTTAATTTGCGATTGAATCTTCCCATATAAAAAGCTCACTCTTTCCCCTACTACTAGTTTTGCTACTGACTTGCTGTGTTACTATGGATAAGCCATTTTTCACTGCAAAAATGAACACATTTTTTCCTTTTAATGTATGGCTTCAGTGAAATTACTTTCATGCAAAATCAGTATCTTTGAAAACAGAATCAATCACATGCCCCGAATTTCCTTTTGTGTTTGTACGCTCATACAAAACTTTGAACCGAAGTCTACAGAACAAATTGAAAGTTTTCTAAAGGCTTGTGTGATTTGTTAGACCAGGACTTCATGGTCTGAATATAAGCCCTTAGGTTTACTTCAATTTAAGAGAATGATTTGATGTTTTTTAAAAAATGTATATCTAATTTTCAAAATCAGTTTAAATCCCTCAAAATTTGTATTTTTTTTATAAAGGACTGAATATTAATTTAAAGAAAAATAGTTTAAACTGTTAGTTTTTCTTGAATTGGATCTGAACAGATTTCATATATTACATACATTTCTGATGCCAGTTGAAATAAGAGTTTGATTAAAATATGGTGTGGTACATAAAATACCACATTTTTGCAGCTCTGGTTTTCCACTCTGTTGGTCCTTCCACTTTTCCCTATTCCTTATTTTCTCCATGATAAGAATGATATTTATTCGGAAATAGCCATACAAACAGTGAATACAATAGCATCACTTCCAAGGAGCAAAGGAAACTGAACTGCTGAAAACTTAGTGTAACTGAAATTATTATGGCCGCCTTCTGTCATAGCTCTTTCAGTCAAGAATAAAACCTCTTCTTATTCTAATCAGCAGAAGGAAAAAAGATGAAACTATTTTGTCACAAATTAATCTTAAAGTCACTGGAAGTTCCCCATTATAACTTTAAACAGTATATATTACAATCCTTCCAGAAGTTAAGTATCTCAGCCTTGCTGAGATCTGAAGACTCCATTGTCTAATCTGCATGATAATAACCATTAACTACATTATTGCTTGCATGTAATAGTTTAGAAATACTTGATAGTAATATGGAACTATTTAAAAAATGAAGGTTTGCCCTAAAGTAACAGTAACATTAATACGAACTGAGATTTACCCTCTTGCATATAAAAGTTCTTTGGGTATGGAGATTTTCTCAAGTTAGGAAGATTGAGAGTATAGTTGAGATATTATTTGTTGACTGAAGGATAATTAAATAATAGAATATGATCTCATTATTATGGAGTATTACCTTTCACCTGAAGTATTCAGATATTTCTGTTTTTATTGAAAACTGGCCAGATATGTGACATAAATAACACACCTACCAGAGGTGTGTCGATAAGTCATAACCACAGCTCTACATAGTCATGCCTCCTCTGACTCTGACTTGCCTGATCTGCTGGTTAATAAACAAAGCAAAATCTGTAGGAAAAATATGCTTCATAGTGTCTTGCAATGGCAAAGCCATTGTACAGCTTTGGGCTTCAGACCTAGTTGTCAAGTGATGTACTCCCTCTTTAATGAATGGCTGGGCACCAGGGTTTATGAAAGGTTAAGAATTCACACTCCTCTCTTCCCAAAGACAACTGATCATTTCCCTAAACCACAATCTCTTCACACAGGAAGAATCTGGAATATACACCCTGCTTTTGTCAGGATTAAGAGATATACTGACGACTGCAGCCTGTAAGTCTACCAGGGTAACGTCTGTAAGCCTGCAAAAAGTGATGCTTCCTGCATTTCAATGCAATGCTTTCTGTAGCTTGGTTACCACAAAGTAGGTTTAAAAATCTGCGTATCAATTTTATCATGTTGTACAGTAATCATTTGATGTGTATAATTAACATAATTTCTTAAGTAAACCTTTCCATGATTTAGCTTTTTTGATACAAGATTCAACAGCATTATTTTTTTTTTGGAGGAGAGGTAAATTTCCAGTGTTTACTGTTGCTGTTGAAGTTTGAAAACCATAAGAACTGCTTCTCATCACACCTTGGTACTACGCATTTTAAGCTTGAAGCAGGGAGTCCAAAGAATGAGGTGAATTATGAGTAAGAAAGGAGGAGAAAAGAGAATGAATTTTATCAGACTGCCTCAGGCCTTAGGAAAGAATAGTTCGGATTCATTGTGAGGACAAGCTAAGATCCTTATTTTATTTCCTGTAAAGCTGTGCACCTGACTATTTTATTTACCTGATTTTTCACATAAGTAAGTTACTCAAGCACACCACACCTCACAGCCACACAAGAGTTCACCAGAATCAAACCAGACTGTTGGCTTCATCAAATATACAAACAATGGAGTCATCATGAATACACGGGATTGCTGCCCACACATTGATGCATTATTATTACATGCAGTGCAATGAGGTATCACATTGCACATATACAAATCATTTTTCTGCTTTATGTTCTTTGGAAATCTCTTACTCAATTGCTCCCTTCTCCTGGGAAGTACAGGGTTTTGAAAATATATCCAGCATACTCTGAGGCCATCCAAAGAAGGTAAACAATTATTTTGATATTTCACTTCATTTTTTTGTAAATGAAATGCTATGCTACAACTCACAAGAGCATGCTGAATACACACTGGAGAGCAAAAAGGAAATGCTGCCCTGTTTATTCTTCATAAATGATTGAATATGATATCTCACTTACGTTACTTTACATCTTTCTCTTTGAAAGACAGTCTAGCTAGCCATGCTGTAGTACACATTTAAATGGCCACTATTGCTTCATTTTTATTGTACAGACCTGCTGGCATCAAATCATTTGCAGCCTACTGGGCTTAAACTTGGCAGTCTAAGGCATGGTTAACATTGCTTATAAGAAGAAACAAAATTCTGGAAGAATGCATTTAATAAAGCATATTTCCCTCTACAGCTGAAGCTAAACAAAATTCTTAATGTTTTCCTAGGGAGGGCTGTAAACCTAACAGTGCTGCTATTCTATTGCTCATACAAATTATAATTTCCCATCACTAATTCATGTTTCATTAACAATATTAACAGAACCTGAAACCACTATAGTGGTGGCTCATAGTGCTAATCACTATACTGACATACATGTAATAAAAAGAAGTCCTTCTTTCAAAGGTCATTAAATAACTACTTAAATTTATTGAATGCTGTATTAATATCTGTTTCAGCTAAAGCCTGGCTTAAATTTGCTAGTAAGAAAAATTCTGATTTGAATTGTGCTGGATCACACCAAAAATGATAAATCCATCAGTCATGCTACCTAGATTGGCAATACAGTAATGGACTGCTGCATTCCACCACAAATTCTCCTTTGTTACATTGGGTTGAATGCATATACTTTATGTTTCCTGAAAGCACTTTGGGCTGTTTCGGGATGAATTTAATATCTTGTTGGCTCTAATTCAGCAAAACACTGAAACTTTTTTTGTACAACTTTATATAAAGTTGTACAAAATTTAAGTAGGTGAATAATCCCCCTTGGCTTCAGTAGGATTTCTAACATGCTGAAAATTAAGCACATACTTAAATCTTTAGCTGTTTGGAAGTCAATTGCTACAGAACCAGCTTGTTAGTGCGCTTACTACAATGCACAGTTTTAAACAGTACAGTTTTAAAATGGCCAATATATTCGAAGTTGGACAATTTTATTTCATGAGTGAAATCAATCAACTAAAGTAAAAGAAAATGAATGCTTGGAAATTATTTTGAAGAGGAAGATTTATCATGTTTTTCTCACTTCACGTATCATCTTTATCTTCATATTAGTATAATCTTAAAGGCTCTTCCCCAATTACTATTGCTAACAGGGCAAAGCTGTCCCTGTTGCGCAGCGTTCTCCATTTTGTTCTGGATTTGTGTACTTCACAGTTTCTGTTTTTTTCCTTGTATTTGGTGTAGAGAGCCTCACAGACATAACATACTTTTCTAATTCCCTTGGTCAGGGTCTACTGAGTTTTAGCCGGGCAAAATAGATTATCTGTGCATGCTTGCAGCTTCCTAGAATGCTCTCCTCAGGCTCACGTACTTCCTCCTCTTTCAGTTGTTTCCCTGCTTGTTCACAGCACTGTATTATGCTGAGAAAAGTATGCCGTTTATTTTAGCTATCTAAGCTATAGCTAGGAAGGCTGGGTGTGACAGATACGGGGAGGACTACAAGTATTTTAATGAAACAAATGCCACTTGTCAAAACCTTCGGGTTTTTCTGTGCAAACTGTCACCAGAAATTTCAGGGCATGTTAGTAAAGAAAAGGAAGAAGGGACATGCCATGGTTCTGCCACTTTCTAATGGTTCCCCACTGATACAGGATCCAGTTAATGATCAACTACAAATTATACTAATTACAACTGTCAGGAGGTAAGTGGTGCCAAGGTCATGGTCCAGCTTTCAAAAATGAAGAAGATGGCCATCTCTGGTAAGTCTACATGAAATAATCCGATCTGATCTCTGCAATTTCAGGAAGTGATAATAAGTTCATATATATCCTAAGACCAACAAAATCCATTAATAGGTTAAGTTTTGAATCTGATATTACCAACTACAGTACAGGAAATTGAATAAGGAAATTTGATTATCATTTACAAATGTTCTGGGAAAAGAAATGGCAAATAAAGAGAAGACCAGCATTATTTAGGATTGTCTAAAGGGTTGTGACTAGGAAACACAGGCTTAAAAGAAAAAAGGAAAATTAAAGACTATTAGGAAAGTTCACTGACAGCCCAATCCATTGTTTTGTAAATATGCTGCTACAGGAAACTTTTCAGATATATAAAGGAGGAATAGAAAAAAGGATTTGGATTCTAATGTAAGATGCAGCAGCACGTTGGGCAGAAGGAGAGCCAGTAAGATCAACAGCCTTCAGTTTCTGTGATTCGGAATGAGCTAGTTTGCATTTTCTCATGCATTTAAACACTCTGAAACAAAGGGAGAGATACCATGGGCAGTTCAGACTCTTCAGTGCAAATTTCACAGGGTTCTGCATATATTAAAATATTCCACTAATCACCTAGATAGCTACACAATAGGCATTATATGATATGCTGTATGTAAAGTATTGATTCTTTTCAGACAAAGCCTGGGTTTCTGAAGGCTTTTTTCGATGACAACTGTTATGTACATAATTCTGTTTCTTTGTCTTTTTCTCTTGTAGGAATGCTGATCTGACAAAACTGCTTAAATGCAGACTGAAATACACGCTAATAATTCTCCATGAAAAGTGTGGCTTCCAATTATTCCAGCTAGATTTCTTTACAAGGTTCAGCATCTCTTGTCTGGCAGTAAGCCTACAGCCATAGTAGTTCACCTAAGGCTGCGAGCCTGTTAGATCTCCTGTGTTAAAAGAGGTCAAGCCAGGTCATTACTTAAATAAGAGGACAAGACAGATTCGAGTCACTGTTCTACTAACAGTGTCATCCTTTGGATGATGCAAAAAAAGAGCTTCTTTTATCACTGACAATCCCATAGCAGTTGTGAAATGGTGGTCTAATAGCCTCTGTGTCCTGGCCAGATTCCAATGAAGGTGATTACCTCTTCGCTACCTAAAAATCCTTGGGATTTCAATTTGATATGGTCTCACTCGCTTCCTTTCAGCCCGTTTCAGTGGTGGGTGAAACCACCCCTGCATACAGAGGTTAGAGAGATCTGTGAAAGTGGAAGTATATTCTATTATTAGGTTATTTCATCTTAATTTCTTGTCAGATTGTTTTTGCACAGCACAATACAGTTGAAAAGCTGCTGAAGCGAACTGGGCCTGCAGTATAACTTTGGGAGGAAGATAAAAATTCTAAATAAGCTTCTACATCCAGCTCTTGAATTGGAAATGTAAGGATTACACCTTCTCATTATTTCAGGAAAATGTCTGCTCTGCTTTTCAGGTTCTTATTCCTTCATCTTCTAAAAACACATGCCATACAAGTACCATTCAATAGCTTTACTCCAGCTTTTTCCTCTTTTCTCCACTCCTTTCTTGCAGACATTTTTGAACCTGAAACCTTGGTTACGTTGAATAGTCCTTTCCTTTTTTTCTACTTCTCTGAGAAAATAGGCAGACAGGACAGAAGTTTCGTTGCATAAAGACTTCCAAGTGAGCACACAGAATTCTCTTGCTAAGTAGTAGTATTTAACCCTATTTTAGAGGGTGTACCAAGGGCAAAAAATAGAGGAAGGGGGCTGCCCCAAATATTGCTTTCAATCAATAATTTCTTGCCATCTAGGTTGTAGCGAGACACAATATAAAGCAAACCTGAGGCTATTGCAAATTATATCAATGGCCATCAGTTAGATGTTTTAGGATCACTGAAGAATAAAGATTAATTCAGGTTGCCCTCAAGATCAACAGACACACTGACTGGAGTATTACATCAGAAAGCAAGGTACAGCTTTCTGCTGAGTGTCTGGCACTCAAATTTTCTTTAGTTTTCTCTTTCTTCCACAAACCTCTTGGACCACTTCCAGCACATCACACTCCTGCCCCACCTTCCCCCTATTTACAAGCTTGGGGGAAGCAGTGTATCTCCACTGCCTCTTCTTCAATACTTGTCTCTTCTGTGTTGTCAGTTTGGAAGGCAAAACTTTTGTGTAAATAAACTCAACCTTCCTCAGTCTGATCCTGCCCACATAGCAGTACTTCAATAAGGAAAGTGATATATGAGTCATTACTGCTTGATACTATTTTAAATTCTGGCAGTTCTTTATCTCGACTATTTCCCTACTCACAAGTGTCTTTATTTAATATTAGTCATGCTGTTTACTTCATTTCATACTATGCAGTTAAATGCTTTCTGCTCCCCTAACTGATGCCAAGCATAGCTAATGGACAGAAATGTGAACTTCCAGACACTTATTTGTAATTCTGCTGAGGAATTTACTGTAGCTTTATTTTTGTCACTGTTATAAGCTAAGACATTTTTAACCAGCATTGAAAAGTAGTAATTGTACTCTGGTGTTCAACATTCAGCTCCAGCTCTTGCTCCCAGTATGACTGGTGCATGTTTTCATGCTCTTGTCAAGCTTAACATGTGCTCATAGAGACTTAGCCCAACTGTAAGATTTGACAAATCTGAAATAGTTTAATGCAACCTTGGAATTTATTTAGATCCTTTGTATCTTTTCAAGCTCTATTAAACGTAAGTGATTTCAGAAGTGTCTTTATAAGGACTTACACAGGCAAGGAACATTCAAAACCATGTAATGATTGCTTACTTTAAAGGGAATATATGTATATAGAAAGAACAATAGGCAGTGATTGTGTTGGAATGGAACAATGCTTATACCTAGCAGCAAAATGTAATCAAAGGGAACATTTGCTCTTGAGAGATTTAGTACATCCTCTGCTAGTGTAAATTAGCATAACTTCATTAAAACCAGTGGAGCTATGTTGATTTAAACTCACTAAGACTCCTTGAGTACTTCAGCTTTTTGTGTGTCTGAGAAAGAAATGTAGACCTGGAACTAGCGTGTCGGTATCTTGCACGTTAGTATGTTAATATTTGGGAGGCATAAACGTAGAAAAATGATAAAACATTTTATGCTGAGTTGTATGTCCTTTATAGGAATGTCAGAAAGAAAAGAAATACATATTTTCATGCTGGCATTGTCGAATTAAAAAAAAAAAAGAAATAATTAAAGTCAAGCTTATTTCTGCAGTACCTTAAAGGCAGATTTCTGACAACTCCAAGAGTTTTCTGGTATTGTATTCTAGTACCTTTAGATAAGAATATGAATTTTGGTGAATTTGCAATTGTATGTGACTTTATTTGCAGCAAAACAAATTTAAAGCAAAGCAGATTAATTTGATTGCAAGCTGTATAGCACATACATTCAACAGTCAACTACTGGGTGATCTCTGGACAGTTCATGCAGATACAGATAACATGGCCATTTCATTCATCTATTTGATTCTCAGTAATCTGTATAATTCTTCAAAAAGAGATAGAGCGTCTAAGAAAAGGCATAGCACTTGATAGATTTATCTGATTTACCATTCTCCCTCACAGCTTTATTTCTTTACATATCAAACCTACCACAGTCCCAAGGACTACCTGAGGGATGGAAAGGATTGGATCCACCCTTCCAGCTAATGCTGAAGCAACCACCCAGGCAAGACAGTCACACAATAATTTTAAAGGTTCAAAAGATGATCACATCATTTCACTGATACAGATCAGGTTAAAGATATTGAGAGAGAGAGAGATGGAGAAGGAACTTAAGAATAAACTGGCAAATTCCACCAAAAACAATACTAAAGTTGTGATTTAACCTTTTTTATAATCTGACCTTTTTATTTTCTTGAAATGAGAGCAACTTTACCATTAGCTCCTGCTGAAGGCTGTGCTTGAAGTCACTATCTCGTTTTCAATGCTTCTTTTTGTTCCAGTCATTTAAAGCTAGTAAAACAGAGCTTTCAGAGAAATCTGGGTTTATTAATTGCTCAACCACCACATGAAAGTGTACGAACTCTGCTTACAGAGGTGAACACGCTAGTTAGTAAAGTTCAGCAAGGGCTTACATGGGGAAGGGAGGAGTTGTACATAGAAGAGATCTGTGAGTCAGGTTAATTGTAAGTAAAAAAGTAAAACTCAATTATTAATTTAACATCTTTGTAGCAACTTGAGTAACACCAGCCTTATTTTTAGCTCTTGAGGTACAAGGAAATAAAAAAATTATCATACTTTTCCTACTAGAACAATTTGTAAATCCCCCTTGCCAAATCCTTGCCCTATTTAGGGTCAAATCAAAAGAGAAAAAGACCTCTGCTTCTTAATTGGAAAGAGCTTGTTCCTCAGTTTACCAGGTTCCTTTCCATTCATATTCATTGTTCAGGAGAACTCTAAATCCAGCAGGCTTTATGGATGCCTTTGCAGTAGGGCTGATGTTACCATATAGTCCAGATGTTGTCTCAAGCTTACTAAGTGATTACTCATTTTCTAATTTCCTCCTTCCAAAATTCTCCTTATTGATTTGGAGAGCCTTTTACTTGAACACTTTTTTAAGATGCTTGTTTTCTGCAATATCCACTATCAGATTTCTGAAAGATGAAGGTGGCTATTCCTTTCTCTGATACAGTGGATCCCACTGAGTAGAAAAGGTTGAACAATCCATTTGGATTCTTTTTGAATTCTGCTAGCGCTTTTGCCTACAGAACTGTCTGTGACTTAACTCTAGTTTTCCTTTTTACTTATAGAATCAGCCAAACTGTTTGTCTAAATACTATGAGTCATCTGGGAGCTGTTCTCTTTGACCGTTCACTGCTAGCTATTTGTGCTGTCACATTAGATGACAAGTTTTTATTAAAAGTGAAATAAGATCAACTCCTTTATTTTATCATAACAGAAGCTTACCAAGGAGCTGTGTGACATTTGTTCTCATGCTCTTTGAGCACTGGGGTATTTTCATGCTTATAAACCTAATGATTTTTTACCAGAAACATTTAAGTGTTTAGTAATAATCCATAGACCTTCGCTGCAAACCAGCACACAGCCATAGAGTGGTTAAAGAACTCCGTGACTTTTCAAATGACGCAAAGGGACATAGTGGCATAACCACTGAGACTTGCAATTCATATAATAGAATTAGATTTGAATGGGCAAGACTGCAGAGGTTGGGGAAGGATGGGATTAGCATTGGTAAGAAAATTGGACAGAGACTTTATTTCATTGCTGGTACCACAACAACTATTATACCATTCAGAAGCGATAGCTTCTGATGCCTGAAGCACGTAACTTTGATTTCTTCTATGCTTTGGCAAAATTTTTCGTAATACATTCAAAGATGCTGTCTTATAAGCTTCATCTTATCCAAAAAAGAACATCTCAATGTGTTTTCAGCAGGGTTGTGAAGAGAGAAGTATCACATGAAAAGCAGCTAAGTGCATCAGACAGTAAGACCTCGGCTGGAGTGCTGTGGTTGATCTGGGACACTGTAATTTAGAGACATGGATCAAAAGGCAAGTTCAGAAGAAGAGAGTCATGAGAAGTGATCAGCAGCCTAGAAATTTTTACTTCTGGAGATTAAAAGCCATGAGATTGATCAATATAAGAAAAGGAGGAACAAAGATATGTAAACTGCTGCTGCTAAGAAAAAGTGGAATAATCTGCTTTTCATAGCATGTCAGGCAAGAAATAAAAGTATAGACTGGAATTTAGCAAACTGCTTTCTCGTGTAAGGATATATGAGCATCACATAGAAAGAGCCAGAAATTTTAATCACAGGAAATTTCAGATTACAAGTTAAACCTGTCAGGATTCACATCGCCTAGATTAATTTCGAGAGGATTACATAGTCAATTTCCTGAGACTCTCAACTTTACTTTTGATAATATTTGTAGTATGGTACTGCTAATCATCCCACACTCAGATTCATGACTTCAAGGAAGAGGATGCTCCTATTTCTTAATTTGTTCTGAGAACACTTAGAAGACGGAGAATAGAGAAATATGTAATTCTTTAGCAAAGCAACACAGTACTCTTGTACTGCATTGAATAATAAACATATAGGCCTGCATGATGTGTTGCTTCTTTACCCTCATGTCCTTGTCATTCAGTACAAAAACAGAGTGAAAACAAGAGCTGAACACAAGAGAGAAACAGAAGGACAGAATTAATAAGGAAATTATCTAACGTTTTGCTTAGGTCTTGTTGGTTTCTTTAACCTACTGGAAGCTTTAGTCACAGCAACAGTGCATTTCCTGCTAAGGAATTTTGAAGAAGAAATTTTCAAGAACTGCTGTAACTTCTTTCATGAAATTTTCTTTTCAGAAGACAGAACTAGGACATTTCTATTCCCAGTTTTGAATCTGTTCTTTTCAATGACTTTATTAAATTAGTTCCCTTATGTGTGTATCAGTTTTCACGTTGTATGTGCGCTGTACGGAATGCCACAACAATAAATACCTCAAATACTACAGGTTGTCCTGCTGAAAGGCAAAAAAGGGCAAACCATTGACAATAGCTAACTCTAATTATTATTATCATCCTTTAGTACTCAGAGCCTGTTAGCCTTCCTCCTCCCAAACTAGAAGTTAGGCAGTTATTTAGGATGGGATTTTCAAGAATGTTCAGAATGGTTTTGCTTCCATTGAAGCCAACACAGAAGGAGGAAAAAGGGAAAAAGGAAAGTCTTCTGATAATACTATCCTTTATAAGCAACCTGGTTTGCCTACAATGCCCTTTGGTGTTCTATGTTATCATGGCACAGCAAGAGTGGGGCTGCTCCATGAGTGGGGGACAAGCCAGGAGCCAAGCCTCCCGCCAGCGCAGGCTGTGCTCTCGCCTACTGGGTACAGTCCTGCAGGGTTTGAACACGGCGGGCAGAGAGGGGAACAGGTAACGGCCACAGACGCAGCAAGTGATGAAACAGGTCCAAGGTCCCTCCAGCCCAGCCAGGGCCAGCAACAGATATGGCAAGGGACAGGCTGAAGACCATGCTACGCACCAGCTACGTCTATCCAGAAGGCAGGACGGGAGACTGGCGCTCCTACAGTGTTGCTCAGGCAGGGACTGACCACCCCGGGCTGAGCTGAAATGGGTGTCCTGGGCCCATGGGCATGGGGTGGGGGCAGGCCTGAGGAGGGGCTGGTAAGTGCGCTCAGGGCCTTAAGACCTGATATGGAGAATTTAGTAAACCTGTAATAGTGTGTTGCTACTACATACAACCAATGCTTTGCTCATGTATTTCAACCAAGATCTTTTCATCTTTAAGAGAATGCTGTGCTCTGGGAAACTGCAAGGTTTCTCAAAGGCATAAGAAAGCAGCTAGCTTAGCCAAATGAAGAAATTCGGGAGAACTGTAATCTGGACCATTAACTATTTCTAATACATCAGCAATGTTTCACTGATGCATTTGGTTTTCCCATTATAAGAGTATCCTCCCCTTACCCCTCTCCAGGATGTGAATCCAGTTTTATTAGAGTGTGAAAAATATGTCCTCTTCTGCAGTGATGTGGCTGAGAGGAATAAAAGATGGCTCTGATGATATATACTTTCAATTGCACTAATAACATCTCATTTTTTCCCAACTCACCCTGTTGCCACTGATATAAGTGTTTCTGCTGCTGCTGTGAGGCGTCACTGTGATTATTACTGTTCCCTTAGTGTCTTTTATGCTCTGGGATCCAATCCAGAAAAGCATTCTGTTTCAGGAGATTTACGTGGCCAGATTGCACAAAGAAAAATTATAACGTGAACAGCAGCTCTATTTTTTACAAGGACATTTTTACAAGTAAGTCTAAGACATCATGCCAGAAATATCCTTCCTTGTCATACATAGTTCACTAACTCTAGAGCTAGCCCAACCTTTGGGTTTCTTAACCCTGAAATCAAAAATTTCAAATCTGGGTCATAGCTTGAATAACCTATTAGCTACCAATAAGTTGAAGATCAACAGAACTTTCCAACAAAAAAAAATAGTTCCATTTATAGAAATTTTGACCTATTTAAGCTCTCTGCTGCAGCTGACATAAAAGCCAATGACCTTCTAGATACACATGGTATTTGCTGGAGCAGTATTATCACGTTTTCTGTGAAGTTACTCTTTTAGTTATTATTTTGTGCATTGTGGCCAGTATCGTAGTAGGAAACTGATTATTTTAATATCTTTTTTAAAGCTTTCAATATTTTTGAGATGTTTTTAAATGTTCCCTGTCAGCCCTTGTGATTTCATAGTTTGACAGACTTAAGTGCACATATGGCATTCACATATATATGTCATTCCACACCTGGCTTCCATTTTCGATCTGCATTTTAACTACTGCAGACTGTTTTGGTAAATAATTAAGAGAGATTTCATTCCTTACAAAATGGATAATGTTCCTTCCTTACGCATGCACATTACTATTCTTTTTCTAGCCCTTAAGTATTTAAGAACTTTCTCTTACCAATGGGTTGCTACCAGATGCCATTTTGTCCTTCAGAAACAATAAACCTCGTCAATCTTTTTTCCTTATTTAATCTGAGACTAAAATATTATCTTGGCCAGAATTAGACTATGATCTATATTACAGCCATCAGTATGCCATACTAATCTGAATAAATACACCTGTAAACCATTTGCTTCTTGCAAATATTATACCAACAACTATATTATATATTCCAAATTCTCATTTTAGTTAAATTGGTCTAAATTAGAATGAACTAAATTGACTGCACCATTCATCATCATTGCAGGATTAATATCTTTCACCATTGTAAAACCAAAGCAATGACAATAGTCCTTTAGCATTTTATATTTTTGCATAATGGATTAGAAAAGAGAGAGAGAATGCGCAACTAGTGTAAATTATGTATTTTATACAATATTGCTTGATTGATACACCAGTCATACTTATCCCAGGAAATACTAAACTGATACTGGCAAAATCTGGCTACAAAACAGCAGTGATAGTAGTTGGGATAACAGAAGCAACAGCTTGCTCATCTAATGCAGTCTTAGCAAATGTAACTGAAGCCGAGGAGCTTAGGAGATTGAGACCTATATTAAAGCACAGAACCATCTGTGGGACTGTTTTCTTCTTTGTGTTCTGCCCTTGTGATACTTTAATTGTGCGTCTGTATCCTGGCCTCAAGGAAGGATTTAAAATGTTTTGATGAATGTCTGACGACATCCCATTTTTATCAACAGTTTCGAAACAGGAGGCTGAAAATGCCCATGATCCTTAACTCACTTTAAGATCAAAGAATGTATTTTACAAAGGTGCTAAGGGACTATGTGCTGAAAAGACAACATGCCTCTTTAATTTGGAAGTAGTTTCCAAACAGTACCATGTTTTTTTTTTGATTATTACTTAACCAGGCAACTGCTCTTTAACTGTGGAAATAACTGCTGGATTGAATGAACGTGTTTTGTTTGAAAAGAATGCATACTGCCTGCCAAATTCACCGGGTGTGTTCTCATGTGAGCCAGCGGTTTGGCCCAAGCTCTGCTCTGAGGCAGGGAGGCTCCTTCCCACAGCAGATACCACAGAAGCCGTAGGACTCACTTGCTCTCCATGACCCTAAGCGGCAGAAGCAGGACTCAGGGAATGATACTGGTAGCGCTCACAGAATCAGCAGCTCATCCCCTGGCAACTACTCTGCTTGTGCACTCCTATCTCTTTGAAGCAGAAACTGTGTAAAGAAATATGCTTTGAGAATACTGCTTGCTCCGAGAGGTTTCCTTCTGAGTTGAACTCTCAGCAGCTAGCATGATTTTGAAAAATCACGTGAAGACCACTAGCACGCCATGAACATGCACCAGGTTAATTCTGATTTATAATAAATGATCTAGGAATTTACAGTAATTAACATTATGTTCACACTCCTGGGAATTGTTATTGCTAATACTGACAGTCCAAGAACTTTTATTTCTACTACCCCTAAATACTTGTATGGAATAACTCCTATGATTTATAGTGTGACTTTAGGTATATGCAGAATCAAATAAAAAAAAAAATCTACCCATAAAATATCTCCCTTCATTCTACAGGAAAAAAGAAGAGACTTCATTAATGAATAATTATTCCCCCTTTCCTTTTCCAGAAGCAATTCAAATGAAAGCTAATGTGACTAATAAAGTAATTGTAATTGAATGATACGTTTCAGGTGTGTCAGAGTCTTCCCAGAAACTCAGACAATGAGTTCACATTTACGTCTCCACATTTTGAATGACTTCTTTAATCAGATGTGCTACAGCATATCCGATTTGCAGCATATCATTCAGAATGTAATGGGGATGCAGAAACATGTGTGATGGCTTTTAAGAGAGCCCTAGAGAAGTATTCTACAAAGGGTAGATCAGTGAAGCAGTATAGCGCAAATTTATTGCTGTCATACCAGACTACTCCTCAGTCTACCAGCTCAAAGATGCCTAGGGAGCTGTTTTTGAAAAGATAGTTCCACGTAAGTGTTTCATTAGCAGTACATACCTCCTCAGCATGTTGGCTAAAGGGCAAATTAAATGGCAACAAAAAAGTCAAAACCTCTTTGTCTTCTAATAGACCAATATCTATATCCTAAATAAAACAATGCAGCTTACCAAAGGGTAGCTAAGATTAGAGATTTGGAAACTCCCTCCATGGGTACCTATCCTCTGAGGTGTTCATTTATATATTTTACCTAGTGACTACATGTGTACAAAACACATGAAACAGTCCACTGAGTAGGGAGCAGAACCTGGGACTTTCTATTGCTCGGAGATCACTGGGCAACAAATTGAAGGTCTCTCACAAGCTCTCCATGAACATTTCCTGAGACACCAGAAGGTCCGGTCAGAACCACTCCTTTCCCCAGAGCCTAGAATCAGCTGGAGGCTAAAAGTCCTTCTACGGGTGAAGAACTGACTGTTATTCTCCTCAAAGACAAGTGGTAATTAAATTCCACGCATCCTGGGGAAGTGCTCAGCCAATAAGTTATTGTACAAAAACACAGCGGCAGCAATGCTTCCTCTGGCTGCATTTCAGAGGGGAAAAAGCAGCAACTTCCCTCTTCTCCAGTGCTCTTCCCAGCTTTGTTCTCAAAATAAACCCTAATCCCAGTGTTCCCAGAGTCCTAAAATTCCTGGATTAAATTTTATTTGGATCCTGAAAGTTTTATACTAAACATTGCAGTTTTTAGGCCCCTTATTAAGTCTAATCCTTCATGTATCAGCCTGTGAAAAAATAAAAATAATATGCTACAAAAGAAAAATGAGAAACTTCTGTAAGCAAAGGTCTGAGTGGGATGAGTACAACTCCCAACCTGGTCCAGAAAGGAAGCTGAAACAAGTAGTCTAATTCAGTGCTCAGAACTAGTTACATTCTACTGTTTAATTATACACCTGATTCTGGACCTAATGTCAGATACTGACTGGTAAACTTCATTGAAGACACAAAGGAAGAAGGGCATGAGAAACATTACCCTGGTACCAGATAGCTCAGGGGACCAGAACAAAAGACTGACAAATGGGACTGGCTATTTCAGGATGATCTACTTAATGGAGTAGAACTATAGGAAATAAATGAAGATGGAGGCCTAAGGGCAAAAATGAGTGATATCAGGAAAATGGAGATGAAGTGCGAGTTTGGCATGCTCTTACAGGATTAGACTGCAAATATTAAGGGATCGGCTGTTAATCCCTAATTATTCCATTATGTACATTACCAGTTATGCATTAGTTACTGTTGCTATCATTATCATTTTCATCTGATTATTTGGACGATCAAGATAACTATTGGAAACTACAGCATCAAATGCAGTTTAAAACGGAAGGGCTAAATGAGCAAGTGCTTCAAGTCTTTCTTTCATGATAACGTCTTCATTCCTTACAGGAGGTTTAAAGGAATAAAGATTTTATTTTGTTCTTGCTATGGTTTGTTTTTAAGCATTTAGAGTAATTTCTCTCATGCAAATCAAGTGTAGCAAGGCACCAACATAATGTTGTATGCCAAAACCACAGAATATATTTGTACCAACGATCTTGTACAATAGCTCAATCTAGAAGATATCATTCAGCTTTGAAAAGTAACGAGCATTTACTATACACCAAGTAAATTCTAGTCACCAGTCCAACATCTCAATTTTACAAACCTTTAAGTATCCACCATTTTCTAGCTGAAAAAAATCCAAATAAATGTTTCCTCCTTCTCCTTGAAAACATGTTATTCACAGTCCTGAGATTCTAAGTATTAATTTAATCTGATATTCCCTTACTGGAAAAGAAAATGTATATCATCAGAAAACTTGTAAAAGCAGGCACTTGTTCCTAGTCTTTTATAGGTAGGTTGAAGCTAAAATACTTTTGGTTTCAGAAACTAATTTTAGGTCATTTGTAGACATTTCCAAAATGCATTACTTAAGGTGGTTTTCCTGTGCCAGCTTGTGTTTAGTTACCTACTAAGTAGGGCTAGTTAGGCAACTAAAAATACCATTTATTTTTATGGTTCACTCCTTTTTACTAATGACTAGTGAACAAAAAAAAGAGTAAGAGATAGCATGAGTAATTGAAACTCCTTTCTGTATGTCTTCAAGCAATTACAATAGACTAATTTAAGAATAAGCATATATATTTTAATATATATTTGTTATGGTTAGAAGTATGCCACTGTTCATTTTATCACATGTATATGCTTACTCAAATACACAAAAATATGTGCATTTCTATATGCATTGCATAGAGTAGCTTATATATTATCCTGAGGAGAATGTATTGCTTCAATTAATGTACCTCAGAAGGACTCAGTTTATACATGTATTCCAAGTCCAAAGAAGTATACACTGAAGTTTTATACAGTACTGAAGTACACTAAGGTAGCACATAAAATAAAAAAAACAAACCACAGTTTCTTTTCATTCCTTGCTGAGCCTTGGTAGTTATGCAAGCTGGAATGAAAAATACTTTGGGAAAAAGAGGGAAAATAGGAGAAAGAGTTTGATTGTGTAGTCCTTTCTATCAGGTAGGACCCTAACCTAGGAAAAGAGTCATTCAGGGCTCCTATGTTTTGCTACCTATATCGCACATCAAATAGTTTCTGGGTAACGTGCAAAAACATGGGCTTTGCTGCAGAGTAAAACACCTTTTGGCATGTTTTGAGTTTCTTCTTTTTAAAAACATTGTTACTTCTGTCCACTATATCTATTAATATTAATTTTCCGTGTACTGGGGAAGCGGCAAAACTAACAGAGAGTTCCCCATGTTCCTCTGTAACATAATATCTTGTGATTTTTTTTTTCTCTCATAATATGCACGTAGCCCCTAGCACACAGAACAAGCAGTAGCTTCTTGGAGCTCTGCTTTGAGCAGGAAAACGGATCCAGGGGCTTTAATACTGTGAAAAGCTTGTTATAAGAATGCTAAGGCTGGGCTTGGTTTAACAGTCTTTTATTTGCTGTGATCTCTTTGGGCAAATTGTAGACAGTATGGTTCCCCTACAATCTGTGCGGGTATCTTTCAAAGACAAAGAAGAAGAAGAAAAGACTGACTCTTTCTGTGGAATCAAAAGGAAGAAAAGTCAATGGGAAGCTCTTCTATACTCTAGAAAGGATAAGTTTTTCCATTTGAATGTTACAAATTACCTATTCCTTTGAGGTTACTTTAAAAAGAAAGCAATATTTTCTTGAGATAGGGTTAAAATGTCCTAAGTGTTTGAGTGACAGAATTGTTAGGAAGCTCTTACTTACACGATGTCTATACTACAAACTTCTGTTGGTCTAGATATCCGAGTTAGAGCTACAAAAGGGTATGTTCTGAATTCCTGTAGGCAGAAAAACCCTGTAGCTACATTTCTTGCTTCTTTACAGACCTCTTGGAAGGCTGGAAGGAACAGCTGGAATTAATTATACACCATAAAGCACAGTTTTGCTAAAATATGCTATGCCAGGAGTGTTTTGCCTACTTCAGCTACAATGTCGGCTAGATATTAATCTAGGTCTTAGGCTAAGCCAATTCAAGGTAATTCTTTAATTTGGCTTAAGGCTTCCAAGCACAGAGCTGGGTGAATACCACAAAAGGCATTTTATATGCATTTAATTCTTTTTTTTTTTTTAAACTTTTGCTCACCTCCCCTTTGCATTGCTTCTCCACAAAAAGGTGTTATTTTTAGTTCCTTGTTGGCCATACGCAACAACTGTTTGGAACAAAGATCCTTACAGCTCGATTTGTGCACACCCACACCAATAGCAGTAGTACTGGTACAGAGCAAGACAATTTCCGGCAATTTCAGAGAGGTACCATTTAGAAAGTCAAAATAACCTTTACGTCTAAGACTATTAATGGATAATTGCAGCTTGTGTCAGTGGGATGATATGGATACAGCAAGTCTGTACTGAAGTCTGTACTAGGAAATATCTAAACAACACTGGTTTTATTTAGGATTAATTAATTAGATCAGAATATGGAGGTACTAGAAAAGGAGAAGTTTAAAGTATCTAAACCAAATATTTCTTACAGGTCTATTCCTCTCTACTTAAATGTGATGCTTTTCTGAGATACCTGAAGTTTCTTCAAGCCCTCTGATTAAGAACTGTTGCATGTATCTTGCTAGGAAAGATTTTGTTGGTCATGAAATACATTTTAACAACACAGCTCAAGCTTCAACAAGGATCAGTAGAGGTCTAAGATATGTTAGGATATACGACAGGAATAATGGGTGATTATTTTCCAGAAATTAAAGTTTTTTCTTTGTATTAGATTTGAATTGGACTATCTTCTATTTTGAGTTTGTAGTACACTTAGCCTGATGATACCTTGGTTACTAAGCAGGACTTCTAGCCACTATCATAATTCAAATACTAATAATAATGAAAAAGGTGTTACTTATGTTAATTAAGTTAATATTCTTATGTTAATATATTAGTAAAAGACTTTAAAAGCATAGAATCATAGAAGCATAGAATCATTAAGGTTGGAAAAGACCTCTAAGATCATTGAGTCCAACCGTCAACCCAACACCACCATGCCCGCATAGAATCATAGAATCATTAGGGTTGGAAAAGACCTCTAAGATCATCGAGTCTAACCATCAACCCAAAGCCGTCAACCATCAACCCAAAGCCATCAACCGTCAACCAACCATAAGATATATCTAAAGTTTTAAAGAGAAGCAAGAAGAAAAACTTGACATAATAGTTTAAAAATCAGATCTTCTCAAATTCATACACGTTTGCCAGTCCCCTATGCATTCACAGGTGGGTGTATATACAAACAGAAAAAAAATACCTTGTATATGCAAAGGTGTAGGGGAACCAATAGAATAGAGATAGATATCTTCTATATTTGGATTCAGTTGTCATTTCTAGACTATCTGCTTGTCTAATCTAGTCCCAGATGACCCACAGAATGACAAATACCATCTCTCATTGTCAGGAGCAGAACACAAATCTGAATCTTGCAAGTTGTGTGTATGGGTCTATATATGTTTGCATGTCTGTATGTAATTAAATGCAACAGTAACTTGCTTGGTAGATTGGCTCCTTAACTCATCCGAAGAGCATGAATCAGGAATAAGGGGCTTTGATTTAATGTAAAGCAGTTTTACGCAGAACACTTTACTTCTAAGACTTCATGTTGTGCTGCTGTCGAAAAAAGGCAGAGGAAGATGTGAAAGTCCTGAACCCAAGGCGGGATGCTAAGCAGCTGTGTAATCCATCACTTTCGAAAGCTCTTCTTGTTAGCCTCAATCGTAGATGTACTCCTTTTGATTTATGACCTCCGTGGCAGAAGTCTTGCAAAAAAGTCAGACTCAGTAGAGGGGGGTCGTCCCTAATGAATTGCATTCTGGTTTCTTAGTCAAATCATCTGGTTTTTTCCTATGGCCCAATGCTGCTCAAAGGATGCAACTGTTACGTCCCCTTGCCCTATAATTTCTTAATAATATGATCTACAGTCTGGAACTACGTTGTTCGTTTATCCATAGTTGCTAGATTCTGAACTCCACCAAACCAAATGTTGCACTGTGCCACCAGGCAGGCCTGACACAGACTTACATTCAAGAAACAGACTACTGGCACCTTGTTTGAACCTTTCTTGTGATGCTCAAGCTCCCTGATGAACAGGAACATTCATAAAAGTATCTGCATTTTTATCTCTGAGGAAATGACAGAAAACAGGTCATTTTTCCTGTCATTATGACACCTTTAAGAAATGAAAGAAAGATTACTAACTATATCCATACTTAAGCAATGTTGGGCCTTCCGGAGCCCAGGCTTTTATTTTCACTTCCAACTGGGAAGGAACAAAAAGACTTTAATTGTTTAACAATGGTCTGGAAGGAAAGGAGGAGAGTTTAAAGGGCAGAACTGACATAATCTAAATACTAAGTTGTTGTTTTAGACTCTGAACTGTACAACCATTAGTATGAAAATATGAAAATTTACTGCGGTCATATTTTTCTCAGTTTAATTTATTCAATTATATCCCTTTTCCTCATCTTTCTGAAGCTAACCTTGAAAAAGTTGATCTGCGTGTACACCTTGTAATGTTATCTGTCTACTTTACAGACAAAAACCTGAGTTATGAACTACCTTATTTATTTCAATGGGTTTTTTTTTTGTTTGGTTGGGTTTGTTTGTTGTTTTTTTTTTTTTTTTTAGGTTGAGACCTGTAACATACAATGTCTATGTTAGAAACAACAAGTCTTCACGGTTAATTACTTAAAGGGGAAAAAAGAGAATATAGCTTTGTCTTGTGATCTAGATTATCTTTCTCACCTTTCTACTACTCTAAATACTATATTATATTTATTCAGAAAAGGTACTTCTAAAAAAAAGAATCTGCACTTTATTTCTGAAGATGAACCAACGTGTTCAAGAGAGTTTGTAGTTGAATTAGGTCCAGCTTGACCATAGGTGGTGGCTCATTATCACCCTGAAATACTGATCCTAAGCTTTTAGCCTATGGAGTCTTCAAGGCCTTTAGAAGAAGAAACTGAGACATGAATAAAAAGCAAGTAAAGTGCTTTCAGGTTTCAAAAAGAATTAAAAGGAGTAATAGTTGGAAAGGCAAAGAATTTAACTTGCAAAATAAACTTACAGCTTGGAAATGTTTTACTACCTATCTTAATAATGAGTAGTTGATATCCTGCTTTGTTTGATAATGGTGAACGAAACTAAGCCCCTTTGCCTTTACAGGATTTGAAGCTTCATTTCTGAACTGAAACAACAGAAAAAAAATGAAATCTGCATAAACCCCTATCCAGTATGCATTACAGTTCAAATACAGGAGGCTTTTCTCTTAGTCATCAAGCAAATCTTTGTAACAGGAGATGAACAGTTGAAAAGAAAATTCAGAGCCATTCCATTCCCAAGCGTAAATTGTGATAGTTTGGCATGCTTCCTTCGCACCTCCCTGGATCACAGCATCTCACTGGACACTGATGCTTTCCATAACCCAAAACCAGCTAAAATAGACAGGTCAAGCCCATGTGATCTTGCCATTCAAACTACACAATGCAGTTTCTGTAGAGAGACTATATTCTCTATTTTTTAAGTAGAGGACTGGGACAAAAGTTGTGATAATTTGTGGCAACTTTAAATTAAGAACAATGTGAATTCTCTTTTTTATGTCTACTGTGATTACTTCTTAGATTTCTACTGTTTATAATAGAAAATAAAGAAATATCAGTCTAGACAGTGCTTAGTGACAATGTATGTAATTGTCTTGGGATCTGAGGATTTTTAATCTGATCTTTCGCTGTTTAAAAAGATTGTGTTGAATTTATAGCATCTGTTGTTATTATTGTTATTCAATATAATATGGACTCCACAATATAGTTAAATGATCTCAGTCCTCAGCATAATACAGAAGAAGTGCAATGAAGAGTTCCTAATCAGAGTTGGGTTCTTCACAGATGCAAAATGAATGCATTCATTCAAACAGTAAAATTAAATTGCAGGTTACCAGGGGAATTAATCTTGATTTGCAGCTATTTATGATAAATAGGATTCAAGATGCTGGTGTCAATGAATTGTTCTTTACTGAAGGGAGAGATAAATATCAGCAGCAGGACTTTAGGAAAATTAGCTACCAGACTTGTTAAAATAACTGAATGATGAGATGCACCAAGTAAAAATCATTTAGCAAGTTTGCATATAGGTAACTCACTAAAAGATCACAGATACTTCAGCTTCATAGGGGCATTTTATCTCCTTGAGATAGATAATAATTGAAATGGCCAGTAGTGATAACGGGAATTATTCATACAAATCCTCCCATTCATTTATTTGACATAATAGATCTCAAAGTCTATTTATGTTGTGTTTTTTCTGTATTATATATATAACCAACTCTATAAATCTACAAATTATGAAAATATAATGCCTTAAGTTCTTAAAAAGTCGAAGAAAAGTGTTAGTTACGTATCACGCACTTCAACCTTTACAAAAAATTAGACAGAAAATAGTTTCCAAAATGGTGAGCAGGATTGCATGGGGTTGTGGATATGTGTGTGTGTATGCATGTACATATCTGTGTGTGTATGAATGTACCTGGCTCTTAAAGAAAAGACAGAGGACAGGGAAGTTATATCTGGAGTATGCCTGAAAGATACACCAGCCTGGAAAACAGCACCAAATTCTCTAATATGTATCTCTGTTATGTAAGATAATTGAATGGCTTAATTAAGAGATTCTTACAGGAGACCAATTTATTGTAAATAACAGAGTTCTGATGCCTATCAGGAAGGTAATATGCTTCTTTCGAAGATCGCCAAAATGAGGACAAATCTGCCCAATTTTATGAACCAAATATTACAGTACCAAATATGTAGGCCAATTTTAGATAAATGTATATTAACGAAAAAATGTCTTCAAACATGAAACAATAACAACAAAATAGATAGGAGGATTTAAAAAAGCTCTTTATATAGAACACAGGCTTGAAACCTTACTCATCTATTGTTTTCATACCTGAAAACACGACAACTTTCAACCTTGAGTAAACAATATATTTGCCTTCCTTTTATGCCAGGAATTTTTCCCATCTAGAATGCTTCTGCTGCAACCTCTAATAGTATCTGCTTATGACTAGGGACAGTATTTTACCAGAACACCAAAGCTCAGGAATTTAACAGCCATAGACATGTTCACCAGATTTTCTCCCATTTGTCTCTGAATTTAATTTTCGTGGAACAGTAAGTTAGCAGAAGTTGATGGACATCGCATTACTAAACAAGCAGCTTTAATTTTAAAGAACAATTTAAAGGTAACACATAAGGGATAGATTAATGAATTGCCAGGTACTTGCTAAATGACAGTCACTTAAAGGGCTTCCAGAAGGCTTTCCAAACTTCCAGGGAGTTCTGTTGGGCAAATACTAGGAAAACAAAGTTTGAATGAGATGAGACAAGAACCAAAATTTTCCACAGCAATCCACACTCAAAGAAGATCTTCCTTGCTCATTAACTCAGTTAAACCAAACTTATATTTAGACAGGGCTGAAAAAATAGTACCAAAATGAATATTTGTGTGTGCATGTGTGTATATATGCTTGGGAACATCCCCATAAAAGTAAGGCTGTATTTCAAAACTAAGTCCCTTATTCAGGTATTTAAGTGAGTTCCTAATTCAAAGCATTGACTATTCCCCTTGAAGTAGCATTTTTAATATTGTATCTCCTCTCTAATTTTATCCTGAGTCCTTCTATCTTTGGTAGATTGTTTGCAGGTATGCTTAGAAGAAAGAGAATTGCCTGTACAGAGACTTCCATGCCAGAGCTCAGCCTGTGAATGCTGTAGCCTTTTGAACACTCACTAATTGCATAACTAAACTTGAAATCTTTCTTCACAGGTGAACGGCTGACAGTTGCTTAAAGGCTACTTGAAAATTCTGGTGGAAGGTTTGCAACTGAATTACCAAAGAAACACCCTTTACTTCTTTTATAATCAATAAGAAATTCTTAATTGGCAGTCTTTCCCACTTCAAAATAAGCTTTGAAAAACAATTAAAATAGAAGTTAGAAATATGCAAGCAGTAACAAAATCCAGAGCCAAACCAAGATGTTTGTTTAAAATATGAAATACCAAAGAGGAAAAGCTGAGGCTATAGTCAAACCTTCTGCTCATAATACAGTAATACTTAATAAATATGAATGGGTTGAAGAAAATATTAGTGGCCTATGCTAAACTACAGAGACAATTTCTTGGGGTCTAAGAACACTAAGCACAGAAAATATCCACTCAAGTAAGAGTAAAGCTTATGTAGTGCAGGATTCAGAATAACTTTCCTGAGGGAGAAATTATTGTCCTGAGTTCTGCATGTACATTGAAAGACATAAACTGAAATTTTCCAACTTGAATATTTCAAACATTTTTTATATAAAACTTGCCTTTGCTAAGCTTGTCATATGAACAAGATGTTACAAAGAACAAAGCCCAGCCTGACAATTTGCAAAAATATGTCAGGCTTCTGCAGATCTCTTCTGCATTGGTCTTTCTTGTTCTGAACTCAGTTGGAGTCAGGTGAATGAGGTGCCAGCTCAGGCAAAATTCAAGAAAAATTTGTACTCAAATAAGACAGCACAAGGTTAAAGAGAATGACAATATCATTTGTTAGCAGAGCATGTGTATGTGCAAGGGTGTGTGGGCACAAAGAGCAGTCAAAGCTTTTTTAAAGGAAATATGTGGATTTGATGATGACAGACCTTTTTACAAACACAACTAGTTGTCCTATATAAATATATGTCTATATATATGCAAACATATCATATACCCTTATTACAGAAAGTTGTAAGTGAATGGCCTTGGAATGTAGGTGGTGCTATGCAGATGTCTGTACTGACAAAACTGCCATTCAAAGGAAACTGTCTGTTGTGTTATGATATTTTGACTTCGTACTGCACATATCAAATGAATGGAAATCTCTGTATTTTCTTGCCAGAAAAAGAAATAGTTTAAAGAATAAACCTCTTTCTCCAGGTAGAGAATATCGATACTTGATTTCACAAATCATACCCTCTTAGCACAAATACGCTCTTCCTTTAAAAGCATGTACCCCAAATAAGATTTTTCATAAGACCAATACGCTTCTCACCTCATCAGCAATGACAACAACATGTCCTCTGTATTCCCTTTCCACAAAGGTCAGGAAGTTCATAGGATTGTGTTGATTACAGGTCACTAGATTTGTTTATGTCAATTCCTTTCCCCGCTACTTTGCACATTTAATGAGGCTGAAATATTTCTTATTAAAAACTGTATGTGTATTATTTGTTTACAGACTTATGAGTACTTAAAACTGCCAGACTGATCATTAAAATTCCTTTGAAAACTGCAACTTCACTAGTAAAACTAATGTTTCTTACAAACCTGCCCTAATTTTTCACTTGCACTAGAAAGCTCTTACCTATTGCAGTCTATTCCAGAGAATTTTCATGCTGTTGGCAATCAGTACATAAAGGAGGATTCCAAATTATGAATTATCCTACTGAACTTTCCCAGTAATATGCAGTATATACAAGAGATTATATAAAAGAACATAATAATACTAAAAATACTTTTGTTTCTTTTTTTATTTTATTCTTCATATGCCATAAAAATACTGCAAGTGTTGTTATCCTTTTATACAGTTGCTGGTCTACCTGAACTTCAGTAAGGCCTTTGACACTGTCTCCCACAGCATTCTCCTAGAGAAGCTGGCAGCTCACGGCCTAGACAGGTGCACTCTTCGCTGGGTAAAAAACTGGCCGGACGGCCGAGCCCAGAGAGTTGTGGTCAACGGAGTTAAATCCAGTTGGCGGCCGGTCATGAGCGGTGTTCCCTAGGGCTCAGTACTGGGGCCGGTCCTGTTCAATATCTTTATCAACGATCTGGACGAGGGGATCGAGTGCTCCCTCAGTAAGTTTGCAGACGACACCAAGTTGGGTGGGAGTGTTGATCTGCTGGAGGGTAGGAAGGCTCTGCAGAGGGACCTGGACAGGCTGGATCGATGGGCCGAGGCCAACTGTATGAGGTTCTACAAGGCCAAGTGCCGGGTCCTGCACTTCGGCCACAACAACCCCAGGCAACGCTACAGGCTTGGGAAAGAGTGGCTGGAAAGCTGCCCAGAGGAAAAGGACCTGGGGGTGCTGATTGACAGTCGGCTGAACATGAGCCGGCAGTGTGCCCAGGTGGCCAAGAAGGGCAATGGCATCCTGGCCTGCATCAGAAATAGTGTGGCCAGCAGGAGTAGGGAGGTGATCGTGCCCCTGTGCTCGGCACTGATGAGGCCGCACCTCGAATACTGTGTTCAGTTTTGGGCCCCTCACTACAAGAAGGACATGGAGGTGCTGCAGTGTGTCCAGAGAAGGGCAACGAAGCTGGTGAAGGGCCTGGAGCACAAGTCTTATGAGGAGAAGCTGAGGGAACTGGGGTTGTTTAGTCTGGAGAAGAGGAGGCTGAGGGGAGACCTCATCGCGCTCTACAACTACCTGAAAGGAAGTTGTAGAGAGGTGGGTGGTCTCTTCTCCCAAGTAACAAGCGATAGGACAAGAGGAAACGGCCTCAAGTTGTGCCAAGGGAGGTTTAGGCTGGACATTAGGAGAAATTTCTTCACTGTAAGAGTGGTCAGGCCTTGGAACAGGCTGCCCAGGGAAGTGGTGGAGTCCCCATCCCTGGAACTATTTAAAAGACGTGTAGATGAGGCGCTTAGGGACATGGTGTAGTGGGTGTGGTGGTGTTGGGTTGACAGTTGGACTCGATGATCTTAGAGGTCTTTTCCAATCTTAATGATCCTATGATTCTATGATTCTATGCAAGGCTGCTCTGGCTCCTACATGTTTGCACACAGTGTAGTAAGTTTATAACTTAGCTTACAGAATTCAGCTTTCCAAATCTCTGCCAATCCTCATAAATGTTTGGTCAGGGTATTAACTTTCAAAAAATGTTTCTGGTGACACAGTTACTAAACCGGAAACCCACACTGCAACAGTAGCAATAATATGAAGAAAAACCTACATGTTCTAAAAATCTACTATGTAAACATGGTCTCTAAGAATACCGGAGGTTGTCTGGGACTTTGGTCTGGTATTTCTCCTATTCTGCAAATTACATTCTTTTTTATTCATTCCATTTTTATGAGTTCAGTTTTGCATCACAACTTTCCATAAAACCTATTCAGGTATGGCACATGCACAGTTTTGAGGTACAAAATTAAAACATTGTATCCATACTTCCATTAGCAATTGGCAGAACTACCAACTGTATCAAGACCCTACACTTGCTCTGGGAGTAACACATACACAATGCCATGAGAAGACCTATATGGATAGCAGAATCAAAACAAATAATTTAGTATAGGCATGGTGTGGAACTTTGATAGGAATTTGCTAAACATAGTACAAAATTAAGTACATTAACTAAGTACAAGATTAAGCACAATTTTTTTTTTTTTCTTAGGCAAGAGCTGAGTAAAAGAAAAGTCTCATCTCTGTTGCCCATTAAAGGTTTAATTTTAGCAACAAGTAGTATTTTTGGTCAGGAATAGTTTGTCATCTGTTTTGCAATAACACTTGTGTTTAAAGATCAACCGAGAACTCTCTCCATAGGACATATAAATGTCCTATCTTTTCCAGAAACTTTTTATATGGAGTTCACCTAGCAACATTATAGAAATGGTTTGCAAGTGCACCAGATCTACATAAGCATGTTATTTCTGCACACTCACATAAACCAGTTACTGCAAAATTATTTGTATTTCTGTGAAGTATCTATTGAAAATAGATTGGATTTACTATCAGGAATAAACTGCAATTAATGCTAGCCTAAATACATAATGCAGATAATCATAGAATAGCGAAGGCAAAGTTAAGAATATATGTATAGATTAATTATTTTCTTTAGTATGATTTTATCGACATATACTTAGAATTAGACAAAACAATTTTGTATGCAGACAGTTGCATTTGAATGACTCATCAATATTGCTGTCATCTCCCTAATGAGTATATATTTTAAAGATATTAATCATTTGTCCTTCTTCTCCAAGAAAGAAGAAAAATAATTCCTTTTAAAACGAGAGAAATATATAGTCTAAAAAAACCACATGAAGAAACATGGCCATATTCCACATTCACTTATAGTATCACAAATACAGGATAAAATTTTAGTGATCAGAAGTGCTTATATTTATGTAACAGAAGCCGAATCTTTACCATAAAGACTAACAAGGACTTCACAGATACAGTGTATACCCACGTGTGTATATACATGCATATATAGACATGTATATATACATACATGAATATATAAAACTTTTAGGGAGCGAAGTCCTGTAAGGGAAATTCAAGTACTTTTTGTTCATGAGTTAAAGGAGATCTGCTCCCAGGAGGAACAAGTCTGGGGAGGCAACTCAGGAACAGAATGAGGTATCCTTTGGATAGATTAACTTCATAGTAAAGCAAACCGAAGAAAGTGCTTGGCACTACTTGGCATGTTAACATATCATTTTCACGGTTTTTTTTAGTTGAATTAGTCACTCCTAAGTAGCAAAGTGCACTCTGTCTTCTAATATATTCAGCTTACACTCAGAATGCCCCACCTTATTTAACATAATTTTACACATTTGCTTTAGGAATGTGTTAATCATAAAGCAGCAGCTTACCTACACTTCCCATATCCCTAAGTCTGTAATACTAGGTCTCGTCTGCAATGAGGCTGGCTGCACTAGAACTCAAAAGATCCAATGTAAAGCTCTAGGGAAAAAAAGAGACATATTTATGTTTTAATCATATTAAAACCAGAATGGCCTCATCTTTATGGTAAGAAAATTTAATACTCTTCCAAGCAATCTTATTGTCTTGCCAAAAAAGGTTACACAGAGTAACATTTACCACACCACGGTATATGAAGACACATGGGAGATATCAGCTTATGTGTAGTCGCATAAATGTTTTGCAAACCATTTTAGAATAGTTTTGGTGTAACACTGGAACTGGTGTGACAAGACTGGTGACAGCACGGAATACAGTACTGTCGATCTTGGGGACAAGACAACAGAGGATCTTTCACCAAGCAGCTCATCTCTTCCTCTAAATAGCAGTTAAGAGTGAGATCATCATGTTATTTTGTTGTGGTGGAAATGAAAGTTCAGGGTATGCATGCTGCATGTTAAATTGGATAGTTACAGTCAGATTTCATAACCATAAATAGAAGCATATGCAAATTTTAAAACAAACCTGCATCTGAATAAGCCAAAATCAAAATGGAATGCTACTCAGTGTTCAACCTTTAAAATTACATGTTAATATTATTTCTCAGATGCACTCAAGGATGAGTTGTAGCTAATGGTCAGGCAGCATTCATTTTACTAATCTATTCCTATTCTGCATTTCCTCATTGAAATTTTGAAGCAAGGAGAAGGTAATGCAATGTAACTTTAAGCTTTGGATGTGTCTCTATGATAGACACTCAGTTAAGGTCAATTCCAAATGAACATTAATTCAGGAAGGATGGAAACCAAAGGGCTGCTAGTCCTTGTGGTTTTACTGCATCAGCAAGAGGCCCATCCTGAAAGTGAATTAATACTGATTGTTGATTGGATTAACTGCTAACTTGTCTTATCTTCTGTACTTAAAGATGATTTCTTTAGAGGGAAATGAAAAATACTCTATTTTGTTATTGGTAGGGAGGCATCTGAGAGGAACTTGCACAAAAGACAGGGAACTAAGTTTTTTCCCTGTACTGCATTTGTAAAGGTGGGCTCACACTCACAGCTGGGATGAATCCTCCTACCTTGGCCAGACCATGGCCGTGGGTCTTTGCTACTAACTGTGCCTGTTTGGGCTCTGTCCCAGGTGAGTTGATTGAATTTGCAGAAGAAAGTGCTCTATTTCTTCCCTGTGTGCCTTGTTCGAGGGGGTCTCATGTAGATTCCCTGGAGATAAATTATCTTTTTAGGGAACTGAAACAATTTTTTTTAACAGAAAGAAATACTGGGCAGGAATAATCTGTCATGTGAAGTGGCTGTCTGTGTGAGTGCTACTTTCATTACAGATGAGATACAGGATTTGGTCAGCCTCTTTCATGGCAGTGACACTGTTAGTTTACATGTGATCATGTTTATAATTATAAGTACTGGAGATTCTTTAATTCCTGTTGTGAAGAGGAAGAATCAAATAACCATAATCCCATCATCATGTAATATGTAATCACTCAAGAAGGGTCAGAGAGGATAATGAATTCCTCTACATGGAGGTAAACTCTTAAGGTGACCAGAAGTTAATTACAGATTTATTAAAAATATCTTTTAATATATGATGAGTGGTAGGCTCTGGGAGGTTGAACCTATAGTTAAAATGTAAGCCCACCAGATTAAATGGCCTGTTGCAGTATGGCAGTAAAAAAATAAAAAGAGAAACAGAAAATAACTGTGGGCAGTAGTATAAGTAAAAGACCACATATTCATATTCTTACAATCATCCTCAGAGGCAACTTGCATCAGTAATGGCAAAGCAACAGGTACAGAGTGCCGAAGTGGCACAGAGAGTGTATTCAAATACAGACAGTATGCTTATATTTAATAAGCACAGCAGGTGATCAATTGGATTTGAAAGGGAAATTAAATGGGCTGACCTAAGAGCAGAGGCATTTATTGTCTAGCTCTGTGCTTTCTATTCCATGATTACTGCAAAGCTCTTTTGTAAACCAATATGAAGGAACACATTACTGTGATTGTGCATCAGCTTAGCATGGTAGCCACAGTAGGAAATACAAAAACATTTTAAAAAGTCAAATTCAATCAGCTTTTACCTCCAAGCTTTTATATTCCCTTTTCTTTTAATCTCCTTTCCTGCATGATGCCTGCTTTAAGCCTAACATTGTTTGCATTAATGCTATTTCTAGATGCCTGATAACACAATAAGGTAGAAAGATTAGCAAAGACTAAGAGGGAGACAGAACTCATATTCTAGCCCTCTCTAAGCTAAACCAGAAATAACCGTTTAGCCGGAACCACAAACAGCCCATTAGTCTCAAATTGCAAGATTAACTCAAAAGGAAACGCAAGGAACAAAAATCTTCACAAGTGCTACAACTTGTTATTCATTACAGATGAAAATTAGCTTTATGAATTAAGCCCATCGTCATAACACTGAATATGAATATGAGATGTAGCCAAGGAAAGCAAGTATGAAGTTTCCCCTACCTGGTGAACAAAGTCCAGAAACCAAGCAAATAAAAATACTTAAACTGGGAAAATATTTGTCAAAGTTCTTGTGAAAGTACTAGTGAGTAGTTTCATCTTCTCTCCTCAATAAATTATTTGTAGCATTTAGCCACTGAACCTCACACATTTTACTGTCCCTAATGCAATTGTTAGAGACTTTCTTGAGAACCTTCCCAGATGTAAGCCCATGTTTCAAAATAGAATGCAAATCATTGAAACCACAAGTAAAATAAAACAGATTAACTAAGTGAGGAACACAGGATATGAAAGCAGGACAAAGGGTGTCACAGGTAATTATAAAGATGCATCTGGTCCCTAGTTACTTTTGACAAAGCCGTTTTTGTGATTTATGGCAGGTGCTTGTTTATAAACCTATTTCAGCACAGACACACTGAAGCACATTCATCATTCTGCCTGGTCTTCATTATTGGATAAATGTCATTTAAACAGAACCTGAATCCAGACTTCTGCTACCTTGACACAAAAATCAGGATTCTTCTATTTGCCTGCATTTATTTATTTATTTCTATTGACCTACGGAGCTGGGTTGTGTTTGACAAAGGTTCTACACTTACCCCACACTTAATTCAACAAGGAAAGCAAATGTAAGTGTGCTGAAGTTCAGGAAAAAATGCTAGCAAGCAGTACCCCTTTTAATACTGAGATCTATTTTTTGTGCCCTGCAGTTGTTTTGTGGAAATGCAGGATAACCAACGTGCAAATTTGAACAACTACAACTCTGGCAAACAACCAGAATCAGCTGCAGCATGTCCTTACCCTGCAGTTGTGTCCACTGAATAAAACAGGCATCCACCTGGCAACCTATTCAAGAGAAATGGAGCTAGTTTGGCAGTTGTGGATATTATTTTTTTTTTTTTGCATATGTTGGTAACTGAACTCACAGTGCCAAAAATACCTGAAAGGAAACAGTTGTGTTCGTTTTTTTTGTTTTGTTTTTTAAAGCATTTCCTGATCTGTGAAGTTTGACACAGTCCAAAAGTTTTCTTATCCCATACCAGGAAAACCTGGACTTGAGGAATTGCTCCATTACTGTGGCATAGAGTTGCGCAGTCAGTTCATGTAAACAGCACAATTTTAATTTCTTGATTTTCATCTTCACTAGATATTTCTTGGTACAAACAAATCTAAACAAAAAAGCCCAGCAAAAACCAGTGAGAACAGAACCCTTTGCAGATTGCTAAAATACCTAGAGCCTAGATCTTGCTAGGAAAGGTAAAGCTGCATAACGATATGACCTGCTTTTGTAAGTTTGAACCGTCAATAAACAGCTTAGAATCATAGAATCACAGAATCATTAAGGTTGGAAAAGACCACTGTCCTGCTTTCGGCTGGGATGGAGTTGATTTTCTTCCTATTAACTGGTATAGTGCTGTGTTTTGAATTTAGTATGAGAATAATGTTGATAACACACTGATGTTTTAGTTGTTGTTAAGTAATATTTACGCTAGTCAAAGACTTTTCAGCTTCCCATGCTCTACCGGGTGTGGGGGGGGCTGGGAGGGAGTGTGACCGGGATGGCTGGCCAATGGGATATTCTATACCATATGACATCATGCCCAGCATATAAGGCTGAGGGAAGAAGAAGGAAGGGGGGAACGTTCGTAGTGATGGCGTTTGTCTGCCCAAGTAACCGTTACGCGTTTTCCTGGAAGTGGCTGAACCCCTGCCTGCCGATGGGAAGTAGTGAATGAATTCCTTGTTTCGCTTTGCTTGCACGTGCGGCTTTGGCTTTACCTATGAAACTGTCTTTATCTCAACCCACAAGTTTTCTCACTTTTACTATTCCGATTCTCTCCCCGATCCCACCGGGGGGGAGTGAGCGAGTGGCTGCGTAGGGCTTAGTTGCTGGCTGGGGTTAAACCACAACAATCTCTAAGATCATCGAGTCCAACCGCCAACCCAACACCACCATGCCCACTAAACCATGTCCCTAAGCACCTCATCTACACGTCTTTTAAACACCTCCAGGGATGGTGACTCCACCACTTCCCTGGGCAGCCTGTTCCAAGGCCTGACCACTCTTTCAGTAAAGAAATTTCTCCTAATGTCCAGCCTAAACCTCCCTTGGAGCAACCTGAGGCCATTTCGTCTTGTCCTATCGCTTGTTACTTGGGAGAAGAGACCAACACCCACCTCACCACAACCTCCTGTCAGGTAGTTGTAGAGCGCGATGAGGTCTCCCCTCAGCCTCCTCTTCTCCAGACTAAACAACCCCAGTTCCCTCAGCCGCTCCTCATCAGACTTGTGCTCCAGGCCCTTCACCAGCTTCGTTGCCCTTCTCTGGACACGCTCCAGCACCTCCATGTCCTTCTTGTAGTGAGGGGCCCAGAACTGAACACAGTATTCGTGGTGCGGCCTCACCAGTGCCGAGCACAAGGGCACCATCACCTCCCTACTCCTGCTGGCCATGCTATTTCTGATGCAGGCCAGGGTGCCGTTGGCCTTCTTGGCCACCTGGGCACACTGCTGGCTCACGTTCAGCCGGCTGTCAACCAGCACTCCCAGGTCCTTTTCCACCGGGCAGCTTTCCAGCATGACATAGAAAAAGGAAGTTAAACAATTCAGAAATTGTGCACAACATGAAGTATATATTGAGTTTTTCAGGAAAAGGTATGGTAGTAGACAACATTATTTTTATTGTAGTTGTAGGTTAACTACATCATCTGCAGGATTCTGAGGTAGCATATTTGCGTGCAAAGAGGAGTGAAAATGTAAGGGAATAAAAGCTGAATGTCTAAAACTCAACTGTATCGTATTCCTGCTCTGCTAAGTACATTAAATTGCAAGTTCAAGTAGTTTTCCAACTCCTACCCATTACAGAACTTAAATAACTTATTTGAGGAAAAAAGTTACTAAGGAATATATTTGGAAAAGAACAAACAAAAAAGACTTTTGGTTACAATCAAATCTTCAGAAATATTTCATTGTGAAAGTCAAGCCATGCCAATAGCTGCGATCAGATAAAGCATACCACAATATTTTTCAAATCAGAGCACCAATTTCAGTCAGCAGAAGAGAGATACATTTTCTCAATGGAAACGAGCTTACCCCAATTACCCCAATTACCCCAATTACCCCAATCTGTTATGAAGGTCTCAGTGATCAAGTGCTTAAAAATCAAAACACCAAGAGAATTTTTAGAAATAGTTATACATTTATAGACCATCCTAGATATGGACTGAATCATCCTAATTATTGACTGGCTCTGGAGCTATTTCGCTTGATGCTAATAGGTTGTCAGCATGAGTACTAGCAACTTACAGAAAATATGAAGTAAAGAAACTTACAGGAAATATATAGTAAAAGTGAAAGGCTTTGTCTTTCATTTTCATTTCAAAGTAACTCCATGTATTGGACTAAACCAGAAAAACAGCTAATACGGTAAGGCTTTCAGAAAACCACGATGCCAGCTATTGTAAGATTAATTTTTTATCTGCCTAAGTAATTTCTTGACTTCCTATTAAAGATCATCCATAAAGGTTCAACTGTTACCTCCTTCCTGTAATTTGGTTACTGAATGCAAGTCAGCTGGAATACTGCTTAACTGTAAATAAAGACTTGTAATACCTTCTTGCTTTAGCAGCACAGCAGAGTTACTTAGAACATTTATTCATCATGAAATTGCATATTCAGCACATGTATGCACATTTTGTAACACTGATCTAATGACAACCCATGCAATTCTCCGTAATTTCAGATGTATTTAAAATGACATTACTTGCTAATGAATATGAACAATTAATCCTTTGTCTGTAAGTTGCTATTGTTCAACTTACTGTGTATGTTCAGTATCTGAAATTTATATTAAATCAATATACTTTTGAGAGAACTCAAGGCCTATTTTAGCACAGCACCACTGAAAAGAGAGTTGGAAAGGATATCAAGGAGTCTTGTCGGCCCCTTCCCTGCCTCAGCATGGGATTAACTATATTTATATTGTTACAGACAGATGTTTATTCTACCTGCCTGTAAAGACCTCTAGTGTTGATGTGAAGTGGCTCCAAGCCAAAATTAGAGTCTTCAGGTCAGACTGTCTTGCTTTTCACTCAAGAGAGCATGCCATCTGGAAAATTATTTCCAATTTCTATTCCAAAGGGTTTTTGTTGTTACTATTATTGCCTGGAACAACGTAACCCTTTAGACAAAGAAAACTTAAAGAAGAGGGCTTGAAACAAATCTTTCGTAAGTCCTTTGTGTCTTCACAAGGTAGGTCTCTCCCTTCAGGTTCGTTTTTAATCCAAAAGCCCAGTCCCTTCCTGAACTGTACAGTCTGAAATTAAACTGAGCAGTACACAACCGCTCACTTCATCCTTTTTCCCCTATTTAGATGCAGGCATCAGAGACATATTTTTCATTTTTCTGATCCCTTGCCAATACGTGTTCTCAAAAACCACAACTGCAGATCTGGAGCATCCACAGATTAAGTTCATCAGGCTCACCTGATTTAAGAGCAGTTAAGTACCCTGTTTTCTGTTCTTTCCTTGATCAAGATTGAAAGGTTTTCTGGTTGTTGTTTTTTCCCTCCTCTACATTCTTCTGTTCCGTTTACTTTTTAGTAAAGGTTGATGCAAAAAAAAGAGGCACTAAACACTTTTACTTTCTTAGCATCATCTGTCAACAGCCTTCATTCATTCAGAGGCGAGTGCACAGATTGCAAGTTTGAGTTGGCCACTACACATGCTGTGCAAGGGAAAGGAGGATTTCTTCCCTTCGTTACACTGTTGTACATCCTTGAAAGTGCCAGATACACCAGCCAAATTTTACTGACAAATTCTACATACCAAGCTCCCTTTGGCATTACTGGAAGTACAGGAAGGGATGATCTGATTTTTACATTGCTAACTAAAATCTTATGCCCTCTATAACATTTTAAATAAAGAATGGTAGCAAGATGACCTATTTTCTAACCCATAGAAAGCCCCAGAACCATACAGTTAGAATTCTTACCAAGAAAGTCTAGTACACACGCAATTTAGTTGTACGTTAACCGTTTATAAATCCTGCTTCCTACACTTTTCAGCGACACAGTTATTTTCAATTACGAAAAAATTGTCTCCAAACAGAATGCCTCACTACAAAGGACCACATGAGTAAAAGCTATAGACCAAAGTCACTACCTGTGATTACCACTTTATTTGTAATGATTCTTTTTTTTCTTTTTTTTTTTTTTCTTTTTTTAGCAGATTTATTCTGCTTATTTCACTAGATTTTTGAAATTCTTTCTTTTCAGATCTTGCTGTAATGGATACTTCTTTAGGGATTTCAGTTTCTAGGTTACAGAGCAAGCACTCCTCTTTTCTTAAGGTCTCATGTCTATTTTTAAAACCTAAACTCTTTCCAGATATCACATTTTTCACTTTCTGATGTAGGAAGAACCTTCTTTCTTTCAGCTTTAGCAATGAAAAACAATTCAAAAGGAAATTCTATCATCTTTTAGTCATATTTCTGGCCGGAATCAAAGGTTATATAAATTTTCAACTTACCTTTAAAAGCACTTTACTTAGTTTTTCACAAGCAAGCTCATCTACATATACTTATTTCTTTGATTACATTAACCTATGGACAAATTCACAAGGGGGTAATAGGGTAGGGAAGTACAGTATATCTTCAGTATAGGAAATTACTTAAAAACAATAACACAGTACAGAATATCAGCTCTAAGCTTGGCTCCCCGGTTTACCATGGAACTTGTTTAATATTAGAAGGAGCACATAGGGACACAGAGTGTTTAAATGCCACTTTACAAATAAACTGCCAGCCTTTCCTTTCATATTTCTTTTCCCTAAAAAAAGACTATGAATTCTGACATGTATTAGGATTATGTTTTAAGAGTTTTAGTCAGTGGGAACAGGGAACACTCAATGGGTTGATGTTAGTTTTCCTGTACCTTGTGGTACAGAAAATATGCGTTTCTGTTGCTAGTGGAACTCAGAATTTATCGGCACAGATCAGATAAACCACAGACAGAGCAGACTTGAAACACATAACAAGGAAAGGATTCACTGTGAATAATATTTATACTTATGAAGGATCTAGGAATGAATGTTTTCCAAGAGATGACTTGCATCCCACAGTAATGAACTTTACTCTTTGTGGCTCTTTTATGTAAAAGAGTAACAAGATCTCTCCTGTTGTGTTTTAGATTTCCATACTGGGGAAAGGACCTTCTGAACGTGCTGGTATCAACAACATTTCCATGAAAGAGAAATGGCTCTGGGAGAATTCTTTTCAAAAGAATTCTTACAAAGTTGCTGCTGAAGAGAAACCATTCCCTTGGGCCTGTAAAACACTGGGAAGTTAAACAAAGGAAATTATTTTTATTTTCTGCAGTATTCTCAAAGATGGAGATGCTTATAACAGCCCATAGCTGGCTGACAGAATCCATATTCATACATAACTACACTTTAATAACTGGGTGATATATGACAACTAAGCTACCAGTGACCTATCACAAGCTGCACATAGACCAGCCTGGCCTGTTGACTGCTGAATTTGATGTAAATTCTGAGCTGCTCTGTGGTATCTGTAGAATACTCCTTTGCAAATTTTATCATTTCAGACTACACACACACATTGCAGCACAAGAAGAGCAAATTCTCTGAATCGCTACACATCACACATTTAAGCTCAAATTATAGCAGAAGTAACAGCTGAATCTTCTTCAGTGCTTTTGTCATTTACTTTCTTCCTGTCGCAGCAACAGATATTTCCAAAAGCAGTTTCTAAAATATATTAATGCTTATTTGAAATCTGTCTGCTTAGAATTTACAGACAGTGCACATTAATAGTTGATCCGTGAGAGATGTTGGCATAAATTTCATAGCTTGCGGATTTCCAGATGTTAGTAGGCAAAGTCTAAGATTTCATGCAAAATTCCTCTGACAAAATGTAGACTTTTGTGCTGGTGAACCTTGGCTTTTTAAAACCCCTACAGCACAGTTCATTAAGTGTTTGTTTCAATCTAAGTGTTTACCTTCATTCAAGATAAATCAGCTTCAATAGTGCAATGTCTGCTGCTAGATGAGGTGAATTCTACCTTAACTGCATGCAGATAAGAGACTTCCAGCCACATAAAATGATCATAGTACACATGCTCACACAGCTTTGCCATACAAGATTAAGATATGAAAGTGTTCAAGGAGAGAAATTTTTCTAGTTCATTCCAGGTCTAACTGTCCTTACCAGTATAATGCTTTTATTCACAATATCTAGCCTACATTTCCTTTTTACAGTGTAATTCTTCTCCAATCCATTGTACAAAATAGTTTATTTCCTTCTTGTCTATTTGATGGTTGTTTCTTCCTTTTCTTTAAATTAGAAATACATTCAGTTCAATACAATGCATTCTAATATCTACAAAAGTCATATTTTCTAGATCTCTGGTCATTCTTTGTGGTTCTTTTCTTGATTCTCCCAGACTGATCCATATACATTTTAAAGTACAGTATCCAACACAGACATACTCCAAAGACGACTAGGTCATATCACCTCTAAGTGGTGACCCTTCCACTCTGCTGGATACACCTCAGTAATCATACAAACCCCTTCACATCGTACTGTGAAAGTCAGAGATTCTGTAGAAGCATGTCTCATACTTAACCTCTACAGCAAGCCCAGATTTTCTGATGTGGAACAAAATGTCAATTTTCTTCCATCTCTATTCATGTAGCCCATTTTTTAAAAAATAAAAAATAATAAAAAAAAGCTTAAAACTGAGCTCTATGGTTTTGGCTTCTATACTTTCCACATGGTAAGCTAACTTCCAAATTCATCTCTTCTACTTCTTTTCCTTCCTGCTCTGGGAACAAGCATCCAACATATACCCCAAACGTGCAACTCTGCCTTGTAAACTTTTGAGGCCCCATAAGCTCCTCAATGCCTTCCTCGCCCAAAAGAAAAAAAATGTATACTGTTGTGGTGTGTCACTCCCCTAGATTTCTACACTGTGTGAAAGCCTTATAAAGAATTAGAAGACAGTTTGTCTGGAGCTGACTTTACTAGATACTTAACATATGGATACCTGTCCCTGGGGAAATAGAAAACAAAAGCAAGATGCAGCACTGTAACTTTGATGTTTGTAACATAATGCATTTATTGTGCTTTTCAGAACTTTCTGCAACACAGAAATATTGTGCAATATAGCCAAATTCACCCCAGATGTCTATTTAAACAAGGAATTATCTTTGTTGTACAGGTAGGTTGACAGCTATCCATAAAGGAATTTCAAAAAGAAAAAAAGGTGCCATTGATTTAATTTCACATTTAATAAAAATATGAGCATTCATTCTCTGAAGATTATGAAAACAACATTACGGGGTTACAACATGGCACAGCATTAGGATATAGAATTGAAAATAGCCTGGAGTATCTGATAAGAATCATGTTGCACATGAAGGCAGGGTTTTGTTTCTTCTCTGACACGGTAAACACAATATTTACTGATCTTTCTTCTGTCTTTTCCCACTTTCTCATTTTCTGTTAATAATAAAGCCTTTATCTTTGAACTAAAGTAAATTTAACGTCCTCCACGCAATCAGGAGGGATCCAAGTAGGAAGTCTATGAAAGAAGACAGTGGGTATGTGCTAAAACAGCCTTACATTTATTTAAACACTGCTGGCTCAAAGAATGTAGTCTCTTTTCTGTTTTGTGAGTTTTCAGCTGCATATGCTTTACACTGATCCTGACCTTGTGTTTTTGAGATCAATGGGGAAATTATAACTAGCACCATCAGCAGTAGGTATCTGCCATCGTTGCTACAGTGATCGACATGAAAGGACCTAATATGGATTGTCCTGCTATTGCTTATTTAAATTCTGATATAAGGTGCTTCAACATGATATAGCCTGGATATACTACAGTGAAAAGGCCATGCAACAACGCATTCTTCTGTGAATGGTTTGTATATAAGAATTTTGCTCATGATGAGTTTGCATGTTTTCTACACTCAGATGACACTCAGAGAAGGAATTGGAGAACCCTTTGTGGGGATGGTGACCTTATTCTGAGGGAACAGTTACAAGGTGTTCAAGCCTGGAGGCGTCTGGCCTTGTATTTCTTTGTTTTCACCTTGGCAGCGCTATGCGCATCAGTATGCTTAAATCCCAAACCAACTGCCAATAACAAAGGACACAGTACTACATTTGCGGGGCAGGAGGGGGAGAGCGGGACTATTAAACCAGATGGTCTTAAACCATTCTGATAAACTGCAAGAACTGGGAAGTGGAAAGATACCTATTTTAAAATATTCAGGAATTCTTTCAGAAATATTTCCATTGATATAATTAACTAGGAGCAGAGAACTACATGCAGATGTAACAAACGGGAATAAAAAAAAAACATTTACAATCCAGCAGTTCCCTTAATCTGCTTGAGAACCTGAGCCTCACCAGGGTCTTCATGAACGAAAAGTTAAAACAAAAACTTTCCCCATTCAGCATGTTAGGCATGAGAGAAAAAGGTGCAGTCAGGCAATCTGATAGACAAATTGAAACAAAAAAATAAAGAGAGGGCAGAGAACACAGCCTGCTACAGCACATGGACAAAAGTTATTGTCAGATCAGTAATTAATCTTTGTACCAACCTCTCCCTGTGGGAATGGGGGCTCAAAAGTACCTATATAATTCACACAACTCTTTGTTAAGTGAGATTGGATGAACAGTTCAAGTCCCTTTTTTTTTCTTGACGACTTAAAACATCCTACGTGGCTCTTATTTTAGTTGTGGGTTTTATATGGCAATATTTTTTTCAATTAAAGAAATGTTCAGTTACATTTAAGCTATGATTGATACAGGTTCTGTGTCTTTTTCGCTACCTTTACTTTGAGGTGCAAACTCTCCTGTGTCTGTCAGGTTCCTGACTTTAATGGTCTGCCCTCTGACATTAGAGGACAAGAGGACAAGCTGTTAAGCCAATGGACCAAGGTATCAACTACTTGGTGTAATACAGGATATCCTTTGTCCTGGACTATCAAAGTGATGGGGGTCCTAAAACAAAATCTTTCCTTTTATGCAGTCTTCACAGATTATCTTGGTACATCTGATCCCTAAGACTGAAAAAAAATTAGATGAGGACAGCTATGACAATCCTTGTTGGACTTACTACATCTAGAAGAACTTTAGAATATATTTGGAAGGATTAGAAGGAGCTGAGAAAACCCTTCAGTTCATCCGTCAATGTAAAACATAATGAAAATTGTTCAGAATAGTAAATTTTATTTGGGGGCAAGGGACTAAGCGATGATGAGGACATTACAACTATGGATTTGTTTTTCACAGTGAGAAGAGACACACGACTGTGTCCATGTATCTTAAGATTCAGGCTGCTCTTATTTGATAAAATTTGAATTCACAAGAAGAAATGTATAAAAAGTCTCTCTACTTTCCTCCTTCAGATATATTTATAATGTTATCTCAAATCTATTACGAATTTCCTCTATTTTTACGTTGTAGATGGCAAGACCAGGATAAGGACTTAAAAGAGACATAGTTCACTATTATGATGTGGTTTTTCGTACTTAAGTTCACCTTTGTTATTTCTGTTTCCAAGAATTTTACAGAGGTTGCTGACGGTGTTAAATAGGATCTTTCTTTAAAACATGAGGAATGGCAAATATAATATCAGCATTTAAGAAATAAAAAAAAAAATGCCAAATAGAAAACAACTCATGGAAAACAGTCTTGGCATTTGCTGATGTCTCAAGTCCTCCTGTTTAACAGATGATCATCCAGAAAGCTATGGAGATTCAGCTCTCTTTTCAGTATGAAGGCATTAAATTTCTAGAAAATTAAAATTCTAGAACTCCTTTGACTGTATTTGAAGGTCTGAATATTTAAAAAAAAAAAAAAGGAAAAAGAAACCCCAACAACTTGAATTTTAATGGTCATTGGTCTTTCTATTAATAGGTAAAAGTCAGCAAATTATTTTACTGGGTAAACTCAAATTTTCTAACCCAATCAACACAACTTTAATGACGTCCAGTATAGATGATGCAATAATCAGCATGTGCTTTAATTTAACATTTTTGCCTCCAGGCTTGACCATTTAACATGAAGATAAAAGACAATGTTCAAGATGTAGTGCCCCAATGAACTTTCAATTTTAAATCACAGTGATTGAGCAACAAGTTACACCTACAATTTAACTGTCTTATAGATGCAACTTCATCCTTTTAAGATTGCCAAAAGAGGATGGGTAATTTTATGCAGAAATGATAGAAAATATGAATTACATCTGTGAAATATATATTTGTAAAATTGCAAACTTGAGTACACAAATCAGAGTAAATCTGCTCAATATACAACCTATGAGAATACACTACCGTAGCTTAACATACACCGGCTTTCACAGATGTTTCTAAAACCTTGTATAGTTCTGCAACTTAGCAATCATTTTCATTCTAAGACTCAAACTACTTATAAACCTTCAAGGAGAATGGATATATTAACTCTAAATCTCATGTATTAGTTTGTACAGGAAACTGGTTTCTGATGCAACTTGCATTTCAGAATTGAATGTAAGTTATATTAATGGACAGACTGAATTAAGAAAAAAAAGAATATTGTTAATTTTAGATCTGTTTAAACACATACAACAACTTGATTACCAAGGCTTACAGGAAATGCTTTTTGTGAAATCTCTCTAGATATTTGTAGGATGTTGCCTCTATTTCTGCGCCGCCCCCCCCCCCATGGGGAACTAACCTGAGGAAATTAAAATTAGAATCCTCAGCTGCCTTGTTCATACTCTAAGGTTTTAATGAGGAATAATTTGCAAAACTATAATTACCTGTTCAAAAAAAGCATGTAGAATTTAGATAATTCTAACCATGGAAATACTATAAAAATTCTGTAAGGAAAGTCCTTTGTAGTCAGAATATCCAAAGTCTTTCATATTTTTATCTAATGATCAAAAGTTAGTGTGATGACCTGAAGCTGCCCAGTCTTGAGGTATTGAAATTATCCACCCTTGTCTGTTTTACCAGTATGATCCAAACCTGGCTTGTACACCATCCTAGCAAGCAGGACAAGCCCACACTGTGCATTTTGTGGGGCACAACTCCCAGTTTATCTGAAGGGAGCTTGGGTCACACCCTGCTCTGAGACTGCTCTGTGAACCAGAGTAAGGGAATGGTAAGGTAAAAGCCCCAGCTGGCAAGATAAAAAGCCCCGTTCATTTCAGAACTGCCCTCCTGATCCAAAGGGAAATACTAATGCAGGTGTGTTCAATGAAGTCTAAAAATTTGCTAGCACAGAGGGGAATGTGAGTGGGTTTGTGTGCATGAATGTGTATGTGAGACAGATGATTAGATTCCTGGAAGGCTTACAGTCATATGTTTTGTCATAAATAGTTTTACACCAGAGGATACATAGGTTTTCCCAGTTAGCATACCCTGATATGTTCAGTCACAGTTGTATTTCCAAGTAGAATGTTCAGATATAACTCACTTTAAGAAATACGCATGTATTGCCAGTGGATGAAGAAAAAAAAAAGAGCGGGGGGAAGTAGCTGAACCATTAGAAATCTTTTCCCTAGAATAAGCTGTCACCATCACTCCTTTTGTTTGTAGAGGTGTACTACGGAGACATACCTTAAAAATTAGTTTAAAATGTTAATGGAAGTGAAATTGGAAGATAATCTCTGTTGGCTAATTCCTGCCAGCCCCATTGGCAGGATCAACAACTGAGGATCAAACTGCCTTGAAGAAATAGACATCTGATAAAAAATTTAATTTCTTTTGAAAATTAGGCTGAATGAAGTTTGTGAACTTCAGAATACAGTCCAAATCCTGACTCCTTTTACAAGTTATCCTGGATGCACAACCTCAAAATCTAAATAGATACACCTATAAGAGAGGTTTAAAAGAGATGGAAATCTCACTAAAATACACTGTAGCTGTACCTAGACACTTATTATTACAATGCTGTATGCTTAAACATGCACGTTACTGAGGAAAACCTTCTGTATTTATAAACTATAGCTTGTAATCAGGTGTTTTCAAGCTCCACTCATTAGCTAGATTTCTAACAAGCCTGATAGAAATTAACAGGCTGTGCAAGCAGAGCTACTATGCCTTGTGTGCTTCCTTCACAGTAAATTGTTAGAAAATACAGCAAGCTTTCTTCATGTGAGCTTAGCCTCAAAAGCTTTAATAAATGTGACTCCATGGCACCTTAAATAGCCTATTAACAGGAGAAGTAGATCAGAGAAAGCCTTCATGCCAAACAGCCTGTGTGACAGGCAACAATACCGTGGACATGTTCTGAATACTCATCTGGCGTTATCATAAACAGCTTCAGTAGGAAAGACGAAAAAGGTGGTAGGGTGAAATCTGCTTATTCCAAGCAGCCACAGCACCAAAAGCACACAGAAAGCCTGCCTCAGGTAAAGAGTTCATGGAGAACATCAGCCACAAGAGAGGGCACAGGATGGAATTTGTAAGAAATGCAGTTCATGCGTGTATACATGTGTTTTAAATGTTACTAAAAATCAGCATAATATAAGAAATAACTCCAAACTAGCTGTCTACATTACTGTCTCTGAAAGCAATCACAATAAAATAAGTGTGCTGGTTTTGGCGGGAACAGAGTTAATTTTCTTCACAGTAGCTAGCATGGGGCTATGTTTTGGATTTGTGCTGAAAACAGTGTTGATAACACAGGGATGTTTTAGTTCCTGCTGAGCAGGGCTTACACAGAGTCAAGGCCTCTTCTGCTTCTCACCCCACCCCAGCAACGAGCAGGCTAGGGGGGCACCAGAAGTTGGGAGGGGACACAGCTGGGACAGCTGACCCCAACTGACCAAAGGGATATTCCATACCATATGACGTCATGCTCAGCACATAAAGCTGGGCGAAGAAGAAGGAAGGGGGGGATGAGTTCGGAGTGATGGCGTTTGTCTTCCCAAGTAACCGTTACGCGTGATGGAGCCCTGCTTTCCTGGAGATGGCTGAATCCCTGCCTGCCGATGGGAAGTAGTGAATGAATTCCTTGCTTTGCTTTGCTTGCATGCATAGCTTTGCTTTATCTTATTAAACTGTCTTTAACTCAACCCACGAGTTTTCTCGCTCTTACCCTTCCGATTCTCTCACCCATCCCACCGGGGGGGAGTGAGCAAGTGGCTGTGTGGTGCTCAGTTGCCGGCTGGGGCTAAAACGACGACAATAAGATAATCTTAACTATTTCTGGGCTACCAGAGAGCTCTCTAATTGCTCTATTTAAATGGTTCCATTTCAATTAAATTGAGAAAAAAAAAATTAAGTGCTTCACCATTTACAGTACTTCAGTGAAAACAATTTACGTAATCTGTGTAGGATCCCCATTAGCAGAGTTCACGGCAAGAAACCATAGTGATTAAATCATTAAATCATATCCAGGAAGAGTGAACGTTCTCATTTATATAGGAAGCCTTGATGAGATTTTAAACAATTAGAACCATCGAGTGCTTTTATGAATAGCAAGGATTCTGGAAGCAGAAAAGTTTTTAAAAATAGGGATTTTTTTAAAAAAAGACAACAAACACACACACACACACACACAATTTTTACCCTAATATGTTTCTCTCTGATTCATTAACACTGATACAATTTACATCCACTTTCAGTCATTAGATTTCAGTTCAGCACTTCAGTATTTCAAGCTCTGGATTCATTAATCTGGATTCATACAACCTATTCCTTCTGCCCCTCCCTATCTTTTCCTCAAGAGACCACCCTGTTCAATAAATTATTCCCAAATTGCTGTTCAGATATTAATTTCTAATTTCCGTGGTTACGTTTCCCAAAAGAGCTGCTGATGATGTGAAAAACACATTGGAGAATCAGTATAGTATAGGTAGCTCTTAGCTTTCATTCTGGTGGGGTTTTGGTTGGGATTTTTTTTTTTTAATAGTTTGGAAGATCAAACCCAAGGCCAGAAAATGCATCCATCAAAATGTGGATCTCATCCAATAGATCGTGAAGATAGTGCCTTATTAATTTCTTTCAACAGTTTTGGAACTATTAGAATATGTAGAAAAGTAGAAGTTTATCAATAAAACCAAATTGTCCAGTGCCTTGCCAATACAAACGTATCACTGCAAGATTAGGTTGTGGTGTCACACCATAAATGAGAATGTCCCTAGCTACAAGATCAGCCATGGTCGTCTCACAGACATGAGGTTATGAAGCAACCTACAGAGGTGTTTTACAGGATGTATTTTATAACACATTGATGTATTGGACAGGTATCACACATTTTAATTCAGATTTTACACCACAACTTTTGTTCAACTCAAAATTAGAGGAGCACAATTGCTCAAACTAAAGATAAAGTACAAAATAATTTTGTCTAGAGATGTGGTCTTGCATTTTAACATACTCATTTTCTTTACAATCTTAAATTGATCCTGCAAAAGTCTCTCTAATTTTGAGCTTCACTTTTGCAATTGAAGCCGGACAGCTGAAGCTGTTTGTCAGCCAGGGTAGAAAATAAAATATTGTTTAAGCTACCCTTGTAGAAGATCAGACTGACTCCAGGTTTGCCACAAAAATCATGCAGCTCAATATGATGTGTCATACTAAAAACTGCAACATTTTTTTCAGATGTGCTTGTTGACACAATAGACAAAAAGCTCCTTTGAAGTACTCATTGGCTTATTTTGAAATCCTTCCTAGGTTCATGGATCATTGACCTGAAAGATAGGTTTATCAGAGAAACACTGAGACAATCTTTTCCCCAGTGGCATACAAATGCTGCTATAGTTTTAGAGGTACTCTTTAGTCTTCTTGACAAATTCAAGACATTTTAAGTTCTAGTTATTAATAAATAAAGATCTACGAAACATGATTTTTTGCCTTAGCAGAGAAGAATGTTATTGTGATTATGTAAAATAAACCCATTCTAAACCTAATGCTTCACAAATTTTATAGAAAAGATGCCTAAAATAAAATATTTTATTGATTATTTAATTTTCTTTCCAGCATAGCTGATGAAGATTCATACCTCCATCTTCATTAGGAATGGTTCTTCTATTAGTACGAATTAAATCTGACCAGCATTTCTTTTTGCTTAGCAGGAGAGGACTAAGGAAATTATTAAAACTTTTAAAATGTTTTCTTGATTTTCTGTGGCATTGTCTTTTTAAAAATGGGCAGAGAAGTAGGTGGTGATATTTCCTGGTTAAAATTACAAATGGCCGGCTGTGGACACCTGTCTTTCTCAAGTTCCTCTTCTCCACTCTTCATGATACCCAAATCGACCCTTTTCCAGATGTTTAAAAGTTAAGCTCTGAAGATTACTCATCTTTCGTGTTTTCAGTCGTGGTAAAGACTTGCTGTGTGCAAGACAGTATTTCTGAAGTTTCATTTCTCACCGTTTTTCTGAAGACTCTGAAAGCTGATTCTCAGCCTCTCCATCTGCAGACTTTGCCTGAGCAAAGGTGTAAATTTGCCACTCGCTATGTTTTAAGTCCAGGGTTTGTACATAACTGAAAGCTCAGCAGGGCACAATCTTTCCAAAGTTTTCAGAGTGAATAGGATCCCTGGCCAGTTAATTCTCAAGGTAGCCTTTTAGAACAGCTTTTAGCTTCTCCAAACTACTTCAATAAGTCAGTCAGCATTTTGAAGGACTGGAACTGTCTGACTGCCTCTAATGCACTAACATAAATAGAATAAATAATTGTAGGCTCTGCCTTCATTCTTCCTGAATGGCCTCAACTAACTGAAATGCTGACGCCTTACTAACCAGGTCTTTCCACCACTGCCCACACCATGAGATTGTGAACTTCGAAAAAGATAGATCAAAAAGTCACCATACCTCCTCTTTGCCCTTGCTTCTACTTTGTGTGCCAAAAGTAGATTTATAAATAATTTGTATATTTTGCAATCAGGCCCTCCTGCTTCAATTCCTCCCCCTTTTTTTTTGCCTGTGACAGTCATTGTTCTGGCCTGGTGCTTACATACATTCCTGTCTTCAACACATTCCCTGTTAAGTCATACTAAACTGACTTCATTCTGAACTGCATCTTGACCAGCTGCAGAATTTAGAAGCTTAACTACAGATAACACACTGAAGTTCAAGTGTTGGTACTTCAGCATGCATTCTGTTTGCTTTTTAGAATAGGCCCAGTGAGTTCATTAAGACTTGCAAAAATAAAAAAAGCCTGCCTTGTAACATTGGCAAGTGTCAGCCAGCTTAAGAGCTGGAAAAGTCTTGTCCCTTTGATTGGCTCCAACAACAAATTTTCCTCATAATAGTTCTTTTGAAAGAAAAAAAAAAAAAAAGAAAAAAAAGAGGTTTGCACTCCATTGTAAATATTTTCTTTAGAGCATTAAACTACCTAGAATGTTCAAAGCATTTGTCTTTCTCTCTTTTCACAGAGACAGATCTAAGCAGAAAAATATATAAATGGCAATAGAATAACGGCAAATATTGGGAGAAGGGGAAGTATTTTTGCTACAGTCTTAGGAAATCGTTCTTAAATCCCTTTCTTTAGGAGAAATTAGCTATATTAATGAGGACTTGTGCCTCCAGTACAAGATTTCAGTATTAGCTGATTAAAGCCTTAGTAGGTTCCATGCATTAGGTAAATAAACAAGACCTCTGAGCATTTCCATAGCTTCTTAAATGAAACCAGTGCATGTGGAAATGTTCATAGTGACTTTTTGTAACAGCTTTGTATAGGTTACATCACTGCATTTAATAATGCAGACTTGCATACTGCAGTGTCCCAGCTGTAAACTTGAGAAACCCCTGTGAATTTAGCCAGACCAGACTGCAATATTTTTCACAAAGAACAGAACAATGGGATTCTAGCTAAACTACCATAAAAAAGCATATGATAATATTTAAAAGGTACTCCAAAATCTCTGCACTAATGTAAGCATTACATAGGGTTTGCAGCACTCATTTTCAAATGTATTGACTATTTTTTCTATCAATCCGTTGTCTATATATATTAAAGTAGAAAAAAAATATTTTCCACCTATTACTATCAACTACTGCAGTTTCAAAATATTGTCTCTTATAAACAACGTAAGAGAGAAAGTTCAGAACAGAAAAGTAAAATTGACTTAAGCATTTAATTATTTTGCCATAATCTCTTTGTCCTACACATTTATGTCTTAAAAAAAAACATTAATGATTTTGTAAATATAGCTATTACTAACCTAATAAAAAAGGCTGTGCCAAATGGAAAATAAAGCCTGTATAAAAATGTAGACAGGTACTCAGGAGAGATGATACTCATTGATCTCCCAAAAATATGCTTGCCTATATAAAACACAGCAGTTAACACTGCTTTATATGATTCATAAGAGACTATGTGGCTATGAAAATAATGCTTACAAATGATGCTTTCAGGGAACAGTAAGTTGAAGGTATAATGGTTCCTGCTAGTTTAGAGGACAGTAAAACAAATATTATCATATTCTCCACATTTTTCATAGGGACACCGAAAGTTAATCCAAATTAACAAGAGGTATCAATTTAAAGTGCATTCATTAAACAGTATTAAATCTTGATATTGACACTCTAAGGATTAGAAATATGGTCACGTTACTACAGCTTAACATGCTAAACCATAGTAACAAGTTTTGTATGGACTCGTGCACCATAAAATATGACGTAAGATGAATTAATTTAAACCTTCTAGGTGAATATATTTAATATCACATTTGCTGTGTACTAAGAGCATATGCACAAATATGTACTGCAGCTAAGATTATGCCTAGGAACTAACTAGTAAATGCCTATCTATGAATATTTAGACTCACTCTGACCACTGCAATTAACTCTTTTTGACCTTAAGACCATGTGATCATACCTAGCCTCTAGAAGATATTTCAGGTATGAGGATTCCAAGGAAGTAACTTCATATTCCTTACCCCAAAGTTTCTTTCAACTGTGAAAGTAATGTTATTTTGTCGTTTAATAACGCTACATACATGAAATAGCCAAACAACTTCACCACCTCTCCTTTCCAGCATCTACGTTTTGATGCTCCTTGAGTCTACTGGTCTCGGGACCAGTGTCCTCTGGCAGAAGGATATGTGGAGTTACCCAATGCCTAATTCAATAGTTTTAAATAGTTCATCATTACCTAACATTGCTCCTTGTGAAGTAAGCTGCCTTATAATGTGATACTTAGACTTTAAAAAGAACAAAAAGTAAAGAATAGCGTAATGATTAACAGTAGAACCTGCAATCAGTTCTGAGCAAATCCATTTTTAAAAATGATTGCATGAACAGTATCTCTCAAATGCAATGAAAAGTGAACAAACTGGCACTGTGAACCAAGAACTATACTTCATTTACTGCACACCTCAGTCGTTAGTGGGAAAAAGATAATGTATTATGGATGAACACCCAAATCTAAGCAATCCTTCAAGCAGGTATTTAAGTTCAAGACTCCTTTCTTTAAAAGTAACTGGTTATTTTCATTAAGACATATCTAGAGGAAAGGAAACGCCTTTTTAGAAAGTCTCAGATTTACTCTTAGGCATGCAAAGTTCTAAACATCGAGGAGAAAAAAATTAGTTCTAAGTGACTGTTTTGGTTTGTACTGATTTGTGCTGATTGTCTAAGTCTTCCTAAGTCTTTGTTTGGAAAAGGGGGTGAATGGGGCAGATCACAGAATTAAGCCCTTTCCTGGAAACCAACTCAGACTGGTGAACCGTGCAACCTCTGTCTAGAAGCTCACCGACTTCAACTGGATCCAAGGATCACCCCCATATTTAAAGTCTCAATAAGCGATGTTAAGTCAGGGTTTATGAAGCCTCTAAACAGATCTTAATCCTGCAGACTGATGAGCACTCTCTTAAATAAAAGTTTTTAAGGTTTTGGTCTTTTGAGGCTAGTGACACTGCTTAGACCTAAACATGCACTGTGTCCTTGTTGAGGACCAAGATGTTCCGTATCTTCTGAAACTAGGCTATCACAGATAAAGTTCTGCAGTAAGATTAATTTACTAATTACTTCTCTTCACGTAATCACAGACTGTCCACTGAGGAAACAGAAGCCTTTTCTCTTTTTAATTTAATATATCCTGGAGGATCTCACCTTCACAGACACACTATAAACACATAAAATCAGTTAAAATATCATTATTTGGAAGGAGCAACATCTACTATTTGAATGTAAAATGTTTGATCAAGAGAAATAGCTTTCATTTCAAAGGTTTTATATCCATGCTATCACTATATTAGTTAAATCAAAACATATCCTATGTAGAATTCATGTTATCTGCATCCTGAAATACTGTATCTGTTTTAATTTAATCCCACATCCTGGCTAAAGAGCATGTGTATAACACACATATTATATAACAGGCTATACTAAAAAGCATCCTGGTCATACAGAAGATTAACCTAAACTATTATTTAGGGATCTGAAATGCTTTTCAAAAAAGTCTTCTGTAGCCTTCCCACCCTTGGTTCTTCTTTGAAATGAAAGTAGAAATTAAGAATTCACTGAGTGAAAAGCAAAAAATATTACAAAATTCAGTACATTTTACTGGTGGTGTATTTTCACTAGAAATTACTGACACAAGGGCATTAGTAAATTTCCTGTTTGTTTAGTGAATCATAATCTTCAAAAATGTCTAAACATAATAATTGCTATAGAATATTTGAGATTTTTTATTGTACTTCCATGATATAAGCAGTCATTTAATCCTAAAGCAATGCATTTGTTCCCTAACTAGATGACTTGCCTCTGCAGATAAAAGAAGAACCTGAAAAGACCACTGATAATTGATTCACTCAAGTAGAAAATGAGACCATCAGAGGAAGCTTAAGGGGGCAGGTAAACATAAACAATTAAAAACAAACAAGTGTTCATATCTTATCAGTATAAGTTTTTCACTCCACATGTAAATCCGTGTTTTTCCTTGATTGAAAGTAAAGACCAGTGAAATAGTATTTGCCTACTGCCAAAATAATTTTTTTCCTTCCAATTTCGATATAGAGTAACTCTGCAGGTATATGTGCATGCATGTACTAATATATAAATATATTCGTAAAGAGTTGTCCTTGTAACTGCATATCGCTTTCTATTTCTAATTCCAGACTCCAGAGAACTATTTTTTTTTAGAAGTATTTGACAGAATACCTGTTTAAGATACAATGACAGCATTCTCTTGAACCTCTTCAGTGCGTTGGAAAAAGAACATCTATACTTGTGTACACATATACCAGTGACCCTTTCTCAATATCCAGGTCTCTTCATGCATATTTAAAAAGCACATTCACCCTGTTGCTGAGTCCTCCATTGGTAGTTATGTATCAATAAAGCCTAAGTTTTACGAGATTTCTTATTTTTAAAGTGTCACATTTTCTCCAATAATTAAATTATTTCATAACTCCTACAATGTAATTTTATTAACTGTTAAGAGTAGTCAGCTTGGGAAGACAACCCTTTTGCATAGGTTTTCTTAAATTTTGAATTACAATCAAGTGATAAGATTAACTGATTTGTGCTTTTTTATATTAATGTACAAAACTAATTAAGCAAATGAACCCTAAGGAAATCAGTATTTTTTCTTTCTTTCACACAAAAAGCATATCTGACCATTAAACTAATCTTCGGTGCATAAAAAAAAAACTTGGGAAGAAATGGGAAGCACTAGCAGAATCACTGTTAAAAAACTACGGAATCACTTTTGAAGTGCTTTGTTTTTCTGAACAGCCAGTAATTTTGCTCCATACATAAACAAAGATGGATTTTGTATACTTTGGAAACTCCACACTTAAGGGAATCTACTTTTCTAACTCAGTTTTATCAAATAAAGAGGTTTAGTTACAATAGATTCAAATGAAGCCTGAAAATGCTTAGCAATTTGCTTGTCTGAACATTGAGATAATTTATTCAAAAGGCTAAAAATTAAAACTGTGGGAAATCAGAGCAAAAAGTAACTCTCAAAATGTAGTACCTTAGCAGAAAATACTAAGAGAAGTGAAATTTATAGTTTGAATAGAGCTTGGCCAGCAGATAAGAAAACTGAATTTCCTACTGGAAATAGGCAGTAGACTAGATACGGACTGAGAAGAAATTAAAGTGAAATATCGCCAAAGTGAAAGGAAAGGAGTCCACAAGGACAGACACAATATAGCACAGAAGAGAGGTCACACCATACTATAAAGGCAGAAATAAAAGATCAAGTGTTAAAACAGCACAGACAGCAAAACACACGCTGTTCCTTTGTATGGAGCAGAACTCTGGACAGAAGTGCCATTTTGTGAAATTTCAGTGGTAACGGGTTTAACTATGGAAGAAAAGTAATAAAGAAGGCAAATGCTTTCACCTGGAAGCCTTAACAAAGGATCACTAAGTTGTGAGGAGTAGGTCATTGCAAAGCACGACAACACTCAACACAGCAAAGGATTGCTTTGTTCAGTTGAGGTTGCTAATCTTTACAGGTAGGTATGCCAACGCTAGTTTAGAGTTACCAATAAAAGGTCAAATCTCCATCAATAACAAACAACAGCTGTTCTGGAACGAGACCTGTGGAAAAGCAGGCTCATGCTCGCTGATGCCTGCTCTCAAAGTGACCAAACCAAACCCAGCATTTTGTAGCTCCTTCCATTGCCACCGCTTCCTGCATACACAGCAAATGATTGACCCTGAACAGTGTCCATCACCTCTCGATAAACTGGACCAATATTGGAGCAATTGTAGACCTAAACCAGGTATACCTAGATAAACTGTAAGCCTGTAGAAATAGCGGTCTCCCTGTAGTCACTGTGAATAATCCTCCAAATATAAATGTTTACATATTAAGAATTAATAACCAGTCTAATAAATATTTTCAGATTATTCAGAAAAAAGAACCTTGTCATTCCACCAAACAAATGGATTTCCTATAGCAAATATAACCAAATGGATCTTCACAGCTGGCAAAAATCATTACATTTCCATTAACTTTAATGGAGAAACTTCAACTTCCATTACTGGGATCAAATATAGTTAATATACTTGTCATGCATGATATGTCTCCTATATACCTTTCAGGTAAAAATATTCTGCCCAGACCTCATGTAAAAACATGAAAATATCCAGTCTGCAATTACGAAATCAAAAAGTAACACTGCAAAAGAAACACAGAAGAAAACAGGAATAGCTGTTATAATGCCACGTGTAATTAATAGATGTCACGTTTATGAATATAACAAGCAGCAAAAGAGTAGAAAACATATGGTAATTTCTTCTTTGATAGATGAGAACAAGGAAGAGTTAAGTCTGAGCTGCTTTTTCCCCTGCTCTCATCTTCCCTCATCCAGTAACACTTGCTTGTCTTTAATTACCATGATGCCAGATGAAAAAAATCCTCGAGACAAGTACAGAGCAAAAAGCAAAGGCAGCAAAACTGTCAAACTGGCAGCAGAACCCCCATAAAAGAGAAAAACTCCCCAGAAAAGGCTGCACAAGCCATGACTTACTCTGCGGGAGATCAGCCTCTGCCTCGGGGTGCTCAGGACGGGAAGGTAACGCTGTGTCACTGCTGGCTCTAGGAAAGCACCTTGAGGAATAAAAAAAAACAAAAAAAAAAAGAGTAAGGGCATGGTAAATTAAACTTTATTCTTGTGTTAAAACAAACTGGTACTGTAAATGGCTTCGCTATTACTAATCAGAGCAAAGTAAAATCTTTCTGCACACAAAGCGGAGAAAATAACCTACTTTTGTTTCTCAGTTCCTTCCCAGCAGTTTTTAACTTCGAAAAGACCTTAAGATAGTATTTTAAGAAGAAGAAATAGGAAGATGCAGCAGCAAGCAAATCCTGCCAGGGCTCAGTGCAGGCTGAGAGAGGGGTCAGGGAGCCATAACATGGCTGCTAGGGCAGGGCCTATCCTGCAGTACCTGAGCAAGGGAGCAGGGTCCGTGGCGGATAATGGCAGCCGAGGGCGGCCCAGAGTTACGATCCACGGGCACCTCTCCACGGGGACGGGCTGAGGCTGTGCTGGGCTGTCCCCCCGCAGGTGGGGTCAGGATCAGGCCCAGTGTGGGGCACTGGGGTCAGCCACAGCCTGGGACGGCCAGGCAGGGCCCTGGGGAAGGAGCGGGCTGTTGGCCTGCAGGCGGGGGTCAGGGTCAGTGGGGCTGGAGACCCGACCCCTGCAGCGCTGCTGGGGCAGGGAGAGGGGGCCCAGGCTGGGCTGACGCAGGGTCCTGTGCTGTGGGCAGGTGCGGGAGGCCGGTCAGGGACAGCCAGGCCCAGCAGTGCCCCCACACCGCGAGGGGGAGGCGAGGCCGGAGGCAGGGCTGTGCCAAACCCAGAGCTGGCCCCTCAAGCCCGCCGTGCAGCAACGCCTCTTCCCGCGGGAAACGGAGGGGAGCCAAAACCACACGCGCCGCTCAAGAAACCGAGGACAGGAATCATGGCCAAGCCAACCTAACCCAGCGCAGCCGGGACGCCCGCCCCTGCCCGGGGGCTGCCAGGCTTCCTGCGGCCGGGACGCCCGCGCCTGCCCCGGGGCTGCCAGGCTTCCTGCGGCCTGGGGTCGCTGCAGCAAAGTCCCGTCACAAGCTGATCCCTCAGCTAAACCCCATGGAGGGGATGGACTGTGCCAATAAAAAAAAGTTTCTGAAAACTTTTTCTGAAAACACTTATTTGTAAAACTGTAACCATATCAAAAGAACACGAGAGAAAAAACACAATTTGTTAGAAGCTGACTTCCATTTTATAAGAGGAACAGATGTTTTATTGTAATTAAAGCTCATCTTTTTTGTACAAGGTGACTCTTGGAGCACGCATATATTCCAAGTAAACAAGTCTACTCTATTGCTTTCATACGAATGCTGATGATCCACAGTTTTCTTGTAAATCTAGCTTACACTCGAAGAATTACATTTAAAAAAAAAAAAAATCTCTATTTCAGCTTATATGGCTTTTCATGCTATTGCTTACTCTCCCAGCTAAGCCCTAAATAATTACTTTTACTTAGTATGTCTTGAATATTTATGGAAACTTCCTTCCTATAATATAAAAATGAAGCATAGACATCTAAGATTAGTAACCAAATGAACCCAATGTTGAGTTGATTAAAACCTGCTTAGCAGCAGTGTACCGCATTGTCACACTCGTATAAGCAATTTTACATACTTAGAACTATCCAATTACTTTTTCAAATATATTAGTGAAGTGTTGTAAACAGTGCAATGTGCTAGTTTAAACAACACACAGTAAAATATGTATACAGTTAAGTAAATCACTGTGTCGAGCTCTGGCTCTCTTCTAGCAATTACCATGTCAAAGTCAGCTCGAGGTCAAGTTCAAGGGGGGACTGCAGGATGTCTGCAAGTGGGAACCCACTGGGTCATGTTCACGAACACAGTAACCTTGGGCAGAGGCAGTGCAAGAAAGAAGCAATGAATGTCACCTTGTAGGACAACTCTTCTGTCCCACCAGAGAATTTGCCAAGTAAAACAAGGTGCATGTTTCTGAATGCTTGTTTATCTCGGGATTTATTTCCTCAGGGCTTTGAGTTTTCTATTATCTTTATAAAATGATATTCTTCTATGCAGACTTTAGATTAGCATAACTCAACAGGAATTTCGGTGCTAACAAAAAACCAAAATTAATGTAACAGTACCCTTAATACATACTGGTGGCAAACTAGCAAGACTTGTTAGGCAAGTGATAAACAACCACATATGTAGACCAAATTCAACCATCTAACCAGTGCCTGTACAGCAAGATAAAGATGTTACTATGGATGACACTTGCACGAGAGCTAGTAGGAAAAGGAGGCTGATAGGTTACTCATCACCAAAACTACTAGCAGAATCCTACAAACGTACAAATTTCTGGAGCTGTGGCATGCTGACGTACCCTTCCCCAGCTTAGGACAGCCCTGATTATAGGCAATTTTCTGTAGACAATGTTAATCTGTTGATTAAAACCTACGTGTCAGAGAAAGTACAAACTTGACTGTGAATGTGTGAATGATTCATTATCCAGATGAAAGGAGCGCTGCGCTTGACTGGGTACAAACATCACCAACTTGTTTTCTTCCAGTTTTATGACTATCTGCCACTTTATTTTAGCAAGAATAGCATAACAAAAAGGAGTGGCATTCTTTCTTTCTTTCTCCCCTTTCATTTTCAGCTGGAATATGCTGTACATGGCTGACAGTTTTCAAATGAAGCATTTGTCATGTTTAAGTCAGAGTTAACAACAAAGTCAGTAGCCAATTTGCTTTTGTGATAACAGGAAAGTCTCCACCGAATTTTTACTGGTGGAATAGGAGTGCTGTTCATTTTATCTGATGGTTTATCTGATAGAAGAAATAATGCAGCAGACCATTACTCTCCAGAAATCTGCATCTTAAAACCTTCCTTCTGTTTCTGTATTAGTTGTCAGCCTGAATTTTATACATCTGAAATTACTTAATTCCTAAAAGACAATAAATATATGTTAAATCATAAATATTCAAGTCAATCCTCTTTTGTGTGTCTCAGCCTTCTTTTATACCATGGACATTGGCTTGATGTAGCAGGCTTCAAGACAGTAAGGATTTTTGCTTTGGCTTCAGTGAATGCTGAGAACACTCAGACCAATGCTTCTGCAACTGAAGTGATTTCAAGTGGTTTTACTAATGAATTCTTAATCTAGCTTGGTAGAAATGTGCATTAAAAGTAATATTCAGTTCTGGGATTAACGTTTCAGAAAGAAATAAATAAAATGTTTGAGTTCAGAGCAGAGTAACAAAGGTGACCAATATTTTTACTTATAATGAAAGATTAAAAGAACTAGTGAACACAGAGCTCTCCTGAGCAATAATTTAGGGGTTATAATGGTAGTGTAACTTTTCAATAGCAGTCCTTGGAGAGTATAAGATAGCAAGGAGGTCAATGAAGTATTTAAAGCAGCTGAATCTAGTAGTAATGAGAAAAATCCAACAAAAAGAAATTCAGAGAGAATGCTGTGAAAAAAAATACCACTCATGCAATAATCTTCTAGGGGAAGGAAGGGAAGAGTGATGGAAACCCCACAGCAATGAAGCTTTTAAAAGTAGGTCTGAAAATAAAGTATAATGAAAAATTCGCTCTAAGTGAAGTTACCTATTAAGTCACATCCGTACCTAAGATCCATTGCTGAATACTTAGCTTTATCGTTATTTTAATACCATTAGTCAATGGTATATCATAATGCTTTATGTTGTGGTGTCATTTTTGAAAACACACCTTTTGCAAGTATCTCTGGGAACAATAACCACCAAAATGTTCGCAATTTGCAATCTAACGGAAATAGACACAATTAAAAAACAAGCCCTTTATTCAAAAATACAGTATATCTTTTTAAAAGGTTATCTTCCAGTTAAACTCCAGACTAGTTTTCTTACGCTCTCAAAATATCTAATTCTTCAACTGCAAGGGAAGGTGAGGAAAGGTTGTGTAAAAAGGACAATAATTTTTTGTATCTTTTAGTGAAACAGAAATTTTAACCACTTCTATGTTGGCCATTTTGTTATCAGCAACTGTGTAAGCACATCTTATTTATAGTTACTCTGATCAACATCATCTAAAGAATTGCTTTTAGCTTCCAGAACAGCTCACTGAACTACAGAATAATCTCTTAAAATCTTATGCATTCTTATTCTGCATTTATACCACTACAGAAGTAGGCCTCAGATAAAAGTGTTTTACAGGTAACTGTTTATAATGAGTCCTCATTAATGCTAAACCGTAATGCAATCCAGTAAACAAGACTACAAGGAAGGATAAAGATTAAACATGTAGCTTTTTGCTGCCTTAAGAAGCCATCACCTCTAAACTAGCTAGATCCACTTAAGAATGCTTTCAGCTTGATAACTGTAAATTGCCAATAGTTGCACTAATACCACCATTTACCATTAGGAATTCAGTTACAAATGGCTGACTCAATGCCTAATACACTGCACCCTTCAAACTGTGGTAGATATATGTTCTTTTAATTTTACTTTTCTGCAAACGGTGTTATGAAGATTAATGAAATTAAAGGGATTTGAGCTATCAACTTGCAACTTAACTCAAAAACGCACTTTTTCCAGATTCTGATTTTCTTTCCTTAATTACAGATAAAATACAGATTATTTGTTAGTAACTCCTGGTTATAATGGAAGGTCTTAAATAGGTCTCAAACACAGAGGAGTAATAATTCCAATCAAGTTTCTCGCTTCATGGTAAGAGGGATCGATAACATTTTGTGTCTGATGAGAACACGAAGCTACAAAGATGCAAAAGCGAACCCTGCCTTACAGAAAGAAAAAAGCTTTTTAGAACCAAAGTGTCATGTTTCCTCACAAAGTCAGATCTGTCAGTGAGAACAGATTTTTTAGTGTTTGTGTCTGTAATTTTGATTTTGGAAAGCAGTATTAAATTATTAGTAAATACTAAGTTTTTCTATGTGATTGGACGTATAGTTGCATCATAAACAGAACATTCTGAAATAGTATCCCTGCCTAGTTCATGTGTGTCGTGATTAGAGGTGGTCAAGAGACAAGGAGAATGCTCAAAAACAGGTAGGTTCATACTGAAATGCACACTGAATAGTAATCCTTTTTTTATTGTTATTTTAGCACATGGAGTGAGTGTCAGAGACCAGCACGTGGTCTGCAATTTAGTGTTCATCTATATAATAATGGCCTCTGTGGTCAGCAGCTTCACTGATGGATCATAATAATGGACGATGTCTAATAATCATCTCTTATCCACTACCCGAATGGCAATTACAGCCATTTCCTCACTGGAAACTGCAATCTCTTCTTTATTTGGCACTAAAATTATTAGCTCTTTTAAAGAGTTGTAACATGGATTAATCAATACAAAAGCTGTTTATATAGTCCTGATAATGATCCATTATCCCTTAATCTGATTCTTGAGCTTTCTCAGGGTACGAAGGTTTTTTTCCTTTTCAAATGAATATCATATCTTTAGTAATGGGCACATGGAAAACCTAAGTAGGCTCTCTTCCCAAGCTATATTACCCAATTCATTTTGTCTTTCAAGACAAGATTCATTTATGGGAAATAATTATATTCAGGAAAGGGAAGTAATAACATAATAATGTATCTACCTAATACAAACAAATTTAAAGTGAAGTCTGACCTAAGTGTTTGCTGAAATGCTGGGATTAAAGAAAAAAAGTCTGTTTGGGCATGATAAATCATACCATTTACTAACATGCCCAAAATAACCTGGGGAGTGTTAGAATCTATTCCTAGACATAACTCTGCAGTGTATGGATTGTAATGAGCATTATATATGTACTTTGTGATAACTTGAAAATGATGGTTTGTCACTACAAGTGTTAAAGCCAACTCTTGGCATAGTTTGGCTTTTGAATGCAACTTGTTATTTGTTTTATCTTTGCAATTCTGTGATTAATTGTGTCATATGAAGTAATAAAACAAAAACAAACCAAAGAACCCCACCCAACCCCTCAACACAGCGTGAGAGGAAGAACAATGCGATTAACGAAATAACTACATGATGGGAATCACACAGCAGTGGCCTGAGCATGCAGAGTTTTTGAAGAAGTGCACTGAATATCTGCAGTTTGGATATCTAGGGATGGCTGTGGAAAGCAAAATAAAAAATTTTTGTCATTTAAATTAAGGTTGTCATTTCTTGCAGATCCTTCTCATTCCAGTGGCACTGTTCTGCTAATTGGGGCAACTAGAGTTTTACAGGTCTGCTTTTGAGCAGAGAAGAAACAGACTTATGTGAACATGACTTTTATTATGGTTAAACATTCATCTAGAGAAGAGGGAAACCAGCATGTGAATTATCAATTCTTTCAGGAAACTCAGATCAAACTGACTGCTCAAATCATAAAGAACAGTTTATTCTTTAAGAATTAACTCAAATAGGAAATGAAAGTACCAGAGCAAATTTTTTTTTGTGCTCAGATTCTCATACTTCAAGGTTCAATGCCTCTATATAAAAGCATAAATATCTTTATCTAGATTGAACATTGCTTTGATAACATTGGAGGTTATGCATCATAGTGTAACATACGACATAGCCTTGATTTCCCTGGAAAACTCTTTTAAAACTCTTTTCTTTTTTTTGCTTCATCCCTTCTGTATTTAGCAAAAACAGGCAGGGAGAGGGAAGGAGGAAAGAAACAAATACAATCTAGTACAAAACCAAAAAGCACCAGAAACCTCACAGACACCTAATTTTCAAAGCAATTTGTTGGATTAAATATCTTTAATATTTACAGGCTTAATGTTGATGAGATGTATAAGTATCTCTACCTAGTAAATCATAATTTCTTAAAAGAGTCATCTGTTCATTGAAAAGAGCTGCTGTGGATTTTTGCATGAAGGTGAGTATGTATTGGTAAGTCTCAGAAAAAGCTATTCCGTTCTTGCATTCAGAATGATTAAGAGACAGGTAGAATAAGCCTTACTGGTGACAGACACTTTCTGAACCCTCAGTAAATTGTTCAAACACGTAACATTAAGAGCATTTTAATTAAAATTTCACAAAATCATAGAATGGTTGAGGTTAGAAGGGACCTCTGGAGGTCGTCTTGTCCAGTCCCCCTGCTATACCCTACAGCAGGGCCACCTAAAGCCGATTTCTTAGGACAGTGTCTAGATGGCTTTGGAGTATCTCCGAGGATGGAAACTCCACAACCTCTGTGAACAACTTGTTTCAGTGCTCGATCAAAATCTGGGGTTTGGCTTTTTTCCTTGATCTTTCCTCAGATTATCTACACAGCTTAATTGGAACAAGGGCTCTTTCAAAGGTAAAGAATAAAAACATGGGTACTTGGGTTCCTCTTATCTGTTGACATGGAAAGTGGAGTTAAACTCTTGTAACATTAAATATGCAAGAGTCTCTAACACAGCCTGCTCTTGTGCAGCGAGAAATAGTGTCTTGCAAAACATGATTCAATGCCTTGGTTTAGGTGACAGCACCAGTACAAAGTGGACAGTATTCTAGAAGTATATTTCTCTACATTCATGTCTAAGGGTCTAAGCAACTTGCCCAGCTGCACACATTTACATTCCAAATACCTAAAATTAGGTAAAATCAGCTGAAAACACTGCAACGGTCAAACAAGACTGAAATAATATAGTAGTACACCTATGGCCTTGCTAAGCAACTCCAACATTCACTATAAAACTAATATGGAGACTATGTATGTTTATAGGGCTTTATCCAGCAGAAATTGAGAGACAAGATTAACATGTTTTTATGACTAGAATTAATAAAACATTTCTTATTATGAGGTTGTTACCCTCTACATACTAATACCTTCCTTGCCCAAGAATAAGACAACGGCTGCTGTTACGGGTACCATTTTACGGGAAGTTATGAAGCGCATTCCTCCATTAAGGCAAAAAAGCAAGCGCTTTTAGATTTTACATATTTATCTACTTGCGCATCACATGTAAAATAGCAACCACATTATTATCATTATTGCAAGCCCAATAATCTAACATTGACCACTTTCGTTAAAACACCTTCCAGTGATGTAATAAATATTGTTTATTGTTAGGTTCACTTATAGAAACTTCGCTTCTTTAATCTAACTTCATTTGCCATCCATTTTCTACTCAAATAAATTTCACCAAGACCCTGTTCAATGATTTATATACTAGATGAATTAACAATGTATAATTATTTTTGGTGATGATAATCAGCTGTCATTATTGACCAAGTCTAGCCATGACTATGTCAATAATGAACAATTAAGGCCAGAATAATATACTTTACAGCAAGCAGGATAATAAGAGCTAAGTAACTCAAATCAATTTCTACTAATAGCCACTTTAACAAAATAATCAGAATTGCTTTACTCATATTTGGGATTCCTTTCTATTAATTTCTCATAGATACTGTTGTTTTATAAGCAACGCTTAACACCGCCTTCAAAGGCATAATTTTCAGTTTTAATTTATCTAGTCAGTGTCCATAAAAGTTCACTCACAAACAAACTTCAAAAGACATTTTAAGTTAATTGGTCATGAATTAGCTAAAAGGACAGTTCGTTTGAGTAAGTCTCTTTGTAGGAAAAAAAACAGCAGTTGAAGGTAAGAAAATAGATCTTCTAAATTCAAGGAAATTCAGGGAGAAGAAAACCTGACACTCCCAAGAGAGTCAAATGCCAAGCATGTGACTTCTGTCTTTCTGACGAAAAAAAGATTCAGGTGTCCTAAATATGTTTATATGAGCATAAGTGAAATATTCTCTCATTTCTTCTATGAACTACCCATACACAGACCTTAAATATGCAAAAGCACAGTTGGGATCTAAGTCTTGTCTTTTGCTCTCTTTCACGTCACCATACGTTAGTGGGGTCTTTGTTTAGTGGGGCACAGCTGTTTGGGGTGGGTTTTGTTCGTAATATTATTTTGTTGTTCTAATTTCCAACAATGTACACAAAGAAAAGAGAATATACATGGCAACAAATAAAAAGTTTCTCAGCCAGTCCTTGCATCTGAAATTCAGTGATTTTTAAAAACGTCTGGAACTCGGTTGTCCCTCTCTGATTCACCACAGCAGCATGATCTGAAAATACGTATTAGACACACTGAGGCTGCTGTTGCATGGGGGAGGGAGATGGAGCACGAGCGAGTGGAAAACAGCGTTTGACTTCCGTCTCTAACTGTTGTGCCTTCATGAATACTGCTTAGTGGAAACAAACAAACAAGAGCCTACATACGTACAGCAGACTCATCGATTTAGTCCCAAGAGATGAATGATCATTTGCAACTGTGCCTACTTTTTCAACATTAACGAATCATTAAGTATTGTTTCTGGACCTCCCTGACCTTTCAGTGATTAAATAGCTGATCCTGTTGCACCGTAGAGTATTTAAATTCCTTGGAACGAGCATTCTTAGAGATGGTAAAAATGGTGCCTTGCATGTTTTATATACATTGTATTTAGATTATATATGGATTCCCAATAAACGTGGGATGAGACAACTGCTAAACTCCTACTTTAAAAATCTAAAGCAACATTTCTTATTCAGGCTTCCAAATCAGCAACATTTGTCGAATGGCCATGACAGGATGGCATGAATGTAGTGTGGGAAGCACGAACCACAATAACTCTAAGCTGGCAATTTTGCAGTGAAGATTTTTTCAGGATCTTTTCTCTACGAAAATAGAGACCATTTCTACAAAACTGAATTATCTGGAAAGAAATAAAATATTCCTTCCAAAGTACCTTTCCCATCACTATGGAGATCATTGCTTTTCAGAATCAGAAATTTTCTTATTTTATCTACATTGCATCTAATGAAGACAAGAAAAGATGCTTTTATCCTCAGGTATCCTAAATTCATGATTTAATTGTTTGGTGATTTCTGAGGAATCTAAAATTGATAGAAGTAAAAATGCGACTTTCTGGTTAATCATTTCTGCATTAAAAAAAAAATACAATCAAACATTCCAAATTTCATGTATATACATAATCCCCAGGCATGATATCATCTAGCAGGTAATATAGTCTGGGTGAGGTCTGCAGCGCTCTCACTATAAATTTAAAATTCACCAAAGTACTTTATTAGGAAACAATCAGCAAAGACTTTGTGATGCACCAACTGGAATTAGAGAAGACAGAAGGGAAGGAGGAATGAAAGGTTAAAAGAACAACCTAATTGATAAAGTCTGGGAAAAAACACCCAGAAGCGGAATGTAATTTTAGAGAAACATAAGTGGTGGAGATAATGTCAAAGCTAGTTATTGCTTTTTGCACAGCACAGGCGATAGGACAGAAGGCACGCACAGAAAATGGAACCTGGAGCAAGTCAAATTCCAGGGAGAGGAGTCTTTTCATCACTGCACATTAATCCATTTCTGGAAGGTGGAGGTCGCTCTTTTCATTGATTTCTGTTTGTTTCAATAATTAGATGCTCTTTGGCAAAAGCAGGTTGCAAACGCTGGCTGAAGCGCTCACGAAATCACAATAGTAACTTGCAGAATTGCACTTGTCTTAAAACAGCGTCTTAACGTGACTCGGATCTAGAATCACAGTTCATCTGGAAAACTAATTCCTAAAAAACTTTCCAAATTATTACAGCTGGATTTAGGTCACAAGTTACAGGGTTAGGCTTTTTCTGAAACAGCACCGTAGGAAAAAAAATTCCTTAAATATTCACACCATGCCACATTACTTTGTACGTTATGTATATTTATTAGCATAAAACCCCGAGTATGCTAGGTATTACATGGATATATTGCAAAACACCATCACTGTTTAGAAAAGCTCTCAGCCTGATGGGAATAAAGAAGGAGATTACTTATTCCTTGAAATTCCTTTAGCTACTCTCCCTGTTCAGCAGCATGTTGCCAACCAAAGTTTATGCTGTGTTTGGAACTGGACACCACAGAAAACCCGCTGTTTGGAAGAGGCAGCGATGGTCTCACTGAATCAGTTTCTGGCAAAAAGGAAGAAAATTCTTTTCCAGAAATTACTCTTCGCTACTGTTTTCTCAGAACATCCAATAGTTATAACTCATACCCTAGAGCAAGGAAAATCTCATTTTCTTTCAAAAGTCCTATTTAGTGTTTTAATATTTACCATTATAACTCTGGGTTTTCTTAACATCAGTTTGTAAGCTGCTAGGCTTGGACCTGTGTAAACTCTTTTCTGGGCCTCTTTTTTCTCTTTTCGCCTTATGCTTTTCTATGCAAACTGCGTATAGGCTCAGTGTGTAAAATCCTGCCACAGATCACACCTGTCGTAACCTTTGACACCAATTAGGATGTCTTTGCTTGACCGCAAGCATCCGCCATAAGATCTAAGAGTCCTAGAATCTTTGGATATTGCATGCTGGTTTTGTAGAAGGTACTGCATTAATAAACACAAGACAGAAGACTACCACATATGAGTGTCATCGTTGACCTTGCCCTTCATTCATCTTTGCTAATATGTAGGAAAGAAGGTAAAGTATCCAAAGAAAAGGGTGCCCTACTAGTTTGACGTACTTGCAACTTTTGATTACATTCCTGTTGAACGTGGGATATTTAGCTGTTATTGGCAGTAACTTTGGGATGAATTTGCAAAGATAAGCTTCATATTTTGTACTTTCAATCTGTTAAGAGCGTTCCTAGATGAAAAGTTGCCAGAGAAAAGGCCAAGATAAATCTTTATTTAGCATAGAGATTTTCTGAGTTAAATCAGACAACAATTTACTTTTTTATTCAACCCTCACTAGCAAGCCTTTTATTTTGGGTAGTATTAAGCAACATTCTGTGTGTTAAGCTTTACACACTAGAAGATAAAACATTAGATGATGCTGTGATTTATGGTATAAAGATCAAAGGATTAGAACCAGCCATTTTTTTTTAACTAGCTGTGCAAGTCAGGATTTTTTGGTTTTTTAAACGTCTTTAGGAAATTGAGACTTCTATTTTTATTAGCATTTTAACACACATAGGTATAGCACTGTTTTTCCAGTGATTTTACTGGAAATATTCCAACTTGATCAACTTCAGAAGATTATTATTAGCAGCTTGATTATATCAATGTTGTACTTAAAGTTTCATCTATTTGTCTTTCTCTCAGCGTTGAAAAATCTGTTATTCTAAAGTCTGATATACTTTAGTAATTTAAGATTTTATTTTATTAATAATCCTAGGAAGAAAAATGATATATAGTGAAACAGAATGGAGACTTAGGAGGAACCGTTGTGCATTTATTACTCTTTTGTCTTCAACTTTTTCTTTGTGTAGCTAAGCCCACAGAGATGCTTCTGAGAGGTACCCTAAGTACTACTATACCAAGTAGAACTAAACTGAAGAGAATTTAATACATCAGGCTTTTGTTAAGACATTCTGCAAAACAAAGAGACCTCTCACCTTTCTTAACAATTTTGTGCTATTCTAGATTTCATAGGTTCTCACAAATTCGATTTCTAAAAATGTAGCCTCCTACATTACAATACCCTGTATAAAAAGATAACCAAGAAGCTTGCTTTCCAGTACTTGCTTGGATGATATCATCACATTTTAATTGTATCCTTATCTAAATAAATATAGCTCTAAAAACACAATAATAACAAAAACCTAATACTTATGCCATACATTCTACTTATAGGGAAAAAGATCAAACTGCTTTTCTATGATAAACCATCTCTTATTTAGAAGTACTGTGTTTGTAAAACCACAGACCTAAACCTGCAGGTCCTCCTACTCATGGGAGGTAGTCCAATGTTCTTACTAACTTTTACGAAAGGTTTTTGTAAAATATCTGAGTCATCTCCTCTATTTCTTGAAAGTAGGCAGTAGGACTTTCCACAACTTATCCGTTAAAAACAGCATTAAGAGTTTCTGGATTTTTCTGCAATTTTAATTGAGGGCATTGTCTCAGACACAGACTATGCCTGAGAGAGTAATTCTTCGGTTTTACTGCCCCTGTAGCAGAATGCAAAATAGAAACAGTAGTTCAATTTATGGACTTTTCCTAATGATGGAAAAGATTTATAGTTATCAAAGAGCTGTCTCTAGTCAAAAGTTCTGTCCTATATTAATGACTTAAAAAAAACCCCAAGACTTATGCAAGCCTGAATGATTACATCCAAAGCAAAAAATTATTGAAGTCCTTAACTGCTGAACTTACTTTTCAATTTACTGAAACATTACTTTAGGGTGATAATGATGAGTTCTCTAAATAGGTCGCTGGGCCTCAGCTGATCAAATTCCTTCTTAATAATTTACTTGGGGTAGGTTGGATCTTTAAACTTTGAATGAAATAACCAAGCTGTGATAAGCACAGAAGAGCACCGTCTCCTCCGAGAACCTGAGCAGAAGTGTCACAGCTGCCACTGCTGCTTGTGGTGCACGTTCCCCTCTGAAAAGGGGTTGCACCAATGATGGCAAAAAAGCATAAACAGTGACAGAAGCATTTTTATATGTAGGATTTCCACATGGGTCTTAAGAGTGAGTTAGAAAGCTATATTTATATATTTCTATATGAACAGAAATATAGGAGAGAGCTTTCTGTCTAAAAGTTTCTACAAAGACAGAGGCAGGCTAACATGCAGTTCAGAGAACCCAAGCTAGGCACCTATTTGAGGGAGGGTAGGCCACAGTGTTTGATTAGATGGTAAAACAGGACTCCTAAATTTATCCTGGCATGTACAATTACAGTGCTGGGTAGGGGCCTAGTTCTGAGCACTACCTAGCTTTTATCCTCAGTCTAAGGCAGTGTCCTCATTGATAAAACTGGAGAGCCTCAGATGAGGGCTAACCTTACTATTAGTAGATTTAGTATCATCTTAATAGCAATTAGCGACCACTTTCTATATCATCTTGAAAGGGAAAATGCCCTAGTATTTAACTGTAACTGAGATTGTGCTAAATGCCTACACTATAACTTAATATACAAAGGGTTGCATGAAAGCGTACTTAAGCAGATGTATTCATTCTACAAACAGGGAACGTATGAACTGGAATTTCACTGTGGGATTTGCAGCATGAAATGCATAAAAAAATTAGTGACATGTTGGAAACCCGAGGATCAGAGGGACTCGCTAATACTTGTGTGTGTATGGCTGATGCCTGGGTCTGTCTCATAAGGATCAAGTGCTTCGTTGTTGCATGATTAAACGTGATGCACAACTATAGAGTCAGGTATTGTGTTCTACGTGGACATTAAGATGCTGGGCAGCAAGACTTTTCCTTTAGTACTAAAGCTCAATGAACTTTTATTCTACTTTTGAAAATTCCCAAATTGAATATCTTTTTACAAAACAAAGGTGGGTTTTTTTTGCTTTTGTTTTGTTGGGTTTTTTGGGTCACTAGTCTGCCATTTGCATTTTAAGATAAGCTTATGGGGAAAAAGTTTTGATAAGTTCAGTGGCAGGGCTTTACATTTGAAACAATTCTTTCCAAGCTCTGAAACACACAAAAATATTAACAAATCACTTTGCACCTTTTACAGATAACTGAAGGGCAGCAGAACAGGGAGGACCTCAAGGAAATAATTCACATGGGGGAGAGCATTCATCTTAATAGTGCTTAATCAGGAAAACCAGGACAAGCCAAGATTATTCTGCTTTACAAGGTCTTCTTTTTTTTTTTTTTAATCTGGTTCACCAGGAGAGGGTAATTTAATTTTAAAGGATCAGAGGCTCGGTGAAATAAGTACACTCCTTGGTATTTAAAAGAAATGAAAAAAAAACGGTGAAAGGAAATTTACACCTACTTTATTCAAAGTGTCTGTAGAAAGTGACCAGGGAAATGTCTATGTTGGGCTTCAATTTATTCTGAAACCATAGAGGCTACCAAAATGATTAGGAAGTGTTCTTGCTAATGATGAGGGCAGGACAGTGGCATGGTGAATGGTTTTGATGCCAATAATTGTCCACAGTGGCCAGAACAGCACAGTTCTTCTGCGAGTACAAAGCAAGCCTGGATTTTACTTGGTCAAACCCTTTTTGATGAAGGCACTCTGTACAATAAGGAGCCACACGTGGGTTTACAAAGGTGGCCACTTTCCTGAAACAGCTCAGAGGGGATGCCGATAGTCGGCTGTACTTGCAGATTTTTGGGAGCATTGGAAACCAGCAGCTCAAGGCTTGCTAATACCATTTATGGCCAGGTACTTGCTCCACAGAGCATTGCTACATGCAATAAAACAGCAAAAAATACTTTAAAATACTTCAAGTTCTGAAACAAAGCCCCTATTGGTGTAAGCAGCAAAGTGAGTTATACCTGGAGCTTAATTTAGACTAGAAGCCCAGTGTAAGCAGTAAAACTTGGTTAACCATGGACACAGTCCAGCAAAGCACCGTGAAGATAGTTAAGGGATTAAAGCACCTGTCACATGAAGGGAGACCTGAGACCATTTAGCCTGGCCAAAGGAAGGCTCGGGGGGATCTCAGCAGGAAGACAGAGCCAGGCTCTTCTCAGAGGTGTCCAGTGACAGGACAAGAGGCAACGGGCATAAATTGGAATACAGTACATTTGTGTTTAAACATAAGGAAAAAGCTTTTCTACTCTGAGGGTGGTCAAGCATAGACAGACTCTGGAGTTGAGTCTCCATCCTTGGGGATATTCACACCCCAACTGGAGACAGCCCTGAATCCTCTGCTATAGCTGACCCTGCTCTGAGCCAGCGCTTGGACGGGGTGCAGAGGTCCCTGCCCACCTCAGGGATTCTGCCACTCTGTGAGACTCTCAAGTGATAGCGGTCTGAAATTCAGGGGAAGGAATTTTGCATGCTGAATTAAAAGCTACTCTTCCCTTTGACATAAGAGTATGAATCAGAAGTTTTCCCGTGGATCTTTCACAGATATTCTTATCCACAACAACCTTAGTTACACTACAGTCTGGATTGTTTTCAATAAGATCCGTCAGCATGACAAAAGTCAGACTACTTCCTCCAGACTGATCTACGTTAAGCAGTAAGTGATGCCATTTCTGTTCTGTTGAAATTTTCCCATACCTCATTTTTGTTCCTGTGTAAGCCCTAACACAGCTCCCTTTTTTGCCAATATTAGTTTCTCAGTTTGCTCCGAGCCATGAAAAACAAACAATGTTTTGCTTTGCCACTGTATTTAGGGAGAAGCATTTGTATTACAACGCAGTTTCTGAATGCTAAAACTGTTGGACTCCTGTCATAAATCTGGTAGTTTCATGTATATAGCAGTAGGTTAGAGAAGCAATTGCCTATGAAAAAAGCCAAGTGCTAAATGACACTAGAACAAAGCAGAATAAGATGAAGTTGGTACTTCAAGGAATTTTGAAGAGGATTACAAGGAGCGTTGCCAGAGCCACAATACACCTTTTTCAGAGGCTTTTCTCCCAGATCCTCAGCTACATCACTTCAGCTCTCACATATATAAATGCCTGTCTGTACCTATTCCCTGCCTTGTTTTAGGATGAGAATAGGGGTCTGATTCAAGTACAGTCTTCTTGGGAATAAGGAAATTAGAATAGTCCTACCTGTAAAGAATCTATTCTTTCTGTAAAAGACAGTTTCTTAACACAAATTCAGACAAAGTATTCTCATGGCTCTGGCTAGCCATGTCTAATATAAATAAAAGATAGATACATAGAACAAACATGAAGGCATGAAACAAGAGTAAGCTAGTGAACGAAAGGTCTAGTTAATAAGTCTGTGTTTGCTATTGAAGATCTACGTTGAGTAAGGAAGTTTTTAAAGTGTAAGCAAAAATAATTTCTCGACACCAACATGCAGTTGGAGAGGCCTTGGAATACTGTCCTGGCCAGCGGTACTTACATATCCGAAGTCCCCAGTATACGTAAGCAGACGACATAAGAAATCCTAAAAACTGCCTTAAGTGTGAGCACACTTCTCTACCTTTCTGCAAAGCATGTGAGGTCTAAAGTCCTTCTGCGAGATCTGTACTCCTGTTCTCAGCCAGCGAGTTATGGCATCTCCCTGCTTGCCCTCTGCAAAACTTGGGCAGCTGGTGAACAGCCCTTACCGAGGGCCAATATAATGCCAGTCTTTTTTATCAGAAAAGTACATACAAGCAGTCAGAAAAATCACAGCTTGTCTAACTGTGGTATTTTATATACAAATAAATGAAGAGATGTGTTACAATGTAATTTCAGAGATACAAAATCTTTATATGAGATAGTGTATACATGCTCTATGAACTTAGAACCTGCTTTAATGTGAAAAATAGTGGTAAGCTATTCTACAGTAAGCTAGAGATTCAATTTTAAAACTAAACATTCAGTATTTTTAAGTTATTAGTCAAAATATTTTCATAAAAGATGATCTTGAAAGAGATATAAAGCTATCTTGAGAAGTCAGCATCTAATGAAAAACCTTTTGAAAGAAATCCTAGAGAAATATTATATTGATTCATGAAAATAGAAATTGTGTCAAATTTTAAGATATTTTCATTAAGGATTATGATAATTTTTTTAATGCATTTGATGTTGATACAAAACCAAGCATTTTGGTTTTGTCAGTCCAAATTTTAATTCATGTCATTTGTCTTTAGTCATTTCTAAGCAAAGCAACATGGCAAAGGGTACAAAAAACTGACACAAGTTAAAAGACGGGAAAATGAACAGGGAAAAAAAATTATAATTCCCTCCTTAGAGGCCTTTCCCTACAAATCTCTTCAGACTTGTGAAATCACAATTTAACTTTTGGTTTCCATGAATTTTTTTTGGTTTTCGTTTTGGTTTTTTTTTGGGTGTGGTGTTTTGTTTTTTTTTTGCAGGGGTGTGGGGTGGTAGTGTTTGTTTGTTGTTCTTTGCAGGGGTAAAACAACAGAAAAGAATTTGACAAGCCCCAATTATTTCTTTTTCCTCACCCACTCGCCTCTTGATTTCTGTACTGATATTTAGAGTCAACACAGGGTCATCCACATGAACCAGAGCCACATTCTTTCTCTTCCCTCACCACAGAGAGCTGCTTCCTTGCAGACACCTGAGCTATACCTTTTTTTGCCCCAAGTCTGTCTTCACCTGTGACCAGAGAGGACATACCAAAAGTCGTGAACAAAGAAGTTCTACATTCAAACTTTCTGAGCTTGAGACAATACATTTTTCCTGCATCTAACTGCAAAATAATTGTAATTTCCAACTCATGCAACTGGGTCAATAGAGGAAATTTAAAATATACACGTGCGTGTCTGGGAATATTTTATTGCTAAAAACTCCGCCCCCCCTCAATGAAAAAAACCCAGACCTTCACCTAGAGTTATATTTGCAGTTGCAGAAAAACTAGTAAACATTAGATTACTACTTCCTAGCAATAACCAACAACAAATATAAGTAATGAATATATTTTATGACATTGCTGCTGTTGCATTCATCTGGGGAGTGTTAGAATGTCTATATGAATTTTGCAGTCACGTCTTCATGTGAAGAAGTAATTTATGGCCTAGAGAAGAACATGAAAGAGTTTAATAAGATCTGGAACCAGTTTAGACTTCCTCAGAAGAAACTGCAAATATTTAGTAAAGCTTAATCTATCACTGTGTGGATACACGTATGCATTGGTCATTACAGTAGATTAGGATGGAGTCTTACTTTCATTTCAGCTCTACGTACATGTTTTTCTTTCTGTGTAGTACAGAGGACTTAATTTTATTGACGAAGCAGTAATGCTTAAATATATGATTTGGAAACAAATATGTGAACACATCCAATTTATTTTTAGGGAAAGGAATTCAAATGTTGTATTTTCTATAGTCTTATTGTGACTCATTCATTCTCTGACAACTACATGCAAAGAAAATGCCTTTAGAGGCTATTCTGTGCTCTCATTTTCTCACTCCTTCCACTTTGGACAAATGGTGCAAAAGGGATTTGGCTCAGCTTGAGCCATAAACTGTAACAACAACTGTTTTTCTATCTAAAGATAATTAAAGCCTTCCAAAGTGACTATTACTACTTTGTTCTATTTCCTCAGTTTTACATCCTGCATAATTCACTCACATAATTCCTATTTACAGCAGCTTTCGCAGGATGGAATCCCGTCTCCCTGCTGCACATAATCCCTATTTACTGGGGTTTTCTGGGGATGGAAAGGAAAATATGAAAACTCACTTACAAAAAGAACACCACAGTTAATAAAATATTTGTTTCTCCAGATATCAGGAGATATATAGGAAGGATATCAGATATCCTTTTTCTCCAGATATCAGGAGATATGTTAGGGAAGTGATTCGAGACAGCCAGCATGGCTTCACCAAGGGTAAGCCCTGCCTGACCAACCCAGTGGCCTTCTATGACGGACTGACTACATCAGTGGACATGGGAAGGGCTACCGATGTTGTCTATCTGGACCTCTGTAAGGCCTTTTTTCATGGTCCCCTACAACATCTTTCTCTCTAAACTGGAGAGATACGGATTTGATGGGTGGACTGTCAGGTGGACGAGGAATTGGTTGGATGGATGCATCCAGAGGGTAGTGGTCAACGGCTCAATGTCCAGATGGAGGTCAGTGATGAGTGGTGTCCCGCAGGGGTCCGTATTGGGATAAGTACTGTTTAATATCTTCATCAATGACATAGACAGTGGGATCGAGTGCACCCTCAGCAAGTTTGCAGATGACACCAAGCTGAGTGGTGCAGTGGACACGCCTGAGGAACAGGATGCCATCCAGAGGGACCTGGACAAGCTTGAGAAGTGGGCTGATGTGAACGTCATGGGGTTCAACAAGGCCAAGTGCAAGGTCCTGCACCTGGGTCAGGGCAACCCCTGGTATCAATACAGGCTGGGGGATGAAGGGATTGAGAGCAGCCCTGCCGAGAAGGACTTGGGGGTACTGGTGGACGAAAAGCTGGACATGAGTCGGCAATGTGCGCTCGCAGTCCAGAAGGCCAACCGTATCCTGGGCTGCATCAAAAGCAGCATGGCCAGCAGGTCGAGGGAGGAGATTCTGGCCCTCTTCTCTGCTCTGGTGAGACCCCACCTGCAGTGCTGCGTCCAGCTCTGGAGCCCTCAGCACAAGAAAGACATGGACCTGTTGGAGCGGGTCCAGAGGAGGCCACAAAAATGATCAGGGGGATGGAACACCTCTCCTATGAGAAAAGGCTGAGAGAGTTGGGGTTGTTCAGCCTGGAGAAGAGAAGGCTTCGGGGAGACCTTATTGCGGCCTTTCAGTACTTAAAGGGGGCTTACAAGAAAGATGGGGACAAACTTTTTAGCAGTGCCTGTTGCAACAGGACAAGGGGGAATGGTTTTAAACTAAAAGAAGGTAGATTTAGACTAGATATAAGGGAGAAATGTTTTACGATGAGGGTGGTGAAACACTGGCACAGGTTGCCCAGAGAGGTGGTAGATGCCCCATCCCTGGAAACACTCAAGGTCAGGTTGGACGAGGCACTGAGCAACCTGATCTAGTTGAAGATGTCCCTGCCCACGGCAGGGGGGTTGGACGAGATGACCTTTAAAGGTCCCTTCCAATCCAGACTGTTCTATGATTCTGTGATATATAAATGTATATGTATGTATTTAAGCAAACCATCAGTACCTTCTTGGATAAACACTTGAGAAATAACAAGAAAGATTTTTTCCCATACACAGTATGCTCTCGCTGAGCATGGCTTTACCCAGTTCTTACTGATAATGTGCATGCACATGCTGCTGCTGCTACACAATCGATAGGTCAGATACCATACAGCTAATGTAACAGTTATCTCTAAGAAAGCTATCAAAGCAGGTTTACTACAGCTCTGCTCAGGCTGCTGACCCCTTCTTCCCCCTCCATCCCTCCAGCACGCTCAAACGCACCATTGCATCGCACAAAACGTCAGAGCATCCTCCCCTGCCCCTTATTCAGCGGGGGCTGCAGTCACTCCAGCTGCCTGAGGGAGATCAGTGAGAAAGAGCGAGCACCATCAACAACACTAGGCTGCTATTGAGATGGAAGTAGTGGAAAATTTTCCTGCGAGATCCAGTGCAGAGCACAAATAAACCATAAATGGTTTATAACTTTGCACACATTGGTTTGGCTTCCTGAAAAGGCACAGGGTGACAACAAGGCTTACCCCACCCCACCAGCACGAACAACCCCACCTCCTCACTGCAGGATAAGGCTCCTCTGAAGCACTGAGAAGGTGAAGAGTTGGTTTCAGGCCACAGGGGTCCAGCACGTACACCAGCCACTAAAACGCGGCAGGAGTAAAAACACAGTAAGAAGCCCCAAGCACAGCAATGAATTAACCAGAGATGACATGAAATGATTGTACTACTGTTTTGTCTTGAAACATGCCATTCTAGTAAGGGCTACTGTTTTTCTCAAAGCCAGCTCAGGTGTCTCTGCATAGGTTTTTTTCCACTGCCACGTAGACACAGGAGCTCTCACAGAGTAAATTTGGATGTCTCTACCTGATGCCCTCCTGAGAGATTTCAAGTTGGGTGACAGTGTAACCGCAGTGGAGTTATTCTCCACTCAGGGAAAGATCAGTCTGCGGGCAGAAGTGCTTTCTCAAAAGCCTTACCTCTCTGATCCTACCTCCAAATAGCCTCCACAGGAGGTTCTGGTGTGTAGCAGCAGTGGCCTTCTAATAACCAATTTTCTTCAGTTTCATTTCACTGGCTGGTGAATATCAAACCACTCAGCTCGCGTTTATGTTATTTTAGGAATACAACTGTGACTTTCCTTTTTGGGCTGTCTTCCAAGATCTTCACTGTATAGTACATGGTGAAGGTAGTGGGCCAATAAAGTCACTTGTTAAATGAGGCTTGAGGGTTTTCTTGTCATCGTGGTGAGTTATTATTTTTAAATGTGTTTCATCATCTCCATCACTTTCTGGGGGGTATGCTGGGAAAGAAAAAGAGGATCTGTAGTAATGACCTGCCACTGGTTTGGTTTTCTTTATTGTCTGTTGCATGTGAACATAATTCCTGACCATGACATTTCTTGAAGAGATCCCATTCATTTATGAACATCCCTGGTGATGGACCCAAAGGACCAAAAAGATTTCTTCTTCCCCTTGGCTACAACAGAAAGAGGTAACAGGGGAAATCTACAGCTAATGACATTTGCAGAAAATTAGATTTGAGAGGTACAAGATGATTTTCTTTCTCTAGTTGGAGAAAATGTGGCATTTTAGCAACAAAAAAAAAGTAAAGTTTTAGCAAAAGCAGCAAATTTTACAAATAACAACAGAAATTTGGACTCTACAGTCAGTCCTATTTTCTCATAGCTGCACTTAGAGGGGAGGAAGGGGATTTCATTTCCCCACGCCTGCTTTTGTCGAAGATTTGCTTCATCCTGTCACGAATTCATGGGGGAATGCCTTCAAATAGCAGCAGGCTGGACCATCAGCATGGTCACTGGGGAGTCAGGTGTAGTTCAAGCTTTTCACAAGGCAGATGGTTCCTCCACTCTCTACCTTTTATTATCTGCTTTAATAAGATATAATGCTAACATTTTACTAACATTTATAAGTAAGAGCAACTTTATAATAGCACATTTTTTGTAACAATGAAATAGTCAAAAAGGTCTTAATGATGATTCCCTTTTTGAGCCAGAGGAATTTGGGTGCTAATTACCTTAGTCACCTTAAGAAATCCCTGTGTCAACTGTAACAGCTTGCATCGCGAGGCAAACATTAGACACTTAAGTGTGCCATCTTCACAGAGATGTAATGGTTAACAGTGCCTATGAAAACCTGTGAAAGTATACTGCAGGTGATCCTACCTGTTTATTTTAAATTAAAACTCATTATTCATAGTTATGAAAAGGAACAAGAAATTGAATAATCCTATTGTGTTATAATCTCTATTCAAGAATTTAACACATGGAAGTTCATGGCAGGAAATTTATGGTTCTCATCATTTAGTTGACAGTAGGAATTGCAGGACCAATGAGTGTAATACAGCACAGTTTGGGTGTTCGGGATTTACGAGTTCCATCGGTAACAGAAAACAGAAAGGAGAAATCAAGTGATGTCTCTTGCGAATCAGTGTTCAGAGAGCAGAGGCTAGAATACACACTACAGGGGCATGGATCGCATGATAGGAAGCACGTATAAATATATCATATTCATATATAAAACATTTTAGTGTTTTGTCTTTGCCTCCGACACTTCAGTGAAGTTCTATTAATTCACAACTAATTGGCTGACAGCCCTGTGCTTTAGGTGTTGTGCCTATTATTACAGTAGCTATGAATTATAACAACAAAATGATAGAGAGGTTAAAAGCCAGATCTTAAGTTACAGTTGGGTGCATACAGAGGCAGGGGTGCACCTTTCAGGGGTTCTCAAAAGTTCTCTTTTACTGTGACCTAGCTTCTAATACACAATGATTTTTAAAGGTAGTAGTAACTATAGGCTGCAATTTAAAAATTGCAGCTTTCAGATAAGCAGACTCCAGTACCTGTAGGTACCCATAGCAAAAGAAAATGCAGAAGGTTTGAGGTTGTCTCCATGAAGGAGACATGAAGGTTTGGAATCCTGCGTTAAGGTGCATCCTTGCAGAATGAAACCATTGCTATCCATGTCAAAGCAACTCATGATACAGCTTGGATAAGTCCACCTGAACACAAGCTGCTCTTCTGATAGTAGGCTGTCACGGCAGTTTTACCCCCAGATAATCAACTTTACAGATTTCTTTCAAATATCTATAAAGAAAACCCTAAACAAGACAAAATGGACCCCCAAAAAATCAAGTATGGCAAGAACCAAATTTGCACTAAGTAGATGTTAGTATAGTCAGCAACTTTCTCTCCCACAGAGATTGTAGAGTAGCTTGTTAATACAATACTGTGAAGTGCAAGGCCTGTGGTCTTATGGGTATAACACAAAGTGGTCTAGACACGCGCTCTAATAATCAGGATGCTGACAGAGGGTGGGCATAGACGGCAGAAAGGAGATATACAACTAAAAGAAAAGACCACTCCAGTAATGGAAATCTAGAGAGAGTCAACGTGTCACCAGTACCTGGCCTATGGCTGCAGAGCATCTTCAGCCAAGCCTTTTCCAGCTCCTACACTGGAGGAGCTACAAATCCATTGATTCCAATGGAGGCTGAAGAGAAGAGATGAAGATGGGATTAAAAGCAGACAAATATGAGGATAAAAGAGATAAGGAGGAACAAGGCAAAATATGAAAAGGAAAACAAAAGCACTCTGATAGCAAGAATAGAATCTGTTTCCAGGTAGCTTATTTTGTAATTTTTATTTCCCATCTGGACTCATACCTACAGTATACGGATAAAGCTTATCTCGCACCCAGCGTCCCTAGAGAACAAACAGTTAGGAGGGAGGGGAAGGTACAATAACTAATTTGAAATCCTGCTCTCAAACTTTTGTCACAAGAAAGCATGTTTACTACCTCCACCATTCTCAGTTTTGAGAACATGATTCAGCCAAGTCTATAAGTAACCTGGCAAGCTTTGCAGTAACTTTCACAGGGTATTGCTGGATTTCTATCATGGCAAAATGCAATCCTAACATTAACAGAAAGAATTGTGTGCATCTGTACCCTCGTTTTCAAACAGCTTTTTGGAAGCACAGAGAGACCACATGAATAACACTAGGGTACACAGGCTTTGTCAAAATGCACCTGCCCAATACTGCTTTCTAAAATGTCTTTTCTCTTAGCATAGCTTCTCTCAAAACCGTTGTAAAGCATACCCACTCCCTGTGCCCCACTCGAAAGAAAAGATCTCAAGCTATATGCTTTGCATCATATCTGCAGGCTGACTGGTATCTGAGCTGCAGCGGGGGGAGCACGGTGCAGACTCAGCCTAGCTGGCCAACGCACCGTTACCTGGGAGTCTCCACGCATTCGGTTGCACCACTGTGATAATACCTGAAAGAAGCCTGTGACAAATAGCTAACCTCTTCCTTTATTCACCAACAGCAACACAAATCTTTTGGCACACGTCACTTAAAATTTGCCTAAAGTATTCTGCACAGTCTGGATCTAATTCTCCTTCTACGACAGCCTTGAGAAATTAGCAAAGGAAAATCCATTTAATGTACCACTGAAGGATTCCATGGGTCCAAATAGTCAAGACCCTGTGCACTGAAATTAGGAAGCATTGCCTTTAAAATGGGAGTGCCTTGAGTTTAAGGTTAGGAAAGAAAGAGCAAAAGAGAAATTTGCCCAGTGCAATCTTGTGACAATGAATAAATACATATCATGGTTGAGAAGTTGAACAAAACAGAGTAAAGCACAGTGACATGTTTGCATGCAGTCTGGGGGGGAAAAGCATTTTTAGAAAAAAAAATGAAAACTTCTATATATCAAAACCTGCTTCCCTTTGACAATCCTTAAAGGATACAGAACTGGTTTAGTGGATCTTTTCTGCTAGCTTTTGTTGCAGAGTGGCCAAGAAAGTCGCTGTGTGACCAGAACCGACAACTAGAACACCAAACGCATCAGTCCCAGGGCCCAGAGCACAACAGCGTCAGGACAGTTTCACTTGCAGCTAGCTTTATCCTTCCTTCCTTACCAGAGAAGGCAGGCCCCCAGCATCAGATGCTTTCTGTTTGCCCACGAACATTTCTCTGATCCATATGGTATTTATTACAGTTTTCCTGTACATGATGCTGCAAGGTACTTCTTATACAGTAAGTAAGAGGATACATGGAATTATATTAGAGCGATAATCAGACTTCCAGACCACGGTCTGTCACAGAGGAAGAAGCCATGTTTGTCATCGCTGTGTGGGAATAATTGGCCTATGCTGGCTTTCTAATGCCTTTTTTCTACTTCTTGTTCTAAATGTTTCTCAAAAAAAAAAGTCCGTTTCCCCAAGTTAAACAGAACAGTGATTCTTTCCCCCACTGTTTGCAAGGTAGTATTTAAATTGCAAAGAATGATAGACATTATTTTGAAGGAAATATACAGAGAAATACAAAGGCTTCCTTGTCCGCGCTTTCATTTCTTCCACACCATAATAAAAAAAAAGGTCAAACTCTTTTGCCTTCAAACTAGACAGGTAAATGCATGCAACTGCAGCCTGTAAGTGGCTTAATCATACAATAACAACTGCTCAATACTCTTGAACTTCAAAAATCATCGTCTTTTCACCTATTCAAAAATGCAATTGCTTGTACATTATAGTGTTCTTGAGCAAGTATTTCATCACGTACCTTTCCTTTGGAAAAGACTGTCCAAAATCTATATTTAGCCATTACAAACACGCTAGTCTTAATCTTCTTGGCATAAACGTAGAAGGCTGTCATCTCCTGAGAATAAGCTGGGGTTTTGTCTCAATGTTTTTTCAACTGATAAAGCAAAACTGTGGCATCTTATCTAGCATTGAACTAACAGAGTGTTAGCCACACGGGAAAAAGAATTTAAACATTGTAAAGTTATAAGAAAAGAATATAGAAAAACCCGGATTCTCAGCTGATGTGAACTGGCAATATAGATCACTTGAAATAACAACTCCACCGAGTTCAGTTGTGTAACACCTACATGATAACTCATATGCTCACAGACTCCCTGTCCATTGGGTGTGGGTAGGGCAACACTTTGGCCCAAACCTGAAATTATCAATAAGAAATACCTACTGCTATTTTGAAAATGCTCTCTTTGTGGAAGCAACGTCTAGGAAGAAGTGGTTGCATGTGACCCTTTCCATTAGACAGCAGATCCGACAGTAGTGACCAAACTGAGGGAAGCAGACCTTGAGAGACAGGTCTCCATTTCTTGGGAATGGGGAGGGCAGCCAGCCTCCCTGGTTACCGTGCAGGTCTGTGAATGCTTACAACTGGTCCAGTTGCATTAACTCTCCTTTCTCAGCCCTGGACATTAAAATCATTCCCTTTTGTATACATTGTTAGATGGAGAAATACATTTAGGGATTCCCACACACAAGATCTGCATCTTTACAAATTGTACCAATATTTATGAATGGGAAACCTCCTTTTGCAAGTCATTATGTCCACCTCAGCACCTGGCTATCTTTTTCCAGATACCGCAAAACGCACAAAGTTTGCTGAGGCATGCCAATGTTGTCTGGTCACATCTCGATCCATCAGCTGCTACAAAGCACAACAGCCATGATACATCCTGGAGTTATAAGAACTTAAAATCTGTGTGAGAAAGTTGTTTTTCCTAAGAGACACATTTTCAATCCATACAAAACTTTGAGAACATTTGTTTTTCAGAGAAGGAGTAGCCTTCTTCAGTTTATCTTAAACTTGATCCTGATCAGCTTAAGATAAGCCATTTCTAAAATCATGCCTAAGCTCAAGCTGGCCCTGAAGACAACTCCAAACTCTGCACGTTTGCCAACACCATGGCAGGTGACCAGTAAGGCAATGTGGTCTACTTGTAGTGGTTAACTGCATTCTGGAGACAAACACTTCTACAGCTGGCAGCATGACGTAGGTGACGATGACAATGTCCATATGTATCAAAGCGTGTGGGTATGCTCTTTCAGGTATAACTTGAGCCAAAAAAATTGGAAATGCAATAATCTGCAATGAGCAAAGCCAATCATGAAATGGCAACTAAAATGGCAATGTTTTAATGTCCCTTTACATGAAATACTAATTTCCTTTTCCTCCCAGAAGTTTTCCGTTTCTTTGATGCATTTTTTTAAAGAAATCTCAGCTTCAGAAAAATGTAATCCTTTTAAGTACGTCGCCACAGAACTATGACACGATAATTTATATGGAACATTAAGCAATACAGAAGTTATAATAGGAACTTCTCTCTACTTCTCTTGTCATCTGTTCTGTGAAGCTGGAAGACAGTAATTTTAAAAACCCGTGAAAGTAAATACTTTTTCCACTTAAAGCATAATAAGCCTATGAGATCTTATGGAATGAGTATCATTGAGGCCAAAAATCAGTACAATTTTTAAAAGGGAACAGACGTTTATTTCAATAAAAAGAACCTCTAGAGGTGCTATAAAAAGATTCTTAAAGCAAAATTTTGGAAAAGATTTAATGCATTGCATCACAAGATATGGTAGCCACAAATACAGAGAAGCAGGAGAAAGAAATATTTCCTGTGAAAGCAATTATCACAGTGTTTCTCATATCTTCTCCTAAAGTACCCAGCACTGGCCACTGGCAGAGAAAGATATTAAATTAGATTGATTTCTGTTCTGCTTTAGTACAGCAATTTCTTCATTTTGTCTCCCTTCACCCCTTTCAGTACTGTGGATTTAACTCAAAACCCATCTTACTCGCAATAGCTAAATATAACATTAAGCTCCTCTCACTCCTAGTCAAAGGACGTCACAATTTTGCTAGGGCATAACACTAATGAACTTTGAGTTTCAAAGAAAAATACATTAAAAATAATGACAAATACTAGGGCAGCTTAGCATATTTTTCCTCCTCTGATTTGTCATATGATTAATGGCTCGTGTGGATTCTGAATTTGTCTGTGTGTTATTTTCTGGGAACTCGAATTTTATCTTTCATAGCCCAGCATTTCTGGCAAAAGCGTTTGTACAGCGGTGTGATAAATTGGACTGGGGCACAGAGTTTATTGTTGTTGCATTATTTTTCATCCTGATCATTTTGCTCACCTGGGCCATGTCAATGCGCTGGCAAGGGGACATCGCACAAAGGTGGCAGTGCTCTGCTAGGGACAGGGAAGGACAGGACTGCGCCTTTCCATAGCAGCTTTTTGTGGTGGTGGAACATCGGGTAAGATGTTACCTGCATATCTTGGTCATTTTTAATAAAGCGTTGGCTTCAATAGGCATTTATGTGCAATGGGAAATGCATTTGGCAGAAATGCATTTATCAGCGCTGCGTGCTGCCTGGTCAACACAGGAAGAACTGTAAAACGTTCCTGAAAGACTCTAAAGACTGTGGTGAGAATAGGGAGAGAACTGACAAATATCAATGCAGTTTCCTGAAGTTTCCTTCCTTCCTTTCTCCACCCCAAATACAAGGTAATGGCTGCATACTTTTGAACACCTTGCATCTAAGCTCCAACTATGCAACAGCAGCTGTGGGAGCCGCACGGAGGCTGCTGCCCCGCGGATGCGCGTGGTACCACATGCCACAGGCAAGTTACACAGCAGGGAAAACTTGTTTCCCTTCACATCGAACTTGTTCTGTACTGATCCTGCAGAAAAGAGCTTGAAATCTCAGGTAAAAACAACATTACTCTTCCCCAGTTTTGATCCCCAGGTTGTGTTTCCCAGGACAGGGCTTTGAAAACAATTTTTTAAACAAAAATGCAATAAAAATATGCCACTTGAGCTTGGACAAAATAAATAACCCTCTTACTTCTGCACCCTCGCATACCATTACAACTCGGGGTTATAACAATCAGACCTCAAACTATTAGAAATTTCTTCAACCCTGTATCCCCTTGGGGCTTCTTTTATATGAAGCCTTTGTGTGGTTGAGTACAGTAGCTGAAACAGCTGAAATCACTCAGACCACAGAGAATAATATTTTTATTTTAATCTTTCAAAAGGTCAGTAAAGCTGAACAGGAGTAAATTACATTGCTAAAAATGCATTGTCTGTCAACACAGCACACCTTCACAGCTTCTTTCCTCAGTCTTTGTTAAGTCTGTGTAATTCAGACCAGGAATTTTGCTGGGAGGGACTTGTTAGGTTTGGTGGTTGTTTTTTTTTTTTAGACCAAATTTCAGGATTTGTGAGAAGCAATGGTACCTCTTTTGAAAGGGAGGCTTCCCCCCTCCTTCAATAACAGAAATATTGTTATTTACAGTAATTCTAGTAAAATATTCAATTTCCATCCTACCTCACCACCAAATAACAGTGATAAGCAGAGGACCACGCCAGTATGGGAAAATCTCTGCAATCAAAACAGAAGACAAATTAGCTCCTAGTCCAGTCTGCTCTTAAATACCTAAGCAGCAGCAGAGAGATTGGACTTCCAAGTATTTACTTTGCAGGGTGATGTTTTCACCCCAAACAGCTGGCTGGCGCGGCTCACAGCACGGGCTCCACATTACAGCAGAGGGCTCAGCATAACTGTCCAGCAAAGGCTGTAGGGCAAGTAGTCAACCAAAAGGGCACCCCTGCCCTGTTTGCCTTTCCCCTCCAGCTTCTCCCACTCATTACCCACCGAACCCCAGGATCAAGCAGTCTCACTTTAGCTAGCTGATCTGGTAGGATACTACCCCTGCCAAAATCCGTGACAGCTTCCCACTAGAACAGGGAGCTGAAGCAACTTAGCCCCCAGCTGCAGGGCAAGGGGCAGCAGCAGCCGGACCCCCCCCCATCAAGTCAGCTCCTGTTATACACAGAAACCTCCCCAAAGGAAACCAAAGACGCATGCTTTTTTGCCAAATCTCAAATACCTAGCATGGTGCAGCCCAGTCCCCACTGATTTTAAATAATCCTGCAATATTATTAACTGGACATAAAATAATGTAGCTACGCTGCCTGGTAGAATATCTCTTTCCCCTGCCCATGGATTGTTTCAAAAGGAGGAAACCTTGAAATAGAATTAATATTTTTTATATTTGATATAAGAATCTCTAATGCAAACATTACTTTTTCAGCTTGTACTAAGTCTGATGGCAGAAGGGCTTTTGCTGTCCTGGATATTCAGCGTAAAGCTATTAAATGTCATCAGTAATAAAAATTAGAGAATATTTGTTTACCAGTGGAGATCAACACTTGTTAAAGGGGATATTTCTGTATGAAAGTGCCTGCAAAGTTGTTTTTTTTTAAAAAAAGGTTTTAACAGATCTCTATCTGATAATCTATTATTATATATGAGAAGTTCTGTGTTGTCTTACGCAAATATACATCGCCAAGGTATGCAGTCACTTAATTGAACTTCCAAAGAAAACTAAAAAATTATCTATATTGAAACCTGAAATTATAAAGTTTATAAACTTTGTCTACATCCATGCAGGCAAACTTGTACGAAACACTGCACATGCAGAGGTTTTAAAAAGGCCCTCAAAAGATCAAAGTCAGCATGTGAATTTATATGGCAATGGCCATATAAATAAGCCACAATAATGTGCATACAAATGCATTTGCTAATTAGCTACTTTTTTCCTCCCTAAGCTGCTCCACTTAAAGGCTGGTACATCCTTTAGACACAGGCAAATTAGGTGATTCACATTCTCACAAAAAAGTGTCTTTGCATTCGTAATGCACAGGAAGTAGATCTGGTCTCCTGCTGCTTCTGGAATATAAAAGAGTCTAAACCCTCAGTTCAAAATATCATTCTATTTGTTGTTGTTACAGATATTACTTGAATAAGTAGAAAACTATGGAAAAACAGAGAATTCATCCATGAGCCTTTTATTCATCAGATACCGTACTACCTTAGAAATTATTCAGAAATTTAGAAAGTATTTAGAAATTATTGATTCAGTATTTTAGATTTTTCTAGACAATGCAGGTGCTCATAATTGCGGGAAGAAGCATATAGAAGAAGCAATACATGTGTCTCATCTGTGTTGAGTTCACATCCCCCGGAACAGAGTATGCGATACTTGTATAAGCATTTGGGTTGAGAACACGAACATGAGGGGAGAGGCATCAGGAGATCCAGCAGACCGTAGGTGCGATTACAGCTGCACAGTAAGAATCAGCCTCACCTTCAGTCCTAGGAAGGAATTTGCCTCCTATCCTAGTGGGAATCACTGTAAGCTGGCTTCTCAACTCCAAAGTGTCTACTTGCTTTTGCCAGTAATAATGTCATCCTACACCATTTTACCAAAACAAATAAGAATTTCCAATACCCTAGTCTTGGCATGAGAAAGGAAAACTTCATGGAATCTATGTGCCTATTTACCCTTTTTTTTTTTTTTTTTAATTTGTTTGTGAATATATGCTGTTTTTACAGTATATTTCAAATACATTCATATTTCAAGCTAAATAGGTGGCTGAAGTATTTAGTCAATACCTAACTAGCACTTGAGAAAGTGAAACTTTCATTTAAGAGCTTAAAGAGAAAGGAACATTCAAAAAAAGGGCTCCTTTCTTAGCTAGAAATATTTTTATGGCATTCTATATTTTGTATTACATACTAAGAATTTACATTGTCATCAAGGATATGTGTAGGCTGTCTAGATAAAAGTCCTTTTCCATGCAGGTATTTATTTTGCACAGTAAATTAATATACTTTTCAGTTGCTATGCATTACAGAAGAAATGCTTTTAAAACACAGAAAGGGTTTTTTTTTTTGTATGTTTACCTGTTAACATTTTTAGTACAAGAGAAATGTGACTTGAAGAATAACATTAAAATGTCACTAATCTAATGCTCACATAAATAATATTTCATAAATTGATATTGTCATAAATACTTTAGTATCTCTTTGGCTTTATAAAAAAAAAAACCTTGACATTTTCTAGTGCTGTTTCCTAACAAACAGCTCAACAGCGAGATAGCAGAGTACCATAGCAAGCAGCAACTAAAGTACATCATTTCCTTCATGATAAAAACAGTAATTGTGAAAAAGCAGATAATGCGTTTTGTAATTCTCATAGCAACAGGATTCTTATAACCAAAATGAGTGGGATTATCAGAGGAAAAGCGACATTTAGTGAAAGGCTTTGCTTGGAAGGCAGATCATCTGAGGGAAAGCCCCATCCTCCAGCAGTGTTCAGTCAGGACTGCACTAATGCAATTAAATTTGTATATAGAGTTGGTTTGCTGCAGTTGCAGACTGTAGAAATAGTCCACTGACAGCTATCCTTTGAAAGCCTGTGATTTCAGTTTAAACTGATTGAGCCAATAGGCTTCAGAAAGTTTTATTCATCTTTGCCTAAGACTATAAAGTCAAAAGAAAAATACAGGGTTTTTTAAAGTTTGCTGAGATTTTCTGTTTACATATAATATTTAGTTCTTATCTGTTGAGTAAACGAATAAGATCCTCTTAAAGAAGAATTTTTTTTTTACTAGTGCTAGCACATTTCAACATTTAATAAATTTAAAAGTGCATTTCACAATACTTCACAAAATTGCTTAAAATTAATATCACTACCCTCTGGTGAATTGGTGCTGTTAAATTAAAAACAGTTCTGACAATTCCATGCCGGCCCTAGAAACCTGCCTCCTACTTACATGGGAGTAGATAAGGAATAACTTCATTTAATCAAGTTACAGTGGTGTAAAAGAAAAGAGAATTGAGTTCTAAATATTGCTAAAAATGCACCGAGTTTCCATTCCCCAATAGACTGAGACAGGCGAGAAACTGTCTTTTTATTACTGCAGATGTAACTGGCCCATTCTCCTTTTCCGTGGCCTTCAACCAGAGCTGAGCTTTCCAGGTACTTGCCAGCCTTCACAAATACATGGCCAATGCTACGGACACCATCGTGCCCACTCAAACACTGAAGTGCAGCCTATATCAAACACTAAATACAGATATTACACACAGACCGACAAGAAAGGCAAATCAATTCACAAGCAGAGGACGTATGATCTAATGCCATTCATCTCAATGTACTGAACTGGAATGGTGAGCGGATGGCCCAGAGACTAAGTAGATACTACAAATACCAAAGATGGTGAAATGGCAAAAGATTTCTACATGTCAGCGTTCACTACTGAAATTTATCTATTGGAAAACTGCATCTACGCTCATTCTAACGTTTTAGAATGATTTTTTTGTTTGTTTTTTAAAATGTTTAAGTCATTTTAGCTAACGCATCTATCCCCAGTGCATTAATGTATCTTGCAATACAGGCACAGCTCCCAGGAAAGACACTGTGATAACAAGATATATCTCTTAAGATCTAGTGCAATTCTGGTTCTAGCTAGTTTTCCACAATCTGCATGCTCACCTTTAATAAAGAACAACACTGGGAACTGTTTCTACCAGTTGTTTGTCTTCTAGGCGAGCTGCATAACCAGGGTGCCTGCCCATTTCTCACAAAAGTTTCTCATAACTCTAATATCCTTTCAGGATTTTTTTTTTTTATTTAAATAAAAAGGTTTCCATTTTATTCAATATTCTTTTCCATTGTGACCTTCAGAGCTCTTTTTTCCAATTCTTTTTATCTATTCCTAAATGTAGCATTTTAAAATGCAAGTCTAATATGTGGCTATCTAATCTGTGCGAGTCTAATTCAGGTCCCAAAAGCGTAATAAAAGCCAATTTTAGAAGTTCGGTTTTCATAGCTCCGATACCTTCACACAGCACTTTTTCATTTAGGTGAAATCATGACAAACTACAGAATTCATTATTGGTATGCAGCCTTAGAGGTGACTGGTATTACAGATGGGCTATACTGATTTTCCAAGCATTGGAATAGAAACTTTTTTTTTTTTTTAAATTGGAACAGCAGTGTCTTTCATTTAATGTCAGTGGACTTCCACTGTCTCACAAGAACCTGTCCCAAACACATCTGGTTTCACATCTGGTTTCTTAGGGATGGAAGAACAGTGTTTAAATTGTCTGAACAATTTCTATCTCAAAAGTTGTTTGGTTTTTTTTTTTCCCTATCTATAGTTTGTTAACTGAAACGCAAGTTAAAAATATCACATACCATATGTATTGTGGTCATCAACTCCTTCTGTAACGTGAGTTTTATTGTTTCACAGAACAACACAGACCTGAACAATATTGGTCACTCCAGGAGTTTTTAAGCCTGTCAAAAAGCAACACCTCCACCCATGAAAGCAATTCATCTTGCTTTCCCACCCCTCCAAAAGAGCAGGGTTTTTCTTCCCCTAACTCCAGTGATTCCCCCGTCTCTAAACAGCAGGTGAAAAGAGTGCGCCAGAGGAGTCAAGCGGCCCTTTCTCTCAGAGGTACGCTTTTCAAGCAAGCCCAAAGCAAGACCCTTTCTTTCACAATGTGTTGGAAGAAAGTTTGCTACCAATGACATTGGTACCCTTTTTGTCTTCCAAGACACAGTTGCCAATAATTCAAATTGATTACCCACACACCTCTTCCCTTTCAAGAAGGTGGATGTTTTCATTACGTCAAGAAAAGTTTTTCAATGCTTTACCTGGTGTCAGCAGCTTCCTACCTACTGCATAGTTGGAACAGCTGCTCAGTACAGGCAATCCTTGGTAATACTGCCTTAAATACACATTTACGTGAAGGGTAAGAAGGTTGGGGCTGAGTCAGTGTACCTACGCCCTTTATATAACCAGAAATCTGGCTCTTGTTCTCTAAACTGATCTACGCATATATTAAAGTGGTCTTTGCACTACCTCAGAGAAGCCACAGACTCACACTGGCAGTGTTGTACAGCCACCACTGTACAGAGCAGCCCACAAACATCACTAACAATTTAGCGTGCAGCAAACTTGCTTGTTCCCAAGCTTTCTTCCTTGGGACCAGATGAGAGGGACCCTTCGTCGTCCAGACTCACACAGGAAGCATGCACAGAGCACAGGCATTGAAACTGCATCTCCCAAATCAAAAGCTAATACAAAGATGAGAGTATTTTTCAAGTTTAAAGCTGTACGAAAACAAGAACTACCTTGCTGACTGTAGTATAATTTATTGTCATTTCGTACGGCCTACTTCCACTCAGAAAAAAGTACCATTTCTCAGCAAATGTTTGTTCTTTATTTAGGAGGAACCATTCAAAGGACTACTGGTTGAGCCTGACATCCAACTACTATGCTATTGGCTTATCTACCAGCTACATCTTTTCTGAACCAAAAAAATGCCTTTTCTTATATATAGCATACAGGTAAAATTTTACATAAGCATTCTTATCATCCCTGATCAATTTTCTCTTGTATCCATCTGCTTCTATAGTTTTGATCTCCTTGGGGCTGATAAACAGGCTCAGGACTTTTCCAAAGTATTGCTATGATTTTGACTCGCTCCATCAGCCGTATTTGCATACTTATGCAGATGTGAGTGCTTTTTCTGCTTTCTTGCTCCTCTTTATGGCTTTTTCACTTCCAGATTGCAGGCAGTTGCCCTGTTGTGTGCCAAGCATTCAATCTTGATAGATACCAATTTTGTGTAATATACACAGAGGGCATCCGTCATGGCTTCTCCATATAAATTACATCTAAACTGTGTGTAGATAGAACATAAATCATTCATGCAAAAAGTCATAGGTGGATAACTGCATAGTGCTTGACAATAATATTTTCTTTTTGCTGAAAATTAAAAATATATATTTATATAGTCAGTCACACACAAATATTTACATCCAAGCCTAGAGTGAAACATTTATTTGGAAACACAGTAGTATTTCATGTAAATTTAGTGCAACAGAACATTAATTTAGTTGAAGTACTGTGGATTTCACTGACTGTCACTACATAAAGGTACTGTTGGGAGCAGTGCATCACTAGGAGAAAGGCAGGAAGCCCCATTCAGAAACAAAAGTATTTCCAGATGTAGGTAACTGGACTGCTACCAAGGGCAGCGGAACACAAGTGTGGTAAAAATTGATTGTATGCTGTGGGAGCATGTGGCAAGACTCTGAAATATGTAACTACAATGACACACCGTGTGCAGCAATCTATTAAGGGCTGCAAAAGCAGCACAATGCTGTTGTGGCACATCTTTCACCATCCCACCAGTCCTCTCCCTGTCCTCCTTCACCTGAGATCTTCCATCCTGTTCGGCACTGACCCAAGTGTTTACACTAAAGAAGCTGGATTTCATCTGTGCAGAAGCTCTGCATTGAACATATCCAGTGCTTTACTTCAGAAGGAATAAAATTAAGCCCATATTTCTTTGGCTTTTTGTTTGGTTGGTTGGTTTTGGGGTTTTTTTTTGTATCGTTAGGCATCTACTTTTGAAGGTTTGAGCCATAGTTAACAGAAACCTCTTTGGTCACCAATCATATAACCTTTAAAAACCCCTTTGGTCAACTGATGTAGTCAGAAATCATGTTTAAACATGAATCACCACTTTCAAACACAGACATTACAAGCGAACACCTAAAAAGAAGTGACGTGGCCAACATAAGTACCAAATACCTGACACCACATAAGACCAAAATCTCTAAAAGAGATGATGATTACTTGCACCAGTCCAGCCACCTGGTTTTAATTGCCTAAATAGATAGGAAGACACCAGCTGATGGCTAGCCAAATTTGGCTTGAAGGTCCAAAAGTATTATTACAAGACATAAATTAGTTCTAAAATTCTTAACCTATGAATTTAATTTAACAATGATACAAGTTTTCTGCTCCAATTCTATTTCCACATTCATGATCCAACAAAAAGACCATTTCAGAGAGCGCATTCTAAACAAGAGGCTTCTTTTTCCTTTCATCCTTCACCTTTAACAAAATAAAAAAAAAACAAATCCCCAAACCTTTACACATACATAGGCTTCACTAAATCATCTCATTACTGAGGAACCACACCAACATCCATTACAATTATTAGATCAGGCTTTAATGCTGAAAAACTAGATGTAGCAAGCTAGTGCTTAGATTTCTGTGATGTAATCTAATATTATTACAGCTCACATTCTTCCTTTCATGCCCCTCAAACACTTCTAAAAATGCCATTTCACGCATAAAGATTTAAAATTATAAAAATGCATGTTTGATCTAATTTCCAAAATCAAAAAGTTATGTACATTTAACTGTTCTCATTGTTAAATATGCTTCCCTAATGAATAAAAAATATATTTTAATTCTGAGATACGTAGTTATAAAAAACATTGTTAACATTGTTGGATTTTTTTTCCCTTTTTTATTAACATTTTCCATTAAAGACTTTCATAGTCTTCAGTTTTAGAAGTGCTGTGTGCCACTTCACTGAGCTTACATTCTGCAGGAGCATACACTGTTCATGACTTAAGTACTACTTTTTTATTTCTAAAGCCATCAACAATTATTAAACTCTATGAGAATAAATGTCCTTATTAGCATGAAGATTAGAACATCTTAGGTGCAGAAAAATGTCAGCTGCTTGTCAGAAGTCATTTCAAGTGTGCTCTCTTGACCCATTCCCAATTTAAAAGTCTGTTCCTGTGGAACAAGACAGATAATGAGTGCAGCATGAAAACAGCCAGTAAATGAGCAATACAAGGAATTTGTCTTACTAATTGAAAGAGCATAAGCTAAAATTATAGTACATTAGCTAAGTATCCAAAGTGTTGGAAAATGTCATGAGAAATAAATAACTTCATCTTGGACTGTCTCTCTCAGAGATACAGAGAACACAGCACTGCAGAATAAGCAAGGGAAAAAAGAAGAGTGAAGCTATAGTGAGCCAAGGTCACACTATTTCTAAGTGAGAAGCCTACATAGGATGTTAATTTGGTTTGATTTGTTTTAAGCTTTCCTGAATCCTCATGTAGATAGAATCTTAATGATTCTTTCATCCTAACAGATTTAGAAATATCAATTGTATATCAGACAATCCTCCATAACTGAACCCTGCTGCGCTGCCATTTGCACAGTCCTGAGGACCCAACTACTTGCAATAGTCTAAAGGAACCTTTTGGCTTTGTTTTTGTTTTTGAACTTCAGGAAGACATAAAAGTTAGGAAGCCAAAACATCATATTATAACAGAACTTTAGTAATAGCAAATCTACTAATGAGGGCAGAGTATATGCATATTCATTAAATATGATAGGGTTGCATAAGTCAGTGTAGCCAAGGGCAGCTGTAAGATTTGGTGAATATATTACTGTACTATATGACTTTGTTGGAATAATTATGCTGCCATTCACTAAAAATTAATATATACCCTCCAATAATAGCACATAAGTATACATTTGGGATTAAAACCAAATAAAAACATTGGTTAAATTCTGTTTATTATTTAAGCTTTTACTTTTTACAATACCTGTATAGAAACAAGCGCGGCTGATACGGTAAGGGAATAAACCATGCCACTTTTTGAAATGTTATAAATAAATAAGGGAAAACACTATTAGAACGACCTCATCATTTGCTTTAGTAAGGGGAGAAGAGTTTGACTAGGACTGCACTGTGGTCACAATAGTTGCAAGAAGATATTGCTGTCAGGAAGACATGCTGATACAATTATCTTTAAAGCCCTCATCTATTTAATAAATTTTAAAACTGGGAGGTTCATTGTTCTCTGACAAAGATTACAAGAGAGCCTCATCACTCTAGCCTTAGGGATAACCCTCCTCCTTTGTCTTTTCAGTTTTCAAATAGTCTTTGGACATTTGTCCAAAGCAAATTTTGGACATGTGCTTTCTGAACTTGTTTCCCAGGTGTTTGAGCACTGCTTTCACAGGACTGTGAAATCTGAAAGGTGGATGTGTTTTTCATATGTATTCATACCAGCACCTTATATAACCAAAGAAATGTTTTGTTCAATCCCAGAATAATGTTTATGTTGAACAACGTTATGTTTATTTTTAAGCTGCCAGCAATCCTGGAAAATCATTCATTCATACAGCTGTACCGCTTCAGTGCCCTACCTCTTTCCTGCATCCCATTCATCTTATGTGAGGCTGATAAACACGTCTCCTTTCACAGATACTATCAGATACTGCCTAAAAACACCCCAGGATTCAGCCCAAACACAAAATGTCAGACAAAAAAAGTTCTGAAAAATCAATTAAAAATGCCACTATCTGTAGCTGACATTCTGAGCAGATACAGCTGAAAAGACACTGGAAAGAATTATGTCAAACCCTTTCCTGACAGCTCTGACAAGGCTGCCCAGGATGCAGAAGCTTTTCTAAACTTCTTGTGCAATAACTTACTATTTTGACTATAGGACCTGAGAATGCTCAGAGGGATTCACAGGGTTAGATGACTTCAGAAATTCTGCCATCCTGTTCATCCCTTTTTGGAGACCTGAATTCACCATTAATGTCAAGAAGAAGGCACGGAGAGGAAAGAGCCACCTTTAATATTAAGATACTTCTTTTTTCTTTGCATTAACTCTGCCACAAAGGCCATGTAATTTTGTTAGGATTGTCTGTCTTCACATCTAACATCCTCCTCCCCTGCAACCATGTTTATAATCAAGCCTCTGTAGGAGGCTCCTCCAATTACTGTAGGAGTAATACAAAAAGGTAACAAAAATAAATGTAATGGAGAAGGTTGTGCTGATGTGCAGAAATCTACATACAGCCCCTTCAAACATGAACACATACAGCTGTTCTACATTTGTTGGTATCTTACCTATTTAAAGAAATAGATAAGACTCTTTCCCCTAGTACTTGGAAATTGGGAAAATATTAACAAAGACTTAATTAGACATAACATTGCTAAAACTTCCTTACTCCTAGCAAAGTCATGGCTTTCTGAGAGATCTGAGATGGCTACTGTTAGATTTATATATTTTTTAACAGCTCCCTCTTTCAGCTGTAAAGCCAGCTCCTCAGAAGAGTGTGACTAGCTACTTGTGTATACCCTCCAGAGCTTCTGTTGCTGCTTCAGTTTGTAAAATTAGCATTACCCCTGCTAAAATACTACTTTTTTTTTTACTTATTTGGGACCTCTACTTTTATGATTGCAGTTTTATACCATTGCATCTTCAGACATTTCAGAAGCAATGCCTAAGCCCTCCTCCCAGTACCTGCGTAGGGTACGTGCCAGTTTTTGACATGAAGAAATCAGTACAAGTGATTCATTCTGCTGAAAATACTAAGTAAACACCTCTCTCCTATTTTTAATTATTTAGTGACAGTGGTACTATTACACGTTCTGATTTTTTTCTGTAGCAACTCCTTTACATTCTTTGAAACTACATGGCTTTTGTAACCAGTAAAACTGCCTCTCCTGCACTGAAGCAATATCTTATAAAAGGGAATTAACAACTACAGAGAGTACTGCCTGGCCCAAGCCCACCTTCCCAGCTGTCACAAGAATATGTGATATTAATGTGATTGAAAGAGAAAACTGTCATGGGTGGATGTGGCTGCACCTTAGTAGAGGACTATGTAATCGTACCAGATACTCTGGGAACTCACCCTCCGGCAGCTGATGCTAAAGCACCTTGCCAACCTCTCCCTCCAGCGTAAACCCATGCTTACTTATTAGCTCCTTTACTTTGCACAACAGCATAATCTCTTCTCCTCTTGACCTACTTACATATCGCTCCCACATTAGGAACTTATTAATTGTTGATCTAATTATCAGTAATAACCTCCTCCTCTTTACTAGTAAATGCAATCACTTTCTAGTCCTGGGTGAATAGCTGGGAACTATTGCCCTTTCACTGGGTTTCTCCCAATGTTTTCCCTTCTCTTCCCAGTGTAGATATTCATGAAATGATTGACTTGGATGCAAGATGCAGTCCTGCATCCTGTCTTAAGAGCAGCTTTTAATGCATTCATTACTTTCCCATAGGTTATTTTCCCTCTTCAGAAATATTAACTACCACGTTCCTGTTGGCAAACGCTATCCTCAGTAGACGTGTCCTGCAGAGGGTCTGCGCTGCACAGCCCTGCACAGGATTGCCCCAAGGTGAACAAGTCTCAGGGAGCCCCCTCTGCGGCACTCATGGGGGCTGCACGGCAAGCAGCATGAGATTAACTGTGTTGCTGGGTACATTCGTCTGTAATAAACATCCAATTAACAAGGGAATAGTTCACTTGCTTTTGTTAGAAAAGCACTTAAAATGGATGGTTATCACTGGCATATGAATTTTGAGGATCATTTAAATTGTTAATATTTTTTCTGGATGTGTTTGTTTCTAGAGCTACTGTTTTTCAATGTGATGACTTCAGTTTATAGAGATGACGTTTGATTTCCTTCAACCACATTTAAAATGAGACGTATTTTAGCTTTAATCTAAGCACAATTCTTTGCCTTAGTTCATCTTAGATTAACATGTATTTGGTTCAGGGAAACACCATTCCAAACACCTCAAAAGGAACAACTAAATTTTATTATATTTTCCATTACCATTAGCCTTTATTGGTAGCACACTAAATGTATGTATTCAGTAAGGGAAATGTAAAATTGTCAAACTTTAATTGAAGAAGTATTGCATTATATTATAGAATGTTAGTAAATGCCAAAAAATCCCAAGGAAATAATAAGAAATGAATAACTAATGATAATTACAGTACTCACACCACCATTAAGCAGAAACATATATCAAAAAGAAACTGCAACATAGTTATTCATTTATGAAATACACTCAGTATTTTAATGCCATAGTAAGCATATAGTAATTAACAGTTAACATTAATTTCAGTTATTGCATATCTGTTAGTTAAAAATCGTCATTGGATCAGTTTTAAAGCAAATACAATTAATATAACGCCTAAGCTTTCTGTTAAAGAGTTGTTAGGAAAGGGACATACATGTCCTTTTAGATAATATAGGCAGTTTTGAAGTAATAACTCATCCATTTTACAAAGGCTAGCACTTTACATTTACAGAATGCATTATATTCAATCATGCTGGAACTATATAATTATAGGTGATTTTGCAGTTGTTTGTTTCATTTCTCAGACCATGATGGCACTTAGAGTAATGTAATTATTCACCTAATTATATAACATGGTTGTAATAAAGCATTTGGACTGCTCAGCAATGACAGTTGAGAACACAGTTTGAACATGTGTGTACATACACAGCTATAATGCTATTCTAAAACAAAGGATCTTTTTTCTTAAAGTTATTCACATTTTAATCATCATAAGATGTTTGACAAAGGCTTAATAGTGTCATTGACTTAAGTAAAAGCCCAAACCAGATTTTTCCATTTTGAAAGAGTAATTTTCATTTTTGTCCTTTTTGCATTTTCCCATGGTGACCCTGTGACTTAGGGGTTGAATCCCTACAGCTAGATACCTACAGCCCTGGATGGGGCTCACTGATGGCAGAACTCCACCAAGACCTAGGAAGTATTTCAACAGGCTGCAACAGAGGTCTACAAAGGTTCAGCTTGGAGAGTTTTGAACTGTGCCGTATAATTATTTTCGCTTAGCATCCCACAAATGCTAATTCTCAGCTCTGCTGAGAAAGGAGATGTTAGACTGGGCAGAATGCCATTGTAATGTGACTATATTGCTTCCACTGTCTGTGCTAACTTGTTTATTGCAAGTTATTCATCCTTTAGACAGGCCCGCAACAGTCTGTAGGAACAGGATCTCTGTGTTAGAGAACACATTTCTGTTTCCACTTAGCAGGAAGAAAGGTTGCTGGTCATACCAAAGGTTTTAGGTTTTTTATTCAAAACTCTTTAATGGATAAGAGCACCCTGATCCACCCAACTACACAAACAGGACAAATTAATTTGATTCAACCGACCAAAGCAGCCTTCAGGGGAATGCTGTGATGGTTATCAGCTCTATGGTTTTCCTTTGGTCCTTCCCTTGACTGCAGAATCTGCAACTATAACCCACCCTTTTCTCAACACACCCTTATGAAAAATACAGGACAAATACTAGAGTATTTTTCTAACTGTATTCATGTATTTGTTCTCTGGCTTTAGGGATCAATTATAACCACAGCACCAAGCAGGTTCTGTTGGTTAAGCAGGACTTAGCACTTTGAGAGCTTTCTGTACCACAGTGTTTGTCCTTGATACTCTAAACTCATTTTTGAGAGAGGAAAAAAAACTTTTCAGATCCCTTCTGCTTGCTTACCCATCTTCCCCCCTTAAAAGTTAACACACATTACGCTAACAAGGGCTCAGAAGCTGCAGCTTTGTACACTACAGAATCCTTTGTGTGGGTTAATCCAGAGAGCGTAAACAGAGCGTAGAGCTCATGTGGTTACTAAATGCATTCCACAAGTTACTAAACATTTTTAATATGGTTAAATTACAATATCAGATTCCTGTATATGGTCCCAGTAGGCTGAAAGCAGGTTAGTCTTGTGTTCAGATTGAAGTTGACCTTGCTGGTTTGCCTCTAGCATGGTATTTTCCTGTACTGCCTACTGCGAGTCTTTTGTTTCTTGCATTTCTTCGCTTAATGTGAATATCCAAAAAGAGAATTTACACATCTTTTCTGCCAGTTCTCATCAGGACTTTCTATTTTGAAAATTTGCATTGATCACCAGAAAAAAAATTCTCCTCAGCCTGCCAAACTGCTCCTCTTCACAAAGTAAACTTTTGTACTCCCGCTACCGAAACAGAAGTGTTTCACTGGAGTCTAATTAAAAAGTGAAGGCCAAAAAGGGCTTCAGTGCAACATCCCAAACCAACGCAACTCACATGACTCTTCACTACAAATGTGTTTATGAACAGTCAGACAATTCGCAGTGATGTCAGCACAGCAGTATGTGAGCAGGGTTAAGGTACAAGCAATTTCGCCTTACAAAGGCAAGAACGTATACCACAGTAAAACCACGTAAGCAGTGCACTGGAAGTTCAAAATTATCATCTCTGAAACCTAAGCATCAAGGACATCTTCTGACATTAGGAAAGTAAATATTCTTCTGTAAGTGAATACCAAAATACACATAGTTACAATGACTTGTTTGTGGTTAATACAAACTTCCTCCCTCACAGAACTGTTCAGTTTCTAAGGGAAAGCAACTGTAAGATACTGTCAACCAACAGGTGAATTATCCTGCATGAAAAAATGGCTACTGGTTGGAAATGTGAGATAACTCATGGAAATTCAAATAAGACTAATTCCTAGCAAAGCACTGAGCTCTTGGATCTACTCAAAAGAAATTACTTTGGCCAAAAATGATCTGGAAGCAAAAAGAGAATACACATTTGAAATGCAACACAATTGACTTATCCTGTGAATGTCTCACTTCTTTCCAGAATTATTTAATTCCAAATCAAACTCTTATATTTTGGATGCCTGACAAGAGCGTTTTAAAAATTCCTGTAAGGGCTAAGCGCATAGTGGCTTTTCATTCTGCAAACAAACAGAACAGAGACATTTACAACCTTATCTGTGAAAGGGAATTGCCAGCTGGGGAGAAGTGTTTGAAACTTAGTGCAGCAGCATCCAAACAGAAGGAAAAACAGAGCTCCCACCTCTGTAGATGATTTCATGGGGGTTTCTGAATCCAAGCAAGAAAGGATCCCTCTTTCTAATTAAAAATATGGTCTGCATAATTATGATAAATGGGAAATAAAGTGAGATGAAATGTATTTAATCAAGTTAATCATTCACAAGAGAAATATAAAGCTTCATACCAAGATGATGTTTTTCAACTCAGTGCTATAAAGGAAACCACATCAACTACTTCTGATGAAGATAAAATATTCTATAGAATAAACTAACTATTCACATACTCAGGAAGAAAGAAAAAAGGAGGCATCCAATCACCCAAAACTAAATCAAAGAATAGAGAACTAGTTTCTTGTGCTCAGGGATGAGAGCTTTTCTGGCTGGACACTTTTTCCAGCATTCTTTGGCCCCAACTTGGTAAAAATACTTTGTTTTATCAATTGACAATTGTTTCTGTTCCTACTGAGCTCCACCACAGGTCTGTATTAGAAAGCAGAAGATGAGCACATGCTTCACATTCCCCAAAACATTGCTCAAGAAAGCTGGCTTACAAGCAGGAAAAGAAAACGTATATATATGTACGCACGCACACAGACAGTAAGGTCCTTGAAAATATTCTGATTTTGGGGAAAAACCCAAACATAAGACAATAACTTTTTACTTCAACAATCCTTTGCAAAATGCAGTAGGAATACAATAATTAAAAGAATAAGGAGTATTTCCTGCAATTTTAGAGAAAATTACTTTTATCTAGAACTGTGAACCACAAGAATTCAACCAAAATTTAGGCAGGCAATCCAGATCATATTCTCCCTTTTAGAACTAGGAAGAAACCTGAAAACAAAAAATTTGAAAACAAAATGAAACAAACAAAAAAAAGAAAATAAAAAGCAGACGTACTTCTGAATAGCCAAATAACGCTTACAGGACTCTCCCCAGAGGGCAGTGGGGAATCTGCATAGCAGAGACTTGAACCTGAGTCTTCTGCATTCCAGATGACTGGTTTACCCTAATGTAAAACTTCTCCCTCTCTCACATACATGTTTTGCTTCGAAGTTCAATTTTTTTTTTAAACGTAGTCTTTGAAAACTGATTTCCCGAAGAAAGAAATCCATTGGAATATTTCCAAGGAAACTGCACTAGAAATTAAACTGATGTACAGCTATATATACATACACACAAGCACAAGGGAGTATTGTCTGTAAGACCAAGAGACTGAGCAGAACCTTCTGCCATCGGTATAAGCTGCACTGACAATTCTCCAAAGCATTTGACATGTATGACAAATCGCTGTCAACTCCAAATGTGATACTGACAGTTTGTGAAACAGAAACAAATCACCAGGATTTTCAAACTTATTGATTAAAGGCACCCAAATGTCTGACCTACCAAGCTGTTTTCCTGGGGTTCATCAGTGCCAGAGAAACAGTCACAGCTTATGATTACTTGAAATCATCTGTAACATAAGAAGAAGCCCTAAAGAAAAGTTTAGTTTAGGGAAAATAAAAGGTTAATTTCTTGTTTGCCATGTTGGAAGGACAAATAGTTGTCTCAGAGGGTAGAAGTCAGTCAGCTAATTAAAAAAATGGGTTTTCTAAAAATGCATTTGTAATGGAAACTGCAATAAATTTATAAGCATGAAATATAGTTTTATACATAGTTTGATACCATAATTTTTGCTAGTTTTAAATTCCCCATTTGTTACTTCTAAAAATAACACATTCCTGTAATCTTTTCCAGAACTTACTTTGGTGTAAGATTGTGTAGTTCAAATGGCAGGTCCATCTGGTTCCAAGTCTATTACTCCAGGACAATGTTTTTAGTACAAATTTCAGAGGGGAAAAGTCAGCAACATGGTGAATTACTGTTGTTCAGAAGGAACCAGCCCATCTGCTCTTCTCAGGACGATAATATATCATTTGCATGCCATGGCGTATGGACAAAGGGTACTAACAACTACACAAAGTAATTTCTTAATAACCTTTCACTATATATACACACACATACACAGAGAAAAGCTGAAATCTTAAAACTGGATTCTGCCATAGGCAGGATGCTACTGATGACAACACCAAGATGAAGAATATTTCACGTGGTCCGTGGTTGTTCTGTCTTTTAGTCTCCTAAGACAGGCATCACTTCATAAAAGACACTGACATGTCTTTTTATGGAACAACAAGATTTTCATTTTGTTTTCATGTATTCATTTCCTTAAAAAATTACAAAAATATTTTGATAATTAGAAAGAAACTAAGATGTTTCCACTATTATCTAGAGTGTTTTCTGCAAACTTCATGACTTGGTTCACGGGTATAGTTTCAGATGTGAAAAAAGCTCAATTCCAATTGCATGTGAGCTCAGGAAAAAAAAACCACACAAGAAAAACTAATACAAGCTTCAGTGGATGTTGTGTTTATACAAATAATAAAGAAAAAAATCTTTGACAAGAGAAATTGAACTTAAACAATATTTGCTGTTCAACTGGGACATAACAGGTAGGTTAAACGCCAGAATGGAATTTCCTTTGCATAACAGGAAATCTTTCTTACACAGAATTCAATTCACATTTCACCAATTCACATTTCTAATATACTCTGGGCATAGTAGAAAAGAAAGTTTGATTGTTTCCAACTCAATATATTTCAAATAAGATGATCTTGTTTCACAAAGAGAAATATAATTTTAAGAATCTTTTTCATTGCTGAATTACTTACAAAAGTTATTTTCAGAGATGTTTAGGATGTTGTTGGTTCCTTACTTTGGGAAGAAACCAAATCTTATTCTCAGGCTGAGTAACAAAAAATTTCTATTAGGGATTTCCCTGTTAGCAGAAGCATAGCATTCAAAAATTTAAGACCAAGGAAAACTGTCCATGCTGCCAATATTACAAAAGTTGAAAAAGGTGGATTCCAGAAAATTCCCAGTTAGTAGCAAAGCAAGAATGAGTGTCCTTTTGAAGATATGACTCAAATTCAAAATTTGACTAAAATGCAAAATTTTTGTAGAATCAAAGATAAATTTAAGAAAAGGAAAGAGCGATCCTAACAGAAGAGCGCTCACTGCAACAGGACATTATTATAATGCTGTGTTTTGCAAAACAGGATACAAGAGTACAAAACAACATGTATAATTCAAATAAATTGAGAGCCAGAGTCAGACCTCCCTCCTACACGTTGCAGTCAGTCATGAAACAGCCTTTCTGCGAGCTTCTCTCAACCCAACTCATTGACTCGCTGTTCATTAGCTTCAGCGTAGCCATACCAAGTGACACCACAGTCACACAGAAATCCCTAAAAATGATAATTTGCTAAACAGTTTATAAGCACCTGGCAAATAACAAGCTAATAAAGAGCCAACAGATTTGCTGAGAACAGGCCACATCAAGCTATTTTAGTTTCCTTGGCAGGGTAACTGACCTGGCAGCCATGGGACAGCAGCAGTTATGATGTGTCCTGAATTCAAGAGGGCTTTCTGGCATTGCCTCGGTTGACAGTCTCCTAAGCAAGCTCATGAAACGTGGCACAGCTCTTGGAAAATTGTACTTAAAAAGTAGTTATCAATAGTTTGCTGTCAAGTTGAAAGACCTAAATGTGGTCTTGAAAAAGGTTCAGCCTCAGGCCCAACTCCCTCCAATAACTTCTTTATTGACTGAGATGACAGACTCAAACAACTGTAAAAATTAGAAGGGTCAAAAACCGGGAGTGGCTGCAAGAAATTTCAAGGACAAGCCTAGACTTCAAACTCATTTTGACAAATTGGGGAAAAAAGGTTCAAAACCAAAGAAGTAAGTTAAATGAAGACATACTTAGAGTACAGTGCTTAGAAAATAAAAGGTCTATACACAGATATAAAATGAAAAATAATAATACTGACCAAGAGGGATAAATCGTTATCATTAGTCACAAACTCAGTGACCAACTGTGGGGAAAGAGTGCCTGCTAAAAGTCACAGATGGCTGTGCCCAGTTTTTGGCACTAGTTTCTAAACAGATTTCTTGGTGAGTTCAGAGAAGGTGAAAAAGAGGGATAAGAAGTTGGAAAACACCATTTCAAGAACAGCTGAAGGAAAGCAGTTTTCTGTAAAAGAGAGAAGTTGAATGTTATATCGCCTTCCAAGACACAAAAAAGGCTGCTAAGAGGACAGCAATCAATTGTTTCCCATTTCCACTGGAAGAATGCACTAATTAGCTCAATCTGAACAAAAGAGATTCACATAAAACATCAGGAATTATGATGCCCCCAAAATGTGAGGGACTTAAAACACCACTTCAGTTACTTGCAGAGACTCGTGGAATTCACTTCAGACTTCTCCAAAGTCTATTTCTATCAGAAACGCCTAGGCACATTTAACCACCACCACCCAGAGAAAGGAGATGGATCAGGTGATCCTCCTGGCTGTCCCCTTGCAGTGATTTCTAGGAAGTCCAATGCAGACTTTGGTACCGTGACTGATTTTATGTGGAAGATGCAAAAATACTATTGTTACAAGGTAATATGCTAATAGAAATAGATTCATTAATTCATATTCCATACCTGCAGGGCTGTTTAGCTTGCTCAAATGATCTGCAAAATGACATTTCTAGTATAAATTAATCCAGATGATATATGAAAGAAATAATTAGCAAATAATACAACAGGTTCACAGGTTTTTTTAAGCCTGCTGTAACTACTCAAGTATAGGTATGAAGCCAGATTATTTTCTTCCAGGATGTTACAGCTCGATCTGCAAACGTCTTCTTCTGGTGCTGGTTATCCTGCCTTGAAAACTAATGAATTAAAACCAACCAAGGAAAACCCCACATAGCCACTCTAGGGAATGCATGGATTAAATCATAAGCTTTGAGGGGAAAAACTACAAACAAGGCAACAGGTTTGCACTTCTGTGATGGATACAAAGCCACTTAAAAAACAAGTTGTGCGAGCTGCAGCATAAGAACAGATAGAAGGAGAGAAATCTGTGCTAACAATACGTAATGCCAAGAAACAGCCGGTTTAGAACAGTCTGTCTGATGATGTGGATAAGTATAGGGGAAGCAGCTTATCGAAACAACCTGTTTGAAGTCACTGCTCCTCCTGCACTGAAGAGTACAGTACGGTTTTGTTCCTACAGCCTTTGGGGAATGTGATAATAACCAGTAAGACCAGTGGGATACTGTTGCTTTATAAACTCCCCAGCAAAGGGCTTTGGCTTGATCAGATCCTGCTCAGCCCCGAATCTCCGGTCTAAAGTTAAACCCAGATTGGTTATATCTATCTTAGCAAGTAGGGTGATGCACCGGGAACATAACCATCACATAAAACAGTTGCTGTTGAGAACCCAACATCCATATTGCACACATTTTAGAGACACATGGGATGGAAGGAAGAATTACATCTCAGCCCGAGCCGTTGAAGTGCACCGGGTGGGCTCCCAGAGCATATCCCCCAGCCTCGTGTCATTCAGAAAGAATCTAGTTTTGCTGTTCCAAAGGCACTCTGCTGTGAGAAATTGCAAAATTCACCCTCCTGATGCAGACGCTTCCCTGAGAGGCCTCCAGATACACCCAGAGATCCAGCTCTACCTTAATCAGCTTTGGAAATCAAAAATAAAAACAAAAAAATGGCACTACTCTATTACATTTACTACAATATTTGGGTAATTTCCTTTCATATTAAAAATCCTATTAAAACACAAATTGTGCAATAAAAGTTCTACAAGCTATTTTTATTTTTTAATGTCAACTGCTAATCATACACTGTTATTACAACTTAGAAAACAGCATTGTTCTGCTCTGAAATTGATGAAAACAGATTTGTTTCCTTTCTGATGAGGAAATATGAGAGCTAGGGGGTGCCCTAGTAATACACACTGCAAGATATACAGATTCAAATTCAGAATGTTTTATGCATTCGAGGGGACAGTAGATTAGTCTTATTCATACTGTTTATATACCTCCTCAATCCATTGTCTTCTATATTTTCAACAAGGAATCGGGCTGATCAATAAACTGGAAATACCTGTAGAGGATTGTTTTCTTTGTACAATGGGTACAATATCAGTGAAACTCATTTTGATAGGACGGGGAACTCAATAATGAGAGGAAAATAATCTAAACCACATTTCTTACACTTAACTCTTGAAAGTAAAATGGGCTTACTGAAATCTTCTGCTGTTCCTCATTTTACAAATTCTTTAATTTCTTCCCTTTCACTTTTAATGGCATGTCAGTACTAGATTAAATTTACATTTACAAGCCCAGGGGACACACTCAGAAAAAGAAAACAAAATGAGTACTTGATAACCCTGCCTGCTTATTGAATGCCAGCAAACTGGCACATTAGCCAGATGTCATGTTGAAAGCCCCCCCTCCCCGAAACAGGCAGCGTTATGCAGAGGGGTCCTTTTTGTGACCTGAGCCAATCTAACAGAAGAAAAACATATCTTGTCAATAAAAGCACTTTGTTTCCCTTCAATTTTTAAAGGAAAAATAAAAAAACCTGAGGGGGCAGTCTTTACAGGCAATATATCTTCTGCAGGGATTTTGTACTACTTTCACTCTGGGAGCTTTCAGTATCAAGGCTGTTTGTGAAAAGCTGGTTGGTAGCTCAAACTCTCTGTGCAAAACTGTGTTTGGAAGTGTTGATCAATAAATAAAATTCTACTACCATTTTGGTTCAACTAATTTCAGTCATTTGTCGGGGATTTAAACAATGAAGCAGAACTGGTGGTTTTGTTAGAGTGAAATTTAAGGAAATGTGCTTTTCAACCTCCCTACTATTACAAAGTTTTTAATATTCCCGATTTTGGAGGGTAATGTTACTTCTTATCAAAAATATTGTTAAGTGGATGCAAGAGTTTTCAATTTGTAGAAATGGATTTATCTAAAAAGTGCTCATAAATTTCCCCCTGATATATGCTCAGAGGAAAAAAATGTTTAAGCAAATTCAATATGAAAAACCTTAAGATTATTTCTTTCATGAAACAGAGGAAAGGGTTATTTCTTTGACTAGCTATATGAAAGGGGAAATTACAAAGTAAACTGGAAGTTACATAGTTTTCAGGCAGAAAACTATAAAACAGATAAGTAAGTAGAGAAAAAATACCTCCTGTTTTAAAAGGCAGGCGTAAAATCATTAATAATTTTCTGTTATACCATGGCAGACACAGTAACAGAGCTAGTGGATCTGTTTATAATTATAAAATGTTTTTGGAAAAAAGCCTAAACTAATAACTTTTCTTATTAAGCTTCCCACTTCTCTCAGGATTACTCAAATTCCACACACCCCTTTATTTTTCCTTCTTTCTCTCTCTCTCTCTTTTTTTTTTTAAAAAAAAAAAACAAACACTGAAACCATTGCCATGATTTCCTACATCCTGGCACTGGGAGTATCCCACATTTTGCAGCTGCTGCTTGAATCCCAACTTCTCTCCTTTCTTACAGACGGTTCTTTGAAGCCAAGCCTCTGGCGCACTGGCATGTGCAGGGAAGAGGTTTTCATCGCCGCTGCCTGTAGCACAGCCGCTCTGTGCACAACTAAAGGACTTCACGGTCCAAGGCTTTCACACCAACACGTTGCACAGATACCAAATTCAATGCAAGATCATGTCTTCACACAGCCTAGGCAACGGAGAAAACCCTGTGCAGAACATCCATGTGTGGGAAGTGCCAGGACAGACACGAGGGTGTCGTTTTGGAGACACCAGTGGAGAACCACGCTCCCTGTGTTGAAGTCACCCCAGGAAGCCTCCCTTCATGCACTAAGGCTTATGGTGACGTCCAAACACTACGTATGTTTCCATTTTCTTTTCTAGGAGCGATAGTAACTGCTGATCCAAAGGGAACTTTCAGCAACGTTTTAAAGAGCGGATAATCTAGCTACTGAACACACTGCCCTCCAGCCAAAGTCCACTGTTTCCAATAAAAGTCAAAGCCAACCAGTTTCTGTATCTTTCTAAATAGAAAAATCAGAAACTCACTAAAAATTAAAATATTTTAATTTGCTCTCTAGAAAAGAAATAGAGAACTTCTGAACAATGTAAAAATCAAAAATGTTTTCCAGGAACATCTTTTGACAGAAAATCCTAACCTCTTCTTTATACTTAGCTTTTAATTTCTAGTTTTTTAGATCTTCTCAGTACTAATTAACTGAGAGATTAATCTAGATTAGTAGCAAAAAATATTTTGAGATCATACAGGGGTGGAATCAGGTCGTACAGCAGCGCAATCTCCCTTGCTGGAAATATTCTAGACACCCCTTGACAGGACCCTGAATAACCTCATCTAAGGCTCTGTTTTTAAAAGAAAGCTGGACCAGATAATTTCCAGTGTTCCTTTCCCACCGAGGTTTTTCTATGGTTGTACATAGCAAGAGTTGCAGTGTTTCAGTCTCTATACATCTGGTCAATAGATATTGACTAATTTTGAACCCATGTTGAACTTAAATCAATGTATTTTAGATCAAGGGAAGGGGAAAAAACAGAACAAATGTGACAGGGTTCTCTGAGGAAATCCCACACTTTGCTTCCATCTAAACGTACAATTAAAAAAAAATCCTTCTTTAAAAATAATTTATTTGTTAAAACCTCTAATCAACACTGCAGAGTACCCTTTTTATTTTAAATTAAGCATTAGAAGATATGGATTAAAGCGTTCATAGTTTATTTTACTAGGCAAATTACTTGTATTACTTCATGTTTATTAACCACTATTACATAAAAGTAGCAAGGCTAGATTGCGCCTATAAATCTATTACTGGATTCATGCCAGCAGGGGTGCTGTAAATACCTTACACCTCACAGGAAATATTGTGCTTCCAAAATAGCTGAAAACAAATAATTTCTCAACTAACAAACTGTTTATTGTACACTGGAGTGGTTGCTACCTAGTGAAGGCTTTTGATTAAGTTACTGTTTATATTTTCAGAAATTTCTGGATAAGCTGATCTGGTTCTGGCATGCCTTATTATCCACAGTCAGGTTTTAGATATTTCATACTTGAATTACGTTCAGTATCAAATTTACAACTGACATCAATACCTCCAAAAAAACCAGAAAAGGTCCTACATAAACATGGTTACTGGAAAGGAAGAGGAACAACACTGAAGAGAGAAAGTACACCTTCGTTCTCGCTTCTCTGCTTTAGCGCAAACCTGTACCCCTCATGTAAACTATGGAAAAGCAAGGTCTGACATTCCAGAAAATAATGATTTTATAGAAGTATCATTGGCACCACTGATCACTCAGGATGTGATTTCAAACATGTTTCAGTGACCAAGTACACAAACTCAGTCAGTCTTTGATAGAAACTGCGTACATGCTTAAATCTGAAGAGGTTCATTGATATTTTCTTTTTTTTTTTCTTTTTCTTTTTCAGACTAGAGGGCCATGCATTTTGTTAGAAAAGGTTCTGCACCCATACAGGTAGATAATTGCACAACCTGAAGTCTGATTCAGTCCAGAAATACACCAGCTGCAGCAGAGATTAATACAGAGTATTGCACCAAAGCACCTTCTTTCCTTGCCTGACCGCAAGCACTCAAGCTGCCACCTTCCCACAGCACTGCTGCTTCCTGTTCGTATCTTTAACTCAATGCTTACCGGTAAGTTTTCTCCCTGCGTTTATTTTTTAAAAGTCTAGAATCCACTTCCAAGCCTTTTTCTCCAGGAAGACACACAAGAAAAACTGAAAAATTACTTGTACGTAAATCTGCTGAGAGTGGCTAATAAAAAACTAAGAGCTTTTTACCCCCCTCATGATTCCCAACTGCCATTTTCTCTTGCGCTGTAGCAATCAGTGAAAGTTTAAAATAAATCTAAAATAAAATAAAAAGGGTAAAACACAGAACAGAAAGGAAGCAGTTAAAAAAAATCTAACGAAAACAATTAATTGCTTGGAGTTGTTATTCCCAATTAGATGTTTGGTGCAACACATTCAGCTTTACAAAAGCCCAGACTGCAGCTCATCTGTCAAAGGAAAGATGCATTTAGCAGAACCTGGGCGAGATCCCAACCACAAGTAACCATAATCATGCCGACAGCCACCTCACCAACAGCTGGTCCAGGGCCTCTGTCCTCAATCCAGGGGAATCACAACATTCCCTTCCAGCAGCCGCTGAAGTACTGGCAAGCACAAACATTTAGCCTGTGTGTCTTGACTTTTAGGTCCTACGACATAGCTGCGTGCGTGTGTTGCTACCTTCTCCTTATTCAGCTAAACGCAAATTAGTCATGATCTGTAATAATCTAAACCACTACAGTGAGGAGCCTGTGTACAGTACCAGACATGAAGGCCTTAATGCTGACAGTTATTTCAAGAGCTTACTAGAGCATTCATACAAACAAAACATTTGAAAGCCAATTTATGAGGTTCTCTTAAGAGCATGTAAGGTTCTTCCTTGAAAACAAAATTGATTAAAACATGATTTCTGAAAGCGATTACCATCTAAAGGTAGTTGAGTACAGCAGATAGACACAATGCTAAAATAAGTGTGATAAATCTTCAGATGACATCAAGGCAGAAAGAGGCCAAAGAGTTTTTTTGGCTCTTCACTGAAAAACTGAAAGCCCAGTGAATCAGATCCAGAATTCACATTTTTGATTCACATCAAGGCATCGTAGTTCAGTCAGGGAACAGAGCCATGACGTTGTTGGCCTAAATCAATATTAGTCTGTTACTTTGGTAAACCTGTGCTGATTAGTAGGAACTTAGTAGTTGGCCTATAATAATCAGTCAATTCACGCAGCAACACAGGACATTTGTGACTTAACTAAAGCTTTACAGACAAAGCACATCCTGGCTGCCTTAATTCCAACAAAGAACAAATCAGAAGAAACCATTAACTGGCATGCACTCCTAAGTAAATTTGAGTTAATTTGTACTAATACCTATTGCCTTAGCATGCCTTTATTGTATACTAACTTACTAGTATAGTATAGAGTTAGTTCCAAATAGCATGCTTGAAAGTATACAATCTTCATTTACAACTCTTATGCAGATAGAAAGTTAAGTCAATATTGAGCTTCCACTGCATTCCAGTATGTACAAAAAAAAAACCATACAAGCCTTGGGTATGTTTTGATTCTCTGTGCTGGTTTTGGTGGGGATAGAGTTATTTCTTTTCATAGTAGCTAGTACGGGGCTATGTTTTGGATTTGTGCTGAAAACAGTGTTGATAACACAGGGATGTTTTAGTTCCTGCTGGGCAGGGCTTACACAGAGTCAAGGCCTTTTCTGCTTCTCACCCCACCCCACCAGCGAGGAGGCACAAGGAGTGGGAAGAGGACACAGCCGGGACAGCTGACCCCAACTGACCCAAGGGATATTCCATACCATATGACGTCATGCTCAGCATGTAAGGCTGGGGGAAGAAGAAGGAAGGGGGACGTTCGGAGTGATGGTGTTTGTCTTCCCAAGTAACCGTTACGCGTGATGGAGCCCTGCTTTCCTGGAGATGGCTGAACCCCTGCCTGCCGATGGGAAGCAGTGAATGAATTCCTTGTTTTGCTCTGCTTGCGTGCACGGCTTTTGCTTTATCTATTAAACTGTCTTTATCTCAACCCACGAGTTTTCTCACTTTTACCCTTCTGATTCTCTCCCCCATCCCACTGCGGGGGGGTGAGCGAGCGGCTGGGTGGGGCTTAGTTGCCAGCTGGGGTTAAACCACAACACTCTCTAACTTTGCAAGGTGAAGTAATTTCAGTGAGGAGGTGGGTTGGTTGGTTGGGGTTTTTTTGTTTGTTTTTTTTTGTTTGTTTTGGTTTTGGTTTTTTTTGTGGTTTTTTTTTTTTTTTTTTTGACAATGACTTTTTGGTGTGCTGTAAATAATTCTTAGAAATAGTCACAATAGGTGAGACATTAACAGTGAATCAATCTGCTGCTGTGAACTAGAATTTGTAAAACTGCCCAGAGCAATATGTTTTCGTTTAATATTTAGTTGTCCGAAAACAACAAATTTTTCTTAAAAAAAATATCTTGGCTACTCTATCATGAGTTTAGATATCATAGGAACGATCTTCCTTGTGAGGATGCTAGTGGGAATGTGCTGACTTGTACTAACAAGTTTTATGCAAGGTCTGAACCCCAAATCAATTTTTTCTATGACAAGAGCTGAATCTCAAATCAAATTTCTTATTTGGACCCTCAACATTTTAGTGATGTTTGTATACAAAGGTTAAGTTTAATATTAAACTTGAACATCTGTATCAAAGTGCTAACAAAAAACATTGCAAAAGTTGAAGAAAAATTATTCTTTGTGTATTCTTGCTGAAACAAGAGGAAGTATGCTTACAAGGCTATAAATACCTGTGGTCTGGAGAGTTCACTGGAAAGTTTAAATAATTACACAGGATAGGAAGGTAATGGGAAAAGTGTCTTTCCCGAAACAGATGGCAAAGTAATGTATTCTATACAGTTAGCACATTCGAAGGCTCTCTGGGAATTAGTTCAAACAAACTTGGAAAACAAGAATGTAAGCACAGCCAGGGAGAGGAGTTATAACATTTCCTTAATTTGGGAAAAAGGATTGACTTTTAGTATACTACAAAGACCAGGGAAAGTGAAAGAAATTCAAAACCCATGGAGAACTTTGCTAACTCATATCCATAGTATACACACTGCTCTAAGAGACTGAGGCAGGAAGGGTTCATATTTAGCAATGCAATTGGAGCCAGTATTTTGTTCTAAATGCTATCTTCTCTCCTTCTTTGGTGAAGGGAGGTTATAAAAAGTTCAAGTAGAGGTATAAATATTTTGATTGGCATTTGAAATCCATTTCGAGGCCTCCTGCAAGACTAAGATGCAAAAAGAGATTAATCTTGTCATAAACATTTTTTCATACATATTTATATAGCATATGAAAAGCTGCTTCAAAGCTGCTCTGCTATATGTAGGCAAAAATGAGTTTTCCTGCATAAAGATGAGAGGAAAATAATTTCACATCCATCTTTGACTGTGTCAGCCATTTCCAGCATCATGGCAATTATTCATTCACAAACTCCATTTCTCCATTTGCTTCTCTTCCTTAGGTAGTGGTGGTCTGCTAGAATCTCTCCGAGTGGTGTACCATGGTCAAGTACTGACAAGAAACCAGGTTACCCAGCTTTCAGCTTATTCAAGAGCTCTTCTCAGGCACAGTAACTCACCCTGAATGGATCATTATTCAGGAGAACAAAAAGTTCTGAATGAAGATCAGGATGTCCTCAAAAAGTGAAGAATTGATAGAGAGGAGAAGGAAGAAAGGGTTTGCATCTTTGCTTTCTTTTTTCCTTTACAACTTAAATTTAAGACATTTGGTAAGCTGTGATGCAACTCGATCTTTCAGCCTTTTATTTCTAACAGTTTGTATTTCTAGCTCAACTTCTACTTGTTCTCTTCTTTTTGCAGTTCCCTGCCAGTTACCACAGCAAATGCTCTCTTAACTCACAGAAGCAGCTTGTGTCTCCCCACTGGCAGCACAACCTTGCTTTTCCTTCTTGTTTTGAAAGCACGATCATGTCTGCACACTTCAGCCTGAGAACAGCAACTCTGTAAGCTCAGTTTCATCTTTCATCTCCTCCAAATCCAGAGATGCAAAAGCCTCTTATTTTTTTCTCTCGCTCCTTTTTTTTTTTCCCCAATGGAAGCTTGGCCTTGTTACCAAAAATGTCCCAGAAGTACCATTTTACTGATTTTGCCTTATGCTCAAAATCCTTTTTCTTGACAGGTTAAACATGTAATTTGAATTGTGTACACAGCACCTGAGATATGTTCCCTTACTTTCAGAACTGTGTTATAGCTGCAGCCAGCCAAACATCTGCAGAATAACTGTCTAGTTCGACAACTAGTTGGATTTTCTTTTATGAAAGAAAACTCAGAAATATGAGCAATTCTGCTCCGGGGCCACATTTGCAAGTTTTATGCTTCCTAAAATAGGATGCCATGACTTACAAACTAGTCTTTTTTTTTTTTCCTTTTTCCTCCCGTGACAGCTGTTGCACGATTACTGGTGTTCTTTTGTGATTTGTCCCCAAGCTTGAAGTCAAAATTAAGTTGTCAAAGAGTAGTGGATTTGACTTACCAGTTCAGCTCTGAGCAGAAAAGCAGCTCTATCAAGCTTGACCTACTATTAAACATTTGTGGCCAAGAGCCAAAAACCACAATCCTCTGAAAGTTAATTGTGAGGTTTTGTCTTTGCTCCCAACAAATTGCTCAGCAGCTCTTCCCCCACAGGATCACTTAACGAGCAGGCTCAGCTCACCCAGAAACATGAAGTTTCATTTTCCTGTGCAAGAACCGCTACTTTGGAAGATGAGATTCACCCTATTCCCATCTAAAAGAAGCATGCACTAAAGGTTTGTACAATCAGCAACCCAGCGATTACAGAAGTGTGTGGTGGGTTGCTATTCCTACAGAGTAGATCACAGCCTGGAAAGTCACAAAAAACAGCAAACTCCGTGTTTTTTTTTTTCCCCCTGTCCACTGGCAGGCTTAATTACTTTTTCCCCTAGAGTTTCAGAGAAAAATCAAAACCAAATCACAGCTGATCAAGATGTGGTTACACCTAATAACTTGTTACCACTGGAAGAAGGTGGCTCTCCTCTCTTCTTTCCTTTCTGCCAGGCCCAGTACCACACTGTACTGACCCTGGCACCTATGGAGACCATTCAATTCACTTAAATGCATTGCACTATTGCTAAGCCTGGTGACAGGGAAAGCGAGTGGAAATAAAAAGCCAGAAGCAAGAGAAAGAACTAGAGGGAAACAAAGTCCAACCTCCAGCACAAAAAAACAACTCGGATCCAAAACCATCTGATAGGTATTTCTAGGTGGTCATTGTGAAGTTTTCTCAAAAACCGTAGAAAGACTGTCTCAGTTATCTACCTGGGGAGCCTGAGATGCCATTACAAAGCTAGAAAGGAAAGGCCACAGCACAGTGAACACAGGTTGGCGTGGGACATGAACACGTGTGCCTAGGTTTGCACCACCATAGCAGCTTCTTGTATATGCAGTAAAATGGGCCTGACATTTCAAGAGTGCTGTGGAGGACCTGCTAGCCCTTTTTGTTTATAGTGAGCACTGAAATTAAAGATTTTTTGCCCTATCAGTAAAGCCAGTTTTTATTAAATTACTTGAAATAAAACTCCAAGTGGCCAGGTAATACAGAACAAAATAAAAAGGGTTTATAAACAACCCTCCCCTGCCAGTTGTGTCCTCACAAGACAGACTCTTTCTTTCAGCTTGGCTTTGTCTCCATCCAGGCTGCATGGAACTTCTCTCACAGCCCAGAGGCCAGGCTCTGCACTGGCTCCTGCTCGCCAGCCACTTCTGGTCCCCATGATGCTGCAGACTCCCTGCATGTGAACTCTCGCCCCATGCTGCCTTCCCACGCCGCGGGCTGGGAGCTTCTCCTCCCTGAGCACATCCCCTTGTTTTCAAGGAAGCGTCCATTTCCCTCCCCTCTGCCCACAGGGTCTCCATCCAAGAACCTCCAACAAAGAACTAACCAATGAAACAGGTATTTGTCTCATGACAAGAGAAATCAATTTAACTCAGTTTAAGGATTTTCCTTAAAAACTCCAAACCCAAGGAAATATTTCCTCTTATTCAGTGTGAAACATCTACTAGTGTTTCCTCTGGAAGTTTTAATACAATTAAACAGATCCAGGCAGCAGGACAAACCACAGCAAACTGCTTCAGTGTGTGCATAACAGTCCCAAACTGGCTCACAGATCATTGAAGATTCTCCGAGACTGAATTACCCCAGGCTTGCTGATACCTCAAGTTAAAAAAAAAAAAAAAAAAAAAATTTCTTTTTCTCCCCCTCTATCAGTCCTCAACTCATTCAATCTTCCTGGACCCCATCTTGCTTTGCAAGTTCCAGTAACATGTGGCAGCACATTATCTTTGTTTGAGAAGAGATCTGCTCAGCAGGTCTTTCAGGTCTGCTTTTTTTTCCCTGAGACGGTGAAAGTTAGATTGATTTACACTGGTACTTCGGCCAGTCCCTGGCTTCCCATTTGCTTCTTCACAGATTTTATGAAGGACATGAACTGCATGGCTGCCAGACTTTTATGACTTCATCTGTAACATTTACCATGTGCCTTTCCCAGTTTGAGCTTGTTTACTGCAGTGTCAGTCTCCGCCAGAAAAGGTGAAGGTTATTTTATGGCTACGCAGATGATTGCCTTGCACTCTGTACTGTCAGTAATGTCCCCTGATTTGCCACGCAGCTTCCCGAAATACACTTTCCAGGGATTCCTGATGACTTCCCATGCTGTTCGCACTTTGCCATCTGCTGCCCCGACACCACTGTCACAAGGCATGGGTCTTTTGGTGAGATGGAGCGAGAAAGTTCTTTTTTGCATTCAGTGTCTCCTTTGTTTCCGTCTGCCTCTGAAGCCATAATTTTTCACATTCTGGAGTCTTTCAGAGGGTGTGATACAGAAAGTAGCTCCTGTGTCTACAATGGACGCTGCCCAAGTTGCAATGCTGTGACCAGCACAAAAAAAAGCAGGACAAGAGTCTAGGCAAGAACAGGAGATAAGTGATGAAGGAAAACATCCCCCTATAAGGTCTATCATAACAACACTAACTTTCTAATAGAGACTGCTGTATATAGTGGAAAGTAGCAGTACTTGTAGCAGAAGAGAGGCTTGGGTTACAAAGAGCCGCTAGGACCAGGGAGATGGAAAAAGTCAGTTACTAATTGAGGGATTTGCAAGGTTTCCATGGCTGCAAAAAAGCACTTGCAGAGCATCAAAGAGACAATCCAAAAACTGCCTGCAGAGTCACTGCAAGCAGCCCCATCTCTGTCGGGAGAGCGAAGGGGAGGAGCTGTTGCTCATGGCCACAGGCAGCGCGTGCCGTTATTGCCCGAGTGCAAACGCTGTCTCTGCTCCTGACAAGGCGACGTTGGTACCCTCCACTCCTTTTTTACAACTTAATGTCTTATTCTGAGCTGCGTTTCACAGCTGCAGCATTGCATGGAGGCCACAGCTCCTCGATATTTCTTTGGTATAATAATTAAACTGACTGTGATAGACCCCTCCTAACGTCTTGACTGAGCTGCTTTTTCAGAGAAAACAATTCTTCAGTGCTTCGGAGAAACGAAATGCAGGTCTCAAAGAAATTCCCTGAAGGGCTTAAAATTCTTTCAGAAATAAATATGGCCTCCAGATCCTAAGTAGCATATTAAGTAAAAATGTAGTTAAGTTTGTTAATTGTGTCATACATTATTAAAACACTTGGGAGAATACTGGAGTTTTCCAGTAGTTATTGAAGTCTACATCCCTACTGTTCTTTGAAAGCAATTATCAACTTATTTCTCCCCAAACTATTATCATAGTCACAGTTTCCTTGTCATACACTGCTCAGACAAATCTGACACATGAATGGAAAGATATTAATCATTTACAGAGTGGAACATTTTAACCTCAGAATAGTGTGCGTGCAAGTTGTGCATGAACATATGTATTTTAGATGTATATCGGAGAAATTGGGGCATCATTATTTGCTATGCCCATTCTGTTTAATTCAGCAGAAAAAGTATGTCCAAATCTCATATTGTGGGTGTTATTAAAGGGAAAGGTGAAAAACACTGAGCACTTACAACCATTCTCAGAAATAGTTCAAATAAAATAATTGTCAAAGTGTATGAACAAAGTATTTTCTGATGTGCTATTCTTCCTGCTTTCAAGTATATTCTGCTTCTTCCCTCACCTGCTGCTCGGGTGCACATTTATCATGCCCCATTTTCATCTCAACTGTTTTATTTCATGACTGTCATAAAGATATACAGCAACTTGGAGGAGTTGAGTGGTGTCTGAGAGCAGATTACAGCTGCTTGGCAAAATACCGTCTTTATGATTAAGATTTGTACAATTGCTGTGTAAAAATACAAGTTCACAAAACAACACCTTTGCTCATGAGCATATTGATGTGAACAGTCCTTGGGTGAGGGTGATCATTTATATGACACTTGCAGATTCCATGAAACAATTTTATAATTAGAATGGCTTTTTCAGCAGTACTTCAATATCCATTAAAATGTAGCCATTTTCAGTGCTTTTCTGTGCTCCCTGCAGCAAGCCCCAGTACATGAACCCAGTAAGCCTGTGAAAAAGACCCCAGGATATTCTGTGTGCCCCATATAATTGCTCAGGTATCCTCTCTCTTGTTATAATCTATCAACTCTTGAAGTTTCATCTCTTTCCATTCATAAGACAACAACAGATGAGCCTTTCCCACTTCCTCCTGATAAGTTCAAGTTACAGATATCAATCCCACAGCTACAAACTAGAAACATATGGTTTTTAAGTTGTTTGGTGTTTTTTTTATTATTATATGGGAAAGTTTAATAAACCCATAGCTAAATCAAGTGAACATCACATTTTTCATATAGCAATTTGATTTTGTGTCTAACAAGATGCTTTTTGTCTCTTTTCCAGGTTTCCCACCATTTTCCAAATGAAGTGGGATGTTACTGTTTAACTTACAGATTTTTTTTATTATTATTATTGAGGACTGCAAGGTATGGGAGGCATCTCTTTCTGTGTATTTTGAAAGTAGGTGGAAATCATCTTAAATTTCAAAATAAAAATATCATTACAACTCCATCACAAATTCAGTATTACTGTACAACTATCAATGAATATGTACATAATTTTATACTATATCTTTCTCCCTGCCTTCCGGAAACAAGAATTTCAAGATCAAGCGGGGGAAGAACCCTGAGCTGAGTTATCAAGAAACAGCAAACAACTATTTCCCTGTCATGACTGAACATGAAAAGCACATTAATCTTCTCTTTTGCAAGCATTCAGAGTAATGGACAGTCAGTGAACTATTTCCTCTTCTCTGAAAAGCAGCCTGTTAAGTGAGACCCTTGATAGAAAACATATTTAAGTTTTAACTAACACGGCTTTATCCATGGAGCTAAGATAAGGACTGAAATCAATTTAGAAGAGCAAATGTAAAGCTTAACACCAGAGAAGCAGCATCTTTCAAATTAACCCTCACTCACATTCTAACACTGACCATCCACCTCCTATTCTCATTTTAAGAGAAAACCTGAAGAGGACAGAGTTTTACTCTTGGACATTCCTGACAACACTGCGGAAGCACACAGGCAGCCCCAGGACCTTCCCAACATGGCAGAAGATAAACAAAGTGTGACCACTTGTGCTGAAAAACCAAGAAAACATGGAAGACTACAGGATTTCTCAGCCTCTTCTCCGTAGTGGGCCTAAAACCTGTGTGGCTTTTGTGACGAAATATATGCTTAGGTGTTTAACATATAGGAACATGTCACGATGTTGACTTTGATGGGATGCAAGTAAGTATCTGCATTGTTGGCTAGAACGGCCTGTCATTGTCAGCAAGAATCGTTTAGCATTAGCTGTCCGAACAAGAACAGTACAATTTGTGAAAGCTATAAAAACCTTTTTTTTCTATTGTTCAGTTCCCTCACTCTACAGAATGAGATTTGAGCTTTTGTTATGAAGTCATTACTAGGAAAAGCGTATATAACACCTTCTCCTCTTAAAATAATTGATAGCATAATAACTGTCATTGTTGTGACTGGCAGAAACAGGAGTGACAGACAAATGGGATTTGCACCTGGAAATTCTCTCTTGAACATGTTAGAGCTACTCCTTTCCTCACAACAGGGGTGAAAAGCATAGTGCAAAAAATGTAGCTGTACGTGTATGCACTCCATAAATTGCAATCCTGAGGATCTTTTCATACTTCAAAGCACAAGGATTCTTATATAATCAATTCTGGTATTGGTCACTTACCTTTTGTTGAGGTCATCAGACAGCTGAAAAGAAAAGATTTGTTTTGTACTGGAAAACATGAATTCTGAGATTTATTCCCAAGTTATAAGTTTCCTGTGTCATTCTGGAAACATACCATTTAACATGCATCTCATTTCCTAGCCTGTGAAATGGATACTGATTTTTTTGACCAAGGCTACGGTTTGGATGTGCCTACGAGTATATTTCAGTTCATTTATGAAATATGTAGTCACTATGTGATCACTGAATAAAAGCTCAGATATTAAAAAAAAAAAAATCAAGCTTCTCTAACACAGGAATTGTGAAATACATAACACGACATCAAAAAAAGAATCTGGAAGTCTAAAATGTTGCTTCTATTGAGAACAACTATGTTTTCCCCACTGCTTTCAGCTTGTGATGGACTTCTCTTTAGGATCATAGAGAACCTCTCATAATTTCAATATATGTGTACTTCCCTTCTCATTTTAGTATTTAGTCGTTTTCAGAGAAACCATGAACAACAGAGTTAAATATTCCGGTTTTTTAACTTTTCTTCGAAGCCTGAGAGAACTAGACAAAATTAAAAACTAAATGCAAGAAAGGTCCATTGATAAACGTACATTGTGATCATTCCAGTATACGTTGTCTGAGATTATCACCTGAGGAAGCAATATTTTTCAACCATGCTGCTTGTAGTGTTTTGATATATTTCAGAACAAAAAAGCTTACTTATATCACTTTGCTCTGAAGTTTTAGCTTGGAAATAAATGAGCAAGTTCTTGCAGTTGATAATAAGTCCTTAAACTCATGCATAAACATTCAGCTAATTCCTGGAGTCATCTATAAAGACAGGATAGTTTGCAGCTGTGAATTGTGAATGCTTTTGAAAAAAACACTCAGTGTTTCCTGAGACCAAACCCTAAATTGACTTGTTATGCTCTACTATGGTGCATATATGGCTGTTAAATTCATTACTGCATTTGGTGCGGTTTCATTATAGCAGCAACAATTTAACACCCTGTAGTGGCAATTCTAAATAGAAAATTAAATTATACATCTGCTTTAGTTCAAGCTATGAAAACTATCTATATATAGAACAACATAAAATCTCTTTGAATAAAGGTTTACATGGGTATGATTTTTTTCATAGGTATTAAAACTGGTCAACTTCAGTAAGGTAGGAGAGGGGATGAGAAAAATCCTATACAAAAGCTATTGAACCTGATAGGTAAAGTACTGTCCAAGGGCAATTGTATGAACAAGAGTGATTAAGGAAATGGAGAGCCATAGCAAAAAGGCTCAAAACGCTTACTGATTGATTACTTCAGAGATGAGATTGATTACCTTAGACAGGAGAGTTAAGAGAGCTATGTTGAAAACATACAAAATAACAAGTGGTGCGCAGAGAACGGGTTGTGAACTTTCATCCTCCTCAGCTCACCAAGCAAAGACCAGGGGAATGAGCAAGGACACAGGGCTGGGGCACACACAGGCACCCCGCTGCACCCACAGGGCCCTCAGCTCCGCAGGCACCAGCCACAGCAGCAGGCACAGGGTTGATAACCCCCCAAAAAGTAATGCCTGAAGGACACAGGCTCCACGTGCTGCATGGTTTCTTACACCTTCCTCAAAAATTTTTATGTGCTAGAAGCATCCTTGTGGAGACAAAACACTGCACTTAGTGACAAGAAGTTTGATTCAGTATGGTTATTCCCATCTAATGACAGATAAAAGCAGTGAGAATATGACTGTTCTATATGTGACAAGAAATGGAACAGCCTTTAAACATGGCACAGCATGGAGTGATACAGATAACAGAGCCAGGCAGTCCTTAGGCTCTCCCCAAACCTTGCTGTGGAGAGGCCACTCACCACTCCCAGGTGGCACGGCTGCTTTTCATTTCACTGCATCCTTAGCTATACTCATGTTTGCAGTTTTCACTGCATCCTTAGTTTTACTCCCCGGCAATGGCAGGGACTTCAGGGCCATCTCCACTGAACCATTTCCACAGCCACCAGTGTTTGCACTAACACCACTAGTGCCCAGATATTTTAAAAATATAAGACTCCATTGAAAGTCAGGAAAGGATTTTGTTTTAGCAAAAAAATCCTTCAGGTGGCCTGCAACCCACAAAATACGATAAAGCTCAAATTCTGCAGTTGGAGCTTTTATCCAGCTTAACAGAAATTACCAACAGCATATCACAGGGAGGCAAAATGTTGTTATTTAACTCGGTATGATTTCTAACGCAAAAACATAAACAAAGCGACCTTTTTGACAATTGATCATGCAATAAAAGCAGCAAGTATGCTCATGGTAATACTTTCCTGGCATCATGGTATGATGTTTACAATTATATTCTTCAAGCTCTTCCAAATCGCTCTCAAAATGAGGCTAACAGATACCCTGGCAGGTTAACAGGACAGCTCTGCTTTCAGATGCTCATGCCAAACAGGTCATCCATGGATATTAACAGCTAAGAACAGCACTATTAGGTTAAATTGCATATTCACCAGAAACACATTAAACACCTTGCCCTTAGTAACAGGTTTTTCTCTTTTGAAGACAATTATTTTGTAAACTATTTATGGGAACTCGGAGACTAATGTCAAAGAGGTTGTTAGGCTGCTTGTGAGCCTGTTTTTTCCTGGTTTTTGTTCTGAGAATTTGATTAAGGACAATGACTAAAAATACAGGAATAAGACATTTCCCTTCGCTGGCTACATCTATAGATTTTTAAGGACAGAAGGCAGCATTGTATTATCTCATTTGACCTCTCTTAAACACAATTTAAAGAACACTGGTCTGAACCTGAACCTTACTTTCAAACAAAACAGATCATCTCCTGTTGTTCAGGGTGGAAATCACGGGAGAAATTACTCTGCTGTGCAAAAGCAGGGGAATTATCCAGAAGAGCAAGAGATGCAGCAGCTGCAGCGGTCCTCAGCCCAGCAGGATGGAGCACTCCGCTTCTCTAGCAGACACATGGAGACCAAAAGGAGACCACCTACCTTAACACTACAGGGTAGTGTGGAGTTTGACAGAGCATCGCAGGGTACCAAGATGTAAGCACTCAGAGATAAAATAACAAGACAGAAGCACAGCTTCCTTTCTCTACAAGTCCAAAACAGACACCAACCATGTCTCTCAGAACATGTCATCTTGAGTTTTGACTGAATCAAGTGCTTTTCACACCATTTTAATTGAATGACTGTTTCTGATGAAACAAGTTCATTCAAAAAACAAAGGAGAAAGACAACAGAGCTAAGAACAAAAATCAGTATTTACTGGCCTAAAGACCTGCTAACTAGTCTATATCAAACATCCAACCCAACCCAGCTTGTATCTGGCAAATATGAAGCATATGAACTATATAAACCATGAAACACCAGTTGAGTAGTGAGATTGATATGCTTCTCCCAGACATTTTTCCCTCAATTACTGTAGAATAGCTATTGAGGTAAAAAGGTGAGGGCAATTTTATGCCTATGGAGCCTCATCCTATCCTGCTGTGCTCTGTGCGAGTGCCACAATGCATGCCTGCAGAACTTCATCGATTTCTGCAGGACGTACATCTTGCACGGGGATGCAGGACAGTAACAACTAGAATATGTTTTGAAGGTAGGACTAGATAGCAAAGGCTCACTATTTGGATACCAGAAGTTACAGGGTTTTTTTGATCACAGGATATCTCCCCTCTTTCCAATGCATAAGAGTGCATATGAACAATGTGGTTTTTTTTCCTTTCATGGCAAACATCCCTCTCCACAGGCTTGCAGGTGTGCTAAAGTGCACAGGGGATGATTACAGAAAGGCTGAGAGGAGGAAGGAGAGCTTCCGCAATGTTGCCTAGCTTTTCACATACCATAACAGAATTAGCGAGACTGAAAAAAGTCATAGGTGAGAAAAAATCTAGATACTGAAGCCAGTATCAACCTGCCTATTTTCACAGCTTAGATCTCTTCAAGACAATACTGAAAAAAAAATTAACTCAGGATGACTCAACCACCTGCCTAAGTGCTGCTCTACATAAGAGCCATTCTGCCTGACATGGGCAGCAGTTCGAAAAATAACAGAGTAATGGTTTGGTGTCCACAAATACAAAGAGGTGATGCTGTTATTTCAGAAGTGCTTGCATCCTCTTGCCCATCACAGTGTAAAACATCACAAATAAAAGCCATTCTATCCTGAAGAAAGAAACTTTAAAAAAAAAAATCCAAATTTGTCATAGGCAATTTATTTAGAACAGCTGAAAGAAAAACTATGTGGGAAAGACAGTGAATGATCTTGTTAAGAGCCTCTGGAAAAGTACTGGAAGATGCTCTTGTCTGCTCAAAAGAAAATTCTCGTCAGGTGCAAGTTTACTTCCCAAAAAGTCAAGATGAAAGCTTATCGGATTGGCAATGGATTACCTTACTTACAGCCATGTAAGTAATTTAGTGACACTGTGTTGAAATAAGATAAGACTGGGAGTAATTAGATACTTATTAAATAACAGACAAAACAGCAGAATACTGCATGGAACACAGACTTTCCACCATCTGCTACAGGCCCTTTAAAGGTCATCTGGATCACCTGAAGTACACTTGTGCCTGGTAAGCTTAATTAAGAGCTCAGTGTAGAGTTTCACAAAGAAAGAAATCACTAGTCCTCCAGTCAAAAACAGGCAAATACATATGTGTTTAGCTTAATGCTTTGCAAAGCTATTCTTGACCGGAGGATTTTACCTTATTATGATTGTGCAAAAAGCTGGAAGGGGCTCACTAGAAGATGCTGGTGTATCATCTCAGTCTTCAGATACTTTAAAAAAAAAAAAAAAAAATCAAGTCAGCACTACGAGGTCTCAGTTAATATTTCTGGAAGTCTCTTTTATTTAAGAGAAAAAGAGGTTGCTGATTTCCAATAGCATTTCCTTGAATACTGTAAAATGTGGACTGGTGACACTATGCCAAAACAAAGCATGTTCCCATTCTGTGTTCTTAATGCCATATTAGCAGCTTTTGCCGATTCAGTTGCCTCTGACCTCCAGCAGTCCTTCCTTCCTACACCAAGAACTGAGGGCAGACTATCAAATCAAACCAATAAAATGCCTTCCTTCCATCTTGACCACTTGGTAGTAAAGTACAGAAAAATTTGCCAGCTTTGGGAATTGGAGTCAAATTCTTGCATTCAAAACACAAGTGAACCAGATTTGCCCAAGTCTGAAGAAAAGTCTATTTACCCAGCTGTAGAGCAACGACTCTTGGACAAGACAGTACAGGTCCAGACTCGCTCCTACTATAGTATACCTCATGAGGCACTTTGGCTGCGAACTATATGTTCTGCCACTGTGAAACCTCAGTGCAGTAAACCTGCTGGACCTCAGCCCTTCTGAAGTAAACATCATAAATATGTCTCTTTTCAAGGACATCTTTGTCTCATGATGCACAAGGGGCGGGGGGGGGGAGAGGGGGGAAGCACGAATCTGAGCTTTGTGAAGCCAGCAGCACAGCTCCCACTGGTGACAGACATCTGAGAAAACTGGAAAATACTGATGTTCTGGCAAGTACGTTTTAATCCCACCAACACAAAGACAATATCATAATCTATCATTATCATCTGATGCTTCCTTCTCTTCTTTTTCCATTTATTCTTCCTCTAGCATTGCCAAGTAGACGTAACTTCAGGTTCTACTAATGCCAGTGAAGCTTTTCTGAAGTCCCTCCCTGCAGTACACCCAACTGATGAAGGAATTATTTGCCAACTTCTTCAGTTGATGTGGAGCTCAAGTTGTCATATACTGTGTGAAATATGAATGCGTTTGACATATTGTGTTATTATCACTTCAATCATTAAAAGAAGCAAAAAAACCCCCACAAACCCCACATCCAGTTAAAACACAGTGATTTGTTCTTCAAAATAGCCCCATTTCTGTAAATTACTCTGTGATGGTTCAGATGTCACTTGCCTAAAAACCACAGGCGGAATCAAGCACACATATATTGTATGCAGCCGGACAGAGTAACGTACCTAGAAGTGAAAAATCCACATGCATGTGCCTCAAACCACTTATATATCCTGGAATTATTTTTCTGCTTCGTTCAGTCATAAGAAAGATTTTCCAACTTTTCTCCTTATAGACTGTCAGAAGTGTTCAAGTACTCTTCTTAAAATTATTTTTAAGAATCTTGCTTGAATGTATGACATTTTAAAGTTAAGTACTCAAGTTTTTCAAAGTTACAGCGCAGCAGTATTAAAATACAAGGCATTAAAAATGTAAAAGCAAGAAAAGGGATCAGTGTGATGTTTTTAGTAGAGAAGAATATCCTTAATCAATTTAAGTCTAACATCTAACATTATTCCTTTAGATCTTTCTTGACTTTAAAGCAAACATGAAGTTATGTTTGAGATTGAGCTGTTATAGCTCGAGATCTGTCATAATAACACGAAGAGTAGCTGGTAAATTAAGAAAAACAGTTTTGCTGTTGAAGTAGGTAAGTGTTTTGTATCCAAAAGCAATATCCAGCTCTGAATGAAAGGGCAAAAAAGCTTTTCTTAACAATGCAAAGTAGACAAGTGCAAAAACTGAGTGCAACAGCTGTAACGTGTCACATATATAATTAACAAGTCTAAACTACTTGGTACAGATCTGAGTACATCATGCCACTCTGAAAACTACCGCCTCTCTTGTAAGCACCTCTAAGACTAATCATGGCAACATTACCATTTATTGCAGAGCTTTTTTCAAGGGAGATGAACCCCTTTCCTACAGGACAGTAACACCTGCATGCACCATGGCAGCAAAGACATCAGCCTGAACAGCCAGATGTGTAGCCTGAGCACAGCAACACGGTCCCTTATTCCTCTTGAAATTTTATTTCGTGGGATCATTTCAACACAGTAATGTGCCACTGTGTCTGAAGTCAACAGATTGGACTTCAACACCTCCATCCAGGAGGCCCTGAAGAATGCTGGCATATTGCAGCAGTTGGGGGTTTATTCTGTCCCTTCTTTTTATCTTCTCCTTCTACCTTCAGTTTTGTAACTTGATAAATGTTACCTCCTCAACAGTAATCGGCACTTCAATGAAGTGGGGAGAAGGGAATTGGAACCATTTTCTTTCACTATATATAGTAAGATATACCTTTAAAAAAAGGTCTTTCTGACTTGCTCCAGATTTTCTTACGTCATCCCCAACTGCTTTTACTATATGAGGCTTTACAGCTACAAAATGAGTATATTACACGCATTATATATGCTGACTTTTAGACAGGGGTAACTGTATTTTATTCTTTGCTGCAGTGTAATACTGAAGCATCCTCTCCAGAGGAGAGCCTTCCACACCACAGACAGGTATTAATAGCCAAAGTTGTAGTTCATGACATTATCTCTTAGATTCCCTGTATTAGATATATGTGAACTTACCTATGATTTTACTGGGTTTTAAGAGACACTTGCAAGTGCTTTCGTACACAGGCTTGCTGTAGACTATAGTACTGCTTATGGGTTTAGATTCTTGTTTTATTACTGGAAATATTCAGGCTAATAAAATAAATTCCAAAAGATTTCTGCTTCCTACAGTTCTGGACAGGCTAGGCATCATAGAAATACACACTTTCAGGTTTTTTTAAGCCTGCTTTCAGAGCCAGACATTTCTCTCTACAACCTGTCTTTATGCCATGTTGTTCCAAAAGATGCAGAAAAGCATTGACTTATGTTTTATAGTATAAAGGATGCAAGCTGCAAATATAGACCAAATGACAAACCAAAAATACAAATTCTTTTGTCAAAGTGAAAGTCAAACTGAGGGATCTTAAGAGACAAAATACATCTCTCGTGTTAGATGTTAAACATGAAACCCATATGAAGAAAGGCATGACAAAATTCTCTTGAAAAAGTCTTTTAATAACAAAGATTTACATATAAGCATATAACCCTTTGACCAGCCAGCAAGACCAGGCTTATCCTCTGTACAGAGCTACTGCCAGCAAAACGCTGATGCCCATGAGCATGTAAGAGCCTGTACTTGTAGTGCCTTCTGGCAAAAAGAAACCCTCACACGGAGCTCAGCGAATAACCATCACCTGCGTATAGGACAGCCTAAGTGAGCTCACATCTGAAAAGCTCTGACACTGAAACTGCATTTTATGAAGTGGTTTAGCCTTGTGAGAAACGGAACAAAACATACACTGGTGTAGGTTAGGAACAGTTTGTGGGCTAGATAAGACTCCCTTCCCCTTTTCAGAAAAGCTCGAAATGCTCAAGTCATTGTCCTTAAACTAAAAATACTGATAGCTATGAAACAGATGGGAAAGGATATTTACAACACATTCCTCAAAGTCACAAATTAGTATCTGTAGAATATTTTGGAATATACCCCATCTCCTTCAGAGACACTTGTCAAGTTCTTCCCTGGTGCTGCTGATAAATAAAAATGCTTCATATACCAACATAAAGAAGTTCATTTTACTTTTATTACTTAAGTAAAACTGAGAGACTTATAAAAACATTTAGGAAAATCTTCAGCCTACCAAACCACATCCTTGATACATTTAGAAAGCTAGATGCCAGCTCTTCCAAAAGCTTTTAAGGTTCTTTAAAATACCTTGAGAATGAGCTGTAAAGAGACTCCTTTCATAAAAAAGGACTTTCATCTCTCAAGCAATGACATAGAGGTATTCAAAGCAAATTACAGTTCACATTAAACTGAAACAAGTTTTACTAGGGAAAACAACAAAAAAGAAATTTACTAATTAAAGCTAACATTGAGAGCTTCCTCACAGCTCTCAAAGTCAAAGCAATATATCCGTAAAGGTGAGATGAAATTACGGCCCTCTGCACACAAGAACAGACTGGCTATTCATGAGCCGAAGCTGCTAACAAGCCAGCAGCAGGACCACGAAGGTGCCGAGACAATGAAAGGAAGGCAGCAGCTAATTCTAAGTCCAGCCAAGCTTGAAAGAGATGCTTTTCCCTCCCTCTAAGAAATTATGGAAAGAGGGCTTAATAAAAGCACTTTGAATTGTTCAGGCATCTCTTCTCCGCTCCCTTCAGTTTTATGGCACTCATCACAGCTCATCCTTTTCACCCTTGCATGCACAAGTTGCCACAGACAGCTATGAAGGAACAGATCAGTGCTTCTGCAAAACAGAAAACGCCACTAAGATGTTGCCGGTCAAAGGCATTAGAGGATCTCTTTCCTTCGGTTATTTTGAGGATATTGAAATACTATCATAGTGTAAGGCAACAGCTTCACCTATTAACTGCCAGACTGTTTAGCCTATGTAATCTTGCAGAAGGTCATGTAGCTTTAAACAGAGAAACAGAGCACTTAAATTTTGATTTGAGACAAACTGAAGAATCAGTTACCTCTTGTCAACTTCTGGAAAAACTCTTGGTACCCACTCTTTCTCCAGAGAAAGAGGTATCTTTCTGAAGGCAGGCTCGCTCAGCTTTGTATTGCCACTGGAAGCTGCTAACAAATACCAGAAGGATCAGATTTGAAGGAAAGGTGGTCTGTCTGTTTTTCTCTCCAGGTGGCTCTCAAAAGAAAGGAGAAACCACATGGAAGGAAAGTATTAAAGTGCTGGCCTCTGCCTCCATTTAGGAAGCTGCAAGTGCAGTTTTGTGGTGGTGGCTGAAGAGACACCAAGGAGGTAGGAGCAGAGGAAATCCCAACATGGTTATTAGCCCCCTGAGTAACCGCTCAGTAGCGGGGGACCAGAAGATCCATATATCACTTAAAAGACTACAAGAGAAACGTCTAAACAATGATGTTTCAGAGCATCCTGAAACGAAGAAGTCTCCGAAAAACTCTCTAAGACTCAATTTAGAGTTTTAGAAAGCAGGTATTCTTTATTGCAGTGCTGGACGCACAGGGGATCGCTCCAGCTAGTGTGCGTGCCACATCACGTAACCATAGGGGTTAAATGCAATTAGAGTATACATATTCATTACATTTCCGAGAAATAATCTAAATATTCGTGTTATTTCCTGGAATTCATTAACATATGCAAATGTCCCTGACGCATGCGCCCTTGTGCTCTTTGGTGGTCTTTCGGGGTCCGCTGGTGGTTGTCGATAGTCTTCATCACGGTGCCCTCTGGTTGAACTCAGTCTTCACGCATGCTCCGTCAGTCCCTTGGCTTAGTTTACATGTTTTTCACTTGTAACAAGCTAGCTTATTGCAGTATACATTCCCTATCAACCCTACAAGGTTAGCTTCTCCATCTAATTAATGTAAAGTACAAAGTTTCAAGGCTCTTATCTATTGAATGTCCGGCCTATCTATTCATGAAGCATTCCTAACCCATCTACATCATTCGAACCAAAGAATCTCACGTCTCTTCACTGTTCCTCTCCTTCCTTATAAGGTTGTTCTGTTTCCGTGGTTACTGCTCACTGGGGCCTAACAATACTTCCAAGATACACAATTTATCTACATACCTACAAACACAACACCTGTTAGTTACCTAACTTTTAAACAACAAATCTTAACAAACTATATCCACTACATCAATTTGAGACTTATGATATTGCTCCCTATCAATCCATTTATGAATATGAACAGGAATAGCTGTCCTCAACACTCCAGAAGATGCACAGCCCCTCTCTAACTGCACAGAGCAGTGCTCACCTCTAACAGGTTTGACCTGCACCGAGTCCTCAAACTGTGGAAAACATCCATTGCTATTCTGACTGTCTTTTCTATACTTGGTAAGTGATGGTGGAAAGTTGTAGTAAGCCCATCTCAGTATTTATACTTTGTCGCTTTCTAAAACTAACATCCTCTGAAAGATAAAGGATGGCTTTCTAATATAGCTGTATGTAAAAATAAATCACATAATTGCAGCCCTCCAAATTTACAAAGTTATTTTTCCCACATCTATTGCCTTTGTGGATGGTATCAATACAATTTTTTGCTTACAAAGAATGCCTGCAACCAATCATAGCCCTTCCCCTCTTATTAATTACAATTAAAACATTCCTACAAAAGTGTTTCTTGAACAAATAAAGCAATTTATCATTTGCGCATGCTTAGAAATTCAGATTCGAAAAATGTTTGTTCCAGCAGGCAACATTTAGTCAAGGAAAACAAAAAAAAACACCACCACCACAAAAAACCAGGCAAACATGAACAGGTCAATCTCCACAGAGACTCAGCTAGAATGATAAATGGAGCTCACACATTTCACACTTGGACTATTTGGAAAACAAAATTACCTGCTGGCAGTTGTTTCTTTTTCAGCCCTGCTCTCCATAAAACACAAAAAAACAGTGCAAGTCCCACAAAACTCTTGACAACATTATGTGCATTATGCACGGACTTATTTGCTCCGCAAAGCCATTGCGAGCTTTTTCAGCTCCTGTTATGGACCAGACCAGAAGGAAAACTGAGATGTAAACCATGAGAAGGACCCAGCCACAAAGCAGCTATTCCAGCTCTGCCAAGTACCATTCATCTGCAGTGACAGCGATTCATTGCCCCCTCTTGTCACTCATATCAGCTGAAGTGCCACTCATTAGCAAGATCTTAAGCAAGTAATATTTCTCCTTAGCATCTCCCTCTCCAACAGAGGTCCAGCTTGGGAGGAAGAGCAGGACTTCAGTAGGGAAAAGCGAGACAGAATGAGGGCAAGGGATAGGAAAAAGCTGGTGGTAGAGAAAGGAAAAATGCACAGGAGGAAGGCAATCAGCCAGAAAGACTGGGAAAGAGGGGTGGCTGAAACTAGTTGCTCACAGCTGGAGTTGAGATCTGAATAGCGGGGGATTCCTTAGTTTTGGTACTACTCTTTCTCCACACTTCCCTATATACCCTTAAAAAAAAATACACTCTCCTCAGTGATCCTCTTAAAAGAAGATTACTAACATTGTCTGAGGAAGGTGAAGAGATCTGAGGCAAGATAGAATTAAAACAAAAAATCTTATGAAACTGGTGACATTTTATGGATGCAAACCAGTACTATTTTCATGTACTTAACCCTACACCCTACACATTTCTTGACAGAACTGAGTATGAAGCTGTTCTTTTGAATTTTTAAAAGCACATTAAAAAGGAGGAAACAAAACCAGGAAATGTCTTTCCCCAGCATTTATTGTTCTCAAATTTACAAAGTGATATATCAGATAAGTATTTTGGGTCACAGTTTAACTGTTACAGCTTTGAGGTCAACATGGTGGCACAACTGCAAGAGCTATCTTCTCAAAGTAACCTGGTGACAAAAGCTGATCATCAGTACAACAGACTGGTTAGGACCCTCTTGGCTCACCCCTAGCACTGAGGGAACTCTGGTGAAACCTCTGCTCATTAGTTTCTGGAGCCCATCTATAGCACTCAACACCACAAAACAACTTTTATGTGGCTTCTGCTGCCTCATAAATCCCTCTTTTATAGTTTATTGGGTAAGATATCAGCCCCAGTAAACACCAGTTCTATTTTATGATACAAGAAAAAAAAAGTCTGTAATGATCTACCTAATGATAGCATCTCATGAGAAATTTTATATTACAACAATAAAGAGCCTGTTTGTTTTAACCTTCTATTACTCTCTAGGGACTCATTCACACTGTATTGCATAGAATTCACATGTACTCTGTGAAGGTTTCCTATCTGTTGCTCCCATATTATTAATAGATTTTTTTTTTAAAGTACTTTTTTTCCCATGATACTGTGCAGCAGCGCAGAAAACCACAGGCAAAAGGAGAGAGACATCTTTTACACTAAAATATCAAGGGGATGAAGTTCCAAGCAGCAACATCCATTATCTGCAGATAAGACGCTTTTCAGTCTTGGCTAACACAGGTAGTGGAAGTGGTTACTTGTACCTCAGTCTGAAACGATCAAAGTGAGGAAAAAGGATTAGATGTCAAAATACTTGAAGCATATCCCTTTGATCAGGATCAAAATCAAAACTGAACTTTGAATATAATGTGCTAGTACATTTCAGTGGTCCTTTGAAGAAGAAAAAACTTAAATTCATGAACATGTAATACTGTTGCTGTGAATGGAATTGTAAAGCTGACATCTTATTCTCTTTTCCTAATTTGGTAAAGCCACCATGCTTACAACTCTCAGTTTTTGCTTAAGAAACGGAATTCACACTTTTTAATAGGGCTGCATGACTCATGTCATCCTCATAAGCTATGATGCTGGGACTGACACCTTACTCCCATTTTCCATTCAGCCATCACAAACAAATTCAGTCACACAGGTACAAAAGCTTGCCTGTCTCTCATTTTTATCTGTTGTCTAAAATAGATTCAGTTCTGTATCACACTCCATCGTTTACATGTTATTAAAACATACTAAGGCAATGTTGTCCCTTCCCCTACAGGTACATACAGGACCAAAAGAAAAAAAGCCCCCAAAACCCACACCAAAACCCAGTAATGTTAAAGGACCAAGACAATGGGATCCTATAGTAACATAAGTTTGCCATGGACAATTTCATTACGATGAAAAAGCGTTCAGAACAGTGACAAAATAAAATGAGTAATCTCTCAGTTACCAGGTCACTAATATTTTGAAAGATGCAGAGGAGGAATCTGAAATTGAAAAGAAAAAAGTAGAAGGGAGAAGCATTCCCGAAGGCCACTCTCCATGCAAAAAGTCTGGTACAGAAACCCTTAGCAGATTAAAATTGCTACTCAGGCCTGAAATGTAGAAATCATGATGAGGTAAATAAGGTAAGAAGAGGTCTGAAGGCATCTAAGTGTTTCCCAGACTTTAAGAACAAAGAAACAAAGAAAGCAATTGCAAAACACAGATTAATGCACAAGGTCACATCAGACTAAGCCAAATCTAAGCATCAAGGTGGCTACATGGACTCTCAAGATAGCTGTAAAAATTAATAAACTAGTAGCACAAACAGGCTTATGTAAAGAAGGCTGGAAAGTCAGCACTCAGCAATAAATAGGACTAGGGGCGCTTTTAGTCCTGTATCAGCTCTATTACAAAGCAACCTTCTCAGGGAAAATGACAAGTTCAAGTTGTCAACGGTAACTTCACAGTAACTTCAGTTCAAAGCCTGGATTGAAGCTTGCTATTTAAACAAAAGAAACCTCTTCTTTGTAGTCGATAAAGATTTTTCAGGGAGTTCACTCTGAATGTGCACAAATTATCTTTAGACATCCCGAGACAGCCATGTGAGCAAAAAAGTAAATGACTGGACTATTACAGTATTGGCTAGAAGAGAAGAGAACAGGCCAAGAACTGAGACACAGGCAATGATTATAAAAATTAAACTGCTACAGTTTAAAAGCAAAACGGTGTGAAAGATCATTACAGCATGCCTGAGTCAAAAATAATGCAGACAGTCAGCAATACAATGTCTGATTTTTATTACTATTTAGTCCTTTGTATGATTAGGAGCTTGCTTGTTTGCTTGCTTCAGTGTTGAGCGGTGAACACTTGTTGACTTTTTTAAACAATATCTATTTTCCACGTGGTAGGAGCTTGCATTCCGTCATTATGTCACTGAGGTGTTTTTTGACCAGGAAGATAAAATGCAGCTAATCACAGCACAAAATCGTTTGCACTCAAAGTACTCCACCCCTCACATTAAGATACAGTGCCCAAAATAAGGCCAGATACTGAAGTTGCCTCATGTTCACTTTTCAGAAAAAAGCTACTTTTAATTTCTACTCCTGTGGTATAAAAATGATACAGACCCAAACACTGGAGAAAATTACCAACACCAACTGCTGCAAATTTTATTTTTTATTTCTCTGAACAAAGAAAACAAGTTTCAGAATTCTTAGCTAATACAAGTTTTCTTAGACTAAGATACATTGCCAACAAGCAGCTTAGTTCAGGAAGAGCTTGCATGCACTTTGATGGGCATTGACCAGGAAAAAAAAAAAAAATCCAGCTTTGACTCAAAACAAGTTGTTGTTGATTCTGGTGCCCTTTGTAAATAAAGATGAACTGCACAACCAGTCAACAGGCTAAAAACGTAGTAGCCACTGAAAAGCTCCACCTTGAACTGACAAACCTGAACCACAACTAAAATTTCCTTATGAAGTTACCAAATGTATTCTGGAATGGTCCTGCTTATGAATGTTTTGAAAGGATTAAAACTTTGCAGTACATTAAACCCTTCCAGTTGTTCTTTTTCTTTACTCCAACAAAAAAAGAAAAGACAGAAGAAAAATTAACGTAAAATGTTTCTCACGTAGCTCATAATTGTATTGTTTTTCTATGGCATATTTAAGATATTGTTAGTTATTATATTTAAAGAATTACTGGTATGCTTAGCTCTCTACAAGTACATTTCTCAAATAACAGTGGCGATTTGGGAAATCATTATGATGGACATTCATTCAGGTTTGAAATAATGACACCAAGAGATAAGCACTCCAGGACTGAAAAGCTGCTTTCAACAGTTTGAATTATTATACATCAACGGTTCAGCCAAAATTAACCTCCAATATAATCCTAATTTATCTAATGAAAAGTACTATGTATCTCACTCACACATAAGTACATTTAGCAATTTTGCATGTTCTTCTAGTAAGAACTTTCTTCCCATAATGACTGAAAGTTTCAAGCTTGTGAAAGCAGCAATTTGTTCCCTGTCTGCCATGAATAGTTCTTTGCTAGGTGCAAAAAAGGACTTTGGTATATGACAAAGACTCAGACAATGAAGTCAGCAGCTAAAGAAATGACTGTGTTCTGCATTGTTACATTCCATAATTATATAAATTTAATCCTCAAAGTTTGCCTTAGTCATAGCATTTTGCTTTACAATGTTAAAATTGGCTTTTGATTGAGACTGCGATTCTGCTCCTTCCTGTCCCCAGCACAATTGATAACGTCTTTCTCATCAAGTTTTGAATAACCAGAAGGAACGCTATCAATAGCGAGATTAGGTCATGTTCAGAGACCAAATTAAGCCCTTCTAAAGGAAAATTATTAGCTGCAGCTACCTTTAGTCTCTTCTCCACCCTCCTCCATATACATCTTAACCTACAATCCTCCTTCTCTCCTTCCTCTAAACTTCAGCAAAAATCCAGATAGCAGGCTTGAGCCGAGCAGCTCGGTACCCAGAATTTGCAGTCAAACAGAAATACAGAGGTAAGCAGCAGGGCGCAACAGTAATATCCCTCTCCCGAATCAGGCTTAGGGCTGTCCCCGGCCACCACCAGCCCCCGATGGATGGTGACCAGCTCAGACCCACACTATGCAGCATGGAAAACGTCCTGGCCTTGCACACAGCTCGACCGCCCTGCGCCTGGGCACAACGCCCCGTGGGACCGCGGGAGCAGGCTGCCCCTCGCATGCTGGCAGCGGCGATGAAGGGCTGCCTGCTATCGAGCTGGGGCAGCGATAAACTCACGTTCTTAGAGAGCTTCGCCAGAAGTTTCATTTCTTTTAAGCCACCTCATTAGAAGACAACTTAGATGTTAACTATTGCAGAGGCAAAATATGTGAGGGAAAGATACATCAGCAGGCTGTTTGTTTTTTTTTTTTAAAGACAACCTCTATGTTCTTACGTAGACGGCACAACTGAACTGCAACAAAATTAATCCCTCTGCTAACAATTACATAACAGCATATTAATATTCACTTAAAATCCTAGATTTAAATAACTTAAAAATATAGTCAACTGAAGTAATAAGAAATCGGAGAGAAATAATTTATAGGAAGATATGGATCAGAATTAGTTATATACAATTATAAAGAAACTCAGATTTGCTAAAATATATGTAGTCAACAACGTCGTAATGAAACAATCCAGAGCATTTGAGTAATATGGGAATAATTAACACATATGTCCACATTTCAGTCCACTTGGGCTTTGCAATAAGAAATCATGACTACAATGAAATTAAACAAGATGAGATGAAATAAAGGAAGCAGCCTGAATAGTGGAAGTCAGGTTTGAGAAGTATGTTTACTCTTCTTTTAATCAAGTGTTTTAATTTTATAGTAATAATGTTGCTTTCCTTATGTTTATATATTTTTCCCTTTCTTCCAATCATAATTGAACATGCATAAGTTATCTTAAGAATGTTTACATATTAATTGAAAATATACATATAGATTGATCTCAGTGGTGAGAATGATAATAATTTTACTGTTTGGCCCATGGACAAGCTTTCTGGGAAATATTTGTCATCTCATGAGCTCCCAAAGGGACCCAAATATGTAAATAAAATTATTTTTATTTTAAATAGTAGCTATATAAAACCAAGGTTTTTTCTATTCTTAAAACATTCACAAAATGCACAACTATTGAATATGATGTCATAGTACCACAAATAGAATATATATGGTAAAAACCAAATAAGACATTACAATTACTAATTAGTAGTTCAGGATTTTTACTATGAAAGCATGTCCCAAACTATCATTTGATGTTCCTAAATGTTCCATTGTGAAGAAAAGCTGATTAAAGCAGAAGTTGGGAAAAGGTTATTTTAGAACATTCCAGCAGATCAGTGTCTTGTACAAGAATAAAATTAAACAAAAAACTAAGTATTGTCTCTGAGGACGAGTATGTATTAGTGAGGACTGGAATGAAGATATTCAGCCTGCTCAGGAGAGAGGGAGGGGGAGAGAGAGAAAGAGAGAGATATGTAAACAAAAGACATTCATAGTTCAGAAAGATAACTTCGAAAGGAGAACAAAAACTTTTATCTCCCTGGGGGGGCGGGGGAGAAGTAGAAAAGGGGATAGGATGTTCCTCACCAGGTAGGCAATTTCAAAAACTCATATCATAGCCAGAATTACTTACCATAGATTTTAAAAAACAACAATAATAACAGCCTTAGTTTGGAGCAACTTATTCCTTGGCTGAATTCTTCCCCCTTTGCGCACCAAGCTGAGAACAACCACGAGACACTGATATTTGATACGTATGCTAGGTTCAGTTTAATTTTCACAGATTTATGTAAAGGAATGTGTTTTAGCGCTATAGATTTCAGAAGTGTAAAAAGTGAAGGAAAAGTATCATCGCTGTTGGTGTTGCTATTACAAATGACCCAAATCAAAATGGTTTAACCTTGAATCACCATAATGTATTAAAACAGGAATTTTACAGTTCTTTCTCGCCTGTTCTGCCCTCCACCTCCACAAGGTTACATTATCCCAAAGCTGTCGCAAAGTTCTGCTTTGTTAACACCATTTTATTTTAGCAGAGATCCTAACAAACCAAATTTATTTTTCCAGGTATGCTTTTTACAGAATAAGATCTGTTTCCATACAATTTCTATTGAAGAAGCTGCAACAAGAATTTAAGGCTTTCTAAACTGAAAAATGTACCATCTTGTTGAGAAACTGAGCAAGTGGTACCTCAGCATGAGTCCAGGAATAACTAGTTCAGATTTTATTGAAAACACCAAGCCAATACCTTCATGCATCCAACAAGACATTCACATGGTGGGTATCTGACAAAAGCAGCAGATATATCGGATGGAAACACTTTTCTGGGAATGCATTCCCATAGCAAAGGACAGTGCTAAGCACTGAAGTCATATTGACTCTTGGCGCACAGAATAAACAGGGATTTGTACTATGGCAAAGGGAAAAATCCTCACGTTATTCAGAGACAACCTGTTGATTACCTCCAGTATACTGTGCGTACAGTTTCCCTGGACACACATGGCATAGCTGAAATCTCCCGAGTCCCTAGTCTAAGGGCAAGTGTCGCTTGTACTATGCCCCAAAACCATACAAGTTGCCATCTCTTTTACAGTCTTGGAAGAGAGAAAATAAGTTCAATAAAAATGTTACTGCTCCCCAGAACAGGAAAGTTTTCTGAAAATTAGAGCTCTCTCTTGGGAAGAGCCTCTCTGGGGTATCCTGTTCACAAATGAAGATATGAATTAAGCCAGTTTTTCCTACAAATACATGCTAGAGCTGAAGCAACATTAACACACTTTAATCCTGCTACAGAAATTGTCATCATCAAGCAGCAGGGAGGGGTGCACAGAAGAAATTTGAGCTTTAGACCTCACTGAGCTACAGAGGACAGAAAGAATAGCAATGCTTTAGTACTTTGCATGCTTAAGTATGCATTACAAAATTTTAAGAAGCTGGCCATACTCAATACTCTTCCTTTCAACAGCTATTTATTCAAGTGATAGAAGACTCTAGATGTTTATTGCAGGTGTGCCCAAAGGAAAGCACATCAGCTACCATAATCACACGCGGCTAATGGAGCTTTCAGAACCAACTAAGCATGGCTTAGCAGCAGGATTTAGGTGACGAAATACATAGTTGAGACAAACCATCAATAAATCTGCTTTCAAATATAGTATCTTAATTAAAGCGGTTCATTGTTTGCTTTTTTCCAGGTGAAATTAATTGCCTAGTGACAGTTACTGAGCTACCCCAATGCTAACCTTTCATCGATGGCCAATTCTCAAAAGCAAAGGAGTCAATAAAGCGCTAACCACACAAATTCCTAAGACATAATCAAAACCCCTGATAATTCCCGTTCATTGACATCTTCATCTATATAATTTTGCTGGTTTTGCCCTCACAAACTCATAAAGAGCACAAATGACCAAAGTTTCACAAGCTGATTGTGTTAAATGAAGTAAAAAGCACTTAGACAATTAACCAAAAAGATTGTTTAGATAGTAACAAGAAGACTAGGTTTTCTCTTTCAACACAGAAGGCAAGCCTAAAGTTATTTGTTCAAATTCAGTTCACTCAGCTGGGAAAACAAACCAACAATCCAAGCCCACGGTCCTCCCCATTGCTGCAAAAGGACAGACCACAGATCCTACACGAGCATCTGCTCCCTACATCTCCAGACCTCCTCCTACAACTCCTGAGATACTGTTAAGATGTAACATTAGCTACATTAACCTGTTGCTTACAGTAAGACTATCCACCAGTAATTAACACCATCCACTTACCTAAGGAGAGGCAACCTGCCTCACCCTCTTGCACTCGCACAAGGACTGCTAAAGCCCTTTCACCATTTCCCCCCCCAAACTCCCTTCCAAGAACTTCTTTCTTTCTTTTGGAAGCCTGGACCTACCTCCATTCCCAGCAGAGCCACACAGAAAGGACCCCAACCACCACCAGCAGCTCCCAGAGCAGCCGCACCCCGGGCCCAGGCCAGCTGGGTGCTCAGCACCCCTGGGGAGGAGGCTCCACCCAGCCTCTCCCCACCCAGGTGTCCTCATTGCCACCACCTGGGCCAGCTGCAGGTTAACTGCCGCCCTGCCGGCCCAGGAGCACTGCCCTCGTGTCCTTAAACACATCGCTAGGCTGAGAAATTTAGCCCGAAATCTTCAGGTACACTGCAGAAAGAGGTTATATGAAGTCTAGCATGCTTCAGGCACTAGCAAAATGTGCCTGGGTTACACCAAAGCTCCTATGCTTTTGTAGGAGGGAAACAAAACCCACCGGGTCCTCAGCTATAACGTATGCCCTACAGTAGCTCACTGCTGGCAAATCTCCTACCCACCTTAAAGGCTCCTAAAGGGGGTTTTGAAACTGAGCAGGCAAGGAGATGCCTACGAGGGGGTTGCACAGAGGCTCCGCCAGTCCAGAGGTTCAAAGTGCAGGCAGTGGCACGCTGTCACCGGCTGGCCGGCACGTGCCTTCGCTACCGAAACTGATTTACTTAACATCTACTAGAAACAGGCAAAACTAGAGTTATGCAAGATTCATCCCAGTCATTAGGCACTGCTGCAGGGGAGTGCAAAATCTTGTGTCTTTTCCTGAGTCCTTGTGTTGTTTCTTGATTTTGTTAGGTAAAGACCTTCTGTTTTTTTTCTTAATATGTATATCATATTTTATCCCTTTCATATACCATAACCACAGCAGAATCTGAAGGATGGAGTCCCACACCAGACCTCATGCACCGACCACATCTGGGCCTGGTATCTCCTGTTCATTGAAACCCGAGATTATTGGAATGGTATTTATCGTGCAGAATTAACACATAAAATGTAACACATAAAATGTAACACAGAAAAAAGAATCAAATTATAGTAAATAAAAAAATAGTCTCTGCTCCGAGTTCTTAAAGCAAAGGTTTTTAAGAAGGAAGAAGTAAAAGAATAGAGAATAATTGGCTAATGTTTTCCCTCTCTGCAGTGCTTGGTTTGACTATAGTCCACAATAGAAAATAATTGCTCCGATTAGCACCTCTTCAACACCTTTTCAAAACCGTGTAATTAACAAAATAATGAGGGCAAACTATGGGAGAATGTTTTTTCTCACAATTTAATATTAGGTATGCGTTAGCAGACTAGAGATCACAGGATTCAGGGAAGGGAGCTGTCTCTCTTGAATATTCATTTACGCATCACGGTGCTTAGTGTAATCCCAGGCCTGGCTGTGCCTCCTCTTTGCGATCGGCTGGATCGCTCCGAGGCTGTCGCTCTGCCGGGTCTGATCAACTCCGGACCAGAGCTGGTGGGACAGACTGTATGAACACGCATTACCCATTTCGGTGTGGATTTGATTATCAGATCATCACAGCTTGCAGTATCAATACAAGTCATTCAAAGGAAGCAGGCTGATGATATGATGACCAGCCAAGGGCACTGATGGTGCAAGAGGGGTGCCAATTTCCAGCTGGTTGGTGATGATGGACAGTGGGACATAGTACCAACCTCGGCCACCCTGAGAGGATCTGGAAAAGCACCTGTGTGCCCATATATACACACTCTCTCTCTGCTGGCAAACTCAGAGAAATGCTAGAGATGCCTTTGAGGCTGCTGGAAGAAATCCTGGGGGGAATTCTTGTCAGTGGGGCTGTTCCCTGCACGAGGGCACCACCCTGTGCAGAGGGTACTTGCCTTTTATTCTCAGCCTTTTTAGCATGTTTGTGGAGACAAGAGGTGTTCTTCTTTTAGTTGTAGAATGACACTTTGTTAGTTTTTCTTCCACTGTACTTGTCAGATCATTTTTATATGCTTTTTGAAGAATGGGTATGTGATTACCGTGTTGGGTTATGGAGTGTGCAAGCATTCATTATTGTAAGGTGTAGTTTATAAAAGTGTAATGCCCATTTGTTTTGAGAGTTTTTCCCACTGTCCAGTGAAATACAAACCAAAGCAGCATGGTTCAAAGCTACTCTTTTTTGGACTTACAAACAGATTTTAAAGTAATGGCTTTATGAGTGAATATTTTCCATTTATATTTATTTTTGGTTACTTTTAGAGAGGGTATACTCTTGGTGTAGGAAATATGAATCAAAAAAGATGGAAAGTTGAAACACTGGCTTTTAGCTATTTTCTGTAAGTGTGACTATGTTTGTTTTTATAATCTGTTTTGATCTATCTATATCTTCATGTACACACATATATAAATACGCAAATAATTAACTATTTATCTCGTTAATTCATCTTATCCAAAATGCAAACATTTGTTACCACCTCCTCAAATATTACGAAGTATTTTCACTGTGTTATCTTCAGTGAAATTCTATTAATTTATAGCAACTGAATGCCTGATGGATTCATGATTGTGCCTCCAAAGCTGCCGACTGTTATCCCTCACAAAAAACCAAGCCTCATTCCAAACTCCATAAACTAAGGCTTCACTTTTGCAATCGTTTTTCCTGTTGTCTAATGCTCATCTCTGGGAGTAAAACCAGGGATGAACACCTTTAATTTAAAGTTCTGGTCACAGTCAGTAAAGGTGATTGATAGACTTAAGTAAATCTGAGGATTAATTGAGGATTAACTGTTAATCTGAGGACCATATTAACAAAGATGCATAGGCTATATCTCATATTTAAACTGGTAGGCATTTTATGTTTACATACCTTTATGGGTTGGATATACATCTTGATGATCCTGTTTGCAATGTGCATAAAAGCCTTTCTAAAATACTCTGGCACCTGTGGTTATGGGAAGAGCTGAACCTTAAAAATGGAAACTTCTTCTGCCCAAAGTTGATGGATATTATGCCTCAGTTTGGCTGCCAGACCAAAGAATCAGTAATTCAAATAAGGTTAGTATGGTATTAGGTATTGAAACACGCATGAAGCAATGTGGGACATCAGCAGTTCAGAGTAGAGAAGGAGCTGATCTGCAGTTGTTTGTCTGCGACACAGCAGCAGCAGCAGCAGCCATGTCCCTTTACCGTGAGCTGTAAAGTTATGATAACTTGGGATAAAAAAACCCCACGCAAAAAACTCAAACCATGTTGCAACTGAATTAAAATTAATGTTCATTTTGATAGGCTTTGATTTATGAAGATATGAGTATTTTATTTGCTCTGAAAATAAATCATGTGTATTTGCAAGACTGAAGTCTTTGTCTCAGTAAAAATACAATTATTGCAGTTAAAACTATAAATCATGTTCAAATCGTATTGCGTATATGCGCAAATGATCAAAAGATGTAAAAATAATTTGTGAAAATTTAATTATTTTAAAAAGCAATCCAAAAAGTGAAGAAAACATCAGGCGTATTCTTTCCCTCTTTATTTCTTCTCGTGAACGTGTTCACTTAGATTTGTGAATATTTTTCGTTTTACAATTTTTTGCTTTAGTAATGGATTTCAAGTCAATCACAATATTTTTTGATTAGTGAAAATCTTTCTTAATACTGTTAGGTTCCCCTTTAAAGTAGCCATTTCACGGTAATGCCTATATGTGAAAAATGTTTTTATTATGTAGTAGAGTTCTTATCTTTCTCAAAAGGAAGCCACAACAAAGTTTTGAAAATCTCTCTTTTTCATTTCTATCACAGGACTCAATTAAGTCCCATAGATTACATATATCACTGATTATTTATGCAAACTATATTGATAAAACAGTTACGTAGCTGCATAACAAATAACCTGACAACTAATGTTAGGGAGACTTACTTTCCAGAGCAGTAAATCTTCATACAATTCTGTTCTTTCACTTAGAAAAGTATGTCCTATTACATATGGCTTATAACTATATAGAAATCTCCAGCTAGTGTAATTTCAGCTTTCAGGGTGAAAAACTTCCCTATTTATTGAATAAATGGTAGGTCTTTAAAATTACCAACAGACATTCATACTCACTAACAACATAAAAACTAGGTGAGTCTCTGCAGTTACAGCTGTAACCGGAAAATACATTCAGATTCACGTGATATTCATGAGCTCAAAATTTACTCATAGCTCAAATCTTTGGAAATCCTATTAAGGGTAGCACCTTGAGATGTCATGATTAATCCATGCTGGTCCTTCAGGAAATCTTTGTGTAGTCACTTTGAATGCCTCAGTAATTAATTCCTCAATGTCATTTGGCTTGACTCAGGAACATAATTTAGGCTATGCGAGAAATAATACTATCCTCCTCATTGTGGATGAGGAGGACACATGACAATTAGGGATCATTTATGCTTTTCTATTTTAGAGGTAATTCTATATTTTTACTTTTATTAAAACATTATTCAGATTTTGGTACTTTATTGCACAGTTACATACACAGAAATACCAATATTTTAAATTTTTTTTTGGTCGTGGGAAAACATGGAAAAATTGTCCATTATACATCTCTCAGGGTGGGACAAAGGGCTGATTTATTTGGCCCGGAAGATAATATACCTCTAATCAGAAATACAGAATAGAGAGAAATCTGAGAATAGGTTTTTTTAGTAGTTAATGTTTCCACCTCATGATTCCTTAACCAAAAAAATTCCACATCCCTACATCATATAAAACCATTATAGCCTACATACAAAAATGGGCAAATTACTGTGTTGATGATGATTGTCAGTTATTTTGACTGAGCTTTGATGTCCTGCTCTGATACATTTCTACATGGACACATCTGTATGCCTGGTGTACCTCCAGACCTCTGTGCATTAAAGCTCTCCAAATTCAAATCGCTCCCGAAAGCTCGCTCTTTCCGTGCATTGCTGAACCCTCCTTGGGCTGAAGTGGGAAGTGCTGGGACTGCGGTGGTGAAATGATGGGCAAGCCCTGTCAAAAACAGGCATTGAGACAAGGCCTGTGACAAGGTAATTAAAGGAGGCTGTTTGGAGCCTGCTCTGGTTGGAATTAATCAAACTGATAACAGGCTGAAGATGAGTGATTGATGACTTTTATTTCTCACTGTAATTTCTGTGTTCTTGTTTAAAATTTCACAGACTAGGGATTTGAAAAAAAATCAGTTTAGTATTTGATCATCTAGGAACGCTTTTAGGCTCATTCATAGTTTTGCTGGAAACATGTTGGATTTCGTAAAGATTCGCCTAATCTCATCTGGTTTGGGTAGGTGCCTGCCCTGGTTCATCGTCCCTTTTGTTTTGCCGACAAGCTCCTGCTATGATCGCCAGACCAGACCTGCCACATGCCCTCCATCCCAGGCTACGGCAGCTTTACGAGGCCTTCCTTTAGGCTTCTCCAGGATCTTCCCAGACCTGATAGCCGGGGTGGGTGGTGGGGCCCCTCAGAGGAGGTGACCCCCATGAGCCCTGGGGAACTGCAGAGGCTGTGGCTCTCTGGGAGCCCCACGCCAGAGCCAAGCCACAAGCTCTGCCCTGAAACCTCCCTGAGGTTTATCTTAACTTCCCAGCCTGGGGTCAGGGACTGGGAGCCTGGAGAAACAAGGGTGGTGTCAGGGCTCCCAGATCCCTAAAACTGGAAAATATTGATTTGATGGAAAATCATAAAACATAAAAGGAAAAAAGTAGCCAAATGAAATCTGTAGCTGAAGTAGATGCCTGACGGCAAAAAAGGGAAAACATCAAATGCTACATTAAAGTCTCTAGGATTTCAATTTGCCATTGATTTAAGGTGGAACTTGAGATTTTATGCAGATATTGGGGAGAGAGGACATCTTTTGGGGAAATCTAGCCAAGATTTCTTAGAGATTTACCACAAGCTTGAAATATTTGTTTGTATCTAACTTGCATGCTGTATAAAATATGTATCTAATTAAATATACATTGTAAGTCTGAACATCTCAAAAACATCCATAGGCTTCAGCTACCCATATTTTATTGCACTTAAAAGGCAAGTTAGACATTCAAGTCTACTAGATCAGAGTTAAGTTGTGGATCTCTTAGATTCAAATCCCTTAGGAGGTGAACCATTTAACTTGTAAAATTTATTCAGACTTAAAATATTACTTGCAGAGCTTTAACGGCTATCATACACAAAACGAGAGAATACTCAAAGACGACAAGAGTATGGGATATAAATAGGCAAAAAACCAACTGCTGTGCATAGGACCCAGTTGATATTTTAAATATCAATATGGTTGAAATTCACAGTGTGTATGTATATGCACACATTACACATATATCTGTAATATACAGAAATAGATATATGTACTGCATATATATACTCGCATGCAAATACATAAATATGTACATACTTAGTTTTAATATTTACACACATTATATCTATACATATATACACAAATTATATATATACACACATGTATATATATAATATATACGAAGTGTGTGTAAATATTCAAACCATATATATATTTATGCATTTGTATGTGAGCGTTTGTGTGTAAGAGGAAAGAAAGAAGTTGGGGACCTCAGGTAGCACAGATTAGTAAACTGTGTTTACTTCTGACAGGAATCAGAAGAGAGCAAACACACTGTTATGAGAATTGCTATTTACTCAAACACAGAAGCCAGTGGTGCAACCTGGTGTGATCTAATCCTCCTGGTATGAGAGCTGCGAGGAGAAAAATAAGCTAGTTTAGGACATTGCTAAGCAGAGTTTGAAGCTGCCACATGGAAGCTCTGTCCTAAGGCGCTACATGCTCTGCTTTAAAAATGACCGGTTGGGGCTGCCGAGCTGTGCCCTGGGGTGGTAGGGTTTGTGGTCTCCTTGCAGAGGAATACATTCCTTTTCATTTCAGTGTAAGTTAATTTTTAAATGTTAATTTATTGGTGAGCCTAAAGATGTAAAAGAAAATATTTTGCAGTGAACAAAAGAGGGCAAAACCCCCAAAGAAACAGGTTTATTACACACACACTCCTATTTTAGATAAAGCAACAGGTTTTCTAGCACATTTCCTTTCTGAGGTGCAATCCCCAGCTTTATTACTCAAAAATTGACTGCTTTCAGATGTGTTTTAAGATGACTATGAGCAGATGGCTTTCCAAGAACTGTCATAGCCTGATCCATAAAACACTTCCATGCTTGATTTACTTTTGCTTCATTTATAAACTTAGAGGAAAGCAGACGCTTATGCTCATTGTCAGACTGGAAAATGAAGAACCGAACTTCACGAGGCAGCAGACACCTCTGCTGAAAGATTTTGTGCTATAACAATGATTTCAGTACCTGTTGCAATACTACTGTTGTCCTTTTTGTGAGATGCTTTCACCCCTTCTAACTTACATTTCTGTCTGTGTCCTACAATAAGGAGGTATTGGCCTACATTAAGGATACGTAAGGAAGGATATCCTATCCTTAATACTAAGGAAGTATCTGTAATGTAAGAAAAAAATAACCAAGATGGCTATTATTCCTTGACTGAAAGAATTTATTGCATGGGTCACCAGCCACTGGGAGCCACACACATACCCAGAGGTTCAACCTGTATTCGAAAAAGAAAAAAAAAAGGGTGCAATTTGAACTGTAAGGACAATCTCATCTGAAGTGACAAGGTAACTATCACTTCTTCAATAACAGCAGTGGAAAAACTGAGGGGAGCCAAACGGTGATACACTGCTGACTTTGCACAAACAGACTATATCCATGTTTATTTGCTTTTCCTCTAGACTTTTATTACATTTTAAAATTTATCTATTTCTATTCTATTGATTTGCCATAGTAGTGAAGGCTGAATTAATTTTGTTGTGGGTCATTTGATGTATCAGGAGAGAAATTTTGCCTGTTAGACATGGTTTAGAGGAGACAATGCAAGTCTAAATGTCTGAGGTTTGGCAGTTTACAAATCAATTATTTCTGTTAGATAGCCAACTGCTGCACCAACTGGGAAACAGATTATATCAGATTACTGCACTTTTAATTAGCCGATCGTGACAAGCAAGGTTTGAAGAGAAAAAGAAATCAATCAGAAACTGCCAAACTTGGTCAGCCGAGTACACGGTGCCATTATTGAATTTTAGACATTGTTCTGAAGCAGAACTTGATCTCCTGGGCTCTGCAAGGGGACCTGCCTCACGCCAGTGATCCATCTTAGAGCCAAAGGTTATTCTGGAGCAAATATTTCCAAACATTTGTTATAATTAGCCTCTGACAAGATCTGTCACAAAGCAGAATCTCATTAGAGAGGAAGGAGCAACGGGGCACGTTGCACCAGAGCTATTCCCCCAGTGATATGGTAGAACAACAAATGCCTCTGCACACATTAAATATTTGTGTGTGTGGGAAACACACATGTTGGGGATGCACTTCTGTGCATAGAGGGATGCATTTTGGCTGACAGCTTTTAGAGAAATTTCTTTCACCTGTTCAAGGGACTGGACTGCTTCAAAACTGAGTCACTATTTGCTTTTCTATCTCATTGGCTTTATAACAAGATAATTCTAGCGACCCAGAGTATCCTGTCCTATAAAGCAAGATTTATGGCATGCTGTCTTAGAACCTAATTCTCTCATGCCTTCACCTCACACAGTCATTTGCTCTGTAAACTACATATACAATGGCCTTACATCAAGATGGTCCCACATTGCACAGGCAAAGGGAATTCAAGGTTAGCAGCTCAGCTGAATTATGGTAAAAAAAAAAAACATCAGAGGACATAGGACAGGTTTCTCCATTTTTGCAGGAGTACAGAAAGCAGTGTGTCTGTCTCTCCCAGTGTGTCAATCAGAGGTTAAATTTTGGGAAGTCTTGTTGAGCTTTAAATTGTGCATGGGCACAACATTTTCCAAAAATTCATCCATGGACTGACAGACCACAAAAGTATCCTTGCAAGTGCCTCTGCTGCCTTCACTGCTCTTCATTTTAGATCCTGGTGTGCACCTCTCTCTAGTAAATAAAGACGACATTTCTAAAGTAAATTGATGCTTTTGTATCATCCTCATGCAGATACCCGGGTGACAAGGACTTAGCAAAGTCCTCTCAGTTTCTCATGTGGCTTGATGCTGCCAGAAGAGGACATTCAGTCTAACAAAACATTTATTGATGTTCAACGCTAATTATGTGGTTTGTCCCAAGAATTGGAGTGTTGATTCACACTCCAATTTAATACACACTTCAGAAAATTGTTGGATCGGAATGACATTGCTCAGTCCTTTGCAAGATCAAGCCATTCCTGGTTAATTTTTAAAATATCTTTAGTATTTTCAGCTTTCGAATATATGGAGAAAACAGCTAATTGTTCTTATTCTGGTATATTAACATACGCTGGCTTTAACATTCCATTTGCTAAACTTTGAGTCCATTTCCACACATTGATCTGTGGTTATATATATGCTTTTCTTTTACTCTGTTGTTCCTTAAAAGAAAGATTCTTACCTTGGAAATACAAAAAAGGCATATTATACTCATATGATAACTAAAACCGCTGCATGTCACTTTTGTGGATTTTGTGAACCGTGCTTGATGTTTGGCACCCCAGAGCTCCTCGTGGGGGTTCTGTTTTGTCTAGTCTTTCTTTGCGTTTCATTGATTGGGTGGGTGCAGAAGCAGAACTTCTTTGTCACTTCACTGGAAGCTGTCTGGGTGGCTGCAAAGTGTATCATAAATCAATTCTGCTCAGAGGACTGTTTGCGACAAAGTCAATAACGGAGCAGGAAAGCACACATGCTATCAGAGGAACCAGAATGAAAGAAGGAAAAAAATCCAGTACTCGACTGAAAAAAAAAATTGAGCTGCAGCCAAGTTTTGTCAAATATACGGTACAAGGCCACATTCCTTGCTTTCTTCTGCATCATCTTTTTAATGCTCTGCCAATTAACACACCACCATCATGAGGCTACATACTAAAGCAAGGATCTCTCATAAGCAGCTGAAACATAAAGGGTGTTAGCTCACCCTTCAAAGATAATTTTCTAATTTTACCCTAGTGCAGACTATCCCCAAACTTGAAGGATTTATAATTGCGTCTTATACCTTTGTAAAATTTTGTGCTTCTCATTCCTTATTGCAGCCCTCTTTTTTTCACTCAATATTTATGTATTGACATCTGCCAAAATTATTCCTACAATACTAGTTTATGTATTATAGCTGGAATAAAATTATATTTGTGCAAAGCTTACCTTGGGAAATACCACAATACATCCTATTATTGTTTCTGGCACTTCCACCTGTCTGTCACACCTGGTATTCTTCTACCCAGAGTGCCCTGATCCTGGCAAACCATCGTGACACCCATTAACCTGACCAGATACGATGATGGGGAGGAAGGAAAAGAAGAAATCTGCACAAATGGACAATGTTCTGTTAAAGTCATTATCAACAATCATTTGTCTGTACTAAAGCAAGTAAGTAATGTTAAACAAAGTATGTTATACTTCAGAGAAACTCCTGATTTAAACACCAGTAATATCCCTCCAGTTTAGAGACCAAGTACTGAAATCATTAGTGTAATTTGCCAATCTGTGTGAAATCGCTAACAAAAGTGCTCTGGGGTCAACACAGATTTAGATTTTCTTTCAGTTTGTTTTCATGATGAATATTAATACTTTGTGTTTCCCAGTTTCAAGTTGCTTATTTTTTGATTTTGCTCTCTAATAGGAAGGTTGATTTTCAAAGAAGCTTTGTGCTTTTTCTCTGGTCCCTTTGTTCAAAAGTTTAAGGATTTGTAGGCAATTCCTTTGAGAGTCATTAGTCTTAACTTAAGAAAAATATGAAAGTTAATTAAAAGTTTAGTTCTATCTGATAGATAAAATAAAACTTTACACTTATTCACTCTGGAAAATAATGAGCAGGACTAGCTACCAGCTAATAAGCAAAGACTATGATAAAAAATACAACCTAAGTTTTCATCACTGTGGTCAGAAATTGTACATTTCAGGTTTTGTTTTGATCTTTGTCTTTGCTTATTAGCTATTATCTCTCGATAGCCATTTCCGTACCTCCCTACTTGATTACCAAGTCCGAAGATACTTCTGAAAGTGGCTAGTAAACAACAAGAGCTTCTATCATTAATGATAATTTTCTGGTAGAAGCAAAAATGGAGATGAGGCCTGTGAAGGTGCAACCTTCTCCTCCTGCAGCAGCCAAAGAAAGAGAATTTGCTTTTCACTCTCTGTAGAGAGTTCTTCTTCCCATCTCCCAACATGGCCTGGAGGGAATTTAATTTTTTGCCTAACAAGCAGAGCACTTTGCAGATTGATTTTTTTGCCTGTGCAATTCTATCAATTCTGCCTTTAAGAATTAACTCTGGAATTTGATAACTACTCCAAAGACCAATAGGTTACACCAAACAGTCTTTTTCAGTACTTTGACTTCCAGGACAAACAGGGAAGGACAGAGACATAGACTACTGCTTTTCTCTTTCTCTAACTGTAGCATCTCTTTCCTGAGAGTAGGAGTTCAGCTTTTTATTAAAAACAGACACTGGAAAACCATGAACAGTGTTTTACTTTCCCCTGCACTGTACGCCTCAGCAATGGATTCTGCCATCCCTTCTGTCTCAGTCGAGTGGTACCCAGCAGTATCTGTTCTTTTCCAAACACACTTTTCTTTCTTGTCTTATTGCTGATGTGTGATGAAGAGAGCATGAATTTTGAATGCAGCAATTATCATTCAATAGATAGGTTTAAATGCTCTAAATGCTACTTAAATTCACAGAGGAAAACTTTTTTTCATGCTGGTAGGAAAAACGCCATTGAAATAAAGTGGAATCAATTTTTATAGAATTACGTCTCTTGAATTGCTATTGGGGTTTGAAACTCACTAATTGTGTTATTACAACTCAAGATAAAATTCCTTAAAGCTAAAGAGGTCTCTTCTTTAATTGTTTCAGCTAAAAATGGGTGTCCCATACATGATCCTACATCTGATGTTGACCAATGGACAGAGTCACACAGAAATACACAGACATCCAGTATGGACTAAGAAATTCCCTGGCTTTGCTTTAAATACGTAGTTCAAACCATAGCCTGGATTATCAAGAGATTTTACTAAACTACAGAATTGAATTAATTTCTTCAAATACGTAACCCTTCTGAATTTATAATGAGTTAGGAAGTATCGTCTCAGAGCTAGTTTTCTTCATCAATGTGCCTTTGACTGCATGCTATGATATGAAGGATATTTTGAATGGTGGCTTTGAATGGAATGACAAGTTTTGCAAGGGACTGAGGAATCACTGAGCATTTATCACATCACATGAAGCCAGGATAACTTATTAAACCTTATGACTAGTGTTATACAGTGAGTATTCTTGCAGAGCTTGCAGATGTTTTCCAAACAAAATATAATTTGGTCATCATTCCACAGAGAAAAAAACTTTCTAAAACCTTTTCTTACATAGTCAGAGTCCTGGAAGAAAGCAATGCTGTGACCCAATGAGAGACATAGTCCTCTGCCATATTTTTACAACATGACTGATAGGTACTAGAGACTGCCAAGGCTTTCATCCACAGGCCCAAGGGTTGTTTAACACAGAGAGAAGGTGAACACCAGCCAATTATCAACCTAAATGTGTACTCCGGAGAGTCTCTTTCCTGCACAATGATTCTCAAAACACCCATTGATGTTCATATTTAGAGACAGTAATGTTTTTAGGGGAGAAAAAAAAAACACCCCCTATGATAACAAGCAATAGAGAGAAGCTTCAAGCCAATTAGACAAAATGGACCACAGTGAGTCAACATTCAATAGCTCATGATTTAGAAAAGTATTCACCTTGAAACAGTCAATATGTGCATTACACATGGATATTTAACAGAATACCTCACCCATAGTTTAATTAACTGCGCAAACAATTAACAGTGCTCAAGTACAAAGACTGAAAATTCTCTGCACAGCTTAAGTGAAAATGTTGTCATTCTCCAGAAGTGAACCCTGTGACATGGCTGGCTCCACAGATTGGGAAGAGATCCTTACAGATGTCCAGGGACTCCTGCTCTTATGACGCTTATTTATCCATCTGGAAAACTTTCCAAAGGAATGAAAGTATAACAACCTGTAATAACAACCAATGCTCAGTGGCTGTTGAAGCACAAAAGCTTTAGATGCATGCTGACCAACGATTACAGTACCCTACTCATTTTCTGGAAGGCAAACGAGGTGCAAATTAAAGATATGAGTCTTCTGTGTGTCACACTAAGATAACAGCTCTCTGGCCATCTCTGCAAAAAGTGGAACATCTGTTTCACTGTTCTCTGAAAACTACAATATTGACTTTTATTTGCTGATTCTCTTCCGGAGGCTAGTAGCTGTATTTTGCTACCTTTCCAGTCCCTGTGCTTGGCTTCCCAAGCGGAGAAGCAGGGTGTGCGAGGCGAAGGCTTTCCCAGCCCCTGTGGATCCCCGTGAGGGGAGCACAGTGCTCCTTCAGGGCTCCCCTCGCTGGAGGGAGCTCAGGAGAGAGCACTGATGCTTTGCCTTATTCCCCATGCCCATCCACCTGCAACACGGTGCTGTCTCCTGGGCTTGAAGGCATGAAGCTGATCTTCCTTCAGGAGCCATATGCTATCCAGGGATGATCCCAGAGATGGGAATACCCAGGTTGGGAAGGGAAGCTGCTGCATACTTTCAGATTAATGTCACCAGTAAATGCTGTTCTGAAAACATCACTAATGATTGAACAGTTAGGCAAATGGGTCCAGAATGTTGTGAGACAAATACTTAGGAATAAAACATTGGAAAAGTGGTATGGGGCAGTGGACTCTTACTCACAAAATGTTGGGGAAAAAAAGAGAGGGAGAGCGATAGAAAGACTGAGCAAATGGCAACATTTTTGCACTTTCTTTGTATTACAAAAGGCTCCAGGTACAGCACGTTTCCAGTCAGACCAGCAGATCTAAAGCAAACGTTGAAATATTACCTTGCATCAGCGGTTTTCAATTTTTGTTTTCATTTGAGAGTCCTTAATTATTTTCCTGTGGAGGTACGTACAGTAAATGTAAGCCCACTGCCAGTCAGCTTTAGCAGACCTTGTGGTCCATAGTCAATTTAGCCTTCAGGATCTGTGGATCAGGGGTTAAAAGCCCTGACCTCACACCCTTTTGAAAAATTGATTTGGTAAAGCTTGTCACTTTAAGGGATGGACTGGCTGCCACAACTGTAAGGGTGCCTTTTGATTTCATTACATTCTCTTTCTATTTAAATCTGTGGTTAGACTGGATGAGCAGAATTCAAGCTGTAAAATCCCAGGTGGGGTTGGGAAGGCTGTGACAAGAGTATCCCAACAGGCAATGATGGTTCTCCGACAAGATAAATGCTGCATATCAGAGGGTTCAAATACTACTCGTGAAGAGCACAGAAAGGGAAAAATTAGGAAGTGTAAATAAAAAATATTCTCAGTCACTGTAAAGCCTAGGTTATTATTTTCATAGCAGTTGATCTATAGGAAAAGCAACAGACTCTTGGCTCTGATGCAATAGCAAGCCTGGTTCAATCTTCTTAACCTTTACCAATCGGTTTATACAAGTTTTACTGCATCTGCCTGTCTCCTGAGGACCTATGAAGAAGACACATCAAGTGCTGACATAGGTATTGTGCAGGGCAAGAATGGAAGGAGGACGTTTCCAAAGTCAGTCGCTGGGACATATAATATTTTCTTTGCTCTCCCTGGCCCCTGAGGGAATTAAAAAAAAAGGATATTTTCTGCTGGAAATCACTTTCCTGTGGTAAACTCATTCCCACAAAAATATACTTATGGACCTGCTTGAAAGCACTTGTGGTAGCTAAATTACAAAGGTGGATGGCCTTTAAATTTATCTTAGCAAAGCAGGTAAAGAGGGGTGCTGAGCCAAGAGGATCCCGAGCCAACGGGTGCCATTGCTCTCCTGCCACTGCTGCTGAGTTTCCCCCTCCTGCCTTTCACTTCTGAAAACAAAAAGGTGGTATTGCTTATGCACAATAAAGTGAAAACGGTCAACTTCTGAGAACAAAAAGCAAACAACAATCTACTTAGCGCTATGAAAAGAACAGATAAGGTGTTTTCCTTTCTCTAAGAAACTTAAGCCTTCTTTCAGAAGAATGAAAAGCCAAGAGAAATACCATACCCCATGTTATGAATATCATCCTGACATTAGCTGAGTAAAGTTATCCAACTTGAATGCCACTGAATTACTCCTCTTCTTCCTGAGTTCTGAAGCTGTCAGTAACCTGAACTTTAGTAAATCTGTGGCTGTATTTTAGAATGTATTTAGACAAAGACCACATCATCTTTGAAAATAAGTCTCTCCCACTAAAACTCTGAAGTATATGAACTTATTACTTGCACCCTTTTTATGACGAGAAAAGAACCGTGTTTATTTAATGTTACAGTTCCTTAACCGACTTTTATGTCTTTAAGATAGCCAGTTGAATTTTGTTGGTGACTGTGTTTTTTCTGGTTTTAGTTATGGTGAGCAGTATAGTGATACATGATCTGAAAAAGTCACGGACGGTAACAAGAGAACTGCCCTTCTAGGTACATCAGTGTCAAAAGGTACGTGAGTAAGAGCATGGCAGATCTAACATTCAACTTTGCAGGCAACTCGGTTTGCGTTCTGAGCCACTTAGCCATAAAATATAAAAAAAATATTAACACTTCATTTCAATTATTTCTTTCTGTTCCTGTAGCTGAGTGACAATGTTGCAAAAAACCAAATTCCACAGAAAAAAAATTATCTGGGAAATATCATTCAGTTTAAAAATTTATTAATATAATAATATTTTGTTGGAATGCACAGATGTCATGGCTGCTGCTACTGCTAAGACTGTCATTTTGTTGGGAACGGCTACCATTCTCCCAGTGGCCATTTGCTGCTCTGGCAGGAAGCGACTCAGCACCAGCTAACAAAGTTCGCCCTAAATGGGATGGCTGTAGGCTGCTCGAGTGCGAGTGCTTTGGTGCTTGCCCGTTTGCTCAGTTATGTCAAACCTTCTGGCATATGCTGTATTTCTGACAACTGTACTGACTGTTATTCATACTGAAAGAGATTTTAAGTAACTGGGGAAAAAAGATAACAAACCTAACACATTGCTGACCTCTTTGCTATCAAATGGAAACCTCCCACTTCTGTCATATCCCTGGTAGAAATTAAAAGAGGGTTTGTACAGTTCTGTGATACTCCTCTGCACGCTGAAGCTGCTAGCAGAGTTGCTCGTATATAGGGTACTGCATGGTCGAGAAGCTTGTCACAAGAATTAGTCTTATAAATTCTCAGAAAATTCTAGTGATCCCAAACTTTTATTAAAAAAGTACTAAGGAGCTAGGATAGATCACAGATGTTGAGATCCAGCCTAAAGCATAGTTTAGGGAGGTGGTTTTCTTTGCCAAACTAAATTATCTGAACAGATCTCTCATATATACTCACTTATAACTATATACTTCTACACCAGTGAACCAGAAATGCATAACCTTGAGAGGGCTTTTTTGTTTATCATTACTTGCTTTCTTTGTACAGACTTTTTAGGCTATGATACATCAAGTAGATTAGCTGGTCTCCATATGAGAGCCCTATCTTTCAAAAAAAATTTTTTAATTTTTCCTTTCTCCATTTCCAAAGGTACAGAAAGAATGTTGGTACGATTGTTACCAAGAGCAATCATGTACTTGGGATTTTCTCAAAGGTGAGGTAGCCTCTTGAGCAAGACACCTTTCTTTCTGAGGCTCTGTGCGCACACTTTATGGGGTTGTTCATAATGGATTCCTGGTATCCCAGAGAGAGGACTTGGAGTTGTTTCAAAGGCACCGTCACTGCAGCCTTAACAGGACATTCTGCAGGCAAGAATGGGAACACACAGCATATAGTATAGACAGTGTTTAAGAAAGAGAGAAAGGAGGGAGAGAAAGAAGGAGAGAAAAAAAAGAAGGAAAGGCTGGGGGGGGGGAGAGAGGAAGGACAGAATGTACTGAACAGCTTCATATGGAAAACCTTTCATTTACTGAGTTTGGGGAGTACAACGTTCAAATTCGGAGTTTGATTGCCATTATTACTTTTTAGCTCAGGTCACTTCAGTATTACTCGGTGCTGGTGTGATTTGCCATGACGTCTCAGAGGGGTGATGAGGATGAGGACTCTGAGCATCTCGGGAAAAACAGTTTAGCAGAGTAGCCCTGGCCACCTGTTCAACCACCAACTGTTCACACTTTTTTTTCCCTCTTTTTTAAGCAAATGTGCCAAAGGATATCAAAACACACTTATCAGAACACTAAAGTAATAAACTAGAACAAGGTGTCGGTTTAAATAGGAAATGTGGTGGAAGGATATATTAAAAAGTTTCGAAAAACACTGCTCTCTTGATTTTGTCCTTGAAGGGTGAGTTAGTCCCTCCAGTATTATTTTCTAGTTCAGCAGCTTCCTGCAGCTTCCTAGGTTGTATAGCGATAGACGCCCGTAGCAAAGGCTCCCTCCTCCTGCTGAGACTCCCTCCCTCGAGCTGAGACTCGAGTTCCTGGTCCTGCTCTTCCCTCCCCTGCTCTCGCATCCTCTCATCCCCCAACACCTTCTTCATGCAGGGCACTCTCACCAAGTAGAAACTATTTCCCTCCCTCCACAACGACCATCCCAAACACATTTGACCAGGCTATTTCCTTTCCGTCTGTTACCCCACCTCAGAAATCTTCTTACAGGTCATACAGAGTCTTGTTATACAAACTGGAGCAAACCAACCTAAACAGCCATCCTTTTTATCACTCTGTTTCAAAGGGAGGCAGCTTCATTTGTGCAGACCTACAGGTTGTAGATATCTGAAATGGAATTTTCTGTTCTATGGAAACAATTTATTTCCTGCTATTTTTACCATTTTAATTCAGGATGAAAATCAGAAAATGCAATTTCTAACCTGACAGAAATTCCAGTTTTCACCTACTTATAATAATTCAGAGTATGTTGCAGCACATTTTCTGCATGGAATAAATCAGCACATTGATTTTTTATTAAAATATACATGATTTCAAAGGAAGACCCAAACATCCTGACTATTTAAAAAATGTCTTTCATTTTGGTTTAATCAGTTTCTGTTACAGCTATCCTTATAAAAGCTTCATTAATTTAAATTCAGTTCAAGAGAGATACAAGACAGAATGCTTTCAACAAGAAAGATTCCAATTGTCTGTTATGTTAAAAGCAAAAACATTATTATAAACTCTGCATCTAATACTCATGAAGAAATAATTAAATTTATACAGTATTTATCAATACTCTATAAATTTTAAATAATTAAATTTATACAGGTTAAGATTTTCAGAAGTGTTAGCTGTGTTTGGTTATCTGTTTTTTCAGTGTAAGTAATCAGCATTTCCAAAAACTAGTCCTTCTTAAATTAGACAGCTGAAATCACTAGGCATTCTGGTCCTTCTTTTCTTTTCCCTTTTTTCCCACTATTTTTTAGCAGTTTTTTTCATTTTCAAGGTAAAATACTTCCTTTTATTCAAGGCACTTCTAGGAGAGGAGATTAAACTAAACAAAAGCTGCGTGTTTAATATAGTGCCATAGAGTATAACATTCCTATCTTGATATCTTATCAAAGACTGATAGGGGTGGGGAAAACATTCTTACAGATTTTCAGCAGGGAAACGTAACTTCTTCTTCTAAAGACTTCAAATAAAATCAGCGTGTGACAGAACCATGTAAACTCTTGGATTTCTGAGTGTTAGAGGAGGGTCCCCCCTGCTGCATTCGCTGGCAAAGGCCACCAGTAATCCCCAAACTGTCTCGTGCTGGAACAATGGTACATCTATAGGAGATGGTACAGTCTGAAGCTCAGCAATTTTCTAGTTTTAAATTCTAAGTATAGAAATCGGAGCCTGAGGCTATCCATGCTATACTCCAGCTGATACCAGACTAGTGATGGCTTCAATTATTTCTTTTTTGAGATGTAAAATTCACTTGCAGAGAATCTCCAGGTGTGTTAAAATCTCTTCTTTCTGGGTGAAAGTGCAATCTATGTCTGCCCCGTTCTGCTAAAACATTTTGTGGCTAGGCAAACAGCCACCTTCCTAATGGGCACACACAGGGCAAGGTCAGCAATAGCAACAACACCCCTAGTTTTAAATGGAGCCTGTGAGAAGCTGTTGAAGCACAGTACCTTTCTTTCTTTTCTTTTTTTTTTTTTTTTTTTTAATATTGATGCAAATGAAAATGCCCTTGCAGTTATATGTCATTATCCCAACGCTCCCTCCAACCTATCAAATTGCTCATGTGGATGCTTCCTAATCTGCTTTGGAGTTTACAGTCCATTGTAATCAACTCAAAGTAAATTGGGTTAACAAAGACCTATTTATTAGATTCCTAAGTAAACCTGTTTGATTTTGAATCTGGCAGCCACAGAACTGAGTGGGAGGACAGAAAGTACATTATCTAAGAGGGGAGAAAAATGTCAGGCAGCTAAAGGAAGATGAAGGACCATAGCCTCCCCATTCGGCACAGGGGAAGATACCTGTGTCAGGGGTGGATGCTGTCAGCTCTCCCACAATGATTCTCTCCCTTCTCCTTCCAGGAAATTACAGATGTGTTTGCAGGCAAGTAATCATTGTTCTCCTCTCCCTTTCATCCTCACATCACACTTTTTGGTGATATAAGTATGCTTTCTTGCACCTATTATCTAGGAGCTTGTATGTAATAAAAAAAGAGGCCAAGAGGAAGCAAAGAGAGAAGATGCTCCAACAAATCTCAGATCTCAGGGCTCCTCACAGAAATCCAGTGTTTTCAATCCCTGACTTCTCTCTCAGTGCCAACCGTGATGATTTGCTTGAATAGAGGTGGTAAAACAGGACACTAAACTTGGGAACAATTCTGTGCACAAGCTACAGCAACAGTCCAGCTGTTGCTTTTACATGAAAAATTGTCCAATTATTTACTTGAAATTGCGAAAATTCTATCATGGTCCCGGGCTTTTCTGGCATTCATCTGTCACACTGTCTGTCATATAAAACCGCCTAGAATTAAAATCCACATGCCTTTAGCATCTCAGCAAAGAGTTGTCGGCCAGGGCTCTTGTTCAGATGGATGATACTAGTGACAGCTGCCAGAAAACACAGCTAAATTGCTCAACAGATACCTTGAAGGCGTATGCAGCAATACATATTACCTAAAAAGAACCAATATATATCTTTCTGTTCATCAGTTTGTACTTGTACACTTTATTCTTTAATACGAACCTTCTAAATCCAATTTCTTTGGAGTTACTTATTCAGACATCACTGGTATGATTAATAAAAATAGATCCGGAATTGACAATGGCTAGATTAAAACGCCAGGCTCTACCATCAGAAGCTATAAATTGGTATAGATCTATTGACAGAAGTATGCTAAGGGTTTGGTCACTCTTCTTTACGATACCATAGTTTCATTATCATATATTTACTGACAGAATGGCACACCTCCTAAACCTGACTACTGAAGTAAACCCAGAATTTTTTTTAAACTGTGAGCTGATTTTGGATGTCTCATTTTCTTTTCTTTTCTTTTGTTTCTTTCTTTTTTTTCGGTTAGCCAACTGAATGTACTTGATTTGTATAGAGACTGATTCGTCCTTAATTTCTAAAGCTGACCCGGCTTGTGCACAGCTTAAATGGATCTATGAGTCTTTCTGCCAAGTAGGTCCCATATCTAGAGATGGCCCGTCAGGAATAAGTGCATTTGGGAAACACAGCTTCCAGTTTCCTGGGATTTTGTTTTTTTCATTTAGCTTTGGTCAAAATCAGACCAATTGCTTATATTGATTGTATTCAGCTAATTTTGAATGAAATTATTCTGACCAGATTCATTTTCAATAAAAACTGTTCTATCAAAACATTTCTAACCAGCTTTAATAGAAATGATAAAATCAGTGTTTCTCAAAATTTAAGGTTATCATCAACACCCTTTAGCTCTGCATAAGCTCTAAAGTACTGACAATCCAAAAAAGCATGGAAGAAAACAGTATTAAAAAAGTAGAAACACTGGGGTGAAATAGCTGAGGTCAAACTTCAGGTCAGTAGAAGAGGCCCAAAGAGAGCACAGGTCTCCTGACTCCTAGTCTGGGGCCAGATGCTGGCCAGCAAGGTCTCTAATTAGCAGTTAGATATCCACTTTATTCATGTCAATGATATTTACCTACTTAAAGCTGAGACCACAGTTAGAGAGTCACATTGAGGTTCCCTTGAAAATCCAGGTTGTTATTTTATAATTAGCATAGTATATATACATACAGGACAAGCCTGTCTCAGCAATAGATTTAATTCAGCAGCTAAGCCTTGGCAGTCAGGGTACATTTTAAATACTCTAAAGCTGTTTATTTAGTCCCTGTTAATTTTAGCACTGAAGAAGCTGACCACACATTTGTTTCATGGTACTGCTATATCCCCAGCAGGTTCTGCTCTTTCTTGTTGATAAATATATTTGCTGTCAATTAATTTTTAAGTGGTTTTTTTTCTTTTTTTTTTTCCTCCATATCAATGAATAAACCAGAAATAATACCTTCAGTCGGTTCAGTGTATGTATCAAAAATTAAACTACTCCCTTCTCTTAAGACTGCTGAGAAAAATATGGAGGTGCAAAACTATTTCAACCTAAACTGTGCCATTTCATGCAGAAGTAGACATATAACTGTATCTGTTGGGTTTTTTTCCCCCAGATAAATTATTGTTTAATAGATTTCTATTTCTGTTATTTAAACAACCACAGAGCAATCAGGATATGCAGTGAGACAAAAATAATACTGTTAGTATTTTAAACACTTTACAGACTATAATTTAAAAATAACATTTAAGCATTAATTTTCTGAGTAAACATAGAAAAGATGAACTTCTCAAAAAATAATAATTTCACTAGCAAGATATTCAAAGAAACATAAATGATTCAGGGGAACTGAGAGTACAGATTTGGTGCACTTTTTTTAGATCCCCAGCTCCATAAGTTCGCATGTAAATGTAGATAGTTACCACATACAGTCACAGTTCCACTTGTAGTCTGTAACTATCATAAAGCAATGCTTTCATAACAGTCTTGTATCCTACAGTCCTTTCCCCTTACAGGATAGCCAGTTCAATATTGCAGTCGAGAGATGTTCAGCTGGCATGAGAGTTGCTTAAGCTATGGACCAGCTACGATGAATGAAAAATTTTGGAGGGTGTATGCCCCTCTTGTTCAAAGTCTCTATTAGATTGCTACAAGGTGGCATTGGTCCCTTGTAGATGAAGCTCAAAAGCGTTAAGCACCTGCTTATCTGGTGTTAAAATACAGACAAAGGAAATGAAGGTGAATGGGACTACAAAATCAGATAAAGGAGAGAAAGAACCTGCCCATATAAACTCTTTGAAGCAGCATACTGGAAAGCAGTATTCAGGAAGGCAATGCAGTTAGAGAAAGGATTGCCTAAGCAAGGATAGGTCAATGAGAAAGCAACTGAAAGACTTGAATGCCAACGTGGGAAGTTTAGAGAGACAAGAACTATTGGGGCAAAATGTAAAAAATGCTATAAAAGGGTCAGATGAAACCATGGGGAGGAGTTCTTACCACTGGAATCAAAGGTGTGTGGTGGCCAGGAAAAATAGGAATAAAGGTTACACAGGTGGGACAGCATTTTATGATAATTGAGTGCTTTAGTTTTTTTAAAATAATTGGTAGCGTAGATAAAACTGGATTCGTTTAGGACAAAATCTCTTTGAGGTAGAATGGTTTATAGTCGGGATGTATTCTTGGTTTCCACACTCGGTTATAGATACAGATGAAGATGAAGAACCTTGTCAAAAATACTTCTATAAGACAGAAAAGATAATGTGACTTACGTCGTACTGAGAATGTATATCTTCCCTAACACAAATTAATTTGGACTGGATACGCCTGACATGAAAATGCCATGCTGGAAGACACAAAATTCTGCTCTGCTCTTCCTTTTTTATCATTATAATGGCTGGCTCAAACTTTGGGAGAGAGTCTAGACTAATTCACATTTCTTTCTGATAAAATTAAAGCATCAGCTTTTGGCAACAAATTAATATCCATCAGTGATTTTTGAAAAGTTTATTAAGATAAATTAAATATTATGAAGTGATGGAAGAGTAATTTTGAAGTAAAAAATTACAGCTTGTTTGGTACCAAAGCAATAAAATATTTTTTGAAATGGTAGAAAAATAACTGTTACTTTGAGAGGTGGACTCAGTTGCTTTGCAAAATTTATATATCTTACATCACCTATTCATAAAATACTTATAAATATTAAAAGATGCATACAATATTTTTAGAAGCTTGTTTTAGTAATTGTGTAGCTTGACTTTTATTGTTTGAACATGGAATTGTGGGTTTCAAGGATAGTTTAGCTTACCTTTCTTTTCTTTTCCAGACAAGCCCAAGAACTTAGTCTAATATTTGATTTTTATTTCCTTTGCATACAATATTGATACACATATGGCATGTTTCTGCATGGAAACTAGGGGTACTGGTGTTTACACTAGTGTGAGCATATGTATATGAGAGTAACAAAGGCAGAAAGTTGCCTGGGTAATTTCCAAGACAAGCTGAGGCATTTCTTGTAATATATTTAATTATTTTTCTTAAATTTCATGGAAGGTTAAAATACAAAGTTAAAAAAGCTTCCTTAATCTTTTAATAAATTTGTTGACAATCAAACACTACTGTAAACAGTTGGGCTTAAATTCGGATTCTACTCCAGTTAGTCGATAAAAGAGATATTAAAGAGCCCTGGCAAGAAAAGTTGCAACATCTTGTGTTTGACTAATTACTGCTTTTGTCAGTTGTGTAGTAGGAAAATGCAATATATAACAAAAAGTAACAGAAAGTACACTTTAATGCTTAAAATAATTGAAAACTAAGCACCAACATGGTATGTTCTAAACACCCACTACCACCACCCCTATTTTCTTTATTTGTATGGGGACTATTTTGAAGTTTTCTCTTGTAAAACAATTTTTTACATTTTCATTTCAAATTATGGTAGACTGGAATAAACTTGTGACCAATCTTGGTACGAGTATATTGGATACAGATTTTCAACTTCTGTTTGTAATGCTCACTAAGAATTGTATTGATAAAATAAAGGTTTCTTGCCAACTATAGGTCAGATTTATGGCCGTGTCACAGGACTATTAAAAACAGTGAATTTGTTTTTGTCAAAAGTGCTTCAGAAGCTTGAAACTCAAATCTACATTCAAAGTCAACATGAAAGGGAAATATTAAATTAATTATCAAATAAAACAACTTTGGGTAACGAATTAAACTTTATAAACCACTAAACAAAAGACCAAGGTGAAATCTTGGCCTCTTGTTTCTCCAGTGACAAAACTCAGCGAGGTCTAGGGAGGACTTCTGATTTATTTCGTATGACTCAATCAAGCAGATGGACACACTTTCTAAGACTCCTCTCCAAAGCTCTGTTGGAAAGACAATTAAATGCACCAGACAGTGATCTAATTACATATTTCCCAGACACGACTCTGCATAAAGAAATGTTTACATTCTTGAACATGATCTAAGAAAACTAAAATTAATTTCCTTGGACAGGGAGTGCAACTATAGAAACCTGAAATGTAGCTTAAGCAGCTGGAAAAAAACACGATTCAATTTTTCCCCAGTAAATGCTATTCCTACCTGTGGATTGAAACAAACTTTCTGTGTCTTTGAAGCCCAGAGCTGAGTTATGCTATGTTTGACATTGCTGGGTGGAGACACCTGAAGTAGTTCTGGAAGAGGAAGCAAACAAGCTTCCTCAACATCATGCTGCATCTGGTCTACCCACCTAATCCAAGAAGCGTGGAGTACCTTACCCTGGGTGTACACAGCTTCTGGCACCCAAGCACCTAGTCTGTGTGGTGACAGATGTTTTCTGCAGAAATGTGTATTTCCCTGTTTGTGTGCTTTCCATAGTCAGGACTTTTAAGAAGGAACTTTTGTTATCTTTGAAAAGGAGATATAGAAACAGAGAGATAGAAAGAATCCAGTATCTAGACCAGCCTCTTGCCCCAAAGTCAGATCATCTATTCCCAAGTCTTTACTGACAGGTGTTTGTCAAGACTCTTCTTGAAAACCTGCAACGAGGGAGACTTCACAGCATCCCCAGGCAATCTATTACTTATTGCAAACCATCTGAAAACAAGCTCAAAGGTACAGAAGGTGAATTAAAAATCGGCTTAGAAACCTCAAACAGATGCTTTGGGGAAATCACGATCTGCTTTAACACTTGGAGAATACTGTTTATCTTATTCATGAAATCTATAACTATTGTTTATATAATTATATAAAGCAGTAATATGCTAAGTACCATTAACTGGTATTACAGATCACTTAACAATCAGTCCTAGTCTTGGGCTGTCTATTGTATCTGGTCTACAAACACAGAAAGACTATCTTTGTCCCTGGGAAGTTGTACTCAACGTATAAAAGAAGAGGCAGCCCCTGGGCAGACCAATCAAAAAGTACAAAAAGTACAAGACAGCACTAGAGAGTAGGTAGGCAGCATTTAGTACTTCAGACTTTCATGAAGTTTTTGTAAACTTTTAATGGAATCATGGAACTGAAGGAAGAAAGAGAGATAACTTTGCACTTATTTGTAGATAACTCCCTGCAGGTATGAGAAGCATCACACAAAAAGCAGAAAGATTGTTTTAATGCGAATCCAGCAATACAGGAGGTTGATGGCATGGACTAGTCGAGAGCCAGACAAGTGGCTTCTCTGTAATGAATGGGAGATTATTTAAGAAATGATAGGGCAATAGTAAGAAAATGGGAATAGACTGTGAGCAGCTTAGAAATTGATGGTGAGCAGCTTGTACTTGATTAGATTAACAGAAAGAGAACCACAGAGAACTGCTTATAGAAGACTTATAAATGAAGAAGTAGTACCAGAAATAAATCTTCTCCTCAATATTTTTCTGGAAGATTAGGGGGGAAATAGGGAAGATTACATTTGTCAAGGTTGGGCAAAAGAATACTTCAAGTGATGTAAGTACAAAAATAGGCTAGATGAAAATTTCATCCGTGTGCTTTGATACAAAGTCCATGTTTTACTTCTGTTATTCAGCAAAAAATCTGCAAAAGCTAGACATAACTTGTATGTTGGAAACACAAAGTGGGCTGAACTGAGGTTATTACTTGTAGAAGACTGGTATGATGACAGTGACATTTTCTGCAATGATTAGGAAAATAGGTAGTAAGATGACTCGTGGAAATTAAAATTAAAAGCTCCATTTATCAGCATGATACTAGAGGCAATTGCTTGTAAACCAAAGGAAGACATCTGAGGCACGGAACAAGATTCTAGTGTGGGGGGAAAAAAGGAATCAATCTAGATTAAGGTTGTAGATCTGTGAATAAACCAACTGGGGCGAAAGTTTATGCTTGCTGATGAGGCTTATAGATGGGAACTACTTAGGGAAAAAATTTAGCTAGTTTTAGTGTGAGGTACTTTTGTACTTCGCAATGCCAAACTCATCTATTGTGATGTGTATAATGACACCGCTTTGGATCACTATTATACTCACACATTGCAATTACATAGAAGGAGTGATGAGCAAAGAGAAAAATAACTTTTTGAAGCTTTATCAACCTTTAAGATATGCTGATTTTAGTTCATCTAAAGGAATATGTTGGTGACACAAATTGTGTCTTCAACTTGTTGCTTCACAAGTACTTTAAAGTATTAAATATTCAAAATAAATATTAAAAGAATGTTTAGCTGAATAGATTTTGTGATTATATTGGCTTAATGTCACTATGACATTGGGCATTTTAATTCCAACTCACAAGAAACTTCCAATGAAAGAAACTTTCATGGGTAATTTGAAAAGATGATATTAATAAAGCATTGATCTTCTATTTCTCTGATGCTAGTGAAGCAATTTAGTCAGTATGCAGAGAACTCTAAACTATACTGAGGAAGTTCTCACTGGATATTTCCATGGCAAGAAAGTGTACATGTGAGGGACTAGTTCTGGAGGTTTCATTGCACCAAGGAACTCTGTAAATCTTCTAAATGGTCATGAGGACCATAAGAGTTTATTCAGTACAAGACCATTACCACAAACCCAACATTTTTACCCCCTGCTATTTCTCCCATCCAGCAGAACTAGAGTAGACCTAGAAAGATACAGACAAGATATTTTCAGAGGCCCCATAGCCTCCAGCCCTCCGCCTGATGGAGATGGATTCTTGAGCCCTCAGTTGTTACTAGAGAGCTTCTACTACCCTGGGTTCTGATCTGCATTTGTTTACACACAAAACCACAAACTTGAAGGTTTTTGTGGTTTGGTTTGGGTTTTTTCGTGGTTTGTTTTTTTTGTTTGTTTGTGGGTGGTTTTGGGTTTCTTTTTGTTTGTTTGTTGGTTGTTTTATTTGGTTTTTTGTTTTGGTGAGGTTTTTTTTGGGTTTTGTTTTGTTTTGGGTTTTTTGTTTGTTTGGTTGGTTTGGGTTTTTTTACACATCTTAAACATGCTTATAGTCAGTTAAACTTTCTTCATTTTAACAGAAAATAGGCTATTTCAATTTAATTGCTTTAGTCTGTTTGTAGAGTTATTTGCAAGTCTGTAATTCTAGCATTGCTTGCAGCTTGGAGAAACTGTGCACTGATAAGCTGTTTTGATCCCTGCATAAAACAGAAGTTGTTAATCCTCTGTAGGCTAATGGAGTGAGAAATTTTCCTAAAAATCTTACAAACTGACCTATAAAATTTAGGCTTTATGTTGGATAACTACCTGAGCAGTTGCCTGTTGAAATGCCAAAATCTTTACATCATAAAACAGAACGTAACTGTGTCCTTGCCCTTCCGTATTTCATGAGGTTACTGCCATGACGTGTTAAGTCAACGTAGAGGTAGTACATAGAGTTGTGTTCCTACTTCATGTGTGGGCTCTTAGTGGAACTGGGCCTTCATAAAAAGAGTCCTTTGAGGAATTTAATCAAGTTTAGTTAGGCTTGATAACCTTTTACAAAGAAGCTTTTTGCAGCAGGACCCTTACAGAGGTATCTTGGTGAAACCTGTAGTCATTTTAGCTCCAAGATAAATGAGCTTCAATGATTTTACTACGCAAATAAATTCTGCATATTTTTTCCAAAGCACAACTCTCACCACTTTGGCTTCACATTGTACAACAGGTTGAAAGAGTGCATATAAACGCTGTGCAATCCATATCACCTCCTGAGTCATTTAACAAATTGCATGGTCAGCAGTTCCAAGATCCCACTTTGTGCATAATTAACATCAGTAGAGGTTAATTACAGCTACCCATAAAGCTTCATTACAATCAAGCAGAGAGTAAAACTAATCCAAACAGTTTAATTATTAAAAAAAAAAAATATATATTATATAGTCAATGTGATAATCACTGTACAATAGAGTTTATACCTTTTCTAAATCACACTCTGAAACTTCTGATCTATTTTGCAAGTATTGTGTGCAGGGAATTTTATAAACTACGTTGTTAAATCTGGTAGATAGGCTGTGAGTATTTATAATCACTAATAGGATCACAAACAGCTGCACAAATAATGCAAAGGAACGGGTCAATGCTGAACCTTGATTGTCTGAAAAGAAAATTTATCAAAACTTGGTTGTGATGATGCAGGGGTTTTCACTTCACAATTACCTTCCTCCAAGGTGCAGTTGCAGTGTTTTATCTATTAACCACCTTCTTCAGCATTCTTCATCCAAAGCTAGAAGAGTTCAAGATCTTAGTATTTTTCTCTATGTCATAAAACTTGGCTATAAATTTTCCAGTGAATAGAAAAATTAGATAGTGCTGTGTTCCTTTTTAAATCCTCTTGAAACCCTCTGTACATGGAGCAGGTAAATGTTACTCTGGTAACCCACTAAAATATCTTCAAACTGAATTTAACAGTTTATCTCTTCATAGAGAATGAAAAAAGGGAGTATGAGAGGAAAAAAAAAAAAGAAAGGAAGGAATTCTTGCAAGTGCTTGAAAGCTGATAAAACTAGACTGGCTTCTTAGAGCATATAATTTTTACATGGTTTTAATTGTAATCTGAAATTTCAAATCAGTCTGTAAAACTACCTGATTTATCTAAATGCAGGCATGCAAAGTACTGTGCCAAGGATTTATCACCAAAGGGAGTAATTCTGTCCTCCTATAGAAAGACTAAAGTTTAAATCTTATTCTTCACCATAAACTACAGTCACAACAAATCCAGAATACCCTATACCCTAGTCCCTGGAACATACGGAGTAAGCTGAAACATGCAGGAGCAGCAGGGAATTATCTTCTTATATTAAAAAGGTGAAGTTATTATAGTGCTGTAAGATCCTTCCTATAGCCCTTCCAATTTGCCATTGGAAATGCCAGTAACTTCAAATACTGTATATTTAGAATGTTACTGGATACAGAGAAAATTATTTTGAAGTTCTCTGAGAAAAAGGGGGATAACTCTTCAGATGTGCTCAGTCAGATACCCAACTCAAACATATTTATGTGTATCTCAGTGAATTTTGGCTTCCGAAGTAATTTAAGTAGAGAACAAAAAAACCTAAGAACCACGGAAATAGATTTCTTTGCAACATACTGAAGTAGTTATACAAAATATGAACATTCAGTTAACATCTACATAGGTCTTTTTAAACAGTACATAAATTACACAAATTTAATAGCAGTGTATGGCTCCATGGCTGCTGGAGGGAATGTGCAATACCCTTACATTATTCCCATCTGGTAAAACTTTCCAGAAATTAGAACATGTTGGAAGGATGTTAAAGAAATGACCCATAGAGTTCCCAAAAGAACACTACTGATTGATTTGTCTCTGTATGTATTAGATTACATCTTTGATATACCTAGTTTATAGTAGGAGAAGTTTTCTAAGAATGCAGAGCTTATTTTGCTGACAATGAGATTTACCGCAAAACAATCAACATGCTTCTGCAAAAAGGGTTTGCAAAGTTATTTCAGTACTTTAAAAATGATGGTTAATGGCATGCATAACAATTACCCTCCCATCTGGACTGATTTCTAAACTTTTTTGTGAAGATACTGATGAAGAAAAAGGCTAAATTCTTTCTTCCCTTTATAAGGGCCAGTACCTGCTTCAAGCCTGAGTAACCAGCTTTGGCATGGGTATTGCCAAGAGAGCCAGGGAACGATACTGGCCTTGGCTTTCTGGCTATTTCTCGCTCATGTAAAAGGTCTGCATTTATCCTCCCGTACAGATGCTGTATAACACAATTACAAGGCATTATTCCATCTTTTTTTCCAGTTCTTGCATTCCACAGGAGGTACAGGTTAGGCTGGCATGCAGATCCCAGGGAAGCCAGCTTGAGGCCATATAGAGCTGGAAGAAGTTAAACTTTTATGGTGGAGAGATCTTTCTGTTGGTTGGATAAAAAATACCTTTTCACAGGAAAATATTGGTTTATGTGCTATCAAAATCTTGAAAAAAGGAGTCTTAAATTAAACTCAAAATTAGTGAATTGAAATATTTGTATTCAAGCCTTTTTTTGATGGGGGATAGGCAGGAGAATGTTTAATAATTAACAAACAAACAAACAAAAGACAGAGAGAATTTTTTTTCCTCTACAAGAGGAAAAAGTAGAAACAAGAGAAAAAGAGAACGAAAGAACATTATGGAATCTCACTTTTTCTATGATGGGAAACATAATGGGCTCCTTGTTCTCCAGTCAACATCTTTTACTCTTCCTGCATTCTTCTAATCCCTGCTTATTTGCAGGGAAGAGCAGGTTTATTCCATGGAATTTAACATGTAATTAACTGGCAAAATTGCCACATTGTATGGCGCACAGAAGCAACTAACAAAACTGCTAACAATCGCTAAGAAAATTCATAATGTAAGCAAGGCATACTCCTACTTCATTTTTGTCCCATCAAGATAAAGTAAGCTTAGTTTTACAGTGTATCATTTGTTATTTTGGTTTCTATATTTTATTTATTAGTTGTATCTTACATTCATATAGCAGGTCTATTTCCCTGTCCTTTTGCTTACTATGTTCCTTTCTTAGAAAATACTACAAAACCTTATTTCAAAGGATAACTTTCCACTGTGAGAATGATGCCTCTCGCTATCACTGACACCCTTCGATTCAATTATCACTCACTAATAAAAAAGTAAACCCGTAAAAAATAAACCAAACGAACAGTAAAAACCCATACTCCAAAGAAAATTTTGACAGCAAAAGGTAAAAGAAGCAGCAGAGCTCCATGACATTTGCTGGGGACTTTAATATTGCTTTTGGCTAAATGGAAGGAATCCAGATAACAAGGTGAATAGAGGCAACCCAAAATACTGAAGTAGATTAGGGAAGATTAGGTTAGAATAATTTCTAATAAAAATCAAAAAGAAACTGTAGCACTGATTCTTTTTGCAGGGAAATGGAGAACTGTGTATATTTTTAAAATAAAGAAAAAGAATTCATCTGTCAAATTGTGCAAACACACTTAACTTTAACTCCAAATTTAAATTGTGTTGCCTGAGGTATTCAAGCACTGAAAAGAGCACGTTGTGGTTATAGGCATGGATAGTCCCAGTCCTTTCAACGAGTCTTAAAGGCACACTTGGCTTAGACATCTGCTTGGCTTAGGGCCCTAATGAGTTAGTTAAGCAATTCGTGGTGGACGCAGTTCAGAAAAAGACAAAAGCAGGTATTAAACCTTAGCTCATTTTTAAATGCTTTAAAGAAATTAAGGTCAAATACAGAGCTTAAAATCTTCAGTAGAGAGCCACGGGAAATGCAAGGCCAGCCGGTTAAGTATGTGGATATGCCCACGTTTCCTTGCGAGGGTCACCCCAGACACCTGTAGCCCAGAGCATGAAGAGGCAGCTCCTGCCAAGGCTGTTGCAGGTACAGCTGGGGATGCGCCTGCCAGGACAGCCCAAACCCATTTGCTCAGGTAGGCTGCTCAGTGAAGCAAGCATTTAGATGGGGAAGAAGTAGAGCATGGAGCATGCCACACTCCCTAGAGCACTGGAGGCACATTCACCAAAGCAGTTTTATAGTAAGCCAGATGGACACATGTTATAGATGATACGGCATGGAAGTCATGCTCAACTATCATCAGTTGCTAACTTACTCAATTTGGGGGTAAGCAAATAGCTAGCATCTGATTTTAGCATCTCTAACAACTGATATAGATTTATTTATTTCTCTCTCCCACTTCCCCATTCATGCAGCTTTTACTGTTTTCTATCATGTATTTTTTATAATATTGTATTTTTTAAAAATAGTTTTCTCTTACCAAACACACACACAAAAAACAAACCCTATGGGCACTGTGGTAATAAAATTAAAATGAATCTAAATAGAACTTAATTCTCTGAAATCAGTTTTGTTCCACTGCATTTAGCAGTATGAAATAAAAGAAACCATGGTTTGTAATAAAAAAGGAGATCTAATGGAAATTGAAAAACAACCTAAATTTCCATCAAAAGGGAGGCAAACCTGTTTCAGACGTGAAAATTTACGTTTTATTTTTATCATTAAATAGCAAACATTTAATAGGATGATTTGTGGAATGACCAAAGTAATTTGGGATACAAATAATACATAAAAAACATGCATGACCTGCCAAGAAGAACGTGGTAACATTCTTTTCAGTGCTTGTCAGAATGTAGCTGTCTCTAAATGAGCAACACTGTTTAAAATATTGTGTGATGGATCAGGAAAAAAGTCAACATATACAACCAAAAACTTTTGAAATTTTATAGGAGTGTTTGGTGAACAAAACTAGAATTACAGAATTACAGAATGCACCCAGGCTGTGAACCTGAAGTAAAGAAAACACCACAGATTATGTATGTGAAATGACAGGAAAGTCATAGAAATGGATACGAGCTGTTTTAACACTTGAGTCATTTGGGACTTCTCAACAATTCATTCTACCTATGTTTCAGGGTAGCTTTTCATTCTTCTATCTGACTAAGAGTATAGGTGGCTGTATTTTGGTGCATGCTCTGAATAGATGTATTAGATACAGCTAGCAAATCTCTGTCTAACAGAGAGCGGGGGGGGGGGGGAAGGGGGAAGACATGAGATTTTGGCAAAGAAAAGGGGAAAGCTATATTGAAAAACAGTTGCCAAAAACTTAGTGTCAGGGTTGTCACCCAAGGGTGAACATGTGGCTGCAGAAACACATGGATTTTCTTAAGGCACGGTGACAGGATCCCATCCAGAGGGAGCGGAGGACCTCAGTCCCCAGAGAACAAATTCTGTGAGAAGGACTGAAATGGTTCATTTCAGTTAACATGTGTTAACTTTCTTTTCCCGTCATAACGATAGTTTGCTGCTTCACCTCTCGTCTGTCCTAGTTAAATTGGTAAGAATCCCTCCCTGCTGAAAGACTCAGGTGAGACATCCCATCACTGGTGACTGGACAGTGTAACACTATCCAAATTTTGTGAAGTATAATAATGAGCATGATCTTGGACCCTTAAAATGAATTCTACATAGCTCATTAAAAACATTTATCTTATTTCACGTGAATTTTTCATGGTCTTGTAAAACCATTTGTGTTTTTCAGTGACATAGCACTACCTGCCCACTGCAGGTGTTTCAAGCCTGATCCAAAACTACTGATATTGGGAGAAACATTCCCCTTGAGTCCATGGAATTTTGGATCTGGTTCTCTTTCCTGTTCATAATTTTTCTGTAAAAAAAAAAAAATATTAGTACTTTACCCCTCTTGAAAACAATATTGACCTTTCTTTGGCTTTTCATCCAGAACATTGTTCCTTTATGAAGTCATATCAGAGGAAGAGCTATTTATTTTCCTGAAGGGTATGTAGCACACATTTTGCAGATGAGCCTGACTGCGTAGAGGAAGAACCCTTCAGTTTTACATAAACAGTAACATATTCCAGCAGGATGGTTTAAAAGACAATTGTTACAATTTTTCACTTCTTTTTGCTGACAGCCACAGTGGTCTAGCCCATTACTGGACTGGCTATGATGTTTGCCAGCTCCCATTCACAGATTACACAAGAACAAAAATTCTTTGTATTTAGCTGCACAAAATGGAAATGTTAATTTCTAGTTTCAGAGCTGCTCCCCGCCCCCACCCCCCAAGTTTCCTACATGCCCTCCAGAGTAGAAGCCAAGTGACCTATGAAGTTCTTATTCCTGAGAATTAAGCTTTTAGGATTCAGCAAAATAAACCTTATGACAAAAATTTTATGAAACAGCAAGCCTGTGTAGCTCTTTTCTGTGCCTCTTAACAGCCCCACAGGAGGTCACTGAGATCATACCCTACAGCTTCAGCATCATCTCCCTTCATTTACATTTTATCTAATTTTCTCTTGTCTGTCTTGGTACTTATCACCATAATTGCCTTGCAATGAGTTTTGACAACTGCTGCGAAGGCGGGGAATATGGGCAGGAGAGTGGCTGCTACAGGCCTAAAATCTCAGAGGCTGCCACCATGAAATATTGTGTGAAATGAGAGTGGGAACCCTCAGGTTTGCAGTGGAGAACCTCAAGCTAGCAGGTGGTTTATCTACCAGCAATTTTTTTATTTTTTACCCCTGGGTTTCTGGATGTGCTTGTTTGTCATCCCACATTATTTACATCCATGCAGTTTGATGCACAGTACAGAATCACAGTTCAGATTTGCCTGCTGGAAAAAGTTAAGGCGTGTGGTCTGTGACATCTTCCTGGGGAAACAGCGGAATTAAACAAATGAAAAGTGATGCAAGCCTTTTAATAGCATTTAATTGGTAATTGGATGCTTTAGGAGTAAACAACTGTTAAATAATATTGATGAAAGGTCTGTCAAAAGATGAATACATTGTCTGGTAAGCAACTGTGTGGGCAAATATTTCAATTGCTCCAGTCTAGCCAGACACACTGTGTCTGAGTAATTCCTGAACCTGGTCTTTTAAATTGAGCTGGGCTGGTTTCCAGACAAGAGCAAATCTATCCTCTGGGTTGTATGGCTAAAGACCTCAGTGCAGAGCTATGATCATTGCTCCTTCTGTGATTTCCCATTCTTTCAAATCCTGACATTTTATGTTATAACATTGTTTTTGTTGCTGTTGCTTTAATCCCCTAGATACTGCTAGATTTAGAAAGCGGTAGAATAACTAAACTACCGTACAAGGGTTTGCTTCATCATTACAGATTAGGATTCCAGTTCTCCAAAGCTTCATATATGTGGGATAAATCTTTGCAGAACTTACTCAGGAGTTGCCCTACAAATATTTGCAGGGCTTAGTCACAGATAAAGTTTCTGTTTAACCAAAATTTTCTTAGTCTGCTGGTAAAATGAAATAGTTGCGATGATCTGTGCATTTAATGGAGATCAAAAAAGGGTGAAAGCATTCCATAACAACCCTTTCAATTCCAAATTTTGTTACAGATATTATCATACTACATGCATGGTCTTAGCTGTATGCACAAAGAGAAATCCTGCTAGTTCAAACTCAGTGGGACCAAAAACATCTAGCAGGAATACTTAAGTAGACTTGATCATATATTCTGTATGCAAAAGGTACATCCCCAAACCTGGAAAGATTTTCATGATGATCATATAAATATGTTCAGTGTCGTCTTATTTAAAGAGCTCACACTCATGCTTGCAATAATAGTATCTTTGCAGTATTAAGACCAAAATTTTCTTTTTCCCTCAAGGTTACTAACCACAACTAAATACACTAACATAACTCTTGAACCTCTCTTGTTACTGTTTATATATGGGGAAGGTCAAATATGACTATTGTTCACCTAATGATACTTGAAAGATAAAGGAGCTGTGCCTTTAAATTTGTCATTGTTACAGACAAATCTATTTTGAAAATCTGATGTTGTAAGACATAAAACAGTGAGAATGTGATAGCACCCATGTGGGTTTTTTCCACCTAAACCCATATGATATTATTTGAGTAAACACACATAACTATCCATTACAATTTAAAAATACTTATTAATATTGCTGGTAGTACTTTTTTGGCAGATTTTTTTTTAATATAATGGAAACATTAATACACTCAAATTCTCTGTAAGTACTAATTTTAGTATGCCCCTTTCTTGACAAAATTACCAGAACTAGCAAGTAAGAACGTAAGAATAAAAACATGTTTAGACCAGATTTTTAAAGATATGTATCCTTCAAAAGTTTTGCAGGACCTGAGCAGCTTAGGTTCCACTATTAGAAGTGACTTAGATATTTAGGGGTCTGCATGCCACAGACTTTCAGGAAGAGTTAATATACTACCAAAAGGTACATGATATTCCAACATTTCCTTTATCACAGAGATGTAACTCTTTACATTGTAGTAACATGCCAGTAAGACAGCATCCAGCTGGGATGCAAAATAATCTTTTCTCCCCTTTATTTCTAAGATTGGAATTAATCCCTGCATTAGAGACTAACAGAATTTATTTTGGGGATTAAATTTGCTCAAAGCTTTTGTTCATAGGAAATGCAGCATGTGATACAGAGATGACTCTAAGCATTATCATAAGCTAATAAAAAAACAGAGATAATAAGGACCAAATCAGTAGAAACCAAATTTCAAAGGTAAAATTCCCTCTGCCTGCAAATTTTCTTTCCTTTTCTCTCCCCTTTTCCCTTGCACCCTTTCTGCTGTACTTTTGGATTCAAACTAATTTCTTCACTATGTTATTTTATGGAGTCGATGAAAACCTGATAACCCCCCTTTGCTAAGGAGGCAGAAGAACTAATTGCTTTTTGTTCACTATCTTGGCTGATGGGTGAGAAGCTAAAACCCAATTTATCCAGTAATTGCTACGTTCATGAAAAACAGCATCAAAGCCTTGATGCGTTTTACTGTTGTCTCTTGGGAAAGCTCATGTCTAATTCTTATGCTGATATGGCTCATAATATAGTCCTCTGACTCTTCTATTTGCTCTTGCAATTACAAGGTTTCTTATTCCATTGTGCATATTCCTCTGAACTAAGATTAGCTTAACTGAGCTTCCTTTGAAAACTTGCCTACCCATCAAATGCATCAGGCCTAATGCATTCTGTAGCCACGCAAAATCAATGAACAGCACAATTTTCTGCTTCCTGCAATGATCAATAGGATTCACATAATGGGTGGAAAATTTTTAATCATGACAGCCCAGCATCTAGCGGGCATAAATCTTCCCTGCATTATAACCTCTCCATTTCCCCCTAGTGCGAATTTGCAGGTATTGAATAATATTTATGTAGCAGATACATTATGAAAAGCAATACAATTAGAACTTCACACTTCAGTGATGACAGGTTGAGATCCCAGAGGCCTGTTTCCCAGACAATGTACTGACTTCCATATTCCAAATGCAAAATCCTTTTCTCCTGAAACTATGATTTTTGCTGAAACTATACTTCCCAGGATCAAATCTGACATAGCTCAGGAAAACGTGAATCAGGTGGACCATAACTAAGAATAAGTGCAGTTCAATGAGAAAATAATCTGCCACCAAATGAGCAGTTCCTGTCTCAGACGCTGGCTTTTCCACCACTGTCCTGGCTCAGCTCTCAGAGATGCAAAAATCTCTCCGTGGGCCCTTCCTCCTCTGAAAACTTGCAAGGGAAGAGGAGAAGCAACAGGCACTGCCCTCATCGACAGCGTGACCCAAGGCACACTTGCCTTTTACAGGCTACAGTCAGTTACTGCAGGTATTTGAGAGAGAGAAAGGGGTAACTCTCCTTTTCTGCATTTCTTTAATGAGAGCTTAGAAATAAAGACAGAATTGTAATCTTAAAGATTCAAGATTTCTTCTGGTTTTAATTGTCCATATTTAAAATTACTTGCTCTTCTCACTTATAAAATAATAGAAAAAGAAAATAATTCTCAGTTAATTAAAAATATATCTATAAAGGTTAATAAAGCAACCACTAAACGAACATTATTTTCATTGCATGCAAGTTTTCTATGTCTGATGACTATGGGCAAGATTTTGAAGAAGAAATTGTGGGACTTGATGCCTCAGTTTTGGAAGGGTATTTTAAATGGCAGTTTTAGAAAACTTGGAGTACCTACCTACTTTGTTAAAATCTAGTACAGTATTCAATGTTTAAAAAGTTATTCTAAATAGCGGAACATTAAGAAGCACCACCTTATTCTGAATTCATAACCACTGTGGAAAACATGACTGCATGTTTGAACTGGAGTTATGCAAAAGTTGCAGTCCTTCTGTAGAGCCCTTCGTCCACTGCCTTGGGGCTTGCATCAAATGCTTAAAGGAAGGCTGAGCTTCCTAAAATGAGTGCAGGACACAGTTGCCAGGTCAAACTGAGTGTCGTTTTGTGGGGGGTATTTTTGTTTGTTTTTAATGAAAGCAGACCATGCCTTCAATGTGTGGTTGGGGAAATTAAAAAAATTGAGATGCTCAATTTCCCCCCCCCCAACTCTAAAGTACACCAGCTTAGTACTGCAAAATGAAATTCAAGAGTAATATAAAAATCCAGATGCACTGCATTATTACTCAGTGAATTTTACTCAAAAGAAATTTGTGTATCTTAAAATTTAATTAGTCATTAAAATGATAAATTTGTAGGTTTGACCAGGTTGAGCTTCCATCTTTGCAAAACGTACCTTTTCAATTAGAAGTACTAAAAGGACTTCTGGAAACATTTGCTTCTAATTTATTTTTCTTTTGTATTTTTCATATGATGGAGAATTTATACTTGTGTTATTTGGGCTTTTCAAAAATGTTCTTAGTTCTGAAGGAGTTCTGCTGACCAAATAGATACTAGAAAGTATTGGAGAAAACCTAGCTTTCTCATTGTAATTGTGGTTATATATATTTATATAATCCCATCCCTTACGTTATTTTAACAGTATGTCTTCTATACTGTTCTTACGGACGTACACATAACAACACACATTATCATATCAAATATAGCAAATCTTTGTGGAGAAACAACCACTCTTTGACAAACTTTGACAAGTGCTTTTGTAGTGTTTAGCGTATTATATTTTGTGTAAGAAACAGGAAATTCAGCAGGAATATCAAGTTTGAATATTGGTACAAACATTGTCATTGTCCCAAAATTGTATGTACAGTAGTGTGCGTTCATCTAATTTAGTGTTTTCTTAGGAAAAGTACAAAGGAAACTTTCTCTGTGAAAGTACAAAGGAAGACTTAGGTGCCTGGAAAAATGTTTCTTAAGGTTGAACAGCAGGACTACCCCTAATGTTAGGGTATACCAGTGCCTTTTACTACTCTTTGAGTCTACAAATCTCAGGGTCTGGTCTTAACTGGGGAAGAGAGGAAGATCTGTGGTGCGAAGGCTTAAAGGAATTAAACAGCAGCTGAATTTCTGCAAGTGCCTGAGACATAACCCACCCCTCTGCCTGGCTACGTAGCTCACGGGCCCCACAATGAGGCTTGTTCATGAGACCAAGCAAATACCTGTTACAGACTACAGTTATATAAATCTTTACAGTCATGTTCTAGGAACGGATTTAATTTTCATCATCTGTCATTATGTTATAATCACAACCCTATACATGGTTTAGTGCTGAGCCTTTTTTTTTTTGTCCTTGCCAGACTGTCACAAGAATATCTTTATTACTCCTTACGCTCAGTGAATCAGAATAATGATTCACTATGCCTTTGATCTTAATGCAGGTTTCACTGAGTACGAACAGAAGTGCTAGCCAAACATGAGCCACTGAAAACTTAGACTGGTAAATAATATTCAAAGAAGTCAAAGCATTGTGTCACTGCTCAAGTCTGACACTTGCTTCTGTAATAAAAATGAGAAATTTGCAGGGCACAGCACAGTTTTAGACCGTTCTTATAATAATCACTAAAATACAACTGGGAAAAGCAAAGGGTACATGGTAAGCACTACATTACCACACTACCACAACTGTAAATGTCTACATATTTGCAGAGGTTTAGAAAAAAAGAAGATTCTCTCCTTCTCCGTAGTTTTTGCAAGAATTTTGTAAAGGAGAAAGTATTAACTTACAACTTGCAGTGAAGACACATGAACGTAATCACTCAATACAGATATAGGATTGTAGTATGAGCCCATCAAATATCTACAGAGAGCATAAGGCTCTTTTCTTATTATTTTTTAACATTAATATGGGGAAAAAAAGAGAGAGACAGAAACTCAGTGAACATTTAGTGGTGGGTTCTGCTGTTACTTCTCAATCTCTCAGCTAGAATTTGGAATGAGAAATGAAAAGCCTCAGAGCCTCTTTAATTATAACATTGAATCGCAACTTCACAACCTCAAAGTCTTTCCTGTATGCAAATGTACTTCCTGGCCACAAGTCTATATTTGAAACTGGTAATTCAGTCCTAGCTGTTGGCAGATAGTATGGGAAAGAGAACTTGATTGAGCAGTGCCTCTGGACTGGGTACAGCTGAAGGTTATGTGGCCTGTGGAATCCATACAGAATTAAATATGCGGGTTTTATAAACAACATAATAAAGGAACGTTATATTCCTGTACACTGTATTGACTGCTTGCCAGTAGATACTACTTATGCTATGATATATCCTTCTTTCTTTACCTTAGGGGGAAGATACATTTTGACTTTTTGCACCCAGCCTGCAGGAATCTGTGTGGCCTGATTTAGCCTTAACCTAGCAAGGTTAGTGTTAGTATAGTTCTTAAAATTTAAAAAAGTAGCATCTAATGAATTTATCCTCTTTATTTGATCAGTGTTTCTATTTTGATCACTTTATGATACAATATCACAGTGAGCTTCTCAGGGTATAAATTAAGAAACAACCCCAGAAGATGTACAGAGTAGTAATTCAGCAGTGTAAGCATAGCCCTTTTCCCCCAACCCATCATACACACAAGTATCTGGGTAGCACCATTCAATTCCTCTTCATATAAGACATTCTACACAGATTTTCCTCAGGAAAGAAATTCGCCTGTTCAAGTATGTTAAAAACTGAAGTAAAGTCACAGTTTATTATCAAATTAGTCTCTAGAACATAGAGTTAGAAGCTCATCCAATTCTAACTATGAGAAGTGAAATTGTAGAGAAGACATCACGTAATGAATTCTCCTTTATACTATCATAGATGGAACGGGGCCCTCGCTGGTCATACTCCTCAACAAAGTTGGCATCAAGGAGATTACAAAGGTTAAGAAATGTATAAATTACAAATTTAATTATTATTAGCATTAATACAAAAGGAGCAAAATGCCATTCCATTAACAGCCAGCCAGCATTCCCACTCAGCTTAAATCCTAGGATTAAGTGGCCTCTCCCAGGTAGGATACATTGGCTTAAATGTTCTTTATCTGCCTCTCAACTCTTACGTTCTCCAAATGTATTAACACAAGAGACATAATGTTTACTTGTCACTTGCTAGAAAATGTCTTCAACATCTACAATTGCTGAATAGCCAATGAATTAAAGTTATCCTTTTTATTAAAAAAAAAAAAGTTCAGCAGAAATAAATTTCTGTCACAGCCCTTGTTTCTCTTCTGAGGTCAGAGAACGAGGCAGCTCCCCTCTCAGCGGCTTCCCTTTCTGGTGAATGCTGCTCATTGCCCCCCTCTCATCCCAAGGTCAGGGCGGAGATGTGTCGTGCAAAGCTGTGGCTGTGCAACATCACCAGCGGTAAGCAGAGCTGCAGAGGAACAGGCAGCCCTTCATGAAGGTCTTCACAACTCTTCCCTCACATAATTCCTGTAATAGAGCATTGCTTTTCGTCACTCTTCCATTGCCTGTTTGTTTTTCTCCAAAAGCTCCTTTCTGGCAGTCAGGCTAACTTTAAGCATGAGAAATGAAATATCCATAATATTAACAAAAAGAAATATAGCTGACTGCCAATGTAAAGATCCTCCTGACCACTCATTGCAGATATTTAAGCTAGTGTAGCAGTCAGTCATTTTCTGATATCATTAAATGACTGACCCTTCTTGATCTTAGAAACTTTGCAAATTAATTACTCGAGGCAGGCCCAAGGCCCATATAAACATGGGTTGACAGTGACAAAAACTTTCTATAATTTTCAACTAATGAATTATATAAGAAATGGGTAAATTAACACCATTTAAAATAAAGATCTTACATTCTGCCAGTTGTCAATTTTTATGCTGTGTAGATATGGTGCTAAGTACTAATAGCACTTGGAAAGTTTTATGTCCTTTGTAACAATCTCTAATTTCAACTTCACATCCTGTTACTATTTAGCTCACTAAATTATTCATGCATGCATGAACATGCACAAATACATACACACAGACATATATTTAGTTGCCTGGACTAGAAACATCTTAAAAATGATACATGCCTGTCTTCTTCCTGTTTAATTTGCTGTGTAAGTTTTGTAATGCACTAGTTTCCTCTTAACATCAAGAAAAAAAAAATAATTGCAACACTATTTTAAAAAAGGCTAGAATATTATGTTAAAATATATTGCTGGCATCATTTCTTGTCTCCATGCTCAAAGTAATCAAAATGTTTTACCCTCTTTTATGTTGCACATTAATTGAGGTTCCATTGGAGCTGGGGAGCCACAGTCTAGACAATATAAAACACCACACAGAAATGACAGTGCCTGCTGAAAAGACTTTATGTTCTGGTAGTCCTTTTTGTCATTATAACTAATTATGTAGGACCAAATAAGCCTGCAATATTAACTCAGCACTCAGGGGTTCCTAGAAATGGATGCTCCCTGTGATGCTATGGATATTAGAAAATACAGTTTCACAGTTTTGTTGTCAGCGGGGTCATGTGATCTATTAAGTACTGTCAAGTAGGAGAAAGGAATGGAAAAAGAAGAACAAGTCTTTGGCGAAACAGCTTGGTTCTCCCTGGCACTTTCCATTGCTCTTTCATTTTTATTACAGTTTATTCCCAGGTAATGAGATATGGACAGAAAGAAATTCTACTCTGTCTATGGCCAGCTAGCTCAGTGAGATGTTTACAGCCAATCTCAATATACCGGGGCGGGGGGCTGGGGGGGGGGGTGTTTTTTCAGGGAGGATAACATTTCCTGTGATTACTATTCAATATGAAATTCCAAAACATATTAGTAGTTTTAAAAATTCTTTGGGGGAAAAAGAAAAAAAAATAGAAAATATTTATTTCTTTATATTTTTCAGATTGCAGCAATAAAAGTCTTTGAATCCAAATTAAATTGTTTTCCAGGAATCCTAAATTTTTGTATAAAAATCAGGTTCTGGTTTTCCAGAAACATTCTTTTCTTTACTGAAGATGGTTTTTGAAGGAAAATTCATTTTTATCGATAACACAAAAATATATGAGACTATGCTGAGTACTAAGAAATATATAATTGCTTTCTCTTTCTTAGATGTTTTGCCTTTGACAGAAGTTAAGCTGTACCTTCAGTAGTTTCCAGGTAAGTAAAGGGTTTCTGTGGTATTGGTATTACCAGGAGTGCTATTTTGTTATCGGTGATACTTTCTATTAAATGTCAAAAATTATCCTTATTCTCATTAAGCATGTGATTCACTAATAATCTGGAAGAAAATCTATTTCTCCTGATGGCGTATCTGTAAAGTAATTGCAATTGTGCTTAGTGTTAAATCCCCACATTTCCTTGATTATAGTGTCACACACTGTGTTGCCAATTTCTTTTTTCTGTTCCATTTCAGAAGAGGAAGCTAGGCTTTCACTTGCTTTGTGAACTTTTGAAAAGCGAGAAGCTATGAAACAGATGCAAAGCTACATTAGAGTACCATTTGGTGCATAATACAAAGATATTTAATTTTGTAAACCAGATCAGTTTGCTATAGAAATTACTAATAGTAAACTAGAGACTCTGTTACTCCATTTTTTCAAGGCCACTTTTGGGGAGGAAGAGACCATTGCTGCCATGAGTGAAAAACCATCTATATCTACAGAGAGTCCTACTGACATGGGCAGGCTTTGTTCAGCCATTAGTTCAGGCCTTTTAAACACTGGTTCAATGTATTTTGAATCAAGCAGGCAAAGAAATTTGTCCAAAGTTCAAGAACATGTGCGCCACACTTACGAGACAAGAATATGACAGTAAATGCCTTCATTCCTCTGTAACTACCATTTTGTGGCAGATCTACTGTTTATTCAATTCCAGCTTGGCTTCGTCCCCCTGTGACTTACATCCACACACTGTTCTCTTGTACTTCTGCAATGCTAATATCTGTTCTCCTTGCTGAGCATACCCTTTTCCCCTGGCATCTGCCCTGACTCAACAAGCCAGTCATAAATGTTTATAGGAAATCATGGTAATGCTGAAAGTAATACTGTTCCTATGCCTCGCCTGACCGTTTGAATAAACAAGCTGAGGTTCAGACTGGCAAGCAGAGCCAGGAGATGATTGTTCAGCTCTGGCATTTTACATTTTCATACACTAGCAAAGCATCTATAAATAGCCTTTGAGGAACATAAACGTTTTAGTATAATGGGATTCATGTTTAATATGGGCAATGACTTCCCTTCCCTTAGGATCGCAATTAAAATGTTTAGACAAAATTAAACTGCTTCTTGGGAAGATACTATAATGCAGAGTGCAATATTTAAACAAACTCCCAGCGCCTGACAGAAAATGGTTCTTTGCAATCAAGCTCTAAAAGAGGAGACAACATAGCTGTTTATTATTGCTACATATGCTGATAAAAAATGGGCACTTGAGCACCAGTATCATAGAAGCTTATAGAAAAGCTGAATTTCTGAAAGAAACTGACATACCTCTTTCCTGAAAAGCAAATTAGTAGTTGTCTGAGGCAAGTTTGGGACATGTTTTCATTATTAACTAGCATCATGTTATTAGCCAACTCTGGCTTTGGCAAGACAGATTTTAATGTACAGAGCAGTTTCATTGAAATTGCTGTCTTCCTATTATTTGAAAGAAACATGTTTTAATCACTGTGTTCTCTATCCTTGCAAGATCCTTGGCTCTGGCTGCAAAGCATTTGTGCAGAGCTCAAACAGGGAGGAAAGATAATTGTAGAATGCTTTTATGAGGCTCTACTTAATCCAGGAGCTAATCAGGGATTTTTCAGCCCTTGGCACAAACTGGGATAATCTCTGGGCAGCTCTCATCTGTGCCCTACTCCAACCCTCTACACCAGGTTGTTATGGCAGACTGGGAATATTCAAATTCAGATAACTTTTTTAGGAAGACAACTAGGATTTTTTCTGTCTTTACCACCCCTGCACCCTACATTTAGGAAATTTAGGAGAGAGTGTGATGACATGGATTTCTTCAGTACCCTTTTTATTCCAGGAGACGAGTGGCAGAAGCTGATAGTGACTAAAAACAAGAACAACCCCCCACAATTCCATCAGATATTCCAGACAAAATGAGCTATGTTGGACCAACTTAAAAAGGACTAGTTCATGGTTTCCAAATCTTATTTGGAAGTATATGCTACTTAGTCACAAAAGACATCTACTATTCAGCTTTTGCTATTTAGTTGGGTTTAGGCTTGCTATTCTGGTCACTCTAGCTAAAGTACACTTTTTTTTTTACTGCTCTAAGGATTAGATTTTACATTTCATTGTTATTATTAGGTCCAGGTGCACAACAATATGATTGTTGAGAACATAATCGTGCTAAGGATTTATATCTCAAATGCATTGAGAAATTCATGCCCTTCTAGACTCTGAGTTTTGCCCAAACTACTGCCAAGAGGACAATGGATGGAATCATGGAATGGCCCAGGTTGGAAGGGATCTTGAAAGAATCATCTGGTCCAACCCTTTCTGGGAAAGGGAGCCTACAGCAGATTATTCTGCACTTAATTTCAGTTTCAGATTTTCTTTTACTTCAAGACCTGCCTAGTTCCATGTGTACATTCTGAATACTTGTTCACATATATAACAAGGAATTTCTCTCAAAGATGGTATGTTGGAGCTCTTAATTTCATCAGGTACCTTTTTCAGTTTCTGTTTCAAGTTGCAACACCTCCTAATACGAGATCTACTAGTTCTGATCCTCTTCATCACATAAATCAGATATGAGTGGAACATATGTTTCGGCTGAACATAATTCATTAAAAGTTGTCACGAGCTTCTGACGTAATACCATAAGGAGAAGAGGAAACAGACACAGCAAATGGAGACATTTCTGGCTTACCAGAACTACTTAATCTAAGCACCATGTTGAAGAACTGTACTCTTTGCATTGCAAACAGAGGATTTGGGGAGCTGTTGATTTCTTCTGTTAATGTTGCTATTCTCTGTCACAGTCTATACTGCCCTGGAGATATATACTAAATGCTTAATTGAAATCTGTGATTCTATAATGCTTTTCTGCTTCCACATCTTCCCTAATCTTGGTTAGAGTCGTTTCATGCTGTGTGCAACCTGTGGCTGAGGTTTCTGCCACTATGTATCCTTCTTTAATTAACGTCTATGGCCACGGTGAGATACGTTCCCAATGCCAGCTTCCCAGCTTCTGACTGACTGCCATGTATATTGACCATGTTGACCTCAGCCAGATTTCTTTTCCACCTCTTACACACCAGAATGCTCATAACATACGGGAGCCTTGGAAGATAATAACATTTGCTTTTACAATTTTAGTTATCTCGGTTCAGTTAAAGCTAGAAACTGGTATTTCTCTCTTGCACGTTTCAGTTGTGTTAGCTTCTTGTAGAGATATGTGAAACCAAGCTGCGTGGAAGACTGGTATAGCTTGAAACTCAAGATAAAACACGGCTTCATAGTCCATGTGCTTGCACAGGTATATCGATCTTCTGATCCCCCCTCTCCAGCCTGCCTTGTGGTGTGATCAGCATGCATAAGATCAGTAGAAACAGAGCCTGTATCAAGCTAGACTATGTCCAGTCTGGTATGAATATTCTGCTTGTTGTAACTCATCAAGATACTTCATGTCTGATTTATGCTGGCACCATCCTCTGTAGCCAGAGGGGAACTCCTGCGCTGCCATCTAGAAAGTGCTCGGTGGTCTCAGAGTGCTTGATCCAGTACATCAAACTTTCTCATGTTCTTTCATTAAATCTTCAAAAGGGCAGCATTTTAAAATATGGTATTATGGAGACTCTTATCTTTGCTTTGTCTTACAAGCATTATCTAAATTTCCTTGATTGAACTGCCCTTTAAAATGCCTGTTGTAATATAGCACTACTTTTTAATTTTTACAAAAAACCAGAAAACCCCCAGCAAGATCTAAGTACTTCATGAGTCCCTAAAAGCCATAGAACTTTTCTTCTTCCTAGCACACAAAACTGAACATTTCATAGTATCTATGAGGGTAAAAGGCAATAAAAAAATTATTAAAACTAACATGACAAGAGATCCCTAACTAAAAATACTGAGGAAATGAAACCCTCCATTTTGAAGTAAGAAAATATCTATATAACACGTTCACTTTCTGAAGTATTTTAGGCTTTGTCAAAGTACGCAGTGCATGCTTTCTTCCTCAAGATTATTTTTCTGCAGGTATCTTAAAAAAACCTTTGTGGTCCACACAAGCAGTTTCTTTCATACTGATAATGTGTGCAGATTGTATTACAAACACTTTTGCAAACTCAATTGTGAAACGCCTTACATTTTTCCTGAATGCATATAAACATACAACAATGAATTGAAGAACAGGAAATCAACTATTAAAACTACATACACACTCTCACTTCCAAACAAAATATTTGAAATATCACACAATTCAATTATCTCCAGTCTTCATTAAAAAAAAAACCACCATATTGTTGTTAGTTAAAATCTAAAGGCCTACAAGCTAACTGATCATTTAGCTGGCTGAGGATCAGTTAAGAAGGAATTCTGCGTGAGTACTGGCCACAGCCTGAATTGTGAATTAAAAAAGAAAATCACATGATCAAAGGAACCCTGCAGCCTGCTTGTAGAACAATTCAGGTGGTCACTGGGTACCCAGCTTCCTCAGGTTTATCGAATACTCCTGGAGTTCTGCAACCATCCAAGTATCATGGATAAGATTCAGGGATTTCAGAACACAGATCTGGACAGCAGGAACAGAGGTAAATTTAAGAACAGAATCATTGCGAGTGGTGGCTGTAACCTGTCTGATCTGACTACTGTTATGAGTTGTGTATGAAACACACAAGCACGTGGGCACCTGTGCTACCAGTCCCTTCTGAAATCATCCCTGACAGAAACACACGCTGACACATCCACTCCAGGGCTGTTTTAGGAGGTACAATGTAAATACTGCCATAGGCTGTAAAGACAGGATTTTCTTGTCCTGCTGTGAATTTTCATGCAAGCCTTGCGGTAGGAATCTACTATTTACAAAACTTCTAAACATGCTATGAAAACAACAGCCTGTTTACTATAAAAACTGTAAAATACAAAATTGTGAGGGATCCCTCAGAAACCATAGCTTTCCATTTTTATGGAAATGTTTATGGAAATTTTTCCATTTTTATAACACTTCAAAAATAATTTAGGTGTTCTTCAATGAATCTTTATGAAGAGACAAGTAAACAGTTGTAAAACTATTACAAGATAGGTTGGATATTTCTCTACTTAAAGAGGAGATGTTATTTTGGAAAACATTAGAGCTAAAAATGTATATAATGTAAATATAATTATATCTATTTTAAAAATGTAATTTTATATGCTAAATAAGATAAATATGCTAAATAAGCTAAATGTACAAAATAAGATAACAAGGAATTTGCATGCATATAAAGTTAAATTAAATATATTACTGTAATGTAATTTGTACTTTCTTCAAGCAATGCCTACAAAAAAGAATGACATCTCTTGACAAGTTCAAGATTACTTTAGAGACAGTGTCTGTCTTTGGTCATCTAATGACCAATGATCTAAATAGGCACACTGGTCTTTACTGTATACTTTCTTAAATAAAATACATATAGGTCTACTTTCTAATGGCTTGGATCCTTTATAAACAGGGGACAACATGCTACTAAAATTTGAACAAAAGAGAAGTCACATACCATGAAGACAGCTTTTTCCATATTACTTTCAAATCTAAGATGAAAGTAAAATTTGATCAGGGGTCAGGCTAAGGTTGGGACTGATCACAATGTTTCTGACTCAGAGTTGGGATAGGGGTCTGCTAAACACTGTCTGTCCCACTAGTGCGCGGATCGCATTTGACTCACCACACCATCCACTTTGTTCTGAACAGGAGAAGAGGAGAGGGAAAAAATGAAAAGCAGGTCACAGTGAAAGTAAGCTGTTTTTCCAAAAGGAGTAAAGTGTGACTGTCAAATTCATTAATATTTCCTAACTTTGCTTCTCTCAATTAGCAAAACTGTGTTTGGTTGCTATAGGGATGGTATGCAATCGTGAATCCAAGTGAAGGTGAGACACATAAAGGGAGGTGAGTTATTGCAGCACCGAAGAACCTAGAGGTGTCAAAGTTGTATGGGAGAATGGAGGGGAGTCACATAAAATTTCTTGATAAAGATGTGTGCAGTACTAGATCAGTATTTGCAAACAGCCGTTTTAAAACATTTTTCACAAGCTGGGGGTTACACACTTCACTCCGTCAGGACCAGAGCTCTCAGTGCTTGGAAGACAGAGCTCACAGTGACCTGTAACATGACTTAATTCCTGTCAAACCTACACCTTTAGAAAGGACTATTGCTAACATAATTTTTAAGAAATACTGCAAAGATTTTACAGGAAATACTGGACTAATAGTTTGGAATGAGTCATGACAGTCTCCTGAGTAACTAAAGCACATTTTCATAATAGCTGCTAGATACTGATTTTTAAACAGAGTCTGTGCACATATTTGGGTGAAGAGCAATTACAGCTGCAAAGGATGTATTATTGTTTTCTGAGGAAATAAAAATAGCATAATTTTGTCTTCAATCTTATGTTCTTCTGCAAGAGTGACTCTCCTTTCAGTAGCCTGCTTTCAACAGAAAAGGAACTTTCTTTGGTTTGTTGGGTTCCCCCCTGCAAAAGGAAGGTAAGTCTACCTCATTTTGAGTCATTAAATCATGGTTTGAACTTTTTCTAATGGTCACACCACACTTAAAAGGAGCTATGGGTCTGATTAGGTTCTTACCTGCTACTTTGCAAAAATTAGGTCACAATTATCTCTGTCCCTAAAAACTGTAGTGCTACATCCTATGATCATATTATCTAGACCGTGAAGGTAGGTGAGGAAACTGGAAACTGTCTTCAGATGGTAAGCAGAAATATCTCCTACCAGAGTAGAATAAAGTATTAATGCAGATAGTCAAACACTGGGTCCTTACTTTGGCAAACAGTGGTATCAATGATGGAATCGATCTATTCCTGTAGCCATGTATCATTTCAAAATTCAAACTCTGTGCTAGCTAGAGAGTGAAGAAGTAACTGATTCTGGGGAAGTCTGATTCTATGGGAAGGTCTGAGTTGAGAACCAGGAGTCTCTTCTGCTTCCTCCATGCTTGTCCAGAGTTGAACTTTGGCATAAGGTACAGTCTAAATCTGTCCCAGCCTCCAGATGCAAAGGAAATTAAACAACACTAGATCAACCGTAACAATAAAGGTCATAAATATAATCCTCTCATAAAATTGTAAGAAGTGCAGAATAACACTTCCAGAGGGACTGAAGAAGAAAGATTAAAATATATAGAGAAGGAATAACAGACTATGGAAAAAAGTGCTAAAATTGTACCACATAAGAAAAGTTTCTACATATTTACAGGAACAGTTGTCTCTAAAGGACAGAGGTGTTACAAGACAGACAGAGGAACCCTTCCAATGTGTGCATATTACGGAATTTTATCTTTTTTTTTTTTTTTAAGGGCAGGAATGATTTAATTCTATCATTAAAGCATTAATAGTGCTGTTTACTCAGTGTGTAAATGTTGGTCTGTTTGCGCTGGCATAACATTCATATGCATAAAAGCTTTGGTCTCTAAGTGATTGTACTTCATATTACATCTACTCAACCAAAAAGGTAGTTTGCCCAGAGCTTTCTTAGCTGTTTTTCAGTCAGAGAATATTCTCGGCCAAATCTAGTAATGCAGATTCATAGGAATGGAATCTTAGTTCACAACAAAAAAATGCTCAAAACTACAAAATATAGTAAGTGTAATTTTCAGGCAGCTGTTGACCCTGTGCTTTCTTCACATTGTTCAGACAGAAATTTCTCTTAGTTTGAATCAGCCTGAAAGTACTTCTATTATTTGGACATTACTCTGGATGCTGCATTTCCCCCTTACACCCTGAGTTTATAACCTGACTGGCCCTTTGTTTCAACTGATGAATTTCAAGCAGGTGAAGTGTAATTTACTTTGACATTTAATCTGTTTTCTGACTTACAGAAAAGTGTAAATGTTGCCCACTGAACTGAATTCAGGCTTTACGTAAGCAAGCACCACCCCACAGAAATTCGTAGGACAGACTGTGTATTGATATAAGCGAAGGTGAGGACTGATTAGAAAATTAACTGCAAATGTTGTGCTTATTCAAGGTTCCCTAGAAAGGAAATGAGAGAATGATAGCTGTATCCAAAACACTTTGGAGCTGTCTATGCTGTTTGTCCTGCAGCAGTTCTGGGACCATTTGTGTTCAAGGGCACATCCAAGGACCTAGCTTTTTTTGCTGATAATTTCTCTTCTAGGCAGCGTCACAATAGGTTAGTGAGGTTAGGCTCACAACAGAACCCATTTTCCTTTATAACTGGTATATTATCAATTTTCCAGGAAGGATAGTCCCAGGAGGGAAAGAGATGGAGGGGGGTGTTATCCTAATTGGTTAAATAGGACCAAGTATTTAGGCTGGAAAAATAGGTGCTTTTTCAGGAACCCATCGCTGACATCCTAAGCAACCTTAGACAAGTCAGTTAAGTCGTGTGCACACTGCAGAGTCAAGAGAGGATGTGTAAGTCCCATCAACCATGCACTTTCCTTCCATGGTATTGACTTTAACTCACCCTCTGTATCAAGAGTGCAGGGTGATGATGAAGTATCCATCCCTCCATCACTTGCTATAGTGAATCTAACGTCCTCCCCCCCTGCCCCAGAAAGTTTATGAGATATTCTGCTACATTTGTTGGCAAATTAGATGCAAGTATATCCAGGTCTTTAGTCCCATAACCCAGGCTGGGCCTTTTTTTTCAATACACGGCTTCATGTTATAAAAGGAGACTCATCCTTCCCTTCTTGTGTGTCTCTTCCCCATCTGTGGAGACCAGTGAGAATCACTCTGTCATAAGCTTTGACAGACCTGAGAACCTCTGTGTAACTGCAGTATCTAACTGCAGCAGGACACTGCTTTTGATTCAGACTTTAAGGCTTTATACAGTATAAATAAAAATTGGGAAGATTAATATACTTTACACAGGAGCATGGAACTGAAGATGGAAAAGCCATAACAGAAATATGCAGGAAGAATATGCTGGTTTATTTTATTGTTTCCTGAGGGTTGCTACTCTCCTCCCTTCCACTCCATCAGCACATAAATTATGCTCGTGGTTCCTTACACCCATTGAATACCAAATCTCCTGCCGCCTTCCTTCTTATGAAGATCATGAGTTAGGGGAACAATAATAGCCACTTTCTTAGGCTGTAATAGCAACATTTAGAGGTATTTGTCTTTTCCGTTTTCTGACAGATCCATTACTAGTTCATTAGCCTTTAGTGGGTAGAGACATTCAGTAAACAAATGAAAGTAACTCCATTTAAGAGCTAGTGAGCTAAATACAGCTCTACCGCTTAGCCTGCTAATTATATGGAGTGTTGCAAGTGCACACTGAAACAGATCCTTTTGCTGCAATTTTAGAATGTCTCATCTTAAAATTTCTAAAAGCTAAGGCACACAGAAATTGGTTTTCTTTGTCAGAGTGTCAGTGGCTACAAAGATGTGAAGTGGAAAACCAGTCCAGGAGAATTTGTGCCACTTTATCTTGTCATAGTTCAAGAAGTGTGGAGAATATGTATTTTAATTTCAAAAGATCATTATCTTCCTTTTCCACTGTATTTCCCTGTTAAGGTGACAGACTACTCCAAGTATTAAAAAAGTATAGTAGTTTAAAGACCAATCTCCTTTTAATTTTTAAACATAGAGGATTTAAAAAAGAAAAAAAAAGGAGTGGAACGTGAAAGTCCAGTCTTGATGTTTGTGATACAAGCTATTCTGAAATTAAATAAGCCAGTGTAAAATAACATTCACCATACCAAGGAACAGGATATAGTATTACTTCTCTTCCCTCTCCACATCCTTTTCTCCACCCCACATTCATATTCCTGTAGAGAAACCAGGGAGCTTATCATCTTCGAATACTTGGACAGTAACCTCTTTGAGGTAGGCACATATTAAATAAGTTTAAGTTCATCAACACAATGGGACTTTACCTTGGCTGGAACGGGGGTAAAAGGGACCTTTACCTTCTCCAGCTACTGCAGAAGTCAACAGAAACATAATTTCCGTAATAGGAATGTAATTGGTCCACCAAAGCTAATCCCTTATTGCTAAAGACAGGCACATCCTATTCCTTTTCGAATATTTTCCTTAGGAGTAGTAAGTTTCTGTGCCCCATCTAGTTTTACTGGACTATTAGCAAAATTTCAGCTTCAAGACTAAGTGCTTTTACTCTTTTATTAGTGCTGTCCTTTAGCACATTCCCTCCTGACGTTTACAATAGTGACCATCTTTCATGTATTATATAGCAGAGCACATATAATCATGACATACCCCAACTCCCAGAGGTGCTGCCATTAGCTAACCTATCTGCTTCTTGTTACCTGCCCTTCCATCACATCAGGTCATGTGTTTTGGTACGAAGTTAGAAGAGTCAAAAGGAACAAAGTGAAAAATTTTAGAACTATCCCTGCCAAAAATACCTAGTGACCCAAAGAAGTCTGTACTTTTAGGGACAGAAAGGGAGTGCATAGTTTTTATTTCAAACAAGTTTAGAAATTTTTACTGGTTTGATGTGAGAGAGAAAAATAGAACCACAATCACTATTTTCTTTTGAAGGAAAGAGAAATCATTCATAAGTAACTTCAGAATTAGTACACAGGACTCCGTAAAGGAAAGATTTTCAAACTGAATAACGTGCAGAGTGAAAGGGAATTGGACAGTAAGCCAGACTCCTTCTCAGAGATTTAACAGGGAGGCAGAACGTTCACGTTCTGTTTCCCACGTAAGTCACTGAGAAGAGGCTACTTCTTATCCAGAGCTTATCTAAAACTCACTCAAAATTAAATAAATGGCAAGAAATTGCAACCAGTATTTTAACATAACTGTTTCAGTTGGGGGTGAGGTTGGAGGTGAGAATGATGATTCAACATGAGGAACCTAAGCTTTTTTTTACGTATTTCAGAAGACTGAATTATGTTGTTGGTGAAAATGCTGGCTGCACTTTGACAAGGTATGATGTAAATGTCAGAGATACACATTTTGGGAAGATATGTTATTGCAGGGTCCTGTTGTAAAAATGCTTTTAAGAAGCTGTTGCCTCTTTTTCTAATTGATCACAGGAAGTGCATCTCTTTGAGAAGCAGCGAGAGCTGGGATCAATGACAGGCTAGTTTAATGCAGCTCTTAACAACAACCTGCAGAGATTAGGAGGCTGTCAGAAAGATAACACCGGAGATTTATAGATTGTTTTCTGAAGCCATTCTCAGCTCTCACGGGTGCTCTGTTATGTTTCTCTATGCTTGGATATGTAATATGTACTCCCCTTATAGATCCAAACTGTACTTCTTATTTATGAAGAAAACAGCATTGCACCTTTATGTGCTGCTCAACTTATAACGGACCTGGGAAGGCAGGGAGGGGGGTGTCTGGAAGCTAAGTCGGTTAAGTAGTTAGAATGGCTCAGGGATAAAGGGGAAATTTGAGTTATAGCTGCAGTTTCTTCTGTCACTTGAGTAAGGCATGATGGGCCTAATTCAGCTACTGTAATGCCACTAAATCGATGTAGCAGCATTATCAACAAATGAGCCCCCTGTGTGCTGAGCCGGGGCTCAGATGCTGCAATGTTTGGGTTTGAAGGTCCAGCTTCTGAAAGGCAGCCAAAGTCCTTGGGGAAGGGCTCCACTCCATCAGAGGAAGGAGAGTGCCTCTTTTCTCACATTTGTAGCTTGGGAAGGAGTCAGACTGATGTGTGCCAAACACAGAAGGGAAAATAGAAGGTCCTCTGCTGACACAAAAGGGGAGCAGCACTATTGATTTTCATGGAATTAGGCTACCTTGCACTAGCTGAGGACCTGGTCCCCTTCCCTCTGACTGAATGAGCCAACAATTCTGTTAGCATTGCACTGAGCTTTCCACAGCCTCTTTGACATCTATATAGCACCCTTTCAGAGGAATTTTTATATTTATGGGATTTGTCTATTGTACCTTTAAAGATATTGCATTTGTTATCTAATGTGAATTGGACAGGACTATCCATTGTAATTAATCCTGAAGATCATGTCACTTGTCAGTACTCAGAACAGAGCAAAGTAAAAATGAATTACCTGAACAGTCACTATTTGGACACAGAGAGCACCCTCCTCAAAGGAGAAGAGAAATTCAGGATGTGCAGGGAAAGGTCACTCCCTCAAAAGTGTATAAATTGTAAAGATAAAACCAGCATACACCCCTTTAAGGAATATTAGGAAGACTTTCCTGTGACTTTTGCTTTGTTTTATTACTGTAAGTCAGGAATAGAAAGACCTTAAAGACAAAGTATAACGTATTGGGCAGTCTCAGCCCACAGATTAATCTACACTTCTTTTCCAGCTCTGCAGAGCACCTGCCATAATTTTCAAACAGATGACAAGGACAAAGATGGACAAAGACAATTAACTTAGTTTCTCATGAGCTCTGTGCAATGTACAAGGTGATGACTTGAAACCAAACCCCAGAAGCTTGAGATATATAGCAGTTAAAGTGGGTTGATGTGATTTCTTATCTACACTGAAGCATTAGGCAGCACCACACTGGCCAGTTACCTGTTCTCCACTGGAGCTGAGCAAGGGAAGGATTCCTTTTCAGTGGGTAGGTGTGGAGGTTGTGTTCATGGCCTGTTTGTTATTAGCTTCAGTTTTAAAAATATTTCTTTAGGAAAAAATACTTTAAGTCACCTATGACAATCAATAAATGAGGTGGTTAATATTCTACGATTCTGTTCATTACCAATTTGGATATGTTCACTATTGCTTTTTTGTCAATGTGCCTAGTATGAAAAGTGTGACAGCGTCACCATTTAAAGAAGTTCAAGAACGCGACAGGACCATTTCAAAAGTCTAAAAAAAACTAAGGAATTGCTAAACTTCTACATGAAATTTGGAGTCTATTTCAATTAGAGAGTAGAGAAAATGGGAGAACATGATACTTAAGTACTTTTTTTTTTTTTTAAATTAGAAGCAATGGGCCCAGTAGGGGCACCCAAACTAAAGTGCATCTTAAGTGAAACTAGCACTGAAAGGTTAGCTGTAGGAAAGAGGTGAGCTGGTAAGATTCATAACTTACAGCAACAAAGGAATCTCATTATGTGGGCTGAAAGTGCAAGACAGTTGTTTCCCTACACTGCCATTTGGATTAATTTCAAGGCATCCACTTTACAAAGGTAACATTTTCATCTGTGAAAGGAGCAGCACTACCCAGTACTGGAGGAACTAAGTCTGTGAAGTTATAGCTTAAAATATAATTTCTGTATACCATAATGTGCTTGAGAGAAAAGGTAACAAAGCAGGGTGTAACCGGTGGCCCACAGAAAACTGTTCTTATCCTCATACTTGCCAGTATGTTTTCTCCAGACCACAACGAGAGAATAAAAATGCACTTTGAATTCTGAACAATACTGGAAAATCCTACTGTATGTGTGCAAACACATAAAGATGTCTAATAGATGTTGAATACTAGTCCCTCACAGCTCAAGCGCTAACTAAAAAGAGCCAGGAGATGAGATGCTACATTAATAAGTATAAAACCAATAGTACATAAGCAATAGATACCATCAAACAAAACACTGGGGAGATGCCCCACTTCTTTCAGACTGGTAAGAGGATGGAACGGAATATGGAAGATGGATGATAAAAAAACCAAATAAGCCTGTTTCCTGGCTATAAACAGCTGCATTTCAGAAGGTGGGAGTAGTCACTAAAGCTGAATTTAAGCCTTCGATAAAATCCATGTGGCAGACAGATCTGAAATAATTTTTTCCCCCCAGCCTTAAAGTTATATATTGAAAGCAAAGATTAGGGAAGATAGTGTTAGCAGAAATTCTCTAGAGCAGCTGAGAGAAATGCATTGGAAAAAAGTCTACATCTGCACTTCATTCATATGAATTTTGTGTGAAATAATTCTCCAAGACCAAGTAAAATGTGGATTGTGATTTCAGAGCATCTGCCCAGGATGAGGCCCTTCAGAAGTGAATTAAAGCAGAAAGGAGTGCTCTGTTAGAAATTTAAGTGGAGATTTCAATATTAAATGCAGTTTTATTTTAAGACTGCAGGATGATTATTTCTAAAGTGTAACAGAAGATGGGGAATGCATGAGATCAAATCATCCACAAGAAGTTCAGAGATTTTTTTATATTGAACTCAAATGAACAGTAACATTGAGGGGTTTTTAAGGCTCATTGTATGCAATAAAAAAAATAGACCTGCATAACTTGAAGGAGTTCATGTTGGTTCCACAAAAGATCTCTGGCTTAGAGCAATAAGTATAAACAGGAAAAAATATGTACTTCTAATGCATTAGTTTACCAAAATTGCTTTACTAATGGATATTATCAACACGAAATTTCATCATACTCATCAAGTAGATTTTAACTTATACCTATCAGTAATGACTGACAATCAACCAACATTTACAATCCAGTGTAAAACTATTTTTGCAGTTCAGTATAGATTAGATACATTATCCTTCATCTTATTAATTTCCTTTGTCCCTGGACATAGAAAACTGTTTTAAAAAAGACAAAAAAATGTTTTGAAAGGGAACATAGACCCTAAATCTCATCAAGATATAATTTTGTTAAGTTAGAAGACAGTACCAATGATGGTACTTGCTGATATTTTCTACAACAAAAAAAACCTAATAGTCCTCTCAACACCTCTGATATCTGAAGATGTATAGAGAAACCAGTGAAGTAAAACAAATCCCAAGATGATGGGCCAAACATTTTTAAATATGTCATGCATTTCCCCTGTGACAAACAGAGTGTGGCAAGGAGCAGCTCTGCCTTGAGAGGTTTTGCACCAGTGCCAGGTGAACACATACAACAGCCATAAGCTACACCTTCTCCAAATCCCTGAAGCAATCGTCTGCAAAGTCTGGAGGTCTCGGGCAGAAGACAGCCACAAAAGGCTGCATTTGTTGACAAAGACAGAAGTAATGGACTTAGACAACAGCCATAGTATGGATGTCACAATGGCATCTCACAAATCCTGCATTAGGGAGCAATATTATAACAGCCCAGGGAAGAAAAGTAGGAGTTGTTGTAGCCCTGTGAGGTTTTCAAGAGACTTTTAAAGTAAGTAGCTAGAATTAAAACTAATGTTGCCATCCCCAGGGCTTTATGGCACAACACTGATCAGCACAGTTAATAAACAGTTAAAAAGAGAGCTTTGATACTGCTTGGCTCCAAGTGATAACTGAATTACATGTTCTACATATTGGATAGCTTTCACGTCAGTTGTGTGTAGATGTACTTATTTAGATATACTACTTATGTAGGTCTGTGTAAAATGTGCCTGTATGATAATTCCATGGAGCAGAGCCAAGAGTCAGCAAAGTAGCAAAAAATGCTGCCAAGGTGCTGTTCAGCAGAAACCCAGAGTATGGGAAGAGGACAGGCGTGGTTTCCATCTGTGCTCATGCTGGACACTTCCAAGTTGCCTAGCTCATCTGGAAGCCCACCTTGTGCTATGACGAAGATTTTGCCAAGAGCTGCCTGTGACTAAGAGTGATCATCAAAGTTGGTCTGTCCTTCCTTACTGTGTTTCACCTGCGCCACAGAGGCGCATTTGCCTCTGCTGTAACAGACCATGATTACCTTACATTATTTCATTTATATCCACTTTACACACTTAGAGAATTTTGGGGACAGAATGCAACTGTTCAGTAATATTTCCTTTCAGGGAAAACAGTATGGAAGTTGCAAACAACTGATATGCCAAGCAACAAAAATGTTTTTCTCATTATTAAGATATTTATTTTCATAATAAAGGAAACAAAACTGGATCCTATAAATGTCTCCACTTGAATGAACGTCCATGCCTGCACATAGCCCTGTAGGCATTAGTGATGCATCTCTAAGACTTGAACCCTCCCCACGAAGCTAGCTACAGGATCAAGCCTATATTTCTATCAAACACCAAAACCAGAAAGCCATTGTTGTTGTTTTGCTTTTAGTTTGTGTGACTCAACGGGGATGTCTAGAACTAGAAGTGCTTATAATAGACAGTCAGCTGAGATGCCATTGCACAATAATAAATATATTTGGCCATTTGATGGCAGTGTTAAATTGTGCATCGCAGGATATTTGTTAGGTTCAGATTTTGCTTTTGGGCCCGTACACACCTCTTGCACCTCTCCTTCTAGGGCTTTTGCTTCACATCTCAAACCCCATTTGTTTAATATCATGAAAAAGCCCAAAGCCAAAAAACTGTCAGGAATAAGCACAATATGGATTAATTTATCTGGAAGAAGGTGTTGCAAGTATTGGTACATAATGTTTGTAGACACTTTGGTGGTTTGGATGAATTGAGGTCCCTACTGCAACATTCTGGATCATTCCATCAAATAAAAAACTTTGAGTCATTTGTAGTCAGAGGAGTTCTTACAAAAAACAGTAATCTTAAAGGAACCCTTTTTCTCCCTATCTCCAACACGACACATATCAACCTCTAGCAATCAGTCTAGTAGAAATATTTGCACTTCACTCTTGTACAGCTCCAACACACACAACATCCAGGACTCAGGACTCGTTACAAGCTCCAAACACATCATACTACATAACAAAATAGCAATCTTTCACTTCTAGACAGTCTCTGTAACTATATTTACAGCTCCAACCACCTGCCAGCACATCATTCAGTTGAGGGAATGATTCAGAGTGAACATTTAGTTGTGTGGTTTACCTTTTTTTTGTTGTTTTTTTCACACTTACAACAGGTGGGATTTTTTTTTCAGATTTATTAATTGCACAGAATGACTAGATGAATCAACTCAGGAAGTGATTCACATACAGCCTGCAACATCTAAGAGAGACGCTATCACATTCAGAGCCCATATTTACATTGGTCTCATTCTGCATGAGGACTCTCAGGATTTTCCCAGCATGCAGGTGGGAGGCCTTGCAGCAGCAGGGATAATTCTTATCCCAGGTGATTCTTCAGTTGTAATGAACCCAAGCAACCAAAATTATTCTACAGACATCCTAAAGGTTACAGGGTGCTGACTTCGAATAAATTTCTCCAACACCCTCACTTCTCTGTAGATAAATGACATTAAATCCATCGGTCTTTAGCTACAGAAAGTTAAGAATAGCAAAAATAGACCTCTCTGACTTTCTAGGTTGGCCAGTGAAGGCAATGAATAAAAGCCCAATGATGCAAAGATATATCCAAAGTACATGATTTTGAGTTGGCTAATTTAGATCTGTGGTGCCAGACCCGCCCCCCCAGCCGCTCTCTCACTGCCCCCTCCCCAGGGGGAGAAAATAGAATTAAAAGAGCTCACAAGTGAAGATAAAGACAGGAAGATTGCTTACCAGTTACCATCAGAGCAAAACATACTCAACTTAAGGAAAATTAATTTAACTTATTGCCAATCAAAATAGAGTTGGATGGTGAGAAACAAAGATATAAAACACCTCCCCCCACCCCTTTCTTCCCCAACTCAATTTCACTCTTTCATTCCCAACTCCTCTCCCTCCACGAGCGGCTCAGGGGCATTGAGATGAGGGTCAGCGCACAGCAGTACCTCTCTGCAGCTCGGGTCTCCTCACAGTTTTCTCCTGCTCCAGCACGGGCCCTCTCCACAGCCACAGCTCCTTCAGGATAAAGCTGCTCCTGCGTGGGCTCCTCTCCGTGGGGCACAGGTCCTGTCAGGAGGCGGCTCCTGCGCGGGCTCCTCACCACGGGAGGGTCTCTGCTGCAGCACCCCCTCCTCTCAGCTCACAGGACTGCTCCTCATGCTTTTATCTGCCCTCCTCACTGCCTGAAGGGTGAGGTTTTTAAGGTTTTGCCCTTAAATACGCGTCTCCTGAGGCGAGGGGCACAGCTGTGCCCTGCAGTGAGGCCCTTGGGGCCGGCTGGGACAGGCGCAGGGCAGCCCCGGCCTCTCCTCACAGAGGCCGCCCTGCAGCCTCCCCACTACAACTTTGCCACAGACACCTAATGCAAATCCATTTCCATAATACAGGCACCAAACAGCGTGCAGACTCCTAAGACCAGTTACTGCAACATGTAAGGCTTATGTAAAAGCAAGGAAATAAAATCTGCTAGAGGAAATAACTGTAGGAACAAGCTCAAATTAGGAAAAGATCCCATATCACTTTTCTCACCCCATTGCTGCCCAGTGCCTGCAACCAGGAACCTTTGAAATAACCCCGGCCAGTGTTAGCAGTAACTACTCTCACCTGACAATAACTAGAGCCCTCATTAAAGGACAGCAAGGAGGTCAGGCTGGGAGGATGGCTTGGAGGGAGACTGGGTTATGGCTGGGTTTAAGGGACTGAGCAGGGAGTTTAAGAGTTGAGGGGCTCAAGTGCAGAGAACAAAGATGGCTGGGGGGGGGGGGGGTGTCCTTTCTCTGCCTGAGGAAGGCAGGCTGTGGAGGGGTGCTATGCCTCACACCGAGGGCAAGAGTAGTGTTAATGGTTTCCTTACAGTGCTCAGGGAAACTAAACTAGGAGACCAGAAGAATAGTCATAGACCTGAGCAGGTGCTCTTCAGAAGAGTGAGGGTTTGCTTTAGGTACAGCCAAAGTAAGCAGGTCCTTGAGGTGGCAAATGGCCTCTGCAGAGAAACTGTGCTTCTGCTGTTTTATTCTGCACTTGCTGCTGTCTGACTGCCCCATGCCCTGGGGGTTGGGGTATATGAGGTGGTGGGGAAGCCATCAGCCATCTCTTCTCTCCTCTCTGCTATTCTCTTTGCTTCTTCTGCAATGTGGTAGGACTAATCCTAGATGTGTAGAGATAGCTAACCCTTTTTCTTAAGTTTGAAGTGTGGAAATTGTGCTTCCTAAGCTGTTGAAGGCCCTTAAGGTTGCTTTGTTACCACAATCTCAACTTACAGGGTGAGCTGCCTATCGAAGGAGCCAGTTTGAAAACATCTGCGGAGTCAAACTTTTCTTACCTATTTTCCATGTTCATTTCTTTGAAAAAGACTCAAAGTCAGCAACTCTTCCATATTGCTATACCTGCCAACTTGACTGCGGATGATTCAGAGGCAATGTGAACTAGACTTCATTTCGAGTAGAAATCATCAATGTTACTTAGGGTACAAAATGCTGAATCAAAAACCTGAGTGTTTTATGCCCTCTGTGGATCTTGACTTCATCTAGTTTGCCTTAGCTCCCACAGGTAAACAGCACTGTAGGTGAAACTAAATGTGTAATATTATTCTCATTTTATCTTTGTCTAATTGTAAGTAAATAAATTGAGGCAGAATCTCAGAAGAGGAGTATTTCAGACATGTGCTCTTATTTGCTTGATTGGCACACAGTGAGTTGGGTTAGCCGTAGCAGAGTACTAGCATTGCTGCTAATATGGTATTTTTCTAAGGTCAAAGCTAGGTGCAACTTTCTGCCTTTTTTTTTTTTTTTAATATTTCTGGAGGAAGTTGAGAAACTTTTTGTATAGTGCTCTCTGCTATTTGTAATTTTCAAAGTGGCTAATCTTTCAATTTAAATGCTTTCTTTAAGGGAAGAAGAGAAGAGACTTGAAAGCTCATGGTTCAGCTATCCGTGGTTGAGTAGGGTAGAGTAGGGTACCATGCTGCAGAGTGCTACTTTGTTAGTGCCAGAGAAGATGGCTTTCTAACTTAATGTTCTTAATAGCTTATGTTTATTGACTTAAGCAACAACTCTTAGTTCACTAACATGAAACACGGGTAGGGAGAATCTAATAATCAATTTTCTCATTTTGGGTTTTTACTAAAATAAACCTCTGAAATCATCATATTTCTGAGTATCATCTAAATATTTGCCACCTCTTAGAATCATAGAATTGTTTAGGTTGGGAAAGACCTTTAAGATCATCGGGTCCAACCATTACTGTCCAGCTTAAGTGGCCTATAAAATTCAACTGGAATGATCTTTCTACTTGATAGGCTGCCTTCAGTTTTAGAGCTTCCTTTTTCCTTGGGCATCAAATATAACCAGATAGCATAGTGACCTCAAGCAGTTGTGGTGAACATCAGAAGACACTGCAATCATATTAGCAGCCCCTAAATTATTCAGAGCACTTTCTGGTCAAACAGTGCTGCAGGACAATGAAAGCAAAAAACAATTCCCAGCAGATTAGATTTTTTTTTCCCTCTTGCTGTCTGTAATTATTTCTATCTGATAAGTTATTTGCTATGCAAGCTTACCTTCAAAAGCATGTTTGTTAAAAAGAGAAAGGGGAAGAAATCCTTTGTAGGGTCTGCACATGATTAAATGGCTTTAACAAAGCATAATGAATAATGATGACAAAGATCTGTCAATTGGAATTTTAAGCATTTTGGCTTGTGAATTAGAAGAGCAAATGATATCAAAATGATTACATGTAGCAAATAAGTGGGTATTTGCCAATGCTGCCTATTGGTGAATATTACAGACGAGCTGTTACTAGTTTGCATATTCTTGTAAATAACATTTCTTCTACAGTTTTACTGTACTTACAGTCCAGGGAAAAACAGTATGGAACTATTGCCTTTATTAGCATGTTCTGCCGCTCTCTGAGAGAGGAACGGCTGTATGGATTCTGCTCTTGCACAGCCCAAGAAAATAATTGGGTTTTTTTGGTTTTTCTTTTTTAAAAAGGACCTTAGCTGGAAATATCCAGACAAGACTGTAGTATCCAGACAAAAGTATTCGTGAGTTCCAGCACTGCTACAGGAAGGATGACTCAAGGAGGGGTATCTGGCTTTCTCTGAGTGATTATTGTCATGTTCTGTCCTCAAAACTCTATGCAGGAAGGTGGATATTTGCATAAAATTGCATTGAATGAATTTTTTTTTTTTTTTGCCATTGTATTGTTATCAGTTATCTGGTAACCAGGATTTGATATAAGGGATGCATTAAACTAATTATTCAAACTGTAATATTGTAAACACTGTTTTCTGGCAGATGTCTTTGTGCAAGAAAACTTTATTTCATTCCAGAAATCTGTTTGGGGGGACTGATTTTTTTTTTCTTCTAATGTATTCTTCTATATGCAGACACTTAGGATAATATAGCCTTTCCAAACACAGTGGTTTAATTTTTCTCATTTCATTGACAGAGATAGGGCAACAGAGGTGAAATGAATTTGAGAGGGGGGTAGTTTTCTAAGGTGTGCTTATATCTTTCATCACTATAAAAAATTAAACCAAGTAAGAAGTTATACAAACACTTAGATATACTACTATAGCAGACAGGAGCTGAAGAAAAGACAATAAATGTCATAAAACCTTAGTTTTCCATCCAATTTTCCTTGAGAAATATCCTTTTCTTTTATACAGCCTCTCTGTTCAGGAAGGTCCATAGAGAGGAATGGCTAGGCGTCTATCACTTTATCACTCTGACGACATTCGTTAACAATGTCACCTTTTATTTAAACCCAGAGTTTGCTCTAAGAAATCTATTTTTTGACAATATACTATGTGGCTGAGGCAATTTTTAACATCTACTACTCTTGTGTATTGTGTTCGAAATTGATAGTGCTGAATGTGTTACATTTCTACTATCGGATACCCATTGTGGGAGAAAGAAACACGGTGAAGGCCACTAACATATCATTGAAGAAAAAGAACAGAAATCTGATGGCTTTCCATTGAGGGACTGAGCTGATCAAAAGGGAGGTTAAGTAAGCAGAATATGTTGGATACTATTTTTTCCCCACTAGAGAAATGTGTACCAAAGTGCTTCAGAGCTCTCCATCAGACCAGTGTTCTGGTATCAGTGCTGTAGACAATTTCAACAGGATGCTGGCTGGGAGAAGTGGAGAGAGAACAGAAAAGAAGAAAAAGAGGAAAACAAAAGGCGGGGGGGGGGCAGGTTATTGTAGTGGATCTTCTAAAGAAAGTTAGAATTTTTTTATAATAATGAACAAGCTTACATATTCCTTTTGAATTCAAATATTTAGCTCTGTAGATAGCTTTCCATTAAAAATAAAGAGCAGTGAAGCAACTGAATATGTGTCGAAATTCTGCCCTGTATTTTAATTTACTTGGAGCAGATTCCCTGAATTTAAGCAATAATCCTCTACTGATGTAGTTTATTTTCTGGTAAGGAAAATCAGCTCTACTTCAGCGTGTACATCAGTTGGTGCAGAAGCCAAATCAATCAGAGTGTCAAGGTGGATCTCCCTTGAACTCCATCTAAAAGTGGACTCCCCAAAGCATCTTAAAACACTGACTCAATAGCCTGGTTTTATTAGCAAATGAACTAGAGCTCCTCTCTTTGTAATTAGAGGATGCTTGGTTGCCTGAGGACAGCATCCTGCTGTGACTCCCTCATCTCTTGCCTCACCCCGAAGCCTTTGGCAGCACCTCACTGTGCTTAGTTGCTCCCCACAGAAATAGCCATCTCCTCGTCTTCCAGTCATTCCCTTTTCGAAGGAACAAAGCATGCAAACTGAGAACAAACCAAGCAGGAACCATCCTTCACACAGACTGATTACTGCTTGTACTGGCTTCTTAAGAGATAAGTACTATTTTATTAAATTCTCACTCTACTAATGTCAGAAGATTTTCTAAGTTAAGCACTGGTCCATGCAGGTTGAGTATTTACTGCATGCCTCAAAAATTTTCTTTTTTCCCTAAAATTTGTTTAGCTTCTTAGGCTTGTTTTAATGGAAAAACTTTTTAAGATAGAGAAAGGGGGGGAAAAAAAAAAAAGAAAAAAAACCTTGAAATGTAGCTTTAAATACCAGTTTAACCCTATATTCCACCTCTGGGTTTCAGATCCATGAGTATATAATGAAGCACCACTATGATATATATCATGCAGGCCTATGAGACAGGAAAAATAAAAGTAGTACTCAAGTAACGTGTTGATTTTAATTTTCTCTTGTCAACAGCTTTGTTCTAAGGTAAAGGTAAACGCCTTCTAAAATCTGGCTGCTAAATTCTGTTTTCCATTCATGTTTCTAAGATACATAAAATATAGCTGGGTCTGAAATACACACTCTGAAAATGAGTGGTGAGGAGCATCCTGTGGTACTAAGTGAAATCTTGTTTCTGGTGAGTTGATAGGGTATCACTGACTTCCCCTGGATCACGGTGTGACGATGGATCTTTTCTTATGACAGCACTGACAGCTTCATGTAACTGAGTTAATTTAAAGTGATGTTGATTTAATTCATTGAAACGAGAGTCTGATAACTGTCTTCAGTCTCCGTGTAGAAAACAACATGCATTCCTGCTGCTATATACAAATCTTAACAACAACTGCTGAAACACAAGCTCGACAAATCATTTAAGCATTTACTTTAGCCTGCCCCACTGCAGCAAAACACTTAAGCACATGCCTAAAGGTATAGACATGCTCAAGTGCTTTTCTGATTAATGATGGACTGGAGCCCAAGTGTCTAATTTCAAGACTAACATTGTGTCTTATTGCTATATTGGAAGAATTACTCATTCCAGTACTATCCAGGGAGATTAACATCACGTTTTACTTCCCTTTCTCCATGAATGCTGCTGGTACGCATTGGATGGGCTGGAGGAGCTCTGAAATATTGACGCTCTGAAATCAGACGCGCCACCGAGTGATGTTCTGAGTTCCTCAAGAGGCAACCAGAATGACCCTCGCAAAATGAAGGTTTATAAACTGTTACTTCCATTTGATGGATGAATTCTAAAAATCAGTTTTCAGGAAATGAAAGGGAGGAAATAGTTAAAGTGCTTTAACATCCTGCCAAAATGTCATTTATGTGCAGGAATGGCGTGTGTTCATTTTAAAAAGACACAAATGCAGAAAAACACATGACAATCAGTCCGGAGCTAGAAAAAAACATGGGAAGAAAACAAAGGATAAAAGCATTGTCCTTATTGTGAATCCTCATTTCAGTCTCCAGACGGTGAAAACAACAAAGTCAAGATCTGAGTTTAAAGCAAAATGCAGCCCCCCATTGCCAAGGCACCAGAGACAATGTCAGACTTAATTGTCAGATTACTGTCTAATCAATGATTTCTCTGATTAGTGACCCACTGACAATACAACCAAATCAATGTGTTTATTTCAAGAGTTAGTCCTGATGCTCTGAAAGAGTAAAAATCAGGAAAAAATTACAACATTAAGTAACTCAAATCCCCTGCATACCAATTGATACTGTCATTTGGCTTGCTTATTTACAGGGTTTGAAAGGTTTATTTGACAACAGAAGGAATAATAAAAGGAATCCAAGTCATGTTTAATTACATCAGTTTTATTATCTTAATTAATCGGTCCACCGCTGTGCACTCCAATATCATAACGTTGCATTTTTGCATAATGGAGTACAAAAGATTTCCGTATTTCTCTTTATATAATTTTTGGCCTGTATCTGCTGCGGCACTCTTCTTGTTGAGTTCACACTCATAGACATGAGGGCACTGTGTGATTGTGTGGCACAATCTTCACAGAACTGCTGTTTAGGTAGAGAACCAAACCGCCCTGAAAGCTGAATGGAATAACAAAAAGACAACAGAGTCTGTACTCTAATTAATTTTAGATGAAAAGGGAAAATTAGAAAAGGCAATAAAGTATTCAAAGCCCAGAGGTATCTGGACAGGAACTCGGAAAAGGTTGCATAACTGTGGAATTGACGATAAAAGTCCATATACCAGTGCTTGATTACAACCAGAGATTATATTAAAAAACGCAAGTTATGACTTAATCTATGCCAAGAGTAGATAGATATGCATTATCCTCCAGATAGTTGAGACGAATGTGGAAGGGGGAAACTGGATAATATTGATTTCAATTTTAATTTACATTTCAATGCAAACTGTTTTAATTATGTCTAATTGAAATGATTTATTGCCTTAAGTGGTAAGGAAAAAAGCCTGCGCAGAAATGCAATTTCTTAATCTTTGTACTGCATGTTGTTCCTGTTCTTCATTTGTTTATTGTGTTGAATGCAGAAATGGGAGATATGTCTGTGTCATGCCTTTGCACATCTAACTTCTCGAGCTGAGCTGAATCATGATGTGAGGAGAGAGGAAATACTTTCCTTAGTGGAGAACCAACGGTGTGAAAAGCTGAACAATTTAAAGGGGAACTGACACCCTTCTTTAAAAATAAACACAGCTTAAGTTCCCAAACTAGGACTAGGTGTGTAAACTTAAAATATGTACAGCTTAAAAGATATGCTGTAAATAAACTTACCTTATTTATCTGACAAAACTTCATTTTGGAGCTGATTATTTTTGTGGCTGTAGGGACTGCTGTTGCCATCGCCCAAGCATTCTTCCTGTATTTTACAACGAACCCTCACCACAGATGTCCTGGAAGAAGGGACCTGTTGATCCATCGTTGCAGAGAAGTGAACTGGCTACAGATCTGCCCTAATTCCCAGCATCTTCTCATTTCTCTGGCCAAATGAAACTTTGAATTTTTATTACAGCTTCAATGGGTGGATAGATGGACCCAATGGACCTCTGGGTAAGGCAGCCTCTAGCTCAATGGCTAGGGCTAACTGAGATGATGGCTATTGGTATGAAGACAAGCAAACAGAATCAGTGTTTCCCCTTCCCCTGGAGAAGCTTCAGCACAGCTGTGCAGTAGTAGGGCTTCTGGGGAATGTAGAAATTCTTTCAGAGTACAGTCAGTGTTCGGAAATTGCAGAAGGGACCTCTGGAGGTCACCTGGACCTCAGCTCAAAGATGGGCCTAATTAAATTACTTTTGCAGGTGGTAAACAATCACTTTACTGAACAGCTGTATTGGCCCATCACAGCAGCATCAAGCCTCTGTGTCTCAGCAGTGTTGGGGTGCAGCTCCAAAAGAGCCTTCCCAGCTCTCCAAGAGCAAGTGGGTCTGCCCTCCTGCCCTCCCATAGCATCATCTCCCTTGCTGGCCTGGGGGAAGGTGGCAGCCAGGCCCCTGGGGCTTGGGGGGATTTTTTTTGTGGTCTTCAAAGGGTATTTGCCCTACAAAAGCCTTTTCAAAGTCAAAATCTAGTGCTGGCTAAACATACTGAGCATTGAACTTTGTTCTATTTGCCTCTTACTGTACATCTGCCTATAAAATAAAAACTATAGATTATTTCTGTAAGAATATCCATTGACTGTGTCGATGAATTTGCTGGTTGAAATGTGCTTCAAGAGAGTTACTAAAAATATATTAAAAACCCATAAAAATAGATAGTTTTTCTGTGTGTTTTTGATCTTCTATAATAGGGATAACTCCTTGTTTGAGTGGTTTAAAAAAAGCTAGCGAGGAATTATTTTCTAGTACAATCTGTAAGACTTTTCATAAAGGAATGGAGGTGAAAAAGCAGTTGCGGTAGCTTCTTATGCCATATGTAACTGACCTGAGGGAAAGCAGCCTGCCAGAAACCTCTCACGAGGACTAACTATCCATATAAATTCCTGTTTTTGAGTTGATGCTTGCAGACAAACAAAGGCTGATGTCAAAGTTCTGAAGGCCAAATTAAGACAAAGTTTTTCTAGGTTTCTTTGAAAAGCAAAGCGTTTCGGACTATCTTTCAGCTCCTGTAACTCAAGTCTCCTTGACAGCCTATTATTTGTTCAGTCATATTACATTCTCCTGATTCTTTCTGACAAAGTTATCACATGCCCCACTGGGACCACAGCCAAAGAAGCGTTCACCTTTATACAAAGGGCCAAATCCTGATAAAGAATGCACAGCTGGAGTAAATGGACTGTTTGGACAGAAAATAGAGCTAAAAGGAGATTTCTGCTGCACCTTGTCACAGCTGGTGTAAATCCAAGCCACAGGAACTACAGGATATAGGGAGAAATAAAATATACAGCTCAGCAGTGCAGGTTCTCCCCACGCTAACACTCCTGTGCAAAGAGCTTAGATTCATTATACAGAGGTGTGCTTTTATTGTCCCTTTATTGGCTCTCTATTGTCTATTCCTCCATCCATAAGGAAGGTGGTATTTCTTTATTTTTATCTTGTTCACAGCTGCAATGGGAGCGGTAGTTAATCCTTATTCAACAGCGGATGCAGTATAGTCAGTCATAACCCCGAAACTTTTTTTTATATGCTTATTACTCTTACTTTTTATATGCTTATTGCTTTCTATTTAATTGCAATTACTTGCTCAGATTTTCACAATTCTTATTTTAATGATCTGAGGTCCCATCTTTTGCATGTCTGAAGTGGTAAGCTTCCAACTGCCCTTCGTTCTGCAGTATATTCGTCCCTGTTAAGGTGCATTGAAACAGATACTACCAGTCTACATCCTCTTATTAAGTTTTGAGGAATTCAAAGTACCTCCTGGAGATGAACGTGGTGACCTTTGCTATCCATCCCATAGCTCGATTTAATGACTATATGTGCATTGCCATTGCACTGGTAGTTACCATGGGTACACCAATACACTAAGTACTACACAAACACAACATAACTCTTGCTGTGATTCCATCTAAGTTTAAGCAGAGGAGTTGTCCCAAAAGAAAACCAACCTCCTCTGGATCCTATGCGCAGTAGCACACTTGTACTTCTTAATCAATTGCAGTCCAGTCATTACATAGCTGTTCTATAACTGGTTTATTTATCTATATGCATATATAAATGCATATGTGTGTTTGTACATACATGCATATGTACAAACACACACTCTCACAGACCAAGAAACAACCGAAGATGGCAAGTCCTTTAAAAGGCAACTACTGAGTGTGAAGGAGGAGAGAGAAGAAAGAAAATGAATGTAAGTGTATAGGAATTTATTTTGGTTTACTGGTACATTTGGATCCTGTTTTACAAGCACCCGTAAAAACATGGAAACGTTCCCTATGATTCACTCAAAAGCGGTAGTTTTGGTCAGTGCAACTTCCTGGCTTTCCACCACTAAGCCAGACCTCCAGAACGGTCACTTTCCTTTTCACAGGGTAAAATTCCTCTGCTGTACGTTTTAAGAAATGTGATTCACCTTGTAAAAGGCAACCATCTGTCAGCTCTAGGTTCAGGTACCTGCTTATTGCAACTGCTAGTGATTTTCTCCAAGTACAGGAGTGCAGAGAGATAAGGAGGAGTGTCAGCGTACTGCAAATATACCATCATCTCTGCTGCGGCAGACAAACTAGAAACACGTGCTCTTTTAACCTGAAGTGAGCATTACATTGGCCATTAGGAAGATAGGTTTTTAAATTGAAGGATTACTGTTGATTACTGATTACTTTGTGAACAAGATTATTATTTAATGAACTTTAATTTCCTGTAACTAATTCATTCTTTGTGATCCAGAAGTCATTTTGGAACAATGCAACAGGTGATACTAGTAAAGATCTGAAGCAGTTTCTATCTCTATAAAATCCATCAAAATCAAGAGATATGTTTTTCTCTTTTTGTCTTTCCTGACACTTCATCCCTAAAGTACTTTGCAAAATAAGGTAATACAGTTACAGAAATAAAATAGCAGGAGATGGAGATAAACTGAAATGCAGAATAAACAATGGATGAGATGTGTATTTTTCTTTTTGTGCCATGTTCCAAAGTGCTGTCAAATATTGCAACTTTGTCAATGAAGCTCCCTTGTCCATGCTTGGATTTAAGCCAGCAGAGGTGCAGTTCATCTGAGAGCACAAGTGTTTGATGGTATTTTGACAGCTTCTGCCTCTTTGCACATCAGCTGGGGTTCTCCATTCAGTAAGAGATAACAGAAGTGAGCTGTGGGTGTCATAGCCAAAACAAAAATCAGCCCATAGGACTTTATACAGCCAACACACAGAACGGCCAGGAAGGCCACCCCTCTTTACCTATATTGCTTTAAAACTGTATGTGTTGCATAGTACAGACTAATATACACAGCTCTTTTTTTTTTTTTTTTTTTTTTGGTAGGCAACAGCAACCTTTTCCTCCGCCTACAATTTGGTCTTTATATCTGACCAAGAACGTTGCCTTGCATGCAACAAACACTGGCTCCTTTGCAGTTGCTCATCAGCTCAACCCCGGTGGGGTTTCTGTGCAGAAATGATGCGGACAGGGGGCTATGTTCCTGCTGCTACCGGCAAATCTCACCTTCAGCCAAGCTAAGCCATTTCTCAAGGCCTTTGCCTTTTCACCAGTGAAGACTTTCAGCCAAGAGTTCAGTAGCAAAGTAAGAACAAGACACCACCAAAAGCAGGAATGCAAAAACATTGGCTGTTTATGATTCCCTTGTCTACATCCTCCTTTCTGGGACTCTGTCATCCTTATGTGCTAAGTAACAAAATGCTCTACTCTTCTCTGTATAAAACCAGCTATTTCATGTTTTCTAGGTCAATTCAGATATTTTTATTGATTATATCTGTGACCCTTTAACAATGACGCTATTTGCAGAAATCAAGTGGAACATGTGCAAATAAAAGTAATCTTTTTAAATAAAGTAATTCCAAAGAACAGTACATGCTGTTCCATTTATTGAAGATTTATTTTTGATGCAGCTCATTGGTATTTATTTGAATTAGACTTATGTGGTAAAAATCTAGACAAAATGTGAAATATGATAACTATTACAGTCCTTATTAATATTTCATATTTTAATGTGTAGCTACAGTCACAAATAAACAACAAAAAGTATAATTCTCTCATTCAGCTCTCACAGCTTGTATTATTTTTATGAAAACTAGATTCTCATTATATTTGCTGGTTTTAATCTGTAATGTGACTTCCCTCTCTGTGCCAGGTAGTTTGTTAAAAATGAGGCATTTCCTGAAGAACTCTGTGTTACAATGTTTTAGAATCAAACCTCCTTACCTTAATTTCACAGAGAACGATCACTCCAACTTATTCCCAGAAACAGTCTGGCAAAAGTCTGTCTTTCCATATGTCAGTATCAGTGACTTATCTCAATGCGTAACTTAACATTTGAACTGAAAGGTATCAAATTGTGTGTAATAAGAAAAACATGCAAAGGTACCTTATAGGAAGACTATACTCACGGGCAAAGATTTGCTTAAAGACTAAACTGAAATTCTTTCTCCTGAGTGTTGAAGTAATGCTGTACCATTAAAATAAGATGCAAAACTATCTTATTTTGCAATCTTTAAGCATATGTCAAACTCCTACCCAGGGAATGTTTGTTAAAAATGTGCTGTGGGCAAGCAGAAGACAATATTAAATACTGCAAAATGAAATCTAGTTTTAGAAAATATGCTAAAATACTTGACTAAAATGTCTATATGTGTCTCTCACACAGGGCACAGCACAGGTGTTCCCATCTCCAAGACTCCTCCATCAGAACTGGGAACCAGACAAAAGCCCTGGAAGTAGCGAGAGGTGTGACCTGCACCCCCGGGGCTGTATCAGGTCTACCAAGGAGGTGCGATCCTCCACCCTCGCTTTCCCTGGGAGGAGCTGCTTTTACCCTGATGTGCTTTGGTTTGTAACTGGCCACTAAGAAACGCACCTTTCCTCCCTGTGTCCAAAGACACCATGAGGAGTGATATGTTATGGTGTCCGTTTATGAAGCTGAACTCATTAATTTGTCTATCACCTGTTTTGACTCTGATGACATTTGTCTGCCTCCACAGCAAATCTGTGTGGCAAAGTCGTCCAGAAGTTTGCTATCTACTCTGCCTTGCTATGTGTTTTAAAACATAGGTGGTTTGCCTGGTTGCCCTCTCATTCTCAGATTGTGGGATTTAGTGATTAACAGTTCTGAAAGCACATTATCCACTTCCTTCATGATTTGGTAGATCTCTGATGCATAATACCCCAACTCGAAACTGTTTGATTTGTTCAAAGCAGAAGCAAAGACAAATAATTTTTATTAGGATTTTGAATTATTTAATAAAAGTTAAAAAGTTTCTTTTTTTTTTTTTCCAAAAATTATTTTCCCTTTCCTACACTACTTTCAAAACCAGAAGAAATTAAAGCCCACTGAAAGTATTTACATTGCAAAGGAGAGGACATTCCACGAAAGACATTTGTGAACAATGACAACGGAAGGGGGGTATGTGTGTGAGTGGCACAATCTTTATTGAATATTGAAGCAAATATTTCTGTTTGCAGAAACCATAAATAAAATAAATCATATGTAGTTTGGATAACAGCCGAGGACCCAGCACTGTGAGCACCATAGGTTATAAGCAGCTCTGACACCATTACCACCTTCATAAATAGGACATAAATCAAGATGTATTCAGATAACAACATTTTCTGCAAAGCAGTACTTTTAATAACCACTTTATAGTCATTTAAGATTATCATATTACTGCATGGAATACAGGCAGGTAAAATAATCACTTTCTGAAGATTAAACAAATGGAAGACTATGCTAGTTCAAGTTAGTTTTTACTCTTCACTTGATATTGCTACTCCTGTTAAGTCTGTTTCTGGCAGATGTAAAGTAGCTCACCTGAATAACTACTGCATACACCAAGTACTCTTGAAAATCTGGGCCTGATTATGAATTTCATGCATTTAGAAATTTAGCAGTGACCACCTTTTCAGAGTAAAGAAGGGAGTAGTACAGATTGTATCTAAAAGTGGGAAAGTAGTGTGCGTGTGCCAGTTTCCCAAAGTACAGAATCAATATTTGCTAACTATTTTGTTTCAGATGTTGATATCTCCTAAGGATAGCGTAAAAACCTTGGTAATAGATGATCACTTCAGTGACTGCTGGGAAATGAAAGCCATTTTATGACAACTGCTGTAGCTGCTCCAATACACTTTAATCTCTACTGACCTGAAATACAGCTGGTGCTTCAGAGCAAACCAAAGAGGCTTATGGAGGGCCAAGGATCAAATTTCTTGCTGTTCTGCATCTTGTATCTTCCTTTACCATTGTGAGAAGAGGAATAAATCAGCTGCTTTTCAGATCTGGTTGTACTATATACCCACTTTACAAAAAGATGAAGGATGACACGGGTTGGAAGACAATGAGGAATATGCCCACAGGGATTTATGTTTGTACTGTTATGCATTTGGTTTTTTGAGCACTCATGTTTTTCTCTTTGGACAGAACGATGCTTAGGGAAAACACTTTATGCACAGTGTAAGGGAAACCAATACATTATTGAACAATTCTGTGTTGGCATGTGCTGATTCTTGCTTGCAAAAATACGCCATATACTGGGAAACTAAATAATTTAGGATGGCTATCCTGTTCCCATATACACATATAATATACAAAATAGGAAATCTGTGTTTGCTGCCATTGTCAGTAAAAATCAATAAATGAGATTTTCAGTGATGTGTAGCAGCAATGTGGCAGAAAGCTAAACAGAGTTATGAACACTGAAGTAACAAAGTTTTGCAACGTATATCATACGGTAGTCAGTAGGTTAATAGATAAGTAATACTACTGACACCACTGGATCCTTATCCTGATTTTTTCAAAAGTGCTATATGTGAATGTATACCTTCAGTGTTTATGGGAGAAAAAAATCTGTATTAGCTATACCACTCTGAGTTTCTATAACAAATGACAGAATGTTCAAACTCCCAATACGGCTTATATGTTAGCTGCTAGAAACCGGTATTACCATTTCAGCTGCTGCAAATTTAAGTTATTAAATGTCATCCCTGCATTGGTACACAAAACAAAACGTGATAGACGTGTAAGTGTCAAACAGGATTTGTGTCGTCTATCGGTAATCTGTTTTGAGGTATAGCAGTGTGTTCCACTTGTAGCTGTGAGTCACACTGTAAGCCAGATTGCAAGACACCAGCATTTAAATGCGTTCTATGTTTCAGGGGGTTGTTGTGGTTCATAATATTTACGATTCGATACACTCAGTGCCTTTGCCCTCCAAGAGGACGGCTAGTTGCTATGAGATGAGACAAATCTTCAAAATCCTGCTCACAGATTCATAAACTCCTGTTGACTATGCAGTGCTGCCCCCCTCTCCTGGGCAAGTCTGCTTGGGCATCTTCAAGTGTGCACAAAGAGCCCCTGCAAGCAGGAATGTAGAAGTATAAAGCCACCATTTGCTGGCCAACACGCTCAAAAGACAGCTAGGCTCTCACCAGCCAGCTGGGCTGAACACCAGTGTTGTCACCATCCCTCGATGGATGGAGGAAAGCCTGCTGTCTTCTGTCAACACCAACATGCTAGTTACACCCGTGACAATGGACAGCGCGACCTGACGATCCTACAGCTCTTGACTCACTGTGCTTTTTTGCCTTCAGGATTTTATGTCTTTCCATGTCTTCCTCCTCTTGAATCCCTGAGAAACCAATGACCCAATCTCAAACACCTACGTCTCCCCATAATTTTACCTTTCTTATTTCTCAGTGAGCTTCGCTACAGCTCTTTCACAACCTAGAGATTTTCTCCTAGACATCTTCACCAAACTCCCGGCTGTGTGATACAGTGCGGTGGGGCTGAGCAAGCAGGGGGCTGTGCCCTGGAGGTCAGGCACCAGCAGGGAGCAAAATGAGACCCAAAGGCTGGTGCCGGTCACACTGTTCTGTGGGGTGCTACTGCCGATCTGAAAAGTGCAGAGGACTGGAAGGGGCTGGCGGGAGGGATTGCAGCATCCAGCCCAGCCCAGCTCAGGGAATGGCGCAACCAAGGCTGAACGTTGAACAAGTCCCCGTCTCCACGTTCCCGGGGCCACAGCGCCCGGTGGGGGCAGGCAGGGAGGTCAGAGACGTTGCCACTCACCTAGGTTATTTCAAAAGGAAAGAGCGAGCTGCTACAGCTCAGGGTGTTGTTGTGCGGTGTTCAGACACTGCAAAGAGCTCCGCAAGGTCAGCTTCACAGGTCAGGGGCCTTGCAGAGGCAGGGCTTCAAGGCTTTGCTTTTTCTCACGTCCAGCTGGGTGTTTAATACAGCAGTTCCTAGACTTAAATATTTCCAGGCTAATGGCAGAATTGATTGACCCTCATGCTTTCACATTGGACTAGGAGAGGGGAACATTTTTAAGTAGCAGAGGTGTTTTCATTCTTAGATTAATAGAGGAGATTTCCAGTGTTTTTAATGAAGGAATAGTAGCAGAACTAGCAAAATCTTTTAAACCAGTAGAGCTGTGTGTTGATGATATTCCATCATGTTTTTCTAGAAGCTGTATTTTGATATGGAGAATTTAAAGGCTTTTAAATTTATGTATATATTGCTAAATATGTTAAAGAATTAAAACATAATATATATTTAAAGATAAGCATGCTTAATTTACCTAATAAATGAAACAACATGAATCAGCCTGCCAACAATCCCTGATTTCTTACATTTTTTTCTTCTTCGGAAAATCTTCTCTTCGATCCGATTGTAAAGATATAAAATTTCTTCTCCCCACAAATGAAGACAACGTAGACCTTTGAGAGGGCTGGCACAGCTTTCCTCCCCACAGCCAGTATTTCCATTCTGTACTGCAGTGGGGGCATCTAAACAGAATGGGAAGCGAACTTCAAGTGAAAATTCAAATGTGAATAATATTAAGCTATTGTTATTCTCAAGTCATTGAGGAAACATTCAAACTGTAGTTTGCTTAAATGAACTAGATGGTTGCACTGTTTGAACTGTATTCACCTCTTTATCATGCTCAGTGGCTAGAGTACCCATGGGGTAATGTCTCCTTAATCATTTGCTTCAAGATAACAAATATTCCACTTCACAGTGTAAAGCGGAAATAAAATAAAACCTGAAATAGGTAATTTTGAGGTCACAACTGTCAAACTGAAAAATGTCTGACATATTTGTTGGGTAGCAGGAATGATGGAAAGAGGGCACAGATCTCTTGCCAAACATAAAAGATAATGAATAGTGAAACATAGTGATGATTGTCACTCAAATAGTTTTCAATAATGAGATTCAGCCTGTGTGTTCCTAGCAACAGATGCTCTCAAAGCCCCTGTCACGAATGACCTTTAAGCACAGTATTTGTTGCAAAGAACCACAATATTAACTGTGGCCAGCTACTGTAGCAGGTATGGCTTTAAAGATTTTTTGCCATTAGCATCATTCAGCCGTTTAAGTACCAGTGAAAAGGGTTCCTGTTTAACTCTTAAAGCTAAAGATCCTTTCCTGCTGCAACACCAACAGAATGGATGAAAAATACAATGGATACAATTGAAACTTTTTTTTCTCTGCCAGACTTCCATCTAGAAATTCAAGATAATTAACACAGGAACAGAGAAAGGCTCTTTCTGCTCATCCTCTTCCTGCCCACCCACCCTCTTCCTTCTTAGTGAGGGGAAGGTGCCAGAAAATAAGGAGAGAGGAAGTCACATCCAATTCAAAGGCTGCTCTTGAGTTCCTGGCCCCCACAAACACTACCGCAGGCTAAGCGGAGGCCCAAACATCCTTAATTTTGGACTTAAAATTCAGATACAAGTTTAATGTGCTGACCGCTGACGTGACATCCCTTGCAGAGATGAAATAGGGGAAAGAGCCGTCAAGGCGGTCGTGCTGTCTGTTTTGAGTTAAAGGAATTCCTTGGATTCAGTGCGGTGTTTGCTCTGTCCAGAATTCCCAAGCCAGGTTTGCAGCCTGTCCTCTCCCTGCCCGCTGTGCCTGGGCCGAGACCCCTCGGGGACACACAGGGCTGAGCCACTGCTGGTCACCTGCGGGAGTCCCACCACCAGTCACCCACACGTGTCGCACTGCCCTGGTCACCCACGGGAGTCCCACCACCGGTCACCCACACGTGTCGCACTGCCCTGGTCACCCACGGGAGTCCCACCACCGGTCACCCACACGTGTCGCACTGCCCTGGTCACCCACGGGAGTCCCACCACCGGTCACCCACACGTGTCGCACTGCCCTGGTCACCCACGGGAGTCCCACCACCGGTCACCCACACGTGTCGCACTGCCCTGGTCACCCACGGGAGTCCCACCACCGGTCACCCACACGTGCCGCACTGCCCTGGTCACCCACGGGAGTCCCACCACCGGTCACCCACACGTGTCGCACTGCCCTGGTCACCCACGGGAGTCCCACCACCGGTCACCCACACATGTTGCACTGCCCTGGTCACCCATGGGAGTCCCACCCGTCCTGAGGGGCATCCCCGGGCTGCACTGCCTCTTCCAACCCCTCAACTCCTACCAAGAGCTGGCCCCAGCACCCAGCAGCTCCCTCTCACAGGCACCAGCAGCCTCCCCAGCGTGAGACCAGTATCTGTCGTTTCACAGAGAAAAGGCAGGAGGAGAAGGAAGAGGAGGAGGAGGAGGAAGAGCCCAACTGAGTTTTCCACAGCCCCCTCTGTGTATGGGAAGTGACAAATGACAGCATCGTCTCCCCGCTAATGGATACTGACACTTCTGGTCCTGTTTCTGCTCTTTTTGCACCTTAAAAAATTAAGTAAATTAAGTAAATTTACTTAAATAAATATACTCCAATTTAAAGCAACTTTTTTTTTTATCTCATGAAGTTCCAGATATTTTAGGCAAACCCAATTTCCAGACTCATTCACATGAGCTGTCCTACTGATTTTTTACATTTTCCATACTACTAAGGATTTAGGTTGAGAGCGTTTTTGAACAAAGCTTTAGTATTTGTGCTCATTTTCAACTATATAATTTCCTTGCCTTTTTTCCTCTAAGAAAACTTCCCTATAAAATACAATCAAATTTCAGAATTCTTTTCACTTTCTTTCCAATACTACTTCTCCTTCCTTAATGCGCCCTGAAAAGTATCATGAACTTCTGTGGATTTGTCTGGAATTAATTGCATGTATTATATCACAGACACAATTTCTGCACTGGATAAAGTCCTCTAGCTAGGAGTACCATTTTTTAACTGCATTTATTTATCCAGAGGAATTACTGTCATGTAGATAATCACACTCTGTTGCAAAGCTAGTATTCCATAAATTACAAAACTCTAATTGGACACAAACAACTGTGTTGTATATGAAAATGAAAATAGTAGCGCTATCAAGGAAACAATGAAGGGACAGGCACACAACTGAATGAAAAAAATTCTCTAACAACCTTTTTTAATCTCTCCACCTGTTTTTGTCTGGGTGGTGGCCAAATGGATAAATGAAACAAGCTTTGTGATTTATTATTTTGGATTCTTGTATAGGGGCTGTAGAAGTAACAGGAATATTTATTAATGTTTGCAAAGAGTGTAATTATTATTGATTTTTTTTCTCAACCTTGTTTAGCTACTGGCATGTGGAGACTATGAAAATGTAAGAAATATTTATAATATTTATTACTTCAACAGCTACAACTGCAACAATCTTTTGGCATACATAGTCTACTGAATTAATTCTTTCTTCTGTTTTGTTGTTAATTGGAATTTATGTTCTTGTTGTGAAACCTCACACATTCTCATTTTATCAGCAGCAACTCAGATTAATACTACAAAAACTCAGATACTCTGTGCAAAGATCCATGCTTGACAAATTAATCAAGAAAAGAGTTTTCTATTATTAGTGTTCTGTATTTTGAACAGGCATTAGCTAAACGTACTTTGTACTTACATATCTGAAATTAAGTGCCAAAAGATAAAGTAATGAAATTTATTTCAGTTGCTAAAATTATCAAGAAACTAGGAAATAATTGAAAAAGAATGTGTGTCAAGCGCCTTGGAAATAGTAACTTAAAAAATAAGGCAGATAGCCAGCACGTCTCAAAATTAACAGCAGTGAAAAAAAGAGGAGGAAGGAGCAGAATGAACATCTTCACAAAGGTGGATCCATGACACAGGCTCACCTGCGTAGGGTGGGAGGGTAAATGCTCTGCCCAGCCAGAGGCAGGCAGGGCGAGGCAGACTGCGCTGCTGACAGTGGGGCCTGTTGGCTCTCTCAGGACAAGCCGGGCTGTCGGCAGCCTGGTGCCTGCAGGGACACCTAAGCCAGCCAATAGAAAATGGCAAACAGAAGAAAATACTTGTGGGTTTTTTTTTCTTTTTTTTTTTCTTTTTCCTCTCTGATTTTAGCTCTGAAGCCCTGAGTCTATGGAAGATCCCTTCTTTGCACCAGGAAGGACCTCCTGGATTTATGTTCTTGAGTTTCCCCTTTACATATCATTAATCAGCGTACTGCTTTCTCTTAACTTTTGGGTGTTAATAAATTGAAGACAGTTCTGCAGCTACGGGAACAATAGAAAAAATATAAAGTATGTTTAACAGACAGAATCAAGGTGCTCGAGTGGCTTTGTTAATCAAAGAGGCTGTTACAGAATTATGATCTTGACAGTAAGGATAACTAACCATAATGTGATTTAAGATAGACAGCATTGGATTTTCCCTGAATGTTCATTTACAAAAATGGTTTTCATAAAAGTCTTTACCTGAAAGAAGGAAAATACAATTCGGGGAAGTCCTACGTCCTATGCGATAGAGGATCATCACAACTGCTTTACATTATCTGCCCTTTATACATTATGAATCACCATAATGTTTGAATACTTCATTTCCCTCGTGGTTTGGGAATTGACAGGATGTGCATATTTGCCCTTGGGTTTGTTATTTCATACTTCTGCCATTTGTATGTATATTTTCATTTTATTTGCCTCTGTCAGTTCTTTACACAGGAAACAAGTCTATTTGAAGGAATGCAAAATGGTGGCCTGGCCAATTCTAAAGTGAACTGTGTCGTGATACCAGTTAAATAATGCATGAATGGATCCGTGCTAGCCATAATTCACTGCTAGTGCTATTTCTTTCTTTATCATCTGTCAGTTCCCTTTCCTGTCAGGATATCAAATGGCTACAAAGTGCAGCCTGCTGTTTTCCTTATCTTTGGGCTAAACGTTCCATTATATCACATTTTAGGCTTTCAAGATCACATAATGAAGCACACACAAAATCTAAAGTGATCTTGAATAGTATATCCATGACGCAATATGTTAAAAAGTGATACAGCACCAGGGTTGAGTGTTATGCCACTGCTGTATCTGGTTGGTAGAAAGGAGCATGACTTAAACCATTCGGTCATTAGAATAGCAGATACTCTGCTGCTGGTTTACTACAGGATTTCAGGGAGATTTATATACACCCATTTAGAGACATCCAGAGTTCAAGGAACTTAACTGGGCTGAGACAAGTGTCTTTGCAACTCTGGGATTCACCGCTAGAAACTGCTTTCTGGCTTAAGTCACCGTGTGTGCTTGCTTTAAATCCTTTGGGCTTAACCTTTGAATTTTTACAGCACAAGCAGGTTAATCTCCTTCTCTTATAATATTCTTCCTTAAATAGGAAATGCCACATTGAAGATGTGTCATATTTTTAATCTCATTGTTCTTTGGGATTTCAGCATCAGATCTGAAACTCTACATTTTTGAATCAGAATGGCATTAGTGTAGCTATGAAAAAACCTACTTCTCTTCTTTTGTAGAACAAATGGAGTAAGAAATGGATTCAGTGCCTAAGATGCCTCCCAGAAACATGTATTTGAGTTGCCAGCTTTATATCCTATTTTTTATATTTTGTATTTCAACTAATAATGACATATCTATATCATTGTTCTTAAAATAAACAATCTAGTAGTAAGTGTTCCTCCACAGTACGCCACCAAACAGATGCTTGAAAGAACAGCATCGATTCAGATAAAAACAAAATAGAAATCTTAAAAGGTCACATAACTTCCTGATATTTTAGGTGTCAAAATTCAACTGAGCATAAATATTAAAACTTAAATGTGTCAGCTGTTAGAAAAACTCCTAGAACCTGCAAAAATATCTGAGTCACTTAACCATTTCTGACTATGCAATGAACTACAGTACACTTCAAAAAAGTGAAATTATTACTGAAAATTATTATTACGTTTGAATTGAATTTCATCTAGGGTATACAGATTCATTCTGACAAAAAAACAGGGATTAAAAAAAAATCTCGTTAAAAAAAGCAACTTTTAAAAATATATTTTTCTTTACAAATCCTAAAGCTACAACTGTGTCCCATACAGGTACCTGCAGGCAGCGCAGCTGCCGTGTGGGGCTCCGGCTCCAGTTTGGGCCTCTGAGGTACCACCATAGTTTCCTATGAAACATTTTCTTCTTCTGCCCCGTCCCCTCTAAATCCATAAAATCTGCTTTTACCTTATGGTCCACCCTAAACCAACATATACTTTCTCTTTTTGCTATGCTGACCTCTCAGTAGGATTAATTAGCTAAGGTGCAGCAGCAGAGCAGAGCCGAGGGCAGCGTATCTTACCACCTCGTCTAGACTCACCTCTTCGGATGCTGGCTTTACGATCTAGTTAATAAAATATTTAAACACCTCATTTTTATGCCCCTAGGGAGCATGATTTTAATCACAGGCATAAAGTGTTACTTGGGCAGAACAAAACAGAGACAGACGAGTGGTTCCCGTGCAGACTGTCTTTCCCGGGTGGGCAGGCAGCCACGCGCAGCGGCAGGCAGCTGGGACTTGTCCTGCGGGGACTGGTACCCACGCCTGAGACTGAGCATCTGCGGACAGAGTTCAAGGTGTTAATAACCCGAGGAGCTGCCGTCCCAAACAAGACCAATGCTGTTTGGGACAGGCATTGCACTGGATTCTTAACTCTCTTTTTCACACACACAAAAATACTCTGATTATTTCCCCCCGTTAGTCCTAACACCGTTGAAAGCTGCATTACTTCACAGTTGAATTAGTCTTCATTCTCTTTTTTAGATTTTTATTTCTTGTTTGGAAGTATAGCCCACTTAGTCTCAAGGTAGCAGAGGCTTGCAGTATCCTGATAAAGTGAACCTCAGAAAACACAAAACATACGGACAGTTGGGCTATACTTGCTAGATTTGCACTTGAAAACACCACAGTCACAGATTTCTGAAGAGGAGGCAAATATAAGTGACAGCAGAGTACCTCAAGACACCAAGCTCTTTTTCAACTTCCTTCCTGTTACAAAAGACTACACAGCTACAGGATCAAAAAATAAACCCAGCGATCAGAAGCAGGAGCAACTCCATCTCCCTGTTGCATTGACCGGGCAGGTGCTGCGAATTTGCCGCAGCCTCCAGGCATCGCCTGTGCCTGAAGCAGGCTCTGCTCAGAGACGTGCAGTTTGGGGGGACTCAGAGGACCGAAATTTTAGCTTTAATGTACACAGATATAATCGCAGACCTTTTACATGAGTACCATTTGAGCTAATCCATTAGCCTTGCCTAAATTAGCCTAGCTGTTTATAAGATATTAAATGCACTACAAAGCCTAACATGTTTGTTATGCTCTATAATCAGAGCACCTGTTTAAAAGCCCACTGCAGCTGTACTTCCAGAAGATTACAGGCCATTAGGCAAGTTATGCAGTACCTTATTTTTATAACGTAATCTCTCTTCTTCTTTCACATTTGAATTTTAGAACCATAAAAATGAGATTCTTCCCCCTCCATACACCTTCCCCAAGTCCTTTAGTGATTGAGATGAGGAGAGTAATATTAATATTTATACAATGCTCAGATCTAACTTTCAGTTGCTATGGTAAAATACTGTCATAAAATATTTCATTAACTTTTAATCCTATTTAACACCGTCCTTCCCTCTTGAGACTATACTGAAACTTTGGATACTCGTGGGACACAATTTTGATGAGAGATTCGAAAATATTTGGGCTTTTTTCTTGAATTGTTAGAAAACTGAACAGAAAAAGACCTTGGATGGGATGGTTTCCAACAGTAAGTTTACAGTGCCATTCTAGCAGGTATTAAGTAACACATTAGCTATTTGAAGGGTCACAGGAGAGATTCGCACTCCCTTGGGACGGCAGCAGGAGGGCAAGGGGGGTATCCTGATGCCTCTGAAAGGCCTCGCTGTGCGGCTACTCAGGGACCAGACCCTCACTCCAGCTGTTGATTTTTCTCAGGAACTTTAAAAAGACAGCATTTCATAGGGAGAGTTGCTATAACCTTCGTTTAGTCCCAATCAGTATTTTCCTTACACCTTAACAAAAGTCTATATCGAATAGACTGTTACAGGGTAGTTAAAATAATTCAGGGCTGCTAGGGGTAGTCTAAACTAATTACCTCCGACTCAGCATGGCCCATGAGAGAACAGAAAAGACACATCACCCTTACTGACATGGGATAAGATTATGATGCACACGGTGACATGTCACTGAAATAGCTTCTCTCAGCTCAGATGTTGCTTCTTTAAAGATTTATATAAATTACAGCAATAGTGGCAGGTTAAGATTCTTTTGTTACCAGAGCTGCAATCCATTTCTGCAACTGATGCAAGTCATCTTAACGTACTGGCATGGAGTACCTCTTTGTGAAGAAAAACACTACGATCAGAGAAGAACATCATAATCCAAGTTATAAATAACTCCATCATAAGTACTGTAAAGTACAAGTCCAGTCAGGGCTATTCGTGCGGTCCCTCTCAGGCAGAGGAGTCAGTATGAGGCAGGTTAAGTATCTTAATTTTCTCAAACTAAGAGACCAGTGTGCAGATGGTGCTCTCTCCTGCAATAGCTCTCTGGGTAAAATGCCCAAAGTTTCAGACAGTAACCAACTCTGTAAGGTATCAAAAAGCAACCACCACTGTGAAGATAGTTATTTTAAAAACCAGTAGGTCTCCACACACTTATTCTCCCTTAAAGTCTCCAGAAACACCTAAATCTAGTGATTCTCAGATAGCAAGGTGCATTTGTGATGCTTCGATTGGGAGTTACGTAGGATTTCCCAACAACTGAGCTCAAAGGCAATCTCCAAATCACCAGAAGACATTTATTCACTTAACTCCTTTAGGAAATCCGGTGATCTGGACCAAAGTTCATACATAATTACATTATCACAAACATTTTTAGTTTGTTTTATTGTGCTTTTATTTCTGTTTTTAAATGAAAAATAAAAGCAAACTAGATTCACTATTTTGTTTTATTTAAAGGTCTAAAAGTTGTAACAGTGGTATCTAGAGGCTTTTCTCAGGTCTAATTATTCCTGCACGTTCATTGCAGTGTTGATCCTTGAAGCCAAACTTCCAAACAAGAAAAAACGGTATCAGAAATCACATTTTAGGTTACACACCATGAGCATTTGAAGCCACAAAGGCCAATCCCTTTCTTGTATGTGTCAGGATGACAACCAAACAGACTTCTTGTTTTAATTCAGTGATTATCTGCATGAACACAGATGTCTATCCATCTGTTGATATATGTCTATCTATCAAAAAAAGTTTTAGTATGTGCTACTGGAATTGGCTACGTTATCCTTTTTGTGCTAGTGATGGAGTTTTAAATTTGGGTTTTGATGGGAAAAAGTCGTTATGAGAATCATCAACTCTATAACTTTGGCTAGTAATCTCTACTCTCACAGATCACGTATTAGGTATCTTCTACTTTCCATCATCTATCACATACATTATAATCAGTGAAGAGGCAGCCATTTTAAAACAAGGTCTAGAGTAAGCTTTCCTAAGAAAACTAAGGAGTGGGTATACTTTTAATTCCTTCTTTACTGTGTTTTCAGAAAGATATATGTAAACAAAACCTTTAATTAGCTCTATTGCTTATTTTCGATATTTGCAGCAGTCTTTCTGAGTGTTATGCAAATTTCTGCTGAGTGAGACAGTCTACAAATAATCCAATTACAACACATTATCTATTTATTATGTCAGAATTTAGATTTATTATGCCCTGCCTGGCAACTGCTTCAATACTATGTAAATAGAAACAACAACAACCAAAACCAAACTCAATCACTCCAGTTTTTTTTAGACAACAGAAAGATCATTAAGTGATAATAAAAGATAGTTATAATATAAATGCACAGCACAACTACAATAATCATTAAGAGAATTATTTTTCTATGTAAGAGTGAAAATAACATCACTGATTTGTCGCTGTTGTATGTAAGCCACTGGAAGGCCTGGGCATCATGAGGAAAATGAGGTTTCCATGCCCCATTCCGACGATTTTGGTGTCTTTGTGCTACCCTTCCTAGGTCAGGGGGTGGAAGGAGGGGTGGAAGGAGCAACCGAGAACTTGCATGGTGCAGGAAGGCTTCAGGTGTTGTAGGACTTCATTTTTGCTCTTATGAGCCTTATTAACACATATTACTGATGGCAGCATACCAGGATTGACCTTAAACCCCCTCTCAGAAAGAACACGGTATTCTTTCCTCACGCAACATTGTCATACAATGAATTGCATTGCAATTTACCTATTCAGACGAAAAGTCTCTGACAAATGACCAATTTAACATTTCCTAGAACACATCTAGTCGATATCTTTTAGCTGGATGTGCCCCCAACCTGAGGCACGGTGCATCAGGTACTCTGGAGGACGGCAGCCTTGCAGCGCTCTTCTCAGACACCGCATTCATTTCCAAAGTACCAAACTTCGCGCCTTCCTGATTTTCAAATCACTTCGAGATTAAAAGCGAAGAAAGGGGAATAATCACGTCAGAGTAAGACAGCCGGAGATAGACCCATCCCCAAAAGCTGTGGCTGGGTTATTATTATGCGACCGGTGCCCCCTAGGCCCAACCCCCGGTGCGCCACCCTGCAGCGCCGGCGGCCATTAGCCGGGATAAGCGGGTCACGTACCCGCTTCCCCTTTAAAGGGGTTCGGGGCGCCCGGCCAATCAGAATGACCGGCGTTGCGGAGCGGGGCGGGGCCTGCGTGCGCTCCGCGGGCCGGGAGGCCCCGCCACCGCTGGTGGGGCCCGCGGGGCGGAGAGCGCTCTGCCCGCTCGGGCGGGGCCAGCTTGTTAACGCGGCCCGACCCGCGGAGGGTCTGTGTTAAAGCGTCACGTTTTGGTGGCTCTTTGTTCTGCCGTTGCTCTGCGGAGGATCCCTGAAGAGCCTGCCTGTCCCCACCGGGCTGGGTGGGACAGAGGGAGCGGGTCACCTCAGGAGCTGCTGAGGAGACGCTGGCTCTGGGCCTGCTGTCGGGAACATTGTAATCGCTTTTTCTTTCTTGCTGTTGCAACAATAGCACAATAGGTTGGTAGCTCATTCGTGAGTCCAGCTTCTGTGAAAATGTTCAACCAAAATCGGGGGGAGAGAGTCTAGTTTTTTAAAGATTCTGTGAATGTGTTACTCTCATCAATACTATTGTTTATGTAAAGCTTGCTGTTATGCTTCTAATTTCATGTTTAATATCTTATATACCATTAAACTAGCAAATATAAAAGCTCAGTTTATCTCCATCACTCTCTTTTCATAACACTTGTGTTGCTCGTTGAAAGGTTACCTGTCTTTGTACTCTTCTGCACAGCCCTCTGACCCGGTGTCAGGCGTGATGCACGCATAAGCTATGTAATTTTATGTAAAATGGCAGTAAGCCGCAGTGCTAGTTTTCAGTCAGGTTCCCAGTATGCGCAGTGCACACAGAATTGCCTGGATCCTATCACATAGCATCTATCACATAGTCTAAGCTCATACTCGTTTCATTTTTGGTGTCCTCTCTAGAGGTTAGGTCATCTCAATGCTTACTGGCGAGCCCTTCCTGACTGGGAAGGTCAGCCTGGCATTACGCTATGTGGCCATCATTAAAATTCCTGTGTTGAGTCAAGTCACACGAAAGTAGGAAAGTGAAATCTTGAGAAGCTTAATGGTCATCTGAAGCTACTGTGACTTATTAGTTTGTCCCCTGAAACAAAAGTTTTAAGTTGAATGTACTATTCAATAACAGACCAAGTGACATAATCTGTCTCAAATTTACTCAAGTGGCAGTCAGAGCGGGACCTTCCTAAGACCCCGTATACGTGCTGTCTCTGGAGCGTTGGTGGAGAAGAGCTCTGGACCAATGTCTTCTGGTCTTGGGAAGAAATGCAGGGCAATACCTGTCTACACAGGACAAGCTTCAGCCAGTGCATGGCTTTCTGGTGAGGGACCTCTGTGTAATTATCTAGTTAGGCTCAGTAAATACTGAGTAGCTTTTTTGAAAACTGTCAATCATCTATCTTATTCCAGAGTTATCTATAAATGGATCTTAATTTGGTGTTACTTTTATTTGAATTATTTTATTTTAGCCTACAGAAAGAGTGCAGGGATTATTACATATTGTGTTCATGATTTGCAATTTGGCATTTGCTTTGTGGAAGTAGCTAAGTGCTATTTCTGTTCTTTGATTGGATGAGTCCCTAATTAGAAGTTTTCAGGAAATACTTGTGAACACTTCATCTGTGTTGCATATTCATCAATTTGCCACTATGTATTTGCATGAGTATTTGTTAAGTTATCTTTACTTACAAGTAGTTTAGAAATAACGGATTGCTTGACTATTCACTGAAAGATAAAATTCATCAAACGGGATATAGATTCACTTATTCACCAGGTATTTACATACATTCGTCAAAATAGATTAAGAAATATACTAGAGATGCCACTTACACATGTATGTTTCATGTTTAAGTCCCACTTGATGGGCTGATTTCAATGTGTTCCTTTGCAACGTTGCTAAGCATTCTAGTAAACTCACTTTCAGAGTTGTTTCCTAAAATTCAGCCTTCCCTATTCTGATTTTGTTTCATTATTTTTCATGTACCACAGTAAATAATTATTATTCTCTGCATTAACATTTTTTGACTATTTTGTGGGTTGTTGTCATGCTTTTGCTTGGTAATTGCTTTATTTCATCTTTTTTGGTGAACTTGCATGCTGTGGTTCTTTCAGGGGTTTTTTGTTTTTTTGTTGTGTGGTTTTTTTTTTTGTTAAACTCCATTTTGTAACTTGCTTTCTGGAAATGTATTGTTTTAAAATGTAAAACAGGATTTCACCATGGCATTTCCATATCCTTGCTTTGTCTCTTCTGCACCTTAAAAGGTGTCTAAAACACCTTTTGTTTTTTTCTGACTGTATCATTAATTCATGTCTGCATACATTATTCCTTTCTATCTTTCAATATTACATCTTGGATTTTCATCTTTCAGTGTTTTTCCTCCCATGGTTTGTTTGCATTCTTTGATGCTCTTCCTTTAATTATTTTCTGAAAATTTTAATCTTGGGTACCCTTTGTGTTGTCTCTTTACTCGTGTGCTGCTCAGAATTTTTAATTTAGTATCACCTGTGAATTGCATTAGTGCACTGAGAGGTTTATGTTTGTTATATAATGCTGTTATGAGAGGATTGTACTTTCGGTGACTAGTGGATTTAAGTTTTTGCTTGAAACTGTATTTCAGTGGAGTCACCGTAGCTGGACTCTGGCAGCTGTAATATAACACCCTATCCTGACCATAAAAGTCTAGCACTGAACCTAGCTGGGTGTAGAGCTTCCGCCTGGGAGTTTGCCTTTTGCGTGGACGTAAAGCATGGGATGAGTGTTGCTTGGCAGATGAAGCAACACAGGTGAACGACCAGGCCAAACGGATTTCAACAGGCAACCTCTGAGACTGGCAGTTGCACCCTAACTGGTTGTTACTCCCTTTAGCTGGTCTTGTTAAGACTCTCCGAAGCTCCTGGTTTCATAATGGGAGCTGGATTACTGGGGGGAAAAAAAAAAAAAAGAGGCTTGATAAAGATTTGGCCACTCCTGGAATCAGGCAGATATACACACCCAGTTATTCTGTGTCTGTGGCCATGGTGGTGGCATCACATTTTCAGGCTAATAAGAGCCATGTGCTGGGCTTGCTGCATGACAGATGAGAGGGATGTCGATCTTCAAACCCTCCACCTGAACCTCCAGACCAAGGTGACAGAACTGAACTGCGCTTAGTTTGAAGCTCTCCTGCATTTGCCATTGCTTCCATGGGGTTTTGTGGCAGTTACTCAGAAATTGGTAACACCTGCAGGAGAATTTATTGAATGCTCAAAGTTAAGCTGTCCTCCCCTCTTGCAGAGGGATAGTGCAGGATCAGTGCAAAGCTATGTCCATTGGAGAGAGAACTCTGATGGACAAGAGCTCATGAAATAGTTACGCAATTAAAAAAATAACAGGCTTTTTGATGTATCTCAATCCTAGTTGGATTCCTCTCTGAATGATGATGATGACAGAAACCTTAATTCTCTCATGGGGCTTGAGTCCTGAATGGGAAGTAGAAATGTGGAATTTTGAAATCTGCTTTTTTGGTTGATGAATTCTGTTTTACATTTTTTTATTGGGGAAGAGTGTTAAAGATTAGCCATTAAAGATGTTGTGGTACAATGCCGTGTTAGTCATGAGTAACTGAATTGGCTTAAATGTCAAAAGCTGAATGTCATATAGCAGTTTTCAGGATTTTTTTCAATATTAATTTATTATCAGTCAGTATTTTAGTTTAAAATAAACCTAAAAATATGTGTCCTGTCATTGAAAACCAAAATGGTGAAGATTAAGCCACTTTAAGGCTTCCACTGAAAAAAGCAAAAACAGTGAAAACATGGCTCAGCATACTGCTCTCCATGTGAACAGAGAAATAAAGCAATAAAAATGGTTCCTTATTATAAATTCTTACCACCGTATTTAAGCTAATTCCATTTCATACCGTATAGCTAAGAAAGTATTTTTTGAGATTGTCAGACTTGAAGACGTGAGTGAAGTCATACTGACAGTGATTTGAAATTTCCACTCTGGCATTTCGAATTTGATTAAAGGTTTGAGCTTTTAAAGCTAAAGTGCATGTTTTATATAACACAGTAGGGGCCCTATTGTCAAATGGTCTGAGGAACCGTGAATTGACAGCTATCATCAAAATAGCACAAATCCACCAGCAAGATCTCCTAAAAGACTATGGGGTGTTATTATAGCACCTAGTGGAGTATAACATGTTATTTATTCTGCAGACATTTTTCTTACAGCCATCAGTCCCTTTGTAACAAAGGCTCTGTCTAAAGGAAACAAGCGTAGTTTCTCTAGGGCATGTGAGTCCTGGTCGAAGAAAGTTCTTCGGTATTTCTTGAGCAAAGTAACAGCGGAGGCAAATTTATACTGTCATTGTATTTCAGTAGCTTGCACGCGGTATTTTTTTAGTACCTGTATGATATCATGCACTGGTAGGGGAATACAATCTGCACGATGGGACTGTTATCACAGTATTGGGTGTAGTCTCCCCATTTAGTATTGATGAGGGGACACAGGTTTCAATCTTATGGAACAAGGGGTGTTAGGGAAGGGGAAAAAAGGTGTCTAAATGCCTCAGGCTTCCACGTGTTCTGGTCAGTTGGGTTGAAGGCTAGAAAGGATAATCCCGTTCTCGCTGTGGTCAGTTATTTTATTCTTAATTTGAAAAGAGGGGTGAAAGAGGGCAATGCAGTGCAGCAGTATTTTCTCAGCCTGTTACTCGGCCCGTGTAAGAAAGTGGAAAATGGGTGAGAATTTGACCCCTTTCCTACTATTTCAAAAAAGGCCAAAACAAATACCCTGACACTTACAAGCTGAGGCTGGCTCTTCGGAAGTGTAATGAGCAGGTATTTGGGTACCTCCTCCTTGGTGGCACCCCAGTTTACAGTTCCTTGTCTTTTAAAGGAAGTTAACAACTGAAGTTAACATGACAAGCACATCTCATGCCCAGCAAACAAAATGATTCACAAAGCAATCTTTTCGTGGGTTTTATTTGTCTCTGCTTTCTAGCCCTCTTCAGCAGCCTTGATAATTAGGAAATATTTCCTGCTTTGTCAGTTCGGATTTATTTGTTCTCTGCTAGTATCCCCTACATGGCTGGAATACAAATCATTTGCCGGAAAAAATGAAAAGTGATGAAGAGGAGGGTGATTAATGACCTAACATTTTATTTTACCAGATAAAACAGGAGGGGTTTCACTCAGTTTGCCTCCAGATAGTGTTTTGTATTCATTTTGCAACACAGTTAGAACTCAATTGTATCAAAAGTGAAAATTCATAAACCTACAGCAGTTTGTGAAATGTGAATGATTGATTGCATACAGCCAGAAAACTCTTGAAAAGATAAACTAATTCTGTGATGAACAACGCATTTCATACTCAATTAATTATACAGTACATTTTGTTTCAAAATATTAAATGCCTAGAACAGTCTTCTGCCTGAAAGCATCTGGGCTTTGTAATGAGACAAAAGTCTTGGGTTCAATCAGCTGTCTGTATGAGAGTTTAGAATGACTTATGTCTGAATTAAAGAGAGGTTTAGGGCAGCGATTTCCTGGCAGGAAATTAATAATGAGCTAAATTAGAACATGCCTAGAGATGATTTAAACAACTTAGCTAGCATTGTCTGTGACAGGCTGTCAATTTTTTTCGCCAGTTCTACTATTGTCTAGTAAATAATTGAAATCATTAAAATGTTGGTAGTGCGCTGTGACTCATCTTGCAAAACCAGACTCATTCATATCATCTTTCAAGCAAATTTTTGTGGAAAAGCAAAAAAATCCGAAAGGAAGTAGACAGCCATATTTGAACAGAAGATGGGAGATGGGTAGCTGAAGAGCGTGTTCTTGCAATGCGGAGGGTGTTGTGGTTGAGCATGGAAAAACACAGGCCTAGCGTTTCTGATTGAGACAGCTTTTAGTGTTGCTTTGCGTTTTGTCAAATAAATCCTAACATCAGAGTGGATTTGAATCCTCTTCACGCTGCAAATGATGGGAAGACTGAACCAGAGGGAAATAGCTAATGTCTCTGGCTCCTTCAAAAATAGTATTGCACTCAATCACCTTTTACTCCCTTTAAATCAGTGTACACCAAAGAGAATTAAAAAAGAATCAGAGCTGGAGAGAGGGCTTTAAGGTTCAACATCCAGATGTTTGAGCTGGTGGTAACAACAAGCGCTTTCCCTAGGCAAATTGTCAGGAGGTTCTGTCTGCCTGGTCAGGCTGTGTCATGCCAAGATAAATTATTTCTGACCTTTTTATTATTTCAAGGTAAAACAAAACCAAAATCATTTATCTTACTGTCCAATTCTTAAAAATTAATATCAATTCCACAACTTCGGGGAATGAATCAAAGAGGACATGAGTAGTTAAATGATAGCAGTGACACTAAACTGCCTGCTGTGTGCTAAGACATCTCCTTCAATAACAGTGACAAAACAATACAAGCTCTTATTATTCAAGTGGCTCCTGAAAATGCAGGGCTAATGATATGACTGACAGTCATTTCTGAAAAAAAACCCCAAAACAAACTGAAAACCAAAACCCCCACTATGAGCAATTTCACTAGGGAGGCAGAAGGAAAAGGGAGGTTATTCATATCAACTTCACAGTGGAACAGGAACTGTTCCTAAGACACTAAGATGTCCCATTTTCTGCTCCCAAAGATTGAGTGAACTTCGAATTGGAGCAGCTTCACATAACATGGGGTCTTCAGAAGTTCTGCAGCATTTCCCTGCCCTGCTGTGTCCTTGCAGGTTTTGGAGTAGAAATAACTCCCAGGGGAAAACCAGAACTGCGGCAGCGTGCAAGAGCACGCCCAAAGAAGAAAGGTTCCCTACAGCCTCTGCTTGGCAGGTTGTGCTCACAACCCATTTACTTTAGAATTGAATTTAAATCCCCAGTGCTGCTTATTTTTTATACACGAATGGCTCCCATAGGACTTAAACAGAAAAACTTTTGCATCCCAGAGGAATACACAAAATACTGTAATACTAGTCACTTCCCTCCAAGAAAAAATTATTGGCTAAATATTTCTCAACATTAATACTCTGCAAAAAATAGTTTTGCTTTCAGGGTATTCCAGTGGAACATTTTTCACTGAAATATCCTAACAAGCATAGTTCCATTAACTTCAGTGGAGTTTGATCAAAATAGATCACGTACGCTGTGGATTTTTCAGACTTGTTCATAGCAGCTTAGATTGTAAGAGCTAATTTTCCAAGCATCAGCATCTTTCAAAGGATGAAAAGACAAGTATGTATTGGGGGAAAGTTACAGGAAGGAGACAAAACAACATTTCAATATTACTATTGTTTTCTTTGTGGTCCAGACTTCTACTTAGTGGTATAATAAATGCACAGTTCTTTCATGGAGAACTAACAGAAGACTAGATAAAAGTAATGGATCTGTAAACATTGAAGTTCTCCTATTTGAAAATTGAGGTGGAAATTGTAATGGAGAATTAGAGATAGAACCAAAGTATTGGAGTGTTTACACTGTCTAGTTTACAGATGTTCAGTTATATCTTAATGGGCTTGTTGCACTTAGGGTATTATTTACAGGCGCTGCGTTTTTAAGTTAAGTGAGATTACTTAAAATATGACTGCCTGTTCTGCAGGATGTCTAGAAATACAAATAAAATAAGTAAATGCTACTTGTTTGGGTTTTTTCTTCTCACATTAATGCAGAGTTGTTTTGATACTTAATCTTTCTCAAAAACATTTGCTTTATCTTAGCTGATAATTAAAAGTATTTCTACTGAGTTTTCTTTTTCTTTGTGGGAGAAAACAACAATAAATGTCTTTTATAAAGTGCTTCAAAGTCAGGAAGTAGCACAGCGGTTTTATGGTGAATACAATGGCAATTACTAGATCCAAAGCTCCAAAACTATTTGCTGTTATGTTCCTGCCTCTTTTTAAAGGGTAAGGAAACTAAGTGCATATGCTGCATCATATTGGAACAAAGGAACGCAGAAGAACATGGAGATTAAAGGCCACTTTTCTATGTAAAGTGGATCCGGTAGGTTTTGGATACTATCTTTGTTTGAAGACTGCATCCTCTGGTTCTGAAGACTAACAATAGTTCAGCTGTGGGTTTTCATAAACCTGCCATACTGGGTGGTTTCATCAAGACTGTTTCAGACAATAGAAGTCTAAAAGGAAGTGAGATATAACTATAGCAACTGCATAATCCTCCAGAAATTACACATTACAACTTAAACCAGTCCCAATTTCCAAGTACATTTGATATGGGATAAAAAGCTATGTTAGAGAGCAATTAACTCAGTTGTTAGAACATGGGCATATCTACTATACCAAGGAAATTCTTAAAAATTTCAAGGCACAAAGGAATGACAGGGGAAAGAGCTCAGGCATCATCTACAAAAATTAGTTTGATACCATGAAATTTGAAAGAAACATAAACATTCTGGGTAATTTCAGAATCCTTTTTGCAGGTTGATGTACCTTGTCTCATTAGTTTTGGCTGTCCTGTTTTGACCCAAGTGAAGTTTGGCAGAGCATGATGGCTTTCTAGATTTCTAGCCAGTTCTTGGCTTTCTGCTAAACAACCCTTTTCTTTTTCTGAACATTGTCTATTTAGTTGCTTTATCTTAATACAAGGCTTTGTTTATGTTTGGTGCTAGTTTGTGCATCTTAAGATGTTCTTTGTACCACCCTATTTCAAAGAGCCATACCTTATTCATCCCCTTCCTGGATTGCATTATTGACTGTTTTTAAATTTTTTCCAAAAAAAACGAGAAGCTTGTTTGCTTCTCTTACACTGCTCAATTATATAGGCAAACTAAAAAGAAGGCATTTAAGAGATGAAACTTCACTAATATTTAGATCATTACAGAAATTTTGAAATTACACAAGTTTAATAGGATTCATTGTTCCCCAAATATTTTTGGTTTTTTTGTTCCCAAACTAAAGTTATTTATCTTTACTGACTATGTGTAAAAAACCTATCCCAGTCAGTGATACATTTTACCTAAACCAAAACAATTTTTCAGCTTAAGGTCTCAATTTTTAATTGCTGTAATCTTGTTGTCAGTGTTTTATGATTTTAACAGATTGGTTTCTAATTTGCAGTGTGAGTACCAACTCAGATGTGCACACATTCGGGGCATCTTGGTGACCACTCGGACATCGGTTGTGCCCCCAGTCCTGCAGTACCTGTTTATAGCTGTTTCTGTCCCCTTTCATAAGCGCTGTAATCTTTCCTATTTAGGGCAGCCTGCACATTTATTAGAAGGCTGGTTTTCAATTACCTTCCAAATACTGCCATAGATTGAAAACATGGATTAGCTAGACAAATGATTCAAAGCTAATTAGTTAAAAATAGATTCTCTTTTTCCAAATACTCTCTTAGCCCCCTTCAGCTATTTAGCACTTTATAATGAGCAGAATTACACTAGTGGGCCACCTTTTAAATACATTTTCTCCTTAAAAATCAATAAAGACCTTTTAAAAAAATTCAATAGTCAACACCCATGACTTATACAGGTGACTAATTCAATAGAATCAACATATCAAGTGATTTTAATTCTACAAGTGAACGCAAATTGTCGCTGTTTACTAGAGCACTTCTATTAAAAGTTCATCCATGAAAATTACAGGCTGTCATTATAATTTTTATTTTTGCTTACGTAAACCTTTCAGAGAATGCTTTCTGCATTTACTAGAACAGGCCCTGTTAGAATACAAATTACTCTTGAAAACAAAATAAATCATTCCCAAAGTAAATCTTAAGCAGAAACATAAATTTCAGTTGATACAGCAGCATGGTTACAAGAACATCAGTTGTGTAACAAGATACATACAGAACTGGTTTGCAAGCCAAGCAATACTATATAAACTTAGCAAGCAATGATCCATTAAATGAGCCCTCCTATACATGATTTCAAGCCTGGGTTAGGAGCAGCACTATAACTCAGACTTGATTCAATTACCCAGACAGTAAGAAAACAATAGCATTAAAACAGAAAATAACATTGAAGTTATGCTGAAGCAAAGGCAGGATATCTGAGAGAAGTGGTCCTTGAAGAAATTCAGATTTTTGAGTGGTTTGAGGAAGTTTAGACCTGTTGTGTTGTATGAGTGTCATCAGTGGTAGACAGAGGGGGTGACAGAAGCTATTACCAAGCAATGATGAGGCCCAGGTCCCAGCACGGTCACTCAGTCTAATTTTTGCAAGAGACTGCTGTGGAGCCAATATTTAATTCTGAGCTTTGAAATCAGATGGTAGGATGCTTGGCGGGGGGCAGGGGGGAGCTTAAATTTTTGGTAGAAACTGCAATAACTTGGCACATGCAAATATTGTGGTTCCTGTTTCTAGTAAAACTGTGGGGACAGAAACTATTGCCTTTGAATTTGCAGGAAGTGTACTGCTGTGTCTCCCACTGGAAAAAAGCCTGTTTCCCCCCACGCTCCTAAGAAAAAGGTTCTGAAATCTGCAAAGGAAATAAGCCTTGGTTTTTGTACTGGAGGGTTTGATTTTCTAAACACTAAGGTTTATTAAATGCAATACATCACTATGTCCTATTATCTTACATACAGGACATCTGATTATTATTGGAATAACTCAAGTTTTTCCAATTCTTTTCTTTATCCTCTGTTAATGCATGATTTAGAGTTGATGACCTTTAAAGTTCTCTTAATAAATTATAATACACTATGTGGAAATAAAAGGAAAATCAAAGTTTCCCTATAATTAAAGCTTTTTGTAGAAGATTTACACAGATCACACAACTTTCCAATAAATACGGGTTTAACATATCTCGGAAATACAATATTTTTTTGCCGCTTAATCGTATTTAGTTTTCTTCTAGAAAGTGTCTGAAAAATACCCCAGGATTGCAATCAGATTACAGTTTTTAAATTGTCATGAAGATGGATTAGATTTGTTGTACCATTCACTATTCTCATTACAATTATCATCACAAGAATGAATTCATAATATGTCATTTCCTATTCATTACAGACATTGTCATTGTAGAATGTGAAATGAGCATTAAAATGCCTCACACATCCCGCACAACATGACAGTACTGTAAATCAGACCATTTTGACCTTTTCAGTGTTCAGTTATTTGATATGTTGGTCAGCCCTATTCCCTGTTTACTTGCAATTGGTTGAACGTGCTGTTGGAAAACCTTTGCCTTCATTTGAGATATTAAGCTTACAATAGGCCTAAAGTGGAATTAGGATGTCAAGAGTTGGCAGACCATATTTAAAGTCTTTATCAAGTCATGTGTTCCCGTTAGCATATATATTTGAAAATCTTAAACAAGAGACAGAATGCTAGGCTGAAAAGGACAGAGACTCAGAAGTAACTTGCCAGAAAGAACTTCGGAATATGGCAAATTCTTGTAAAAACCCATGCTGACAGTTACCTTTAAAAAATCAATCACATTCACCTTACAAAACTAATAAGACCATAAAAGAGAAAATAGTCAAAATGGTATAAAGAATAGCCACCACATAAAAAATTATGTTCATCTACTGTGTTAGATTTTGGTGACTATCTTACAACACAAAGTAAATGCATTCTCATTAACAAATTAACACAAAAGATATTAACACAAAACTATTACCCTTTCCTTATCTTTTCTCCTCCTTTTCCTTCCTGCCCCAAATAAAGGCACACACTTTCATCGGTAATGTTAGTAATAAAACAGCTTTGCCAGGTGCACTGCAAGGAGGATTTTGTTATTCGAAAGGTGGTATGGGACATCGTTCCTCTTCTTTCATTGGCACCTATTTTACTGTGGCCTGGTATATAATAATCTGTAATGAAGATCACTAGCCAGCGGGGGGAGTAGTGTAGTAGATGATTAAACATTGGTTCCTCTACATTTGGGAAATAATAGTTAAATATTAAGATTATTATTTTTAAGATGGTGCGATATAGTAACTGAATAAATGTCAAACACTCTCTACTGCTTAGCCAAAATTTTCAAAAGTAATAAGAAATTTGGGGTTTTGCCTGGAAGGGGAAGTTATTTTCCAGAATTAATGGGCTCACCCTTTCTAAAAATCTCACTTAACACATCTAAACTTAGGCACCTTACCTTTTTTCACACCTATGTTATCTATATTAAATCTTAGGTCTATTAAAACTATTTCAATACTATTGATTTCAAAAGCTGAAAATAAAGTATCAAAACTATAAAAATAAAAACAGGATTAGAAGAAAAGTTACTCTTGCTGTTGATGATGGTTGAGAAATTGAAGGTTTAAGCTAGTAAGCAGTGAAAGAGGGGAAAAAAGAAAATATATAGTTGCATGAAATATATGTTGGTGAAAATCTTGACAGATTTTTGGCCTGTACAGAAGCTCTTTCAGTAGAGCATTACTCATTCACCTAAATAGATTAAAAAAAATATCAGTAGATTTGTGCAATTATAGTATACATCAAAAGCCTTTGAGGGCAAATATGTGGAAATATGAATACTAAAAGGAGTTGGAAAATCATTAAAAAGACTTTCATTAAATACAATCTTATACATGAAAATGTATTGGAAAAGCAGGCAAACTAATTGAAACTTTTGAATTTGATATGAGATTAAAATCCTACAAAATATAAACTATTGGTCACTTTGCATACTCTAAAACCTTCTCCCTGCTTGACTTTGTCCCAGGATTATACAAACTGTTTTAAAAGAACAATATTTACCTCTGCAACCTACCAACTGGATTCAGTTTTGGGAGACATGTTCTGAACAGCTCTGCTGTTATTTTAGTGTTTCTAACAGCTCTTTTTGAATCCATAAAGAGTACATGTGACTTGCGTTGGTATGTTGACATGTATAATGTTTGCTCAACTGACTAATTTTGGGTGCAAAACTTGAAAGCACTGAAGGAAATTAAAGACTATGAGCAGAAAAAGATGAAATTTCTGGGTTACTGAATCTTCTGTAGCTTTTTATTTCAACTGGATGTTAAAAGCATTTGAAATAAAGAGCAAAATGTCTCCAAATCAACCTGTCTAATACCAAAATATGGAAAACATGTCTCTCATCTGGTTTTGATAGCTTTGAAATGAGTCTCAATAAAGGAATTTCAGATACTTTCTGTCTTTTTTAGAAACTATGTTAATTTTTAAATATTTTTCCATTTTCACTATTAAGCATACAGACTGCTACAGGGTTTGTACTTTTGAAATTTTCCGTATACCTTCAGCAAAGGAATCTTTTGCTCCTGCTCAGTTTGACTTAGGATTTTTTTTGCTTTTCTCTTTGCTCTTCAAGAATCTAGGACAATTTTGCTGGGATTTACCCTGGCTGCAGGAAACATGTGGAAATGTAATGTGCCAAGCTTCCATTTGCATTTCTAAAAACTTTTTTTTGGCCATAAATTTTTTCCTTTCTCTGAAGCAACAATTTTTCTTTCTCACTTGAAATTCCTTTTTATGTATTAATACATTAAAACTCTCTCACTCAGGTTCACTCTGGCCAAGTCCTAGCTGGCAAAGGAAGAATTCAAAGGGAGGATATTAAGAGTAGCAGATAGCCTGGCTCCTTTATAGGGAAGGTTTAATGCTTTTGAAGCTAGGAAGGTCTTAAAACTGTGCAGTATTCAAGCACTTAATACACTTGAATATGATCTGAATTAAGTCTATCTGTCTTTCTGTGTACTTACATCACGTTTATTGCAGCAAGCTTGCAACACCCACAAAGCTGGCATTATTCTGAACAGTAGATACAAGGAATTATTTAGCTTCTAGTTCCCCTCCTCCTCATAGTGATTTCAAAACAACTCTCTGGTTATGTTGTACTTTTTTCTTCTCCTTTGCTGAGTTCTGGCTTTTTATTTTTTTCCAGAAGCTGGTTTTGAGAGGGAGGTGGAGGGAAATATGGAAAAAAAACCACCCTGGTTTAGAGAGTTTCCATTTTGTTTGACTACCAAAGCAGTTAGCCTTGGTCTAGATCATGTTGCTCTAGTGGAAACAAGTGATTCTTGGTAACTTTAACTTTGGCCAGAAATGCAAAACTTGATGAATTAGGTGTTACTGTTTAGAATTGCCTCGGCTGTTGGGTGGTGATAAAAGTTCGTGGCAAAAGCAACAAGTAAGCTGATTTTTAAGGCACTCTAAGAAAAGAAATGAATGCTCAAAGTTTGGCTTCTCAATCTATCATGCAGAATAGCCTTGTTTTTCAAAGGTAGGGAACAATAATTAACTTAAGATCCATTTCCTCCTATTGAATGTTAATTTTATAATATAAAGTGAGAAGCTGATTCAAAATATCTCCTGGCTCTATGACATTTCTTAATTTCTCTACAAGAAGGGCCCTGATCTTGCAAATGGTTATGGCCCACATTTTCCACAATTTTTATTTTTATCCTTTCCATCTTGGAGGTTCTCACTCTTTTCATTTCTATTGGGAAGAGGGGCAGTGCGTATGGAGAAGGAGCTTAGGCTGAAAACTGCAGAAGTTTATTAAAGCTGACATATTTGGATACTTTTCTCACCTAGTCAACATTCTCAGTAGTTTATCAACACCAGAACATAGAGTGGTTTGATTTGGAAGGGACCTTTAAAGATAATCTAGTCCAACCCCCCAAAGTCACGTGCCAAACACCCAAAGTCACCATGTTATATCCAAGTGTATAGTGGAGGGCTGAAGAGGACCTTCTTGAGGCCAACCACTTGTTATGATGTACTGCATTATAATCAGCTTTTTACTGTGTCATCTAACAAAAGTATTTTCTTACATGAATTATTTCACTGTTATTGGCAAGCAGGGCCTAATAATTAATTGTCCTAAAGAAATTCATTTCTCACCGACGTGTCATTGTTTTCTGCCTTTGCTTTAGAACAAAGCTGATGTGCTGTAAATCATTCTCAACCTGCATATTGCTTGCATCCTTAATTACAGCTATCGGAAGACCAATCTCTCTCTTGCAGGAAAAAAAGAAAGCTAGAAACTTTCACTTTACACAAGTACAAATTAGACAAAAAAGAAACCTTTCACATAGTTTAGGTTCAGCTGTCTAATTTGTAAATGTTGGTTGTAAATTATCTAATTAGATGGTTTTCAATTAAAATGATGCACTAAGTTCATTGTACAGAAATTGCACACATGGGCTCGCTCACTGGGCAATTGATTAAATTGCTGTTCTTAACACCAGCCCTTCTGTTTTGTGGACACAGAACATGAATCAATCCTATTGGAGTAACGCGTCTCAAAGATAAAAATGCCTTACAGATTAATAGATCAGTTAAGAATATTTGTAAGAGATCAAAGTAAACACTTTCTAGTTTTGATCAAAGTGAAAGCCTCCATTTTCCTTCTGAGGATTGTATATGGCCTCCGTTACAACAGTAACCGCAGCAAATTCAAATAAAACCTCTCTGGTTTTTGCAGACCTGAAGTACAGGAGAACTCCAAAGAAGAAACTAAACAGCTTTTCACGCAAAGTGGTTGTTCCTGTAGTTCCAAGAGTACAATTCAGGAGTTAATTCTTGTAGCAGGGCCATTGTATTGAGTAACAAGGCAGATGGTGCATTATTCTAGCCTATATTCTGTAGTCTATGCAAACGTCTTGTGTGGTGCCCCGGTGGAAATAGTTTCCTATTTATCCTGCTTATCACTGTGTACTTAAAGCATTATCCTAAACCAGGTTGGTACTCTCTGTAATCCAATTGGTCCTGATCTTCCGTAGCCTTGAAGGGAAGGAGGAGTGTATATTGACACTTTAGATTATTCTGTGTTACTGTATTAAAAGTCAAAGGGAGGGATCTTTCATTCTTTTGTTGAGTGATGAGCTTAGTATCTTGTCCCTGGTTCCAAAGTCATGGTTCAGCAGAAGAAAATTCTCTGTGCTTCTCCTACACCAGTTAACCTCCTGTTAAAGTTTTATGAGAAGGAAAACTTAAAAGCTGGACCTGTGATGAATTTTCCAGGCTGTGAATTTGAATGCGGCCAATAAAAAAAGTAACTGAAATGGTTGTGCACTCCTGCAAGAAACCTGTACCTCAGAATGGATGAAGTAAGATTACTGACGAATGAGGCAAACTACTAATTCTAGAAATAACAGAGACACAGTGATTGTCAGGCATACAAGTCTTGTTCAGCTATAAAGAGTATTACCTACCTGGAAACTTACTGAGACACACCTTGTTAGCATTGGAAAAAGAGAATTTAGAAGGATCCATTTCATTATATTAAGAGATCACTAAGATAGCAAATTCATTTATTTTATAGGATGACAAGTAAAAGTAGAAAAAAGGAAATCTTAAACAGCTTTGTTTTACAGCAAAGTAAAACTACAGAAGTGTTGGGTCCCCAGATAAGAAATGCAGATGAATCTGAAATGTATTAAACACCTCCAAGGAAGAGGTTTCACCTTGATAGCAACATTAGAGAAACTTCCCTAAACGATACCGTGTGTAGTGAGAGGCTGCTCAGCCATGTTAGAGATGCAGGCAAAGAGGTGGTGGAGCAGAAGGAAACTTTTTAAGCGAGGAGGCAGGGTATTCGGAAATGAATGACTCTGAAACACAGGTTTGTCAGAATAATTTTCTTTGAGTTTTAGTATGCCTTCTCCATTCTTCAGGGCTTTCCCTGAATGGCTGTACCGCTGAGAGTGCTGCATTCCCATTGCAAGCCATGATGAAAGGGCAGAGGATCAAACTGAGGAGGTGTCAAGTCATTACCCTTATTCTGGAAGAGAATTCATTTCAGAAGTGACAGTTTTAGTATACACAAAGATGCAGAAAGATTTTTTCTTCCCACTTAAACAATGTTTCCTTCTTAAATGGTGACATATTTCTACCATTCAAAGAATAAAGAGATACCTACCTGCCAAAAACAAATCATAGCTGCTGTCAGAGGCTTCTCCCTCAGATGCCTTCATATCAAGTACATTCAGCACTCAAATGCATGACATGGCATGAACCTTCAATGTGCATCGAATTGCACTGGAGCAGAAAGGCCTTGTGCTGGAAAGGGAATCTGGGACCATGCTTCAGATGTACTCTTCTATCCATACCTTTAAGAAACAATGACCTGAGAACATAGATTTTTATACCTATATTTTTATACCATTTTATACCTATAGTGTCAATTACACTATTTAAGCAGACGATTTAGATTTTAATGTTAGATTAACATTTAGATATTACTGCTTGGGCTGCTATTCAAGTCTGAAAAAGAAACCGTAAACGGAAGAAACATTCAGTAAACTGAAATGTTTAAAACAGCAAAGACTTAAAAAAATCATAAGGAACTACTTTTTTCGTTATGTCAGTAATGTTTATTGCAACAAAATGCAGCATTTCCAACACCTCGTTTGAAGATAATCTCCATTGATTTAATGTGCTTCCTCATACCTAGAGTTGAGGGTAGTCAGAGAAAAATGGAAAGTTCTTTGCCTTCTCTGGCTTTGTGTCTCCCACCCCTGTTGCCCTCTCAGGCATGGGCTTGGGTGCGGCAGAGGATATTTCCGAGACTACCTTGTCTGACTCAATTTATTCTTTGGATGTAAAATAACGTCAGTCAATTATTTCTTCTTGCTGCCTTCTTTCCCTAGAACTCCCAGCCATTGTTGCAGAGAACCACAACTTTTCAGGCAAGTAACATGAAAATTACAGCCAAGAATACTTTTGTATGTCCTGAGAATAGGCAGGGCCCTGGGGTGACAGTGCACCTACATACAAAATGGACCTGCAAATTATATGGACAAGTCATTTAGAAAACCAGGCTAAGTTTCCAACATATCCTTTTATTTTATTTGTAACTTAGAAGCCTTCAGCCAAGCTAGGTTAATTATGTAAATGGTACAACAAGATGATTTTGCTTCTGCTGGTTAATTTTCCTCAACGTTTCAGGTCAGTAAACAGTTTTGGTTTTGCTTTTTTAAATTTTAATGCATTAATATCTTTAATTTAGTTATTGTTTCCTGAGGTCTGACAGATACTCTGGAGGGTCTTAACATACTGCACCTGCGCTGTTCTTTTTCTCAGCTAAATTGCTGTATTACAGCAAGTTGCTAATAAAAGAATTTCTTAATTCTCCTTGTCCAGTAACGAAATCAGTGGGCCCCGGCTGTTAATTAAAAAATTCAGTACTTATAAAGGTTTTCCTTGCACTATTTAGAACTATTTTGCTAAACTAAACTTACATAATTTTAAAAAAAGTAACCAAGTTCAGTAGCTTTTGTGTTTTATTCCTAGAATATTTTTGACATGACTATCTTGCGATGAAAATAGTCACATTTTTTATAAATATAATGTATTACCAAAACATTAAAGAGGTGAAAAGACTTTCAAAACTTAAAAAAACCAACCCCAAAACCTCATGGAGAAAATGTTGATGCTTGGAGTACGTGCCCTACCTCCCCCCAGAGCGTCTTGGCCAGATGCCCTTGTGCAGGCTGTCGGCGGTTGTGACGGAGCAGGTTTAACACAACCTGGAGCAGCGCTGGCTCGTTGCCTGCAGCCTGCCTCAATCATCTGAGGCCGTGCCGATGCAGGTGAGGCAGGTTTTCTCACTGCCTCCTGTCGAGGACGGTACAGATGCCGCTTCTGTCTTTATGTCATACCACTTTAGTGCGGTGTGTAACATGAAATAGTACAGCAGGACATATCGGTAACAGCAACTATTTCAGGGAGGGCCCCCTTCTCCTAGAGCATGTTCTGTCTGCTTAGGTAGCGGTTACTGCATTAGCAGTAGGAAGCAGCACGGTGAATGACTGTGTACTAACCAGTTGCGTTTACTGAAAGGGGAGAGGAAGTACAAATAGATCCTGAGGAACACCCCATTTTTTCCCCTTTCTTTTGCAAGACTTTAAATTTCCTTAACTTGGTTTTGCAATTAAGAAAGTGACAGTTGAGGCTTGCTGTCTTTGTCAGCTGGAATATTTCAAAATATGAGCTTCGATGGAAGCTCACTTAATGCATCTTCCTGAGTTCAGGTTGCCTGTTCAGAAAAGCATTTCTCCTTAGAGAATCTCCACTGCTGTTTGGCAGTGTCACTGCTAAATGGGAGCAGGCTGTTCACTGATCTGTGAACAGTGAGCAGCGCAGCCCTGTGAATGCCCGTGCGTTTGTAGCGGTGAATATACCTACACACTCCACCGTAGATAGTGGGATAAGGCACATTTATTTATGTGGCACAATGAAACACTGCTTGGGTCTTTAAGGTGTGCCTGCTTTACACTATGCCTGCAGCAAAAAGCCTGTTTGAAAATGAGGTGAGGACAGAAGCTTCATTTACAGGGAGCTATATATACAGGTATTTCTATATGGACATGAACGTATGCCCGAGATAAATATAACATAGATGATACGTTTTGAGCTTGCTGACCACTTGAGGAAGAAGAAAAACAGTGATGATGATGTTCTTGAGGTTACAGGATTAAATTGTGGGCGCACATGCATTGGAACAAACATTCCCAATGCTGTTTTATAATGAGCTTTGTGACGATGTGTAGGACAACTTGAGAGTGGAAAAATAATGTATTGGATATTTAGGATTCTGGGCATAATTGGTATATTTCATTTTGACTCAGCTCTACCACACTGGGAAACCAAGTTCACATCAACCCTTATGAAAGATCAGTATGTTTTAACATCACCTAAATGTATACTTGAAGATTATTGTAGAATTTTTCTAGGGGAAGACAAGTTAACAATAGCTGACACTTTCTATGTTGCTGATGGTAGGCTAAAAAAGTAAGTTTAAGCAAAAAATCTTTGGACATTTTTTAGTCTTAATTCTTTTCCTAGAAGGTGAACAATATGAACTGTCTCAGGCTTAGGAAAGCAAAACAAACAAAAGTTCCCCCCAGCAGTTTCAAATTCTGTCCTAAATTTTTGCCCTATAAACCAACAGGTTTTCAAAAGAGGTTTTTACTGAAGTTATCCTAAGCATAAGGTTTTGTTTCCTTTTTCGCTTCTGTAGGACCGTAACACTTTCTATACAGGCCAGCTCATTGCAGGGCGCTCTTGCCTCAGATGGCTGATCTGGGATTGCACCATGTGTTTCTGATACACAAATGGCACCTTAAAGCCATCTTGTAATGTGCAGAGTCATATTTGCTTTATCTTTACCTTAACTTCCTAGCCCCAGGCTGCGAGACAAGCATTTATTCATTGGTGCATTAACTGCTGTGATTTCTCAGGCGTACCCTGGATATCTATGTACAGCCAGGGCATGGATGATTAGCTATAGAAAAGCTATATGGCTTGGGTCTTTCTCTGATATTGTTGCTTATCTGTGTAAATCTATCAGAAAAGCTGCCTTAGAGCTGGGTGCTCAGCAGTAGAGGGTCTGTGCATCGGTATGACCCAGCAGACTAACAGCCACTGGAAGTAGCCGAGGGAAACACCTGCAAGCTGAAGGTCCCAGTGAATCTTTGTCCCCTCACAAATTGCTTCTTGCATCATGCTCAAACAATGTATGAAAACGAAGTAAGAACAATGGATGCTGAACGCCAGCTAACACCAAAAGGAAGCGTGCTCTAACAGATGACACTCAAAAAGCTTTGTCCAGGAAGGAAATGACCAAGAGCTTTCGATGGCCTCGAGTACTCTGTTCAAAAGACAATTTTCTGGTATTGGCGGATAAATGTCATATTCCTTTGGGCCAAAAAGGTGTCTGGGACAAAACTGGATCTGGGACCTGGACCCGGTACAGCTTTCTTGCCAAATGCTTTTTATAATTTTCCAGCTTGAAAAACTGGTTTTGGTAGAAGATTCCTAAAGCTAAGTTAAGAACTATCATAAGAGTGCGGTGATAATTAATCTGGACTGGCAGAGCAGCAGGGATATATCAGTGATTAAAATCACATATCTTAATTTGAAGCTGAGAAGGAAAGTTCTTGAACTTTATCAAAAATATTTTCCTCCTTATTACCCAAACCATTTGGGATAGCCTATTACCTCAAAAAAGCCCTCACTTTAGGTTGCTTCTAGACACCCTTCAAGACTTCTAAGGCTGCAGCAGGGAGGTGGAGAGCTAGAGTGCTATCTGTTACAATGAATACGGAGATTTATGAAATTAAATTATAGAAGAAAAAATAAAAATGTTGGGTTCCGTGATTTGTAGGGAAGGATCTATTTCTGCTAATTATACAATCTCTTACAGAACATGGATGTTTAAAGAGTTTGTCTGAGAAATAAAGCTAAAACTTCTATGATAATAGTGGTAGGTTTCTACACATAGTGTGTGGGCATTCCTATATTTTTCCCTTAATAAATGTCATATTATATCAGATAATGCTGATTTGTTTTATTTCATGGAACTATTCACTTGACAGTTTATTAAAGTCGGCATATTTTTAAGCAGTTCAAGGAATTTTTAAATTCTCTATTTTCAAAATATAAAAATGCATTTTTAAGAATCATTGATCAGAATTGAGACTTTCATATTGTGATTTAGAAGACTTTTTATCAGCACCTTTCTTATCAAGGGTCAATCTTCTATTTTTTTGAAGGAACATCATCTCTCTAAGTGTCAAATTAGTGATAAATTAGAGAATTAAACCCACTAGTCTTCAAGAGCCCTCTTTATTAGTTGTTACCTACCCATCAGTGAACTTCTGCAGAAACAGAGGCCATGATTGTGTTAATCTGCTATCAAATTATGTCATTCATTTTTATCATAGTTGCCTGAGTAAAAAGCTGTTGTAATGAAAGCAAATACTCGATCTGGGCAGAATTTTTACAGCTTTGTTTAATTTCTTTATCATGGCCTGTTGATGCATCTTCTTACTAAGCAAGGCATAAAATACCAAAGGAAATGCTAAATTAGAATCTTTTAATAACTAAATTTTTAAAACTATTGAATTAAACATGGCAACATTTCTTTCCTGGATGAATTAATGTTCATCCGTGCAGAAAATTTTGAATGTAACATTATTTAAGCAATTTAAAAGTGAATTAAAGATTCATCCATTGTATCAGGTATCTTGACTTCAGGCTAACATTTTAATCTCGATCACTGCTACAGTGTTTGCCATTCAAAAACTCTGAGAGATAAAGATGAAGGTTAATTCATGCAGAACAAAAATTCAGTTCCTTGTTGATAAGTATGGTTGGGTACTAGGGAACTGCAAAATATGCTAATGGAGTTATTGTTTACCTTAGCATATTAGGCATCCGTTACACTTTTTTGAATAATTGTTTTTAGATTTTGCATTTCAAATTTATTTTTGGATTTATGTTGTTTTCATAGCTGCTATACTGACCACAGAAGGATTGCATTTTCTTCTGTTGTAAGGAGACCCACAGATTTGATTAGAACCATTTGTAAATATTTTTACAACAGCTGATTGACAAACAGTTTTCTGGGGGGAGTTGGTTTAAAAAACAATAGCTGTCACTCTAGCATTTTTCAATTTGCTAAGTTATTGTCCTTCTCTGACATCTTTTCATCAGCCGACCTGATTCATCTCCCAGTTAAACAGGTGCAATTTTTTCATCTAAGCGACTCTTGAATTTTAACTAGGAACAGTGAACTCATGATCAGATTCATTACACCATGTTCAGACATGCTGCATCACACTGAGAAATACTCTTAATGGGGGTCTGACTTGGTCAAAACCACCTTTCTTCTTGGAACAGGCAAACAAAAATTGTCCATAGCATGACCAGAGCATTCACTATACATTAAATATGCTAAGAATATGTGACTAGGGTATATGTATAAAATACGTCTAAGAATGTGCAGTATGTAACTGCAGGCAAAGGAAGTCCCTACAGCCACAGAGCCTGTTTCAACAGGTGGGAAGCAGAGGGCAAGGAACTGCTGCTTACAGGATAGTCTGCCCCAGGGAGGCTTTTCTTCTCAATTCTCATCACTGAGGTCAGGTGCTGTTCGTAACACGAAGATTAATTTTACATTGAGAACATTCGTTCTATAGCTGTGGACGTCTATGAAGTCCCTACAAATGACTGATCTTTTTGAACCCTGCTCAGGCCTACAGCATCCCAGGGCAGTGTGATCCATGAACTAGCTGCAGTGTAGTTATTTTCTTGTACCTCAGCAATACTTCACAGCAGATGTTCAGTTCTCCTAGGTTTCCTCATATTTTGACGCCTTTTCTAAATAAAACAGTGCATTTTTGAAGTAGCAAAGAAATAGCACTGGTATAAATCATACACTTTAAAATTAAATCTCACCACATATTTGTGATGATCTTTTCCTTTCCCTCGCCTAATGCAGAAGTGAAATATTCTTTCCCTTACGCAAGCACTGGCAAGCCTGTTTCTCTACTATTCTTCTGTAATTATGAACAGAAGGTAACCGTCTCTCCTAAGAACTGAAGGTAATGACTATAGTTCTGCTTACTTTAATTAGATGACCAGGTTAGGAGGACAATTAGTCATTCCTGTTAGTGATAACTACAGGCAAATTTTATTGTATAATTGCATATTAATACACAGCTAGATATTTTCACCATGTTTTGTCAGATTCTGAACTGTCAGATCCTGGTTATAAAAGTCCAGGTGTAGCGATTAGGTCCCTTTTGTTTCCTCATGGGGGAGAAAGAGCAAGGAATATGTGTTGCCGCACAGTATGGGAAACAGGCAATTAAGCTAACAAAACTTCACAGAACTGTCTTGATTCCCTACCGACACCAGTTTTATGTCAGTAATTCTGCCTTTAATGCCAGTGCCTTTAATATCAGTGAAATCAGAATCAGATGATGCAGATATTGCTTGGCAGAAAAGGCAGTCTACAGTACTGTGAACTTGTTAAGTCGATCTAATGAAGTCAGGCTGAATTAAGATGTGCAGTAATCAGAAAAAAAACCCCAACATTTGATTATGAAATGGGTATAAATATGCTAAAAATCTTTCTTTAATTTTTTTTTCTAATGAAACATTTATTAGAAACTAGCTGAATTTCAGCGGGTGGAGAATTACACGGAGCAGAAGCTACAGAGATGACTGATTGTTATCAGTAATTACATGTTCTGACTAAACACTTTCAGATTCCTAGTGTTACTGTTTCTTGTATCCAAGTGATTTTATTTTAATCTCCTTGAACAAAAAATGGAACAAAATGGAACAATAATAAAGGAACAAAAACCCAAAACCTTTGTGCAAAGGCCCAAGCTTTAATTTTTTTTTTTTTTAATGTTTGACTATAGTTAAAGAAAAGCTTTAATTACTGATTGCTCATACTACATAGAACGGGCAAGAAGAAAGGTCGTTGAAGTTTTCCTACTCTCTCATGAGTGCTTCTCTATAATAGTCCTAACTTACAGAGGGGAATGTAAGCGGTTGTTCTTAATATTTACTGTTCTGACCTCACTCAAAATGAGTTCTGTATGCTTTTCACATGACTGAAAGTAGACTTACAAGCGAAGATACTATCTATCGTCTCCTTTATTTTCAGCATTTGGAGAGGCGGCGCTCCAGATGATCTCTTCGGGGAGGCTAGAGAGTGAGTATCACCATTTCGCTAAAATCTTTTCCTTCTCCCAGATACTGTATGAACCCTTGGTTAAGAATATAGGAGAGAAACGTACAACTATTAAAAACAGACTAAGGTGTGTCCTTCATAGTTGTGATAGCACAGGCAGTCTCGATCCACGTTCAGAAGACAAGAAAACTTCTGGTCCGAAGAGGCAGAAACCACCAGCAGCAGAAAGACCTGGTAACACACCTGTAACTTCCTAGCAACTCTAGTATATTTTTGTGGTTTTATTTTATGATACAATATAAAGATCTTAGAGATACCTAAACATGTGGTTAGACAATGGCAGCAATAAAAGTGATGCATGTTTGGAATAATTACTTAAAACACAAAATGTATCTAATATAGAGACTGAGGGGAATTTTTTCCTCCCTCAACCTAGAGAATCTACTAAATTAATAACTTGCACGGGAGTTACGAATCAGCACATAGACATATAATATGAATACACTATGCAAATAGCTGAGTCTGGCCACTGAACTCAAATATAAGTGCATAAATAAATTCAAATTGATTCAGAAAGTAATGAATTAAAAAAAAAAAATCTTGGAAGTGAAGAAAATGTAAAAGTAAATAAAATGGTTTAGGATGAAACCTTTATTAAGGCATCTTAAAGAAAAGCAAAAGAAAATAAAGAACTAGATTCACTGATTGTCTGGAGAAGACATGGTGTCAGCCTGCCAACATTGCCTGATCGAGTTCATACAAACAACTGCATTTTCTTAGATGAAGACGAACTAGTGGGGAATGCAAATGGTTTCTTGTCTCATAGTGTCTTAAATCAAGTTGTATATTAGGTGCTCACCGCTCATTTGCATTGAATTGTGCCCTTTTTGTCTGCCTCTACCCTGCTGAACAATATTTACTGCTATCACAGGCCTTTAGAAGTTAAGATATATTTCAAAACTGAGTGTTTAGTTGATATTGGATTTTGGATGTTTCTTTTTGATTTGTTTAAAAAAGATGGATGAACATCTGCTACCAGACTTTCCAGGGTTGTCTAGAAGGACTTACTTTCCTACCAATTTGAATCTTAGGCATCTACCATGAATTTAAGCTGGTTCTTAAAGAAGATTAAATTAATTTTTATTGCAAATATGGCTTTTTCCAGCACCTTTGGGAGCAGAAAGGCAGATGAAAAAGAGAACATGATGCGAGCACTGAAAAGACGAGAGGCGCACAAAAAATGTGAACTGCTGAATTTACTGTCTAGCTATAATGAGGTATTGCTTAACAATTAAGTTAAATTATGCAGCTGTTTCCTAGTGTATTGTGCTAATGCATCTGAGAAATTATAATTTTCTGATTGGAGAACGTTATGTGGAGGAAACTGTAGCATTCCCCATTCCTGCAACAACTCATTTCATGATTAAAAAAGGAAGCCAGTATTTTTGCAGCTGGCAGGAATAGGCAATAAAGGATGACAATCCAAGGAGGCCTGTTTGTCACTGACACAATAAAATAATCCCAAACAAAAGCTGCAGAAGGAAAAAAGCTTGAAAGGGTAACAATGACACACAGCCACAGCTTATGGGTTTCCGTGGTGAAGTGACTATATAGCCCGCTAGTCGCAGAAACAGGTTTGAACGTTTCAAAGAGAAATGCTGTCACGTGTTACTTCAAGGACGAGTGCTCAAAAATTTCAGGGAACTGTTAACTGAATACTTTAAAGCAAAAATTACATGTACATCGGGGATATACATCAGCTTTAAAAAACAAAACAACACCCATCTTTGCTGACCAATAAGTCTTAATAATCTTTAACTTTTTAAAAAATTTTGCTTGAATGAGGATTGAGTAAAAATTGAAGATTTGGAAAAACTAAATAGTATTGAAAAAGTAAAACAAAGGAAATACACTGGCATTCCAAATTTTGCATGTGGAATGTGCTCATGGGAAAAATGACTACATAAAGCAGAGAAGAAATTAGGTATGTTAATTGGAGCAGGTGGCTTATTTTTTATTATTTCATTTTTGACCAGCTTGAATTCTTGAGACTATTTAAAATTCCAGTCTAACAAATTCATAAATAAATCTGTATTACCCATTGTTTAAACTTATTTATGCAAAAAAATCACAAAACCAAAAACTATAGATGAAAACACATAATAGCTTTTGAGAAAAAATGAAAGCTTTTCAATTAGCATCCATACTTCAGATGATCCTTTTATTCTAATCATCTGTTTTGCATGATTCTTTTGTTTTAGTCAGCATTTCCTTTTAAAAAAGGTTGAATTGGGGGAAAATATAATCTTATTTCACATTTTATGAGTCTGAATAACAGAAAATGAGGTTGTGCCATGCTTCATGACCATGCATATTTAAACATTTTCTAGAAATACATTTACTTACTTTTGTTTTAATCTTGTGACAAAGCACTGCCTGGAAATGATAATGAAGAAACCTAAGAAAATACCATTGGAATCATTCTTGCTTTTGTTTCTACCATTTGTTCCATAAAGGCAAAGATTTGGCCTGTTAATTTCCTTGAGTGATCTAATTCTTTAAGCTACTTCTGTACTGACTTTTTTATTGAGTTACAGTATTATTCGTTAGAAAAAACTTAGTCTATGATCAAGTGAGTTTCAAGATCTTTTTTCAATCTTCTCCACCATGTATCTAAGCTGAAGTTCCCCCTAAGCAGAGGGAAAGACTCTGATGAAAGAAGTATTTCTGTTTCCCCACTTCCCATGGAATGATTAAAGAGTTTTTACCCATAGAACAAAATAGAATTTTTTCTGTTGGGAAAGGATGAAAATTTGGGAAATCCTCCAGAATATAAAAATCATTCTTCAGAAATAACCTTGAAGGGACTTAAAAAAAAAAATCTTTGAAACAGGATGCATTAGTCCATACTCAGTTAACTAGTTACTTTGGCAGCTGGTTTGAATTAGTTAATAATGTGCATAGCGGCTCGGCCACCTTACCCTTGCTGTGCGGTGCTCACTTGCATCTGTTCTTGCCCCTTATGAAGTAACTAGTAATTTTTGAGATGCTTCTATCTATCTGTTTATGAGCTTGTGAAGAGCCATGGGCCTTCTACCCTTCTGCAGGAATAGCCGAGTAAGGTACCTTTTATCCAATGGAGGAAAAAATACTCGGTCTGCTCTGAAACATTCAATGTACTTCCTTTTTGGAGGACCATAAGTCACGCTGAACAATTAACCCCTCTGCGGAGGTTTTCTGTTCTGTGATGCAGTTTGTCTCCTCTTTCTCCTTGCATCTCTCTGTAAGCTAAGTAACAATACTGTAGGTAGTGGATTGTAAACTTAAGCTGGAGCACCAAAACTGTGACACAATGTAAAGCATTTCTTTTGGATGCGTCTGTTTCCCTTGCATATTTTTTGAGCTGTACATTCATTTTGTGCACTTTTTCATGAGCACAGAAGCCAGCTTTGTTCTTTTGTTCATGTCCACTTGCACCTGCTGCAGAGATGGAAGAGGCTTGGGCTTTGCAAGAGCGTGCATTAGCCAAACAGGGAAGAGCTGAGGGGGAATATACTGGATGAAACCAGGTACTGCTGCTCTCGGGCCTATCATGTAGACTCTAATTAAAAAATATTCAGGAGGGAAAAAAAATACCTGATAGACAATTTAAAAAAAAAAACACCACCTATCACTACAGGAGCAATCCAGGGAAATGTTAAATTAGTGTGCAATTTCTGAAGTTCCTTTTCTTGTCAAAACTTTTTCTCTCTCTTCTACTAAACAGGGAATTTGGAGTTAATTTGGTGAGAATAGCGTATGTATGGGAATGCCAAATTAGACAGGGAAATAAACTACCATCTTTACCGCCACAGCCCTTACATAAATATACTTCTGATGACACCATTTACTCTGTATCACCTGATTGCTACTGACCAGTATTTAGACCATGGCCTGTATGCTACAGTTTCCTGACTTCAGCTTCTTGTTGGCTATAAAGAATGCCTTTTGTCTGTGAGGAAGGTGCGTCGCCTCTGGGAAGCCAGGTCCTTTGAGATGACGGATTTGAATGAAATGAGTAATTACCTGAGGTGCACTTGACTGTAGGAAGCAACTAGAACTGTTATCACTGCACTGCTATGTCCATATATACAACGATAATGGTATGTGTACAATAATACATATGTGACATATAGTGTCTCTAGTATAAATGCATCTTTTTATTTAGATATGAATAGATATAAATGTCTATAGCATGTTCATAACCAGTTTCTAAAAGTAATGCAGTTTATGTATTGATAGTATGAAAAGTATAAATTATAAAAGCTAAGTTCAATTCTAAGTCTTACAAATATTGTAATATTTTACAAATTATAATAACCACATATAATTTATACTTCTTAAAATGGGAGGTTACCACAAAAGTTGTCGCAAACTCTTAACTAGTGTCATAAATATTCCACTGTAATCCATACAAGATGAAATCTTTCATTGCCTCTTCCCTGAAGGTATATTTTTCAATTTTCATAGTTATAGCACAATGATAAATTAGAGCTTAATGCTGTTGTGCCACTAAGCTACCCAAGACTTTTTATAAGCAACTATCCAAATGTTAAAAAATATAAAAAGCAGTAACATTAGTCCACAGTGCAACATTTTTTTTCTTCCTTTCCCAGGAGTGTGAAAATGTTTGACCCTTTCTTCTAGTAAAATCACTGGTAAAAAAAAAAATTGATTTTGACTTCTTTCTTCCTTGCATTACCTTGGTTGTTTCTCGTCTTTCAAACAGACCAATTAAAAGTTTTTATACTTCATACGATTTATCAGCCTACATCATCTGAGTTTCTCAAGCAGTATTTGTGGAAATTACCTGTGCCTTAGGCTCTACGGCTCTGTGCAGTTTTACAGTGAATGCAATATTCTAAGGAAACTCACAATACATAACAGCTTTTTGACAGAGATTAGTGTATAAGTGATGTTGTGCCATAATCTAGGAGACAAAGCCCTTGAAATATGTTTCATTTTAAGTCAAGTAGGCAAAGCATCAAACCGAGAAACGGTGATGTTAATAACAAGGATAAAAGTCAGTATTTAAAAAAACGAGGCTGTACCAGAAAGGGATACGTAGAAACTACAGACAGTCAGTACTTACCTATATGTATAGAGGTAGACCAAATTTAGCCATTTTTTGTGAGGGACTAATTAATTTTATTAGAGAGTAAGTAAATTCAGCTGTGCATGTTTGAGAATCTAATGACTTCCAGAGATTCAGAATGAATTCAGCAATAAAAGCTAATTAGAAGGGAAATGGATGCCTAAAATATCCCTGGTGTGCATAAAGAAAGAGTATAAAGACCATTAATTGAAATTAAAATTTAACAGTAGCCTAATGCTGCATGACATAAAATTCCATCTGTTGTGCAGAGCCACTAAACAAAGATACATGGGGAATAGTGTGTGGTGTCTCAGCTTTGCAGCTAGTCAATGAATGTATTTTAATGTCAAACCATTCCACACAATGAGAAGTCTGATGTTCAGAAGAGTCAGTTTAGGGCGTGATGATTCCTGTAATTACTAAATTAGAGAGAAAAACTAAAAGTGATGCTGCATTAGTGAGACATTTTATTTTTAATTAAGTAGGTGGGGTTTCTTCCTGCTTTTTTTATCCTTACAAGTGTAGAACAGGTACCCATGCATTTTAGTACATACAGGCTGTAAAATCTGTGTCCAAACCATTTCCTAGAGGTGCCTGTGTGGCGCAGGCATCTGTGCACCTTGAAGGCTTCAAACAGAATTCAGGAGCAGGAACAAAGTCAGTGTCCTTTCTCACAGCATCTCATTTGAAAGGCCGTGGAAGTTTCTGCAGAATGCGTGTAAGGAAGTAAATGACAGCTTTGAATAATTTATCCTAGAATGTCTGGCTTCTTGTGCTGTTCACAAAACATCTGTGAATGTCTGTCTTTTTTTTTTCATGACTGATTAACAGTGATTGCTGTAACCAGTTTCAGCACACACATCTCTGGCATCAACTCCCCTGAAACAGTTCTCAAGATGTGGACTGATGTATTGATGAAAGGTGGTTATATTGTACTTGCATTTCCATACTAGACAAACACAGCTATAATATAATTCCATTTTGATGACTAGAGACATGCAGCAATCAAAAAGGGTCTTGTTTGTTAATGACATGTCTATTAATTTATTTCTAGAGGATTTATAATTATTGAGAACTTTCCAACATGACAATTTTACTTTCAGGCTTATGTGTTAGACTGGAACAGCTTTTCAGAAAGTGAATCTGACAAAGTGATTGTATGATTCTTAGCACAACAGGACTGTGGACTGTGATTGTTACCTAAGGCTAACTGCATGCTGAATAGCCCATAATGTCAAATTAGATGCTATTTGAGATTCATATAGTACATTTTCTGAATGCCTACATGTGCATTAGTAATTCAGCACCTCCAGTCTGGGACATCTCTCAATGCAGAGTTAACGGCTACTACAGAACACATACAGTGAAAGCAAATAATGGGTTGCACAGAGGAGAGTCACCATCATGTTGTGTGGACTGAGAGAACAGAAGTCCTTTAGAGAAAAAAATTATCTATACAGAGATCAAAACAAAGATGTGACTTGTTTACAGTAGAAAATTCTGTGAGTTAGTAGGAAAGGGGAAGAACTAGAACCAAAGATAAAGCCAAAGAAAAAAACAAATTCATATTCAGCAGTTTTGGGGATATTTAGCTGAAGATAATTAACCATCGGAAGAAGGAGCAGCAAAATATATGCGGATGACCTCTCTTTTTGGTCTAAAACCAAGGTTCAGTGCCTTTCTGGACAATCCCTTCAATCATCAAGAATGTGCAAAATATAAATGTAAACAGGTTGCTAATGAGGATATTTCTAACTTTGACTTGCAAATTTACCCAAAAGAAGAGCAGGGAGGTTTTTACACAGAGTAGAAAAATAGTAATACAGATCTAACTATGCATATTTCTTGAGAGAGCCAGTAGTGAATGCAACAGCAGTGGTAAACAGTGGCATTAAAATGTAAAGAAACAACAGGCGTAACAAGCTATTGCCAAATTTCCAGCCATCTCTTTGCCAAGCAGAAACCAGGTAATTCAGCTGCAGTATGTTCTGTGAGTTACGGAAGAGATCAGCTGGCAGATGGGGCAGCCGTGGCAGGAGGTGTGATAAAATTGCCTTTCTTGCATCTCCCTGCTCCATGTCTTGCACTCCGTTCTGCATACTTGCTTCTTGCTGGCCCATCAGCTTGTTAATTGCCCCTCATTGATCTCGCGCTGTGCATTTGTGAGCTACAAAGTACTACAATAACTTTACAATTAATTTGTTAATAAGAAAGGGTGCATCTCTTAAGTCACTGAGGTAGCTCAGCACTTTAGCCCAGATCTATCACTAAGCATACCTGTAAGAACAATTCTCCTGATGGGCAGCTCTTCCCAATATTTCACAAAGTTCTTGTCATTGCAGGCCTTAGACTTAGCATTTGCTGAAATACTTATTTCATTTTTACTGTTGAGATATCAGTATTTGATTCAAAGTACCTGTCATAGTACTTGTACTATTCCCAAAACATTAATTTCGGATTAAAGAGGTAAATGACTGGATATGTATTTGTAGCAGCAAAGTACGTATCCACACTACATTTACTGACTTTTCAAATTGTGTTTAGGTAGTTCAGTGCATCTATATGAAGTCTGTCAGACTACGCTGAACCAACTGTCTTTAATTCCTCTCCCAGTAGTAATCTTCGCTTGTAATTAATTGGAAGGTGTGTGTATATATATATAGAGAGAGAGTATTGTCCATTAGAGAGATACCTGACAGCTTCTACATGCAAATATCCCTCTCTTTCAGCCAAGATGTAATGATTATGTACATAATATTTATAAACATATGGTAAATCATTTTATAGAATGTATTTCAGTATTGCAGCATACTTGGGAAAAATATTGTGAAAGCCATCTGTACACAAGTAAGATAATGAGGGGTGTGACAGGCAGTCTGCTAACTGTGAAAATCCTAATATCTGCTGTATTGTTATTGCACTTGTCCTTTGTCATCATGCAGACAATGACAAAATGTGAACCTGTTACTCCTAGAGCTTCAGCTTTTGAAGGCCAGACATTTTTCTATCACTAGCTTTTAAAAATGCTTCTCAGAATTGCGAATAATGAATCATGTTTTGTAAAAATTTCATATTTCCTAAAGCAACGTATCAAAATTTTGTTGATTTTTTCGTCTGTTTAATAAAAAAAGTGTTTCACCTTCTATGATGGTTTCATCCACTGTAATCCTGTTCAGTTGCTACCTATCTGTATCATGAGTTTATGGCATAGTTCTTTGCTGCAGAAAGTATAATAAATTTACTCCTCAAGTTAAATAGCAAACCCTGCATAAATCCTGCATTCAAACTTCTGTCCTTAAAATCGGATGCCTAAGATATGTCTCCATCAGTGGCCTGTATGATGGGATAAAATTCCCTTGTGTGCAGTGTGTGGATGATTTGAAAATGGAGGGGGATGGTCTATACAATGGATGGCAAAGGCTGACCTTCACAGGGACATCAGCAAACTTACAGGAGTGCGCTAGCAGGAACCTCCTGGAGTTCAACAAAGGCAAATGCCCCTGCGCATGAACACAGCTTTGGGGCAGAGTGGCTGCAGGGCATCTCTGCAGGAAGGCACCCGGGGAGAAGAAGCTGGAGATGAGGCAGCAGCACACCCTGGAGCCAAAGAAGTCTGGCAGCACAGGCCCACTGAACTTGTAATTTATGAGGAATGTGGTGTTCAAGTATTATCAACGTAAAATGAACACGTAGGTAAAGCTAATAAAGTTTATTTTTCTATTTACTTTGGTTTTTAAACATAATAATAGATTTAAGTACTTCTTACAAAAGTTAAAGAAAAACTGAGATATTGTTTTAAAATTTGACAGCAAGACGGTTAACAATTTCCAAAAGATTAATTTGCACGATGGAAGTATTTTCTATGCCATTATCCAGAAGCAGAACTGCAAAAAGAGTAACAGTTTTCATCATTATTTTTTCCAAATACCTTATATAAAATCATAACATATCGAGACATAAAAAACTTAATTGTCAAACCATAAAAGCCTCTGAGAATGAACAAGAGTAGCATAGTATTTCATCCGAAAAAGCTACAAACATGATCTGCACATGCTTCTTGAGATGTTGGGAAATTGGTGTTTGTGGTAACCTAGACACAACAGTCTTGTTTATCAAATAGTTTTATCTTCCAAATGCTTGTTGGATACTTTATGTCCAATTTAAGTCCCTCATATCTGGGATGATGGCAACAGTCCAGCTTTAACATCACATCTAAACTTCCAGCATTCATCAGAGCACCACCTCAAGGACATTTTTATTCAACTTCTCAATGAAGTGGATCCCACCATTTTCATATCAATTTTGTTACCTTTTTTGTATACGTTGTTCTGATGAGAGAACACTATTGTCTGTGGCTGTAAAATGAAAAAAATATTTCACCAAAAAAAACCAAACATCAAAAGCACCTGGGAGAGTTAACATTTTTTTTCCCTAGAAAAAGTAGTCGTTTTGAAAAGTCAGTCAGCTAGGCTGTTCTGAAGATTTATTCCAAACAAAATCTCCCTTTCTAAATTTATTCTCTCCAGCTACATCTATGGCTAAATTTGGTATACTCCTAAAGAGATTTAGATTTTATGCCCATGTTTTAAGGCAACCGAGAGACCTGTGGTTTAATATTTTTTAATGTTATTTCCTGAAGCTATTGTGTTTGACTGTTCTTCCACGAATCAATTTTTTGGGATACGCAGTCAACTCATTTTTATTGCAAGCCATTCCAGCCATTAAGCAGCGTAATTTCAGCTACCATGGAAATGCTGATTAAATCTACAGGTTTTATTTTGCCATTTTACCTGCGCCTTGACAACTAACTGCTAGTTTGGTTAGGCATCAAAGGGGCATTGAATTTTTGGAATAAAAATGCAGTGAGACCTCGTCCCAGAAAGGCACAGATCACTCTCATCTGCACTTACCACTTGCTAAATGGTACATCAGTATCCTCGGCTCCTTCCTCCTCTGAGCAGTAACCTTGGGATCACGTCTGGGGCTTCAGTTTGAAGCAAGGAAGGAGAAACACCCTAATTACATGGAAAGCGTTAATGCCATGATTTAAGAGCAGCTTCTGTCGAAGCGCAGTTTAGGCCGAGGGGCTGCTTGCTGGCGGGGTGGGAGAGGGAACCTCCTGCCTTCTGTGGGTGCCCTGGAAAATGCCACGCATAGCACGCGGTGCAACATTGCCCAGGGCCACTAGTTCAGATGAGGCCCGCAGTTTTAAAATTCTTAAGATTGCTGGTGAGATTCGAGTTAGCAGTTCAGGCCTATGCCATGGCCTTCCTGGTCTGTAAGGGCCTACGTGGTGAGGAGTTGGCAGCGGGAGGCTGCAGGGCGGCCTCTGTGAGGAGAGGCCGGGGCTGCCCTGCGCCTGTCCCAGCCGGCCCCAAGGGCCTCACTGCAGGGCACAGCTGTGCCCCTCGCCGCAGGAGACGCGTATTTAAGGGCAAAACCTTAAAAACCTCACCCTTCAGGCAGTGAGGAGGGCAGATAAAAGCATGAGAAGCAGTCCTGTGAGCTGAGAGGAGGGGGTGCTGCAGCAGAGACCCTCCTGTGGTGAGGAGCCCGCGCAGGAGCCGCCTCCTGACAGGACCTGTGCCCCACGGAGAGGAGCCCACGCAGGAGCAGCTTTATCCTGAAGGAGCTGTGGCTGTGGAGAGGGCCCGTGCTGGAGCAGGAGAAAACTGTGAGGAGACCCGAGCTGCAGAGAGGTACTGCTGTGCGCTGACCCTCATCTCAATGCCCCTGAGCTGCTCGGGGAGGGGAGGGAGAGGAGCTGGGAATGAGGGAATGGAGTTGAGCCTGGGATAAAGGTGGAGGGAAATGTGTTTTAAATTTTGTCTATGCTTCTTACTATCCAACTCTATTTTCATTGGCAATAAATTCTGTTAATTTTCCCCAAGTTGAGTATGTTTTGCCCGTGACAGTAGTATGTAAGTGATTTCCCTGTCTTTATCTTCACCCATATGCTTTTTCATCTTGTTTTCTCCCCCCTGACCTGTTGAGGAAGGGAGTGAATGGGTGGGTGGGTGCCTGGCAGGCACTGCAGGTTTGTACAAAAGACAAGGGAATGTCACTCCCTCAGCTCTGCCAGCCCCTTGGGTCGAGCCCTGCAACCTGAGCATCCCTCAGGAGAGGAGCTGACATTGCCACTTGAGTGCAACGAATACTGTTTTAAATACTTCTTTTTTCTGCACAATTAGTGTGTTTTCTGTAAGTTTTGAAGGAAGTGTTCTCTTCTCTTCTTGAACAGGGGGAAAAAAAAGTATATTTTGTCTCCCAGATACTGTCATGAAATTGTCTCTTACATTTCAAAAGCAGTATTCCTGTTAAAAATGTCACCTGAGGGTTTTTGGGGTTTCTTTTATATGTTTTTATTTGTGACTACGTGTAGGTGGGATGCAAAACTAGATCAGTAATAATTTCTCTATTGTGGTGATAGTAGGATATCTTTAAAATTATTCAGAAAAGCTTTCTACTTAGCTCTACCTTTCACTCTTCCTCCTGAAAGTATGTTATTCAACTCAATAAAATTTCTGAGAAAAGTGCAGCTCTATCAAATATTTCATGTTCCTCTAAATTTTTATCACTTCTGGACCAGATTATAATCTCAGGTAAATGTAACGTATTACTTCATTGCTAATATAGTAAGAGATGAGGAAGCAGGAAGTTTTTCTCTTGCTTTAAGCGGGCCACTTCAGAAGTTCGATGATTTACATGGTGTCAGGCATTTGAATGGACACACAGTCAAATTCCAACTTTTTTTATCATCTACTTCAGATGCTTTCAGAGTCACTCTCTAAGACATCCCTGTTGGTCAGCACAGGAGTGCCATAGGTATAAACATACTTGGTGATGCATCTGAGATGACTAGGGCTTAAGTGAGTAAAATATTTTGCTGGATTCTCTCCCATAGTCAGTGTTGAAGCCAAAACTGATGAGGCCCTTGAAAATATGATAGTTATTCTTATATCCTACATTTTCTCTCATTCCTATATCTATTCCTGCCTGGTACTGTAAGTGTTTTACCTCATATTTAATATCACCACAATTTTGTATCTAATCTTTACTGCGCTGGTTGTATGACCTAAGAAAATGGTTGCATTTTTATATGACTCTCCACTGATGCTCCCAAATAGTGAACAATCATTAGTTAAACCTCACATCCGTCAGAGAACTGAGACATAAATGTTACTTGTCCAAGGCTATATAAAATTAGTGACCAATATGAAGAAATAATGTAGCAATACTGGCTTCTTATCATAATTTAATTCTTCAAAGCAAGATGTAAACACTCTATGTATTTAACACAATGACTTGGGCATTTTAAAGATGCTCAAGATGTTGCTGATGTTGTTTATTTCTTTGTACTGCGTGATTTTTGGCAAGTCCTAATGCAGGAGAATATGACTTGGCCTTGATACATGGAATAAAAGAACACAGCAAATACAAGTGAGTAAGAACAAACATTTTGATGGCCTTACAAATGGTATCTGATGGAGACTGCTGCTGACTTAAATCTCCTTCAGCCGTGCTTCTAACCCTAATGGCATGGTGCGGTCATATTATTTGTATCATTAGGTAATCCTAAGTACCGTGTACAATGCTCTTATATCTAACCCTCACTCATTTTTGAAACAGAACCTGCATATTACAGTAAATTTGAAAGGCATATAGTCTGTTCTGAAACACGCAAATAATACCCCTTAGTGCTGAGAGGAATTAAGCACATGTATCAAGAGGAGAACATGTCCTGAAGTCTAATGTCTGTCTAGCTGTTTTCTCAACAATAAATTACATTTTATCTGAATCAATGTTATTATTTTTGCCAATAGGTATACTGAAATTTGATACTATGAAATTTCAGGGCAACAGAAATTAAAGCTCTTTTGCAGAATGAAATTTTGAATTTCTAAAAGCCTCACAGATTTCTAAATAACACCATGTGGTAGAACTGTTCCTTACGCCAATACGTTTATGGATTAACTAAGTACTGCTTGCTGTGTTTACATATACAATCTTCCTTCAGAAATTTAATTTACAAAACATTACAGCCAAGAAAATATTATATGAAGATTGGTAGCTGGCTGCCTGGCATTATCTTTTGTTGAATTGTAGATAAATTTTCTTCTTCCTGTCCCATTTGCTGTACGAGGCCTTTGACCACTTTGAGTGGTGATTTTTCTTCTTAAAAGATCCTCAGTACGTTTAGATCAAGGAAGAGAATTTAGATGATGGGAAAGATTAGAGTCAAAAAAAACCATAGGTGTTTTGGTTTTGGTTTTTTTTAAACTGTGATAGCAAATACAGATACTGCTGCAGCACCACAGACCATCTGCGCACAACAATCCCTTACTATTGATATGCAGCTCTGTATATTTCTGGTTTATAAATAAATATAACTCCAAGTTCAATTTGATGTTAACTCTAAAGGCTTGTTTATGTTTGGCTTCACTTGTTAGTTGTGATGTTTCCCTCCGACAGATTATTTCTGCTCTAGAATGATCCTTTCATGAGGCAGCTAAAACCCTTTTCTAGATGGCTTATAGACTATAAAAAAAACTTAAGTCTTTGGATTTTACATGTTTCTTAAACCTATGGGTCTTTCTGGCTTCTGCATTTAATACTTGCTATAGTCTTGGAAAGCAACCACTTTTCTTGAAATATGGAATGGCACAACTCTACCATTTATTCCCATAATTTACTCTCCTCCACGGTTTATACCACCTCTGCAGAGTTTCTGCCTTGCAGCAGAATATCTGAATTGTAATTTAATTCACTGAATTATGTGGTGTGATGGGTCTACAAACTTTGGACACTATATTCACCTTGTTTGTTTAAAAAAAAAAAAACAACAAAAAAACCCAACCAAACACACACACCCACACATAGCCCCCCCAAAAAAAGACCAAACCGCCAAACCAAAAAGCTAGAGAATGTGTTCTTTGTAAAGCAAGTCTGGAGCTGAAGAAACTCTTTTCTGCTCCAGTCTCATTCCTTTTGTCAGTTTGGAGTCATTGCAATGCTTTATCCAAGGCTTCTCTTTCTCCTAACTAATTACTGGAAATCATAATGAGTTGTTCCCTTAGTAGAGGAGTACCCCCTTAAAAGCACTACTTCTGTTCCATACTCCAAAGGCATGTGCCTTCCTTATTCAAGAGGATGCATACTAAACGCTGTTCACGGGACTAAAACAGTAGCTAACTGATGAGAATCAGCAGTGTCAGATTATTGCTTTGTTAAATATAATTTTTCAGTGTTCTTCTGAAGGCAGAAAAAGCAACTGTCGTATGTGAAGCCAAACTGGTAAAGTTAGGTACATGTTCTTCCACTAATACCAAATAATAGTTAGAAACTTGAGCCAGTTATATCCTTCCTGTATGCTTCTGCCACAATTAAGGAAAACTGGAAAAAAGTTACAGGAGAAAAGATTTCTTGACATGTTTTCATTGTCCGTACTCTCTACTTCTCAGTCCATGTATAAATGTGTACTTGCTAGGTTTTTAATGGAAACAATACTGGAAGGGACTTTAGGAAGTACTATGGCAGGATCCGCTATACCTTCTTTATTCCTAACAGCCATTTCTTTTACCTGTTCTTAAAGACTTCATCATAGAGATGATGTCCATATCACTCCTGTTGGTAAGGAGAGTGAAGGGCTGAAATAAAGGCTTATTTTCTGGAGAGGAATTTGAATCCTTATTGTTGCAGTTTAAGTTTTTCTTATCCTATAGATCACGGAAACAGACATGTTAATCCCTTCTGTTTTACAAAATACTTTTGCATACTTATAGACAATCATCACAATTTTCCTTATTCTCTTCTTTGAGCTAAACAATTCCAAATATTTCTGCCTTTTTTCATAGATTATAAACCCTGGCTGTTTCATGTTTTATTTTGTCCATGTTTTGTCCGTGTTTCGTGGAAATCAAAGCTAAGAGCTGGACAGCATGCTCCAGACAAAGATTTATCAGTTCTGTCTATAGGGAAAGATTGCCTGATGAATCTTGACTCTTTTTCATTTTCAGCTGTCTGAGGGGGGTATTTGGCTTTTACTCAACAGTGTAAGGTTGTTCACTCACGTTCATCACTGATACAGAAAAAGATGTGAGGTTTGTTACGCAAAACTGCTAACTACTTGATCCATGTCCTACATTTGCATAGCTAATTATTCATGCTTAGGTGCAGAACCTTGCCTTTGTCTCCACTGAATAAACGTCCTATGCTTTTCATCTGCTTTCCTATTTGTCAAGTTCATTTGAATTCCTAGCTTATCCTCCAGCTTATTTGTAGTCCTCACAAGCTTTGTTATCTGCAGATTTAAAAACTCATTGAGATTTCATAATTCTATACTGAAGACAAAGGTCTTAATACTTGGTACTCATCCAAATCTTGAAACGCAGCGTAATCAGGAAATGCACTCAATCCTTAAACAATGGAGTTTCTCACTGCGAAATTTTGAGTCGTCTATTCCCAAGTGATGTGAGCATTTGGGGACTATGTTAGTTTAAGAAGATGAAAGAAGAATGCCCACTGTGTTCCATAATTTACATTAAAAGATATCTATGTGAAATAATTGGTAACTTGGGACCAGTTTCTTGAAGGAGCAAGAAAAATGATAACAGATTTTACCAAAATAAGAGGTTACATTTTAGGCAGACAGTTGAAAAATCTCTGTTAATTAATTTTCAAAATTATATGCATTTAATTATTTGAATTTAAATGCAATTTTAGGATGTTTCTGTAATTCAAAAGTTTCATGTTGGCTTACTATCTCTGTACAATGCATCTGCGTTACTAATGGCAAAGACAAGCTCTTGAGGATACCTTTTAAAAGGTTATTGCCATCAAAGATTTGTTATCATTCCCTATTGGAAATTATCTCTCCATTCCCAAGGGATGTTACTAGAGTATCTCTGCTGTCTTACTGCGGAGTCAGCTGAGCTAGCTTTTTGAGAGACCTTTTTTTGAATTATATGAGGTCTAGTACCAGGATGGCTACTGTTTTCAGCTGGCCTTAAATGAAATGACATGTTGGAAGTTAATTTTTTTCTTTTTTTTTTTTTTTTTAAAGACCCTGGCAGCTTGTGGAGGCTTTTTATTTGTATTTTTAAAGAATAGCCTTATTCAGAATTTGAGCTGAGTATTAGAAATGTTTTTAGAGTTCAGCTTTACTTCTGTATCTTGTAGTTCAGTGCTTCTGTAATGTTTAGAGTGGATTTCCAGGAGCCCAGGCCAGGATAGAACTGAAAGCCTCTGAAGGGAGTCCTGTCCCTGCAACTTGGGACCCCTACACCCTATTCCTACATGGCTTTAGTTTTCTATGGGTTGAATTTTAACACTCAGCAGAGGTACATGTGCAACAAATCAGGAAAAGGCTAGTGCAGGATATCCTCCGCACTGTAAGAGTTAAAGATCAACCGTGCCATTAGCCAGAAAAATCTACAGTTCATATACAGTGAATTTTTTTTTCACAACTGTCAGTAAGGTCATCATGGGGGACAGTCTGCAGTGCTCCTGAGATGACAGTTACAAGGTATTGCATTGAGCAATCCTCCCAGCACTCGTGACAAACTGATAGGGATGGGTTCATCACAAGATTTAATAAAGTTCAAAGTAATTGTCCCTGGCAGTGCTGTTTTTTAATTATTCTGAGATACAGTGAATAAGTCCATTAACTAGACTTTCTATTGCAGGAATTTTGTATCATTTAGTAAATTGCTCTGTGGTATTTTTGTTTTGAAAAATATATCTGTGTATGTGCTGAGGGGAAGGAAATTATATTCCAAATTGTATATTCTGTCCCATTCTAGATTCTCGAATGTCAGTGCCTTCTCTAGTTTTGAAAGCTTTTGAAAAGGTGGATTGTAATTTAGAGCCAGAGTATGTCTCCACACCATCATACAGAATGACTGTACTTGAGGAACGCTGTAAGGAAGGCCCCAAGGAACTCTGTTTATTCATGTGAATGTTAAGATGCTTAAGACTACATCAGTTGCAAAATTATCATGGTTTCTGGACTAGATCCACTGCACTAACTAAACATTCCTGGAGTACACAGAAAATACATCAAAGCCACTCAAACACCCCAATGCCAAAGTGCATGTTGATGTGTTGCCTTAAACCAGAATACAGACAATACTAGGAGGAAGGTCAGACTTGTCCAGTGAGAATTGAAATCTACATTAAAAAAACTTTGCAAGAAAATTCATTTCCATTTTTAATCATATGTGATGAAGACAAGCATTTGAAGTATTTTAAAATGTTGTGAGGTGTCAATACCCAGCCATGTTGTTGTAATGCAGGAATAAGAAAGGAGGGGGTGTCTCTTCACCAACTATTGAGATGTGAGACAGAAAAATAATCACGAAATTTGCACCAAAAAGGCAGTCCATACTTAATATGCACACTGTCAATCCACCAAAAACATAAACAGAACAATTTGCTTTTTTAATTTCAGAGTAAAAGTTAACACAAAATTGCTTTAGAAGAAGAAAGTCCTTGCACCTCTAAGTATGTGGTGGTGAATATATGTAATTAAAGAACTCAAGTTAGTCTAAAATTTGCTGAATTACACTGTTCCACAACTGGCAACTTGTCACAGTTTAATTCCTACAAGGAAAAGTCATACCCACAGGAGGGGAAAAAAAAGCTTGTTGTGAATGTTTCTGCACTTTATTTGTTTTCCTCATTTTGTATACATGTTGAAAATGTTATTTATGCTTTTGTAGAAGGGTTCTTCAAAGGAAAATGAATTGTCACTTAAAATGATATAATGGCTTTCAGTATCTACAAATATAAGCAGCATTATAATAGTATCTGTTTCAAGTCTTTAGTAATATTAAATGCAGTGAGAAAGGCTTACAAGACTTAAAACTGTGACAGTGATAGTGCGCAGATAAATACGTAAGAATAATAGGATCCTCTCTCTTCATCTTGACTAAATGTATTTAAAGCTTCGTTAACAGTGAGGGTTAAAGATCAGTCATCAGTCTCTTAACTGTTCTCAGTAAACCCAGACTGGATATCTCAGAGGAGGCTTAGCAGGGCTGGGAAATGGTCTAGGCCTTTTGTAAGGAGACCAGAGAGCAATAACGCTGTTATGGCTGTTTCTATATCTTTGGTATTGTCATTGCTTCCGTTGTGTATGGAGATAGGACTTGTGAACCACAAAGTTCTTTTCAAAAGAAAAAAAAAAAAAAGGGAAAACATTAACAGCGGACATGAAGGATGAGAGGCTTTGCTTGAAAAAGAAGGGAAATACAGGTGATACATGGTGATGTTTAACATTTACCTGGAAGGACAAATCGGTAATGGGAGTTTTTGGGCCTGGGTTCAGTGCCTGAAACCAGTAGACGACAAGCAGTGTGAATCATACTTAGCCATAATCAAGAAAGAATTAACTTCATTTTTGTATTAGTCATTGGAAATACATTTTTGTCACTTGCTTTGTGTCTGTCTCTTTATAAGTAGATGAAAGAAACATTCTTTTAGAAGTATTTACATTCTATAATATGGAGCAGCCCACTTCAAACTTTAATAGCTTTTTACTGCTTGGCACCTTTCTAAACACTCATTCAGCTACCTTAATAAGATGATCTTATTATACCCTGAGTTTTGAATTGCTGTTGGTCACCCAACCCATTAGCTAAGGCAAAACACACAGCAATTCAGCTTGACATACTTAATGAGAATTCCGAGGCTGGTTAATTTATCAGCCTTTAACATTAGGATACTTAAGAAAAGCTTCAGTGTTATGAATGTTATGTGCTGAATCTTTTGACAGTACATAATGATCCTCATCATTGTGAAGCCTGTGAATAGAATAATCTGATCAGTTCATTAAGACCAGAGAGGTCTGAACACACTAATAATGCCATTGTTTACGCTCCGAACACTGAAGACCGTATTAATTTCTGGTGTAATTCCATAAACTTTAATATAGTGGCTCCATGGATACTTTCAACCTAAGGAAAACAAGTCCTTCCTTTCAAGGAATGCTGAAACTCCACCCTGACAGTCCCTTTTGTATAATTACCCTCTTGATTGAGGTGTATATTAATGGAGTATAGACTGAGTTGTACATGCAATTTTGCCATATAATGATGATTTTGAATGACTTAAGTACTAATAGGGGAAAATACGTGGTTCATATCTTCTGAGCTTGATGGAATTATACCAGGGATTATTTTGTCAACGTGACTTTACCTTGGTAATTTTTGATGTATCATATTTTCTGGAATTATATACATGGTAAAACTGTACTTCGAACCTAGAGAACATGACTAAATCTGTTTGTTTATTTATGATTGCCCTGCTGTTGGAAATGAAATGGTGAGATGCACTAAAGCGAGATATTTGGAAAATCGACTCTAACCTAGGGAATCTAACCTCCTTCGGGATGAACTCCTGTGCAAGACTAATCAGAACAACTAAATTAGGTTCCTGCTCTTAATTTCTGTTTAAGGAACATCTCTGTCCAATGACTATAGAGAAGGTAGACTACTACTAAGTTACCTTTAGTCAACATCTGTCACTTCAGACTTGATGGTTTCCTACCTTGAGCCACAGTTGCCATTTGAGGCACAGGAGCTGGCAGAGACCTACATGAAATTTCACAGACCAGGATAGTATTTTAATCACTTGAGGATGCTAATTGCTTTATGAAGCTTTATTTGTAAATTTGTTTGAAGGCCACCATGTAGCTCTTCTGCCAAACTGTGCAGCTGTTTGCAGCAATAATAACAAAATTCTGCTCTCTTGGATAACTTGCAGCAGTTACCCTACAAATGATGCAATTGATTACCTGGCTAAGCACCTTGTAATATTTTAGGGAAATTACCATCCTGATCAAAGTTACTGGAGTAATTATCAAGGAGTTAATGAAATGTGAGTGACGAGTCAATAAGCTTGAGTTGAAGATCTTAAATCCCTTAATGTAGTATCTGGAATTGCAGTTTATCCATTTTTGTGAGGTGTGTGGGGTTTTTATCTTAACAAAAGGGTCACAAAAATTGAAAAGCTCTGTTTAACTTAGAAAAATAGTGGGAGTTATTCATATTCTTCAAAGGAATATAACTCTTATCTTTAAGGCTATTTCATAGAAGAGAGTTTTATACAGAAACTTCTCCATCCAGTGTGTTGAAATAACACTTTGCTACAAACAGAGGTCAGTGGAGCTCTGCCAATTTCTCTGCCAGTGTAGAGAAATAAAGTACTTAAGTCTGGTGGTCCTTGGTGGACGGAATTTCTTTTTGGCACTTCTGCCAGTTACAGTATGAGACCTGTTCACTTCCACACCCATTCAGTTAGAATCAACTTTATGATTACAGAGCTGGAGCAATGCCCATGATAACTTGTTTCTCTCCTCTGATAATCAGAAATACAATTTAGCAAGGATTTGGAAACATTTAATTTTGGAGGAATAACTATTTGTCTGCCTGTCTCTTCATGTCTACATGAATAAGCAACTTCTCCATCAAATCACTAAATTTGCAGCTTAACTGAGTTTCTTAACCAAATCACTAAACTTTTCCAATAAACTAATACAAAATCTCTCCTGTCCCAGTGTTGAAATACATCTGGGGCAGACTGCACTTGACATTTACAAATGTACAATAAATAACATGATTTTAGGCAAGAATATACAGCAATGGATTCGTGATTATATTGCTTGCCTATTGTCATTACTAACTCTTCCAGAAATAATTGACATGAGCACTTCTTCGTTATCCGCAAAGAATCAAAATTTCAATGACTTTTCTTTAAAAAGCACTGATTATCATACTCCCTAGAAATCTGCAGACTTAAGGTGAGGAAGGGTTGTTTTCAGAGCATTTACAATTTGTTTTTATTGTTCCTAGTACATTATCTCAATGCACTAGCTTGTTACACAGATTGTGAGGAATCAAAACATCAACTATTACCATGTTTAAGAATTACTTTCCTTTGCCAAGTTTTATAGAAAACATTTGTTGTAGAAAAGATGTATCAAAACGGGACTTTCCCGAATATCCCTGCCGTCATTTCTCATCCACTTGTTGTTGACGCTGGTAACCCTAGTTCTTTTAAAACTGTTTCATATGGTGTTCACTTGTAAATGAAATACATAAAACACATTTATAATATCTTAGTCCAGTCTCTCTATGCACAGGTTTTTTTACTGGTCACACCTGATCATGAAATACCTTTGGAACTATGTCAAACTTAGAGCTAGAACATTTGGAGCTAGTTATTGGCTCACAAATAGTTCTTTCATGACACACAGCAATAGTTTTCGTTTGGTTATTTTTTTTAATCATAATACTTAATCACAATGATAGGCATAATTTGGATTAATTATGTAAATCTGAAAATCTAGAGTTCTTAGGTTTTTTTTAAGCTGGACTGAATACTCCGAATGCAGATAGGCTTTTAAGTTCAATTACTGTGTTGTAGTGCCCTTCTTTCACATATTGCTGCTGAATGGCTAGATGATTTTTACTTCCAACAATCAAATTCCCTTGCTAGTTTCTTAGCACTTCCTAGCAAACATCACCTTTTTTTTTCTCCACATTTTACCGAATCCATTTCTAGAAAGGGCAATGGTAGTTTTTTGTTCTTTTCAGTTTTTATGAAAAAAGAAATCATATTTTTATTTTTATCCATCCTGCTTTTATTACCAAAGTATTTATGATAAATATTCAACATTTTATTAAGAGGTCAACAAATGCCCAAAGAGATACAAGTGTTCATAAAAGATGATACTAGCATGTGGAAGTTAATATCCTCATTCTTTCTCTATAGTCGTAAGAGAGACAGAGGTTCTGGATAGTTGAATTCCAATCTAAATACACCTTCTGACTCCATGTAAAAACAACAAGATGTGTCTCCTTGACTTCTAGTTTGACTTTATGAATAAACATGCATTTTTGTAGTACTTTTGAGGAGAGATATGAGAGAGCTATGGAGAAATAAAAGTTTAGCTGATATTGGGAAAACCTGTCTTGATTCTGGCATAATCAGCATTAAGTAGCATAGAAATAATTTATTTTGTTCTCACTTACATTTTTGAACTTACTAATTTTATGCAAAAATAAGATGCCCATCTAAACTAAGTAAAATATAGTTTTTCCTCAGTGTGGATCATTAGAGACTTTTTCTAATTCCTCTTTCCTCACCTGAATCTAGTGTGAAGATTTCAGTCAAGTTTCCCCTGCCCTGTTAGAGTGTGTGCTCATTCAGATATTTCATTCTTGACAGATAGAAATTAAAATGTCAATCTCTACAGTTATTTTCCCCTTCCCCCAAAAAAGTGACATAGATGGAAGGCTAACCACAATCCAAATGAAATATGTAAGGAATTTTTTCAGCGAAAAAAAAAAAAAGAAATAGCTCAGAAGATGAGATTTTTGAAGAGGTAAGGCATGAGATTGTTTAGATCCCTTTTTCTTACTGGGCTTTTTCTCCTCAGAAATAGTGTTGTAGCAGGCTTTGCTCAGGTCAGTAGGACTACCGCCCACAAGCATAATGGGAATATTAAAACAAAGAAGCTGACATGTTGCTTCCTCATCACACAAGGTTGAAAATAAAGATAAAAGCTGTTATCTGAAATTGAATCCTTTGCATGAGAGATCCTTGCTTTCATACTAAGACCACAATCAAATCATGTATTCAAAAGCCAGGTGTTAAATCTTCTCTGTTCTGTATAAATTAGCAGTTTCCCCTATTTTATTAGTGTTTTCATTAAGAGACACGTACTTTTTCCAGTGAAGCAGCATTCTAACAGTGTATGAACTTTTTCCTTCCTAATGAAATAAATTAAAATTTTTCCGAAAAAATGTAGTAGTTTTCCCCTGCTATGCAATGTCTACTTCTTTTCAAAGACTTTCTCCCTGGGAAATGTATTTTAGACATATTAATGTGTTAAAGGTTGCATTTTAAACACACCATATGAGGTTTCCAATGCAATATGCTAGATGAATGCATACTTAATTTATATAATACCCAGAACAGATTATGATAAAATGTTTCATATAAGATATGATAAAAATGTCACCTCTTGCTCATTTATAATGTTTGTCATTGTAGACTACATATTTAGGTCAGATTAAATTGCAAGGAAAATAATGACTCAAATATCAGTAAGCATAGTGTTTATTCTACACCAAATGAAAGACTTCTGTTCCTAACTAGAAAAGGTTATAAATACAGGAAGAATTTGAAGTTACAATTATGCAAAAGAAAAAATTAAGAATAAAACTATTACAGCTTTGGTTCTGATTTAAAATAACTATTCTTGTCACAGAGCCACTGGAATGAGTACTTATTTATTGGACACTGCTTACAAGTGTGTAACAATATAGGATTTTTGTCATGCCATCCTTTCTCTATAGAATTGTAGAATAATGTAGGTTGGAAGGGATATCTAGAGGTCATCCGGTCCATCTTACACGACATATCTGTTGGAGACTTAATCATATATAATATCTTCAACAACATGCTCCACTGAAAAAGACTACATAGAAGGGGGAACATGTCTTTATTTTGTTCCTTAAATGGTTTTTCTCATTTGTAGAATTTGCAGAGTATTTCTTAAGAACACTGAGATTATATGTTGCCCTAGGGTGGCTCTCATACTCCATAATGCATTGACACCAGCAAAAAACGAAAACTTGCAGTACTTTTGGAGAACAGTTAATCCCAACTGCTGAGTCTTATGGTGGTGGTAGGATGAATTTAATAGCCTTTTCTCCCCTTGATACAGCCAAAATAGAAAGAATTCATTTCAGCTAATCACTGTGAGTTATATATACTAGATAATTTTTTTTTTTTAAGTGCTTGATTACACCAGTGGCATCTCCAGGAGTTACAAAGAATAAGCAAATTAGGGAAAATATTTGGCCTACTGGCTTCATGTTTTCAGTGAAGATGAAGATACATTTTCCTTCAATGTAAGTATTGACCCCCTCTTTGTTTTGGTCAATACTTAGTTCTTGACTCAATTAATCTCAATAGATACCCAAACAAAGATCAATATTTATTTATTCAGTGGGAATTATGTATATGTGGGGAGCAAATAATGGGTTTCCAAGAATTTTCTGTTAATGCTTTACTTAAATTTCTAAAAAACAACACTTCTGCTTTGGAACTTGAAATTAATGTGTTCCCAGCGTAGTCATGAATTTCCCTTATATTCCTTGGCTCCCATTTACCAAGTATGGGAAAGAGAAGCTGTTGTACCACACAGGGCCTGGAAGACACCTTCCCTACCTTTCATGCGACCCGCTGACGTCATACCAAAGTACGATGCTGTACTTTGTGTGGTCAGTGTTTCTTTCACAGTTTAATCAAAGGCCTTCTGAAAGATTGGTCTGCCTAAGACTGAATTTTGCCTGTATGTGTCTCAGTTATTTTTTTTCCTCTTTTAAAGATGAATGCTTATTTCTATTTTCTTATACTTTCAGTAGAAGTGATGGGAAAGAGAATAAATGAACTGAAATAGTGTCTACTGATAGTGGCACGCATTTATCTCCATTACTTTCATGCACATTAAATATGGATAGAATCAGATTAATATCTTTTAAAAATGTGGAAAAATATGAATAGAATCATAGAATCATAGAATCATAGAATCATAGAATCATTAAGGTTGGAAAAGACCTCTAAGATCATCAAGTCCAACCGTCAACACAACACCACCATACCCACTACACCATGTCCCTAAGTGCCTCATCTACACGTCTTTTAAATACTTCCAGGGATGGTGACTCAACCACTTCCCTGGGCAGCCTGTTCCAAGGCCTGATCACTCTTTCAGTAAAGAAATTTCTCCTCATGTCCAGCCTAAACCTCCCTTGGTGCAACTTGAGGCCATTTCCTCTCGTCCTATCGCTTGTTACTTGGGAGAAGGGACCAACACCCACCTCGCTACAACCTCCCTTCAGGTAGTTGTAGAGCGCGATGAGGTCTCCCCTCAGCCTCCTCTTCTCCAGGCTAAACAACCCCAGTTCCCTCAGCCGCTCCTCATAAGACTTGTGCTCCAGGCCCTTCACCAGCTTCGTTGCCTTTCTCTGGGGGCTGAATGTTGGTCAGGTTTGTAGCCTTTTTCAATTCTGTGTTCCTAAGCACCCTTTTTCATTAGAGGAGAATTGTTTGCACTGTTTTCCAGATTTACTTTTAAGGCACTTCTTCAGCTGCTTTCTCTTCTTAGCTCTTCAACCTACCTACAGAGAGCGGGGGAGAAACAAACAAAACCAAAACACCGAACCCCCCCCCCCCCCAAAACACAAAAACCCACCACCCCACAACAGAAAACAGCTGAGATTGCAGTCCTCTTAAGAAGCAGACAGTTAAAATGCAGTTGCAGAGACCCATCGCTTGCTTCAGTTGCAAATAATATTGACCGAAAGCTGAAAGCAAACTGCTTGTGGAAAAGTTCACTAACTAAATTTATTCACCAAAATATGAGCAAATGCCTAAAAAAGATTTTATTTTTTCCTGTTAACAGGCTGAATTCATGGGTTAAATTATTTGTTGCCAAATAAATGTGTTGCTTAATGATCCGCAGAGCAAATAACCTGTCACTTCACACACTTAATTTACTAAAACCTTTCCAATCTCCCTTTATATTAAGCCCTTATTGTTAATTTGAAGAGACTAGATATTTATTTAGATGTATTTAATGTTTCCAGATGAAATGTTTAAAATAAATCTGCTTCAGAAACTCATTGATACCAAAGATATTAATCTGATATTACTATTTAAAGTATTCTTAGAATATAAGGAATCTTTGGAGATGAGCTACTCGAACCCCCTGCTCAGAGCAGGGTCAGCTAGAGTAGGGGTTACTCAGGACCACGTCCAGCTGGGTTTTGAATATCTCCGAGGATGGAGACTCCACAACCTCTCTGGGGAAGCTGTGCTGGTATTTGACCACCCTCACAGTAAAAAAGATTTGGTTTTTTCCATTCTTTTTTAAAACGGAATTTTAAATATTTCAGTTTGTGCCCATTTTCTTTACTCTTGCCAGTATTTATGCACATTGAGATTCCCCCGAGCCTTTTCTTCTCAAGGCTGATCAGTCCCATCTCTCTCAGCCTTTCCTCGTATCTCAGATGCTTCAATCACTTCAGCATCTTTGCAGCCTTTTGCTGGACTTGCTCCAGCATGTCCTTGTCTCTCTTGTCCTGGGGAGCTGATAACTGGGTGCAGCACTCCGGGTGTGTCTCAGCAGTGCCGAGTTGAGGGGAAGGCTCACTTCCTTTGACCTTCAGGCAGTACTCTTCCGAATGCAGCCCAGGATCCTGTTGGGCACCTTACTTCTAAACTTCTTTGATTCTAGAATTTTTAATCAAAATGAAGAATAACACAAAAATAACTATATTTTACTGTGCCGCTTTTACTGCGTGAATGTATATATGTATTTATTGGTTCTGCATTAGATCACTTATATCTGAGTCTTATTTTGCAACCACAAACAGCAATGCAACAATAAGTGACGATTAGTATTTTCCTCAACTTTGGTACAGAGCCTAAAACACTGGATAAATTTAAAAGAGAACACAGTTTTCTCACCAGATGATGTGCACTATCAAGCAGGGAATCTCTTAATGCTTTTCAGGCAGAACCAAATTTCTCCAAAGTGAGGTGAGTAGTATGCTTGCTTATTATATCTCAGCCATTAGCTACAGTTCAAATATTATACTTAAAAGAAATCAGACTTGGCATTTTAATAAAGAAAAAGAAGTTGATAGGAGGAAAAAAAAAATTTGTGTAGCCTTGCTTTATCTTTCCCACAATATTTAGGACTCCTACAAGCAGTGGTGATGCCTGCTTGTTAAAGAACACACACAAGCCTGAATTTCAAATGACATTCAAGATAAAAATAATAAAAACTTTCTGATGTGATAAAGGTCTCTATTCTGTAAATAGAGATATCCTTTCTGAAAGCTGGATGATAAAAGGTTTAAGATAAGATTCTGTCATTCCTGTTTACCCAACTAACCAGTCAGGCTTTAGTATTACTGCTCCTAAACAACAGTGCAACACCATGAGGGCATTTCTGACTTAATGTGGATAATGGTCATGCTTTTGAAGCAAATCTCTGCATCATCCCCACTTACTGTTCCCAGGTCCACATTACAGAACACTCCCAGAGGATTCCTTTCGGCTGAAACAAAACTGGAAAATACACCCTAAGAGAATGCTTAATGCACTCCAGCCCTAAAAGATACTCAGTCCATGGGACCAGAGCAGAGGTCATCCAAAGTTTTAACAAACAGACTGTCACTGGGGCAGAGTCTGGTTGTCAGCAATTTGTTGCTTATGGCTAGATAGTGGAAGATCTAAGTTTGGAAATCAGAAATCCTTGTACTGTCTGCTTTACTCTAAATACAGGGAAATTAACAACAGCATTGCAAAACCCAAAGAATTAAAAGATTTAGCAATTAGTAAATTATCTGTTTTCAGATAATGCACTTTGGTTTTATTCTCTTAAGGAGCTACCATATAATAGAGATATCCAAATAAAGTACAGGAACTTTGCAGTCCCAAGTAAATACATGTTAAGCATGTTACTTTTCTTTAGATGGTTGATTTTGAATTGATCTGTTTAAATTCTCTTCAGAATTCTCTTCAGCAATTAGTCATAGACTGTCAACAAGTAAAAACAAGACTGTAATTATTAACTCACAGGGATATGTTGCTGTTCATAATCAGATATAGATATGATATCCAATTTTATAATTTCATAAAAATGTTCAAGCAAATTACAGCCTTGTAATAACTTGATGGCAGTTTTATCTTTGATATTATCTTTGTTGCTAGTTAATATTGGCATAACATCTTCTTGTAAAAATGGTTCTTTCTAATCAAATGGAGAAAATGCGTGCTAATGAAGAAGCAATGCATACTGTAAGTGTTTGAACAGTTTTACTTTCAATTCAAAAAAAAAAAAAACCAAACCAAAAATACCCACTGGGCCCATTATTAATGCAAAGCTATTTGTGGACAAGCACCTGGCCACCTACATATCAGTCATCTTTCGGCATTTATTTCTGATGCTGAATAAGTACACTGTTACAATGGGATTTTTTTTATCCAAGCTACTGGTATCACAGGTACTGAATGTTCCCATAGTGCTATGACTTGCAAGCAGATGGTGTGAGTACAGCAAGAGAAGGTGGGATGAAAATCCTGTTCAGATAGTGGGCTGGGACACTGCTGAACACTAGTGCCAGGCTTGTATGTTTTAGAGGAGATCTGAGGACTGTCCAAAGGTATTCACCAGTTTTTTTTTAGTCTGTCCCTTTCTTCTGTGGCACAGATTCTGGCACAATATTTACTACTGTGCACCTTACTACAATACCCTTATTTGCTGCTTTTTTAAAATCATTGAACGTTACTATCAGGCAGTTGAGCCTGGTTACCAGAAAGGCAACCCCTTGCTCTGGATGCCAGATATGGCAGTATCACTCCCATGTTCTGGGCAGGCTATGCACAGGTATTTTTGCTGCACGAAAGGATATGGAGAGGCCTAGTCCTAATTTTCATTTGGGTCATTTAAATAACTACTTTCAAGCAGCGAGTCTGAGGGAAAGGTTTAGGCAATTTTGAATAGACAGAACGTCTGGTATGTCTCTGCTACTTTTTCTGGTTTCACTTCAGTGGGTTGCTTTGGAGTTGTGTCAGAAGGGAAAAAAAACAGGAGAGGTTGTTCCAAATCTTCTCTGATTACACCAGACACAAAGCATGTAATATTAAGGATAACCTTACCCGTTCTTTTCAAGTCATTTCTTCCCCAGTTAAATTATTTTGAGGTACACTGCAAATGACAATTTTGAGTAGGTCTATGAGGGGATGACATTAGATGATGGTAGAAGAACTTGAGCCTAGCGAGGGTACTAAGCACAAATAGTCCCACTAACAGTCCAGAAGAGCAAAGCAGATCACGGAGTAGAACATAGCAATTTAAAAGTTGAAAAATACCCATTAAATATGAGATGTGATTGCACCATTGACTTTTCCCTCATTCTTGTGATTATTCAGTATTTCTTCTGCAACCTTATCTTCCCAAACACCAGCAGTAGTGGGACTAACAGGATCTCCTAACTCGTTTTTTTTCTGTGATTCAAAATTCACCATGGGTGTTTGCATCTGGACTCCAATAACTTGGACTTTCAGCTGGCCTTCCAACCCAGCTGGCTATTCCAACCAATGGGCTCAGCTTCTAGAACTGGATAAGACTAGATATGTACAACACAGCCGTGTCGGAAAATGCATATGCATTTCATCATTATAAAACTGGATGCAATGGCAAAGGAGAAAAGTGGTAACATCTCCAACTGTTGATCATTGACATATCTGTTTAGCTCTCATTACTGCTATTCTGAAGGCATCCTCAATGTCGGATGTGTTGGTACAAACAGAAATATGGAAAAAAACAGTCTGGGAAGAAGCCAGTTGAATTAAATTTACTGGTGTGATTATATCAGATAATGACTTAGATTTGTATAACCTGTGACTGACTAAGAGAAGGTAATTACTATTCCAGCCAGGAAAAATAAATAAGTATTCAGCAATATTTTTCAGACCCTCACACTGAAAGATCCATTGTATGGCCACCACAGAAAAATCTGAACAAATATTGTCCCATTCTGTTAAAAATGAAAGAGGGTAATATGCTGTAAAATGTGGAAACAACACAGCATTGAGAGAAGGAAAGAAAGAGACAGCAGATGCTGTTTTCCAGACTAAATCTCCTCTGATGCACTCCAGGGACCTCATTTAATCAAGCATCATTCTCACACTTCATCACGTATATTATTCAGAAATGATGACGAATTCTGGGAATAAATTAGTCATTTATTTCAGGATAAATGGTTTTTAAAATTTATTATTATTCAAGCTATTTTGAAAAAATTAGTTTTTCCTTTATTTCTCCCTAGGGCTCCCAGCTCAGCTTAATCAGAAACGGCTACTTGCAGGGTCCCAAAGACCAGGACCCTGACTCTCTTTGTAAAAGTCATTTTTCTGGGACTTACCTTCTTCTGTTATTGCATTCTCTCTACCTCTGATTATCAGATTTAAAAATGCTTCTTTCACTGCACTCTAACTTAGGGGAATGTCTATAACAATCCTATGATAAAAAAAGAATTTTTTTTTTCTCCATCTGTGTACATTAAGGAGACTTAGCATAAGAAGAACTCTGCACCAAAATCCTTTCCTTTTTTCCTTATGTCTTGTTGACTGTTGGTTTTCCCTGCCCCTTTACATTATCCACTGCTGTTTACCTTTAGCACTTTACTTGTCAATTTTATAACAACAGTGCAGCATAACTTGACACTGTCCAGGTAAACATATTCAGCACTTTCTTGAAGAGCTTATACAAGCTGATACTTCTCCAGGAAGGATTCTGTCATATTTAATCACCCAGAGTGGTGCCTTACCTCACGTGTTAGGGGGACAACCATGAGCCGCTAGCCAGCTGCTATAAAGTATCAGAGTATGGCTTTCATGGCTGAATCACATATTCGTAAATAGTAGCTCTCTTGTTCAATTATTTTTGATAGAGGGATTTTGATTAGGTTAATATAATTTATACACCCTCCATACTTGGTCATGTCTGGGTGATAAATTGGACAGCCATATGATGAACTGCATTTATCCTGTACAGTGTCTCTTCACTCTGCACACTAATCTACCCCTGGGCACTTCAGGCCTTTGCCAAGTGTTATATAGTCAAGGAGGAAAGCATGCGTTATAAGTACTAAATTAAGTTAGATTTAGCTTGAAAATAAAAGGGGTAAAGAAAGGTTATTACAGAAAGAATCACCCTTCTGTATGTGTATGTATTTTGTATCTGTACATATTTTTTTCATTCAAATGTCAATATTTTTTTGCCAAAAATTGTCTAGCCTTTACCAGAACTCAAGAAGCATTGTCACTAAACTACTTCTATTTTCAGTCAAAAATTATTTTATTATTTTAAAGGGGAATAAATACTGACTTCTGATTGGAAAGAAAAACATAAAGACAAATTTCTATGGATTTCCTATTAACAGAAGAAAACATTCTTCCATAAAAATTAAAATAGGAAAATATATGGATAATTTTCAGTCAAGTAATTGAATCTTAATGGAAGTTGAAGTAATTTATTACAAGTTACTCAGTCAAGCAATAAGCATTAACTCTGGGACCTTTCTTCTAGACTCCAAAGGTGCTTTGCAGCCCACCTTCATTGTCATCCAAATACTTAGCTGAATGGTCATCTCGCAGCAATTTGTCTGGGAGACCCCATGGGTCCCCTGCAGCCCATCAGCCCTGGCTTCCTTCCTGCAGAAAGAGAGAAGCAGGAATGAGGAATTTAGTAATTATTTGCCTTTAGGCTTTTTCCCAGCAGCACTGGCGTGGGATGTGGTTAAAGCAGGCATCTGACCCTGAATACAAAGATTGCTAAGATTGGATGAAAAAATTCTTAATCCTTAATATTTGCAATGTCAGGTTTATTTGTGCATATGAATAATAAACTTCAAAGTGTCCTGCCCCCGTTACGTGCTTAGGATGCTCATCCTCCATTTAGCAACCGTAGAATTAACGGGACAACCAGAAATTCTAAAGAGCCAACTGAAAATAACAAAAAAATTGAAAAGGAAAAGCCATATTGAAAATCCTTGTAGAATTGTAGAACTAGCTGCTTTCAAATGCTCAACTATTGTAAAAACCATGGTCTATTCCTGGACAGCCCTGGAAGGGACCAGTAAAGCAGTTTCAAGTTCCATTTTATATAAGTTTTCTCTCTTTATCATGTGATGTCCATTTTCCCATCCTTTCATTCTCTCTGTCCTCTTCTTTTAGACAATAGAAAAATCTCAGCATGCCAAACTTTGACCAAATGCAATAATTTTTGTTGTTTGTTTGCAATGTTGGATGAACAGGAACTTTAGAGCAGAATGATGAACTTCATATGCTGTAGTGTGATGGCTCACCATAAAATGAGTTCCATTCTTTAAAAATAAAAATGGATCTTTTTAATGGGCTTTCTCATTATTATTTCAGAACAGCAGTCTCTGAAAAGCCCTCAGTGTGAGAACCCAATGGGGACTGCACCACAGAGATGTAGGAAAACTCTGTATTACTTTACAGTTATGCATGTGTGCTGTGCTGTGATTCACTTCAATGAACTTCACGAACAAGAGATTTGTGTAGGTGATACAGTGTTTTAATGAACTAAGTGATCACATTAAAAGATCACAGTTCAAATCCTCATTAAATCTACGTTCTATAAGCAAAATGAGAAGGTATTTAACAATATGTGCTGTGATATTGTAAAAGTTCATTCCAACTGGAGGTCTAGGCTTAGAAAATATTAACGCCAATTTGTATAGTGCATGATGGGACATTTAATGCCTTTGTATAGCATATTTCTCCAGCAAGCACTTAGTAACTAATGAAGTGCAAAATATAGGGGAGTCTGAAAGCCTTCCAGCTGCCAGACTTTTAATGCCTGGAATCCAAAGCACAAGGAGAGGAGAGGTGCGAGGTGGCTTTCTTTAAACAATATCATAGTGCTTCTAGGCAGACAGAGTAATTTGGTTCCCTTTCCAGACCCAAGAGATTCAAATCTTCATTTTCAAGTAGTAAGCCAACTGCTTAGTCATAGTGCAAGGCTCTAAAGAAGTATTCCCCATTCCTCCCGTGAAACTGTACCACTAGGAAGGACAATTCAAATGAAAAGGAGTAGGGAAAAAAACATCCCAGGAGCGGACACAGTTACACCATCTACTGAATAGAGAGAATATCAAGCTGGGAGGCACCAATCTGCTCCAAACACTCTGCACATGTATGTGCATTTAAACCAACATTTGTTGAGTGAGAAACTGATATACAACTTTTAGGTTAGGAGTCCAAAATAAGAGAGTTGTATTCTCAACACTGTTCATCAGTATAGGAGTTAGTATCTAACAGCCAAATATTACTGTCAAAAAACAGTGAAAACGTTCTGGGTTAAGTTAGTTAAATGAGTACATTTCACATAAATGCAACTTTTCCTCTTGTATATGATTTTCCTCTTCATCTTTCTCTCAACACAGTACTTATCAAAGTTATTTTTCTTATTTTTCTTGTTTTTACAGCATGTCTAATGAATAAAACATTTATATTTCTGAACCTTGTCCTCTCTAAAAAACCCAATTGATTAAATTAAAAAGCATAAATTCTAAAAATAGCAAACTAAGTTTAATATAATGAACGTTGCGTTAAACTGAAACTGGTATTAAATGATAACATTTTAGAGGCATTTGCAACACCATTCCGGTGAGTTACAGGATTTCACAAATACAACATCTTGCTACTGTGTACAGAAGCTATAAAAAGGAGAAAAGTAAGCAAAAATCTGAACTTTCATACCTGAACCAAATTAAACCTAAATCCTTCCTGCGTTAGGATGAAAGTCAAAGTACATTTTGGTTTTATTGCACTTTGCCTGATTTAATTTCCAATCTCAATTCATAAAATACCCAAAATGATATGGCCAGTCGTTTTCATTCTTGCCTAGATAGATTTTGATCTTGTGAAATTAGAGCTCCATGTTAAGATCAAAAGGGTAGGGATACAGATGTCAGAAATGGAAACACTGGTTTCTCTTCCACTGAAAAACATAAGTCAGCACAGGCTGGACAAAACATGTTATTTCCACCTCCAGCTCTCCAAGCACAAAATGGTAGCTATAACTACATGTAGCCTGCCCTCACCAATGTCTTGCCTTCTTCACCATCATCTTATCCCCATATCATAACATAACACTTAAGAATGACTCCACTGGATTGAAATGGAAACTAGGTGGTCTTCATTCACTACGTGGGTATGGCAAAGACAGAAGCATGGTCTTTATGGCTTCCCCAACTACCACCAGCTCTGATAAAGGAGTACTTGCTATGAGAACAATTCCCTCTCTGTATTTAGTCTTAGTCCTCAGTCTTAAGACTCTCAGCAGTGGGACTCCTCAGGGAAGTGTCTTTGGGGGTGCAGTGGGAAAAAAAGGAACTGAGAACAGGATTTCTAAAGTCACAGATCTTCACTGGCATGAACTGCCTGAGATCCACTTAGCTTCAGGAGATCACAAGGGACTGCAAACGTTTTTCAGAAATGAGTGCCTTACCCCTGGCCTCATCAAGACGTGAATAGTGACTTACAGCTGAAAGTTTCCATTTTCTAATATTTATTCCTGAGCCTTCTATTTGCACTCCTGAGAAGAGGTGGGAAAGGGAGGGAGGAATTTAAAGCTGCCTGTTTAACTAAGTTAGTCTGTGGTGAAAAGTTTACTGCACCTTTGGATATTCTGAGTTTCCCTGAATTCAGAAGAAATCATTTTGAGAAACAACCAATTTATTTTGTCAGGGAAAGGAAAAAATGTTAGCTTGCTAAGGTTTTATACTCTACATCTGACTATACAAGTACAGTATCGCAAGTACTGGACCCATACAACTCGAGCTTTTTTTATTTGGCTTCCCTAAAGGCTTTTCAGGTTTCCCAGAAATATGATAAGACAAAAATGTATTGCAACATAGCAGAAGAAAGAAAGTAAATATAAAGAGAGAGGTGATGGTGGTTAGTGTTGGGTAAATATGAACTGAATGATCAGTTTAAGAAGTCATATGCTTAGGTTATGTCTAGTCAATTTGAACACATAACAAAACCACTTCATTCTGACACATGAAAACAGCGATTGCAATGCTTGAATTTATTAGACTTTGTGCTTCTGGTTTCCAGTAGGATTAAGTCACCATTTTGTTCCATAAACTAAGCAGTTTACATACAATTCATCACATTGTTTTTTGTTACAATTTGAAAAGATGAAAAACATCATCCTTCTGATATGTGTGTATTTATTTACGTGTTAATAAATAATTTATCTAGTTCTTTCTGAATTCAGGAGCACCAGGTAGCTGTACCATGAAAGATATAGGAACGTTTATTGAAGCCAACATTATAGCAAATGCTCATTTGTTTTTTGCCATACCTTCAACTGGTTGCATCATTCAAAGAGAGAAACAACTTTCCTGTCCTGCTGCAATCGTTTAACTGGATCTCTTTGTGAGCTGCCAGTTTCTTACTAATAGAGTCACTTTGTCTGGGAATGCAATGCAGTACCATGGTTGGAAGCCGTGTTATTGGATGTCTACCAAATAGGCACATGATTGCAGCCTGGACTCAGAAGACATATTCCTTCCTGAGATGGTGTCCTTTCTTTTCTGTCTTTAAGAAATTACACTTACAGTAACCTAAACTTCCACTAACATCATGATCCTAATTGATATATTCAAAGCCCCAAAGTATTAAATTTAATACTACAAATTTGTACCCTTATTGCACTAATGGCAAGAATAGGTTAACTGGAGTAGTTCTTAATTATAGATCATGTAAGGAAACAGGCTGCTGCCATAGTTCACACACAATAGACTGTTCAGAGGATTGTCAAACTACTTTGAAGTATTTCAGGAAATTAAGGATAAAGATGACACTATTTCTTCTGTGGTCAAGGCAGGGGCAGAGAATGTTGCCATCAGGATATTATTTGCTCAGTATTGTTGCCATGGACCAGTCAAGGCTGAGGATTGCTGATCTGGAATTTGCCCACTGGAATTTATAATGAATATGATATGAGAAAACTGGAATACATTAATCTGGAGTCAAAACACACTGGGCCTGTTAGAATATTAGCATTCTATGCATTCTGCTTTTCTCTTAGACTCTTATTTCTAAGAATCTTTTGACCAGCTCCAAAGAAAACATACAACCTCGCTGATAAGATTAATATTCAAAATTTGTGAGAAAAAAAATAGGCATGTTCTCAAAGCAGGACCCTTTACGTGCAAAGCTGCTCTTGCTTATCACTGCCCACTCAAACATACCATCGCCTACTATATTTAAAATCTTGTATGACAGTTTTGTGGGTATCCAAAAGTACTTTTTTGCTGTTCCAAATGATGTGTCATGCTGAGTATAATTATTAAATGTAAGAATTATTAGCACTGCGTATACCTAATGCTCTTTCACTTAACAGATGGCTTATGAATATCTGGGACGACTTACTAGCCCTGAAATGATTCATACCTCGACTATCTGAACACATGGCTACCTTTCATCACTTGTGCTGAGTCTAAGAGCTGGTTTAATAACCCAGTTTTTAAAATATTTTCTGTTCTTTAAACAGCATATGCCACTAGCATATTTTTTAGTAAGTTATGAAAACCACAAATGTAAACTGTACTTTGAGCTTCCAGTGGCCAATCTTTCTTACTTTTCACAGAATCATAGAATCATTAAGGTTGGAAAAGACCTCTAAGATCATCGTGTCCAACCGTCAACCCAACACACCATGCCCACTACACCATGTCCCTAAGTGCCTCATCTACACGTCTTTTAAATACTTCCAGGGATGGTGACTCAACCACTTGCCTGGGCAGCCTGTTCCAAGGCCTGACCACTCTTTCAGTAAAGAAATTTCTCCTCATGTCCAATCTAAACCTCCCTTGGTGCAACTTGAGGCCATTTCCTCTTGTCCTATCGCTTGTTACTTGGGAGAAGAGACCAACACCCACCTCGCTACAACCTCCCTTCAGGTAGTTGTAGAGCGCGATGAGGTCTCCCCTCAGCCTCCTCTTCTCCAGGCTAAACAGTCCCAGTTCCCTCAGCCGCTCCTCATAAGATTTGTACTCCAGGCCCTTCACCAGCTTCGTTGCCCTCCTCTGGACACGCTCCAGCACCTCAATGTCCTTCTTGTAGTGAGGGGCCCAAAACTGAACACAGTATTCGAGGTGCGGCCTCACCAGTGCTGAGTACAGGGGCAATGTTTTGATGTTATTACGTCAAACCTTCAGTTACATTGCTTGTTGGATCAATATAATTAATCTGATGAAGAATGACATCGTATTAGAAGTCTATAAAACCTGTCAGAATTTCCAAAATGTCAATCTGTTTGTGCCTAGCATTCCCATGCTCATCTTTTTATTTGCATGTTTGAGGTGGATTACTTCCTGCTTTCTTGCTTTCTTTTTCTTGCTTTCTCACTGATTTTCTCTCCTTCTGTCACTTTTTTTTGCTTTCCTGCTCTTCCTCTCTCTATCTTTTCTTCTCTTCTCCTCTCCTGTTCTTGAATAGTGTTGTGGTTTAACCCCAGCCAGCAACTAAGCACCACACAGCCCCGGTGGGATGGGGGAGAGAATCAGAAGGGTAAAAGTGAGAAAACTTTTTTGAGTTGAGATAAAGACAGTTTAATAGGTAAAGCAAAAGCCACATGTGCAAGCAAAGCAAAACAAGGAATTCATTCACTGCTTCCCACCGCCAGGCAGGGGTTCAGCCATCTCCAGGAAAGCAGGGCCCCATCACGCGTAACGGTTACTTGGGAAGACAAATGCCAACACTCCGAACATCCCCCCTTACTTCTCCTTCCCCCAGCTTTATACGCTGAGCATGATGTTATATGGTATGGAATATCCCTTGGGTCAGTTGGGGTCAGCTGTCCCAGCTGTGTCCCCTCCCAACTTCTTGTGCCCCCCCAGCCTCCTTGCTGGTGGGGTGGGGTGAGAAGCAGAAAAGGCCTTGACTGTGTGTAAGCACTGCTCAGCAGGAACTAAAACATTCCTGTGTTATCAACACTGTTTTCAGCACAAATCCAAAACATAGCCCCATGCTAGCTACTGTGAAGAAAATTAACTCTATCCCAGCCAAAACCAGCACAAATAGTCAAACAACTTGCTGCTTTATCATTTTCTTGGTTTGCCTAACCTCACACAGTACTAGTTTCTACACTTACTTGTTTCTCTTCAGCAAATTTTAGCTTCTGTGGGTTGCTTCATAATAACCCTTTATCAGAGAGCATGTGAGTTCTCTAAGTTTTAAAATCTGTGGCGTATTGATCTGTTATCTCAAACAGTTCTGGCCACAAATGAAGCAATGAATGATGTGTTTCACACAAAGAAAGTCACAGCCAAATTAGGTTTTCTAAAAGGTGAATGTATTCTAAATCATCAATGCAATTTTTTCTTCCATGTGCTGGAACAATGGAGATGATCAGTAAGTTAGAAAAAAATATTTCTTATTTTGTAGCAACATTTTCGATGGAATTTAAGTGCATACCAGTGATCCCTAATCAGGTACAAAGCAATGATGAGTACTAGTTCGTTGTATCATTCAGAAACTCAGCTTCAACCCATTGTAAGAGGGCAGTATACTGAACAAAAAGCATTGCAAAAAAAATTTAAAATAACTATGCTTGCAAACCGCAGGAATCAGGATTCAAATTTTCTTGCATAATTTACAATTGGTCAAGAATTTACATATTGACAGACATATCCTTTATTGAACACAAACATATACCAAAGTGTGAAGAGAAAAAAAACAAAGAGTGAAACAGTTCATGGAAGGACATTGAGCAAGGTAGTTGGTAACAAAGCCAAGAACTAGCTCGCACTTTCATTTCCTAAAGTTTTTGTGACGCTCTGCCCAACTGACCTCTTGGCAGTTTTGTCATTAAATATCAGTCCTAACTGGGTCTTTTTCATGCAGCATTTTTGTTTCACAATGGTACTATAATATTGTAAAAATCAGGGAAAACTATGTGTGTTCTCACTTGGGATTACACAGAAAATAAAAATGCTTTGAAAATGCTGAAGAATTTTCTCTCCATTAGCTAGTGCTAGATACAGATGGATTCTTTGTTAATTAGCAATATTTAACAGAGTTGGGCAACTAAATACGGAAGCAAAGCAAAGCATATGGGGATCAATCTTCAGCTGGTGTAAACTTGCACGGTTTAATAGGAATTCAATAGAATTGCCCAAATTTACAGTGGCCAAAGGTCTGGCTCCCTGTTTATGATCTCATAGCTTTCTGCTTATGCCAAAACGGATTCCCAGAACTCGGGAATTAAGGGATGGGAGCTCCAGAAATGCTTGGTTACTCTGGATGTAATTTTGTTTTTGAATGCCACACAGAAATTCCTGGCGTTTTTTGCCTTTCTCCCTCTCATGATGATCACTTAAGATGCTGGAAAAGAGATTTTACTGTGCCTCTTTCTTCGGAAGGAGAATGCATTATCCACAGAGCAAGGAAGAATAAATATGTCTTAGAAGCAACTTGCTGAGCTAGTTGTGGTTTTTAGTCCTGCAAATCATTATTAGAGTTCAAGGTAAATACATTGAGGCAGCACTGATGGTGTTATTTTAACACCTTGTATATTCACCAGTCACAAACATTAGTATTCGCTCCCATGTGCCTCAATGGTTTCAGTGTTAGACGTGCTTAAAACACTCTCTCAACTTAAGTTCGTTTTGCAGTTGCTACATTTTCTGCACCTTCCCTCTTCCAAGGCTGGTTCCTCTGAGCCTTCAACACCCACCTTTGTCCGCAGAAGTCAGGGATGCTATTACTCTATCTGATCTTACTTTGCCCTTGGCTTTAAAAAAAAGACAACTTGATCCATGCAATGTTTTAAGTGGAGAACAAAGAACCAAATAATTCATATGGCTCTTGGCAGAGGTATGGTAGCATAAGAAGAGAGAAGTCCCGAAGGGATCAAAAGGGACTTCAGGGCACTGGGGCGACTGGTGGGAGGATCGGGAGCACAGGTAGTGTTTTCCTCGATCCCTTTAGTGGCGGGGAGGAATACTGAAGGGAACAGGAAAACTCATCGGATCAACACGTGTCTTAGGGGCTGGTGCCATCGGCAGAATTTTGGCTTCTTTGACCACGGGGAGGTTTACACGGCACCGGGCCTGCTGGCGACGGATGGAGTTCAGCTGTCTCACAGGGGGAAAAGGATTCTCGCGTATGAGTTGGTGGGGCTCATCGAGAGGGCTTTAAACTAGGTTCAAAGGGGGAAGGGGATAAAACCAGGCTCACTAGAAAAGAGCGTAGGGACCGCATGCCAATGTCGGGGGAGAAATCGGCAGCCCAGCTCAAGTGCATCTATACCAATGCACGCAGCATGGGCGGCAAACAGGAGGAGCTGGAAGCCATTGTGCAGCGGGGTAGCTATGACTTAGTCGCCATCACGGAAACATGGTGTGATGAGTCTCACGACTGGAGTGCTGCAATGGATGGCTATAAGCTCTTCAGAAGGGACAGGTGAGGAAGGAGAGGAGGTGGGGTAGCCCTGTATGTTAGGGAGTGCTTCGACTGTCTAGAGCTCAATGGTAGTGATGACGAGGTCGAGTGCTTGTGGGTAAGGATGAGGGGGAAGGCCAACAAGGCAGATATCCTGCTGGGAGTCTGTTATAGACCACCTAGCCAGGATGAGGAGGCAGACGAAATATTCTACAAGAGGCTGGCAGAAGTCTCACAGTCGCTAGCCCTTGTTCTTGTGGGGGACTTCAACTTTCCGGACGTCTGCTGGAAATACCACACGGCAGAGAGGAAACAGTTGAGGAGGTTCCTGGATGTGTGGAAGATAACTTCCTGATGCAGCTGGTAAGTGAGCCCACTAGGGGAGGTGCCTTGCTTGACCTGCTGTTCACAAACAGAGAAGGACTGGTGGGAGATGTGGTGGTCGGAGGCCGGCTTGGGCTTAGCGACCATGAAATGGTAGAATTCTCGATACTTGGTGAAGTAAAGAGGGGGGCCAGCAAAACCGCTACCATGGACTTCCGGAGGGCGGACTTTGGCCTGCTCAGGACACTGGTCGAGAGGGTCCCTTGGGAGACAGTCCTGAAGGGCAAAGGGGTCCAGGAAGGCTGGACGTTCTTCAAGAAGGAAGTCTTAAAGGTGCAGGAGCAGGCTGTCCCCATGTGCCTCAAGAAGAACGGGCGGGGAAGACGACCGGCCTGGCTGAACGGGGAGCTCTGGCTGGGACTCAGGAAAAAAAGGAGAGTTTATCACTTGTGGAAGAAGGGGTTGGCAACTCAAGAAGAGTACAGGGATCTTGTTAGGTCATGCAGAGAGGAAATCAGAAAGGCAAAAGCCCGGCTAGAACTCAACCTGGCCACTGTCGTGAGAGACAACAAAAAATGCTTTTACAAGTATATTAAAGACAAAAGGAGAGCCAAGGAGAATCTCCATCCTCTATTGGATGTGGGGGAAATGTTGCCACCAAGGATGAGGATAAGGCTGAGGTACTCAACGCCTTCTTTGCCTCAGTCTTTAGTAGTCAGAGTGGTTATCCTCAGGGTACTCAGCCCCCTGAGCTGGAAGACAAGGACGACGAGCAGGATAAACCCCCCATAATTCAAGAGGAAGAAGTTAATGATCTGCTACGCCACCTGGACGTTCACAAGTCTATGGGGCCGGATGGGATCCACCCGAGGGTACTGAGGGAGCTGGTGGAGGAGCTTGCCGAGCCACTCTCCATCATTTACCAGCAGTCCTGGTTAACTGGGGAGGTCCTGGACGACTGGAGGCTTGCCAATGTGACGCCCATCTATAAGAAGGGCCAGAAGGAGGACCTACAGGCCGGTCAGCCTGACCTCGGTGCCGGGGAAGATCATGGAGCGGTTCGTTTTGAGGGCACTCACGAGCCATGTCCGGGACAACCAGGGGATCAGGCCCAGGCAGCACGGGTTCATGGAAGGCAGGTCCTGCTTGACCAACCTGATCTCCTTCTATGACCAGGTGACCCGCCTCGTGGATGAGGGAAAGGCTGTGGATGTGGTCTGCCTGGACTTCAGTAAAGCCTTTGACACTGTCTCCCACGGCATTCTCCTAGAGAATCTGGCGGCTCACAGCTCAGACAGGTACACTCTTTGCTGGGTAAAAAACTGGCTGGATGGCCGAGCCCAGAGAGTTGTGGTCAACGGAGTTAAATTCAGTTGGCGGCCGGTCACGAGCGGTGTTCCCCAGGGCTCAGTACTGGGGCCGGTCCTGTTCAATATCTTTATCAACGATCTGGACGAGGGGATCGAGTGCTCCCTCAGTAAGTTTGCAGACGACACCAAGCTGGGCGGGAGTGTTGATCTGCTGGAGGGTAGGAAGGCTCTGCAGAGGGACCTGGACAGGCTGGATCGATGGGCCGAGGCCAACTGTATGAGGTTCAACAAGGCCAAGTGCCGGGTCCTGCACTTCGGCCACAACAACCCCAGGCAATGCTACAGGCTTGGGGAAGACTGGCTGGAAAGCTGCCCGGAGGAAAAGGACCTGGGGGTGTTGGTTGACAGCCGGCTGAACATGAGCCGGCAGTGTGCCCAGGTGGCCAAGAAGGCCAACGGCATCCTGGCCTGTATCAGAAATGGTGTGGCCAGCAGGAGTAGGGAGGTGATGGTGCCCCTGTACTCGGCACTGGTGAGGCCGCACCTCGAATCCTGTGTTCAGTTTTGGGCCCCTCACTACAAGGAGGACATTGAGGTGCTGGAGCGTGTCCAGAGAAGGGCAACGAAGCTGGTGAAGGGCCTGGAGCACAAGTCTGATGGGGAGCGGCTGAGGGAACTGGGGTTGTTTAGTCTGGAGAAGAGGAGGCTGAGGGGAGACCTCATCGCGCTCTACAACTACCTGAAAGGAGGTTGTAGCAAGGTGGGTGTTGGTCTCTTCTCCCAAGTAACAAGCGATAGGACGAGAGAAATGGCCTCAAGTTGCGCCAAGGGAGGTTTAGATTGGACATGAGGAGAAATTTCTTTACTGAAAGAGTGGTCAGGCCTTGGAACAGGCTGCCCAGGGAAGTGGTGGAGTCACCGTCCCTGGAAGTATTTAAAAGACGTGTAGATGAGGCGCTTAGGGACATGGTGTAGTGGGCATGGTGGTGTTGGGTTGATGGTTGGACTCGATGATCTTAGAGGTCTTTTCCAACCTTAATGATTCTATGATTCTATGATTCTATGATTCTAAGAACATCCAAAAAACTCTGAGTCTTTGACCCAAACACATTGCATGAGCTCTGCATGCAGCTCTATAGGGTCTTTGTCACAGCCAGGGCTGTGACACTGTTTACAGTGACACTGTTTTACACTTGTATCTATGTTGAGAAGTAGACTTCCATTTCTACAGTCGTGCTACTTCCCTACTGTCCTGCATAAAGTAGTCCACCTTATGGTTGGACTTGATGATCTTAAAGGTCTTTTCCAACCTAAACTATTCTATGATTCTATGATTAGTGCAAGAATAGCAGCCCAAAAGTAAGACACTAAAAGGAAAGTAATCTTGGCTTAGCTGTAGGTATGAAAAAAGAAAAACAATTGAGGTATGTATGTTTCTAACAGTGATTTGCTCACATGTGCTGCAGATCTCTGTTATTACAGTGGGTTTTAATGTTTCTCTGGAGAGATCAATTATTTACTCTACTTACCTATGTTAATGGTGTGTCAATGTAATTTATGACATCCAAGCACCAAATTGCAGGGAAGTGTGGTAATGCACTGTAAGTTGCCTGAAATTGCCAAGTGATACCGGAGATATTATCCACATTACACTTGTAATCCCAGTTCCCTTCTGAGGCATGAATACTCATGGGAATCTCCAGCTTCATCAGTCAGATGTTTCTGGCTGTGATCAAGAGTGGTAAATTAGGTTTCTGCAATCTGTGCTTTTGAAAGATGAAGGAGCAGATCCTTAGCTGGTGTAAATTGTTATATATCCACTGATTTCTGCAAACCTATTCTATGATATTGGCCAAAACATCCTCTTAAAGGCAAATTATGACTAAGTAGTAGGGAGTCAGGCTAGTAACTGAAAATCTGAATTTAAACATTCAAAATCTGATAAAAGCTTAGATCTGGATGCAACCTGTCTCCTTCAGACCTCTCTCTATCCAGTTCCAACCCTTATTTGCATTTAGCACAATTTTTATTCCAGGATCATTCAGATGACAAGTATTTAGGAGACAATCTCATAAGAATCTTGTTTGGCTTGAAACTGTTGTTGCTTTTCTCAGCTCTGAGTTTTTTATTGCTCCTAAGTTTAGCAGACTTTTGTTTGTACCTATCTTTGTGTGAAAATGCCTTATGTTGGATTTTGGCCAGGTTAGTGACAGTCAGAAATGTTTTTAGTTGGTTGTTCATCATCCTGCATTATGCTTATAAAATCTTTGTCCAACTCTTAGGAGACACATGCACGTCTTCATAAAATGTTACAGTACATTTAGCATTCATTGGCAATCGCAGTGATGGTGGAGCAAAGTCAAAGTTCCAACAACCACCTTTTCCTTCACTATAAATGTTCTTTGTAAGATTATTACTGACATTAATATTTACATATTTACTCTTTTTGTAACTATAGTGCTTAGGAACTTTTGTCAGAGAGAAAGAGTTTTCTTGGCAGCTCTCCCAGACTTCGCCAAGAAAAAATGATTGCAATTATTCATGCAAGTTTTCACAATTTCTTAACATAACATAACTTCTTTCTATTTAATGCATCACATTAGAACATTTCATTCAAACTAATCACACAATTCCAATGATTTTTTAAAGTAATTTTATACAAAAAACCCCATTAAAGTTCTAGGGTTTTCAAAATAAGAAAGAGAAAGAAGTAAAAAATTGCTGGCTTAAAAGAAAAAGAAGCCAAATTTGAAGAATTTTACCAAAATGTAAAAATGAAATTTTCATTTTTTCTTATTAAAGGACATATCTTGTTCCCAGAAAACATTTTTTCACATTTAAAAATCAGGCTATAGAATAATACTTCACTGAAAACCCATAACATTTAATTAGAAAAAATTTAAAAAGTAGATTATCACAGAATTTGAGACAAGATCATGGTTTTGCACGTAAACTTTATGTCTTGGTCCCATATGCTTTTTCCATTGGCTTATCTGGTTCACATCTCCAGTCTCCTTAAGTTGAACACCACAATTACTTGAATTTGAAATCTCTCTCTATTCGATTTAATGATTCAAATTTTTCTTAATTTCCTTCATTACAAAATACCCTTAGGCAAAATATCAATACTGAATTTTTAAGTATCCAGCAGCTAGGAAATTCAATTGTCTGTGGTTTAGACAAGATATCCAGTGTGTTGCAATATCATCAGCATGGGACCAGGCAAGTCTAGCAGATTAAGTAATAAACGAGAGGCTCATTGACTCTGGAGAGGTTACAAGCACAGTCTCTTCAGGAACAATATAGAACAAATTTTCTGTCATTTGACATGTCAACACTATTACTATATTTATACAATTATATTTATAATATTAAAAAAAGATTGTTTATGTAATTATATTTATATACTTGAGAGTGCCTGTCTGTCAACATCAGTAAGAAAGCTTCTTACATTTCTTTAGTATTTCCATTCTCAAAGAGCATAACAGATAAATATCAAGTACAGCTCAGTGTCTTCATAAATGTTCATTGCCAAAAAGATAGATAGGAGAAAATTTGGCAACACTTAACAGCTGTCTCATAATTCATAGCTCTTATTATTCACCAGTTCCCAGACAAATTTTAACTAATTAGTTTTGTCTGTCTGTTTATCCTTAGCATACATGCTTGACACCCCATTTAATTGCTGCATTTGCCCATACCTCAACATGGTACTTCTGTAGATTTTCTGTTCTGAAAGGACCTGCCTGCTTCATCCTCATCACATTACTAACACAAGTGCTAGAAAAGATGCTAAAAGCCTATGCATTGTGCCTGTGTTACGTTGTCAGTTTGCATATGTGTAATTCCCAAATGGGAGTTGCACCCATATTTCCAAAGATGTCATTCTATTGTACGCCATAAGATAGGTAGACACTAATTAAAAATTTGTGACAAGAAAAATCAAATCACAATGACATACTTTTTCAAATCCATGCAGAATACAAGGTGTTGTGTCCAGATAAATGAAAAATGAAAAGGATCGTGGATAATTTGACTGGGACGAAAGTGGCATAAGAAAAGATGTTGCACGGAAGAAAAATAAGTAACCACAACACTCAAATAAAAGATCAAAATATTTTATTCTTAATATCTATTATGAGCTACCGGCATCACAGTAAAGCACAGGTCCACACTTCCTTTTTGCGTGCATCTACATCGTGTATCAGGGCGCGGTGCCTTGAGCTAGCAGAACCCGGCTGCATGCACAACAGTTCTGTACCTTCACGCCGTCCCACACCGGCTGCCCTTGTACTAGTAAATACAAGGGCCGGGGCGTGGAGCTGAGCACTGGCCCATTCCCTGGCAGGATGTTGACTGTAGTGCCTAGTCGCCTCCCCAGCATCAGAAGGCAGCGCAGGGCAGAAACCACATCCCCTTGGCAGTGCCAGCGTTTCCTCCGTGTTTGAGGGGGGAAAGGATTTCAGCCTGTGGGTGTCAGCACGGCCCTGGGGCGCAACCTGCCAGCTGCTCTGCGACGGGGCGCTGCCGCCTGCCTTGTGAGCATGGCAAGGCCAGATCCAGACATCAGCTATTTCTAGCTCGTGGATATTTCTGCAATGCATTCCCTCCAGCTGTTGTCCCTGTGTGAGCACAGGTACAGTTGGATCAGATTTAGCTACCTCCTCTCTCTCCCTGTTCTTCAGAGGTAAAATCATATTTGTTTGAAATGGATTGGAGGGACAGTTACTCGCTGTCATGTTTCATAGAGTACATAACAAGCCTAGATCTCTTGTCAAGAAAATGAAATGAACTTACTATGTCTGGATGACCTTCAGGAAAATGAATAACTGTTTTGTAAGCTTTTCATGACATATACCTAATGTTGAAGAATAGTGGATATTCCATCAAAAAGAAACCCCCACAAAACTCTGCTGTTATCCTTCGCATTTTGCTCCAAATTCTGCTGGATCATTTGAAACCCATGTGCCTACATACTCCCCTGACTTTCTGTTTCAATTCTGCGACTCACGTTTGTTGGATAATTGGTGAAATTACAGATTCTGCTGGACAGAAAGTAAGATTGGTGTTTGTAGTAGTTGAACTGAGTGGAATACAATGTCCACGGTTCACTATTATACAACAAACGTATGTCTTACAGCATGATTTGCAGGAAAGTATGGTTTTTTAAATAAGAATGTTTTATCATCACTAGCACCTTGTGTTCCCAAGAAATTGTTACAATGTTCCTGATAGTAATACTAAAATTAGATGAATCAGACCTGACAGAGAACTGCAGTACAGGGAGTGCTACATTAATTTCAACTACTCCTTTGCTGTCTTGTCTACCACAAAAAAAAGCAAAATAAGAAACACCCCACCCTCCCTGAATGTTTTAAAGAGGGCGGGGGAGCAGCAGAAAAGAAGAGAACAATGAAACAATAAAAATTCAATACTAACAGAATCTATCAACCTTAAAACAATGAAAAGATTCAGAGTTCGGAAAGCCATTGTCTGCCATTTGTACAGAAGGAAAGAGGGAAATCAATATTTATTTCTTGGAGAGTGCCAGCCCCAGCATGTGGTATTGATATTTTCAAGAGGATAGAAAGGCTTTTCACAACAAATCTTTTACTTTTCCACCATTAGAGAAGGTCTGTGCGTTAGCTTGAATATTACCTGGTAACACCGCTCTTGTTTAATGTTTTCTTTTGGGGACTTTTATGTTATTTTATTGGCATTCCCAGTAAAACTTTTTGCATTGCTATTGCTGTTTTAATAAAAATGAATACATAAATAAAAGGCTCCCACTGCTGCACCACACCGGTGACTGCCCATGAAAAAATTTGCAACCAAAGGGTGCTGCAGCAAAGTCACACTGGCCATGGGAGACAAGAGCTTGCTTTGTCCACACCAAAAGCCTGAGGCATTTGCTGACTGCAGCACTTTCTGGTGGGCCCTTTTTATAATTTTCTGGTCTCATCGCTGTCCTGCAACACCCAGAGACACATCTGTGTCTCACAGTGGCATGGCTGGGGATGACTTTTAGTTGTTATTCAACCTTGACACAGCTGGGACCTTTCTAATGGCAGCTTGTTTTCTCAACTCCAACTCCGAATGGAAAGAATTAATCCGAAAATGAAATGTATCCTGAACTGGTACTATACCTGCCTTCAAAAAATGCTATCTGTGTTTCTTTGACCCCTGTTTTCAATGTATTGTATGACCTGATTGATTTTATACAGCTTCTGTATATCACTCAATCAATGCTATGTTGAGAGGGGGGGGAAACAAAAGACTTGTTACCTCTGTTTGCAGGAGGAAAAATAACTGACCTCTGTTAGAGTGGAGTGAATAGGAAAGGATATGCTGATGTAAACCGTGCTAGAAATAAACTCTTACCTATTAACACTAAACTCTTATCCACCTTTCCAGAGTAAACTTTTACAAAAATCAGCAAGGTCTTGGGGGTGGTTTCCAGATAGGGAGGCTCTCGCAGCCTCTCCAGCAGGTCTGAGCCCTGCTAATCTCTCTGTGGCTCTCTCGTCCTCCCCAAGGGGGTTGTAAATTGGGCTGCTGGAGCACACAGCACATTTCAGTATCTGGTAGCAAGGCAAACCTTCTCCCTGTCCTCCTCCCACAGCTTCAAGCATTCTGGTTTTATACACTATTGTTTTATTGGGTTTGTGCCTCCCAGTGTGCTTCAGGCACTCTTGAACATCCTCTGATTCAGGAAGATTTTTTTCCATTGCTGCAGGCTTGCAAGATCAACTCTGAGTTATTTTATCTTTTCTCCAGAGAGCTAGGACTGCTCTGGGTTGGACTGGCAAAATATTGCTGTTTAAATTCCAAAGACTATTCCAGTTCTTGTCACCGCAGTCTGTGCTAGGTAACACTAGGTGAATTAGTGGAATTTAAGCATATATCTTGCCTGAAAAATATTCAGATCATCCAGAAATAAATATTCCCTTTTCCTTCAAAGAAGGAAATAAACAAACAAGCAAGAAAAATTAAAAGTAGTCTCCTTGTGACATCAAGTTTGACTTGCATTAGGTTATTTTCATTTCAAGGAGAGAGAGATTCACACAGAAGTAGATTTTTATTACAACTTTTCCAAAATTGTCATTTTTTGCTTCAGCAGAAATTATTCAGTGAATACAACTAGAATTAAAAAAGAATTCCAACTGCCCCAACATGGAATTATAAAAGAATAAATGATCTTCTGGGGGAAAAAGTAATTCCTCCTTCCTGGTCACATATTTAAGCTACAGGCATTTTTGTCTGAAAAATGATTGTCCTAGGATATGATTTCATATGCATCTCAAGTGCAGGCACAGAACAATGCCAGTTCAGAACATGTGAGTAACAGTGAAACCACAACTTTGCATAGAGTGTTCAAAAAGTGACCTAGAGAAAATGATTAGATTTGTGTGAATTAAATGGTCAACATAATCACTAGAACTTAACATCCATCTTAGTACCTAAAGTTCGAGTTTCTTGTCAGAGAGACATAAAAGTAAATCCCCTAATTGTTAGGGATGGTATTGTTAACAATTTCACCCAAGAAAGGGTGATCCTAGTCTGAAAAAACTGATCGTTGGCATTTTGAGATTAGAATTAGGTGCCGGAAAGATGTTTCTTACCTAAATTAAACCAAGATAGCAAAAATGATTGAACGTTTTACCCCAGAAATAGAAGAGAAAGTAAAATCACCTGAAGGAAAAATGTGACATGCCCTCATAAGGCTGAACATCCAACCATCCATAGGCCATCCATGTGAAACTGGTGGGAAAAGTTCCAGCAGCCCTGGGATGTCATTCTCAGATTCATGTACCATAATGCGTTTGTGGGGGTGATCTGTAGGAGTTTGATTTCTCTCTTCTCTTTTTGAAAAACAAATGCTTTAAGATCTCTGGAAATCTAGCCCTCAAAACTTGAGGAGTCCGAAGTCACTGTGAAAAATATTGGTTGTTGTCTTATTGATGTTCACATCAATCTTTCAAACCTAAAAACCCAAATGCTGAATTCATGTTGTCATTTACCTTGCCAGAAATATTATTTTAATTTCCTGATACCAGGACGTATGTCTATTGATTATGTACAGAACTGATGACATGCATGCCCAGTTCCCACCCCTAGGATTCCCTATAGGACTACTGAGGGGGAGGGGGAAAAAAAGTGAAAGCAGCTTTGTAGGAAATCCATCCATGTTCAACAATTTCCTTCACAGATCCCCAAAGAAAAATGCCTTAGGAAGTGCACCTTCATTGTCTCTGATCAAAATGCATCTGCTGGCAGCCGATCTTCAAATGCTTTGCACAACAGACGCAGGTTGCTTGTTGTTTTTGTGCTACTTCCTACAAGCAGCCACAGGACACCTACCACTGTCTGTTCTCTCATCAAAAGACACAAAGAATCGCCACCTGCAGTGTCTTCGGAGGCAAAACCAGCTAGAATGAAAGCACAACCAAATTTGCATGAAAATCTTCCCCTGGTCTTTAGGGGAACAGGGGTAATTCTTCCAGGCTTGCCTTACTAAAATACTGAGGATGGAGGAAACCTCTTCTATCTTGCTGATGTAACAACTGAGGTTTTCCACTCTGCTACAGAGTGTCCTGGTTTAATCCTCAGATTTACATTCTCAAGGACTCTGCCATTACATCAATATCTTATCCACATCATACAACGTGTACTTTATCTATAGTCTGTTTAGAGCCTATGATGCTGACTATGGATGGGAAAATGCTGTGCTGCAACACCTCAGAAGTCTGATGGTTATGTGCCCAGCTCCTGTCTCAGCACAGGAAAAGTGCCCTACCCCAGGCACTCAGAGCACCAGACTGCATGGAGCTCCCCGATGTTAAGTTCATGCCTTGATCTGGTGACATTTTAAAACCGCCATCAAAACAGCAGTTTGTCAGAAAGAATATTCACTTCACAAAGCCTCCAGTGGGTGACCCAGCCAAAAAGGGAAAGTAATTCATGAGTGTGGTTCTGGCCATTGCCCTTGTTGAGGTAGCCCTGGTGATTGTTCATGCTTCAAGGTCAGAAGAGGATCAGAACAAGGTTAATGGCAAATGAGGACTTATGAACTATTACCCTAGAAGCTTTGCAGGACATCAGAATTACACATAAAGTTTTTATGCAGATCCTGGGCTCTAGAAGACCCGTTTGTACAGGAACCCAGCGTGACTGTGTGGCAGGCAGGAGTTGTGGCCTCTCTAGCAAGAAGCCATGCGGTGTGCAAGCCTGAGTCAGGATCAGGGCCGGAGTCAGAGGTCAGGGTCAGAAACAGACCAGTGGTGCAGTGCAGCTTAAAAGCTGCTCACAAGGGAAAATTGGGGCCAGATCTCGCTTCCAGCTCTCTTCACAATGACTTTTATCAGCAGAGGAGCTGACCTTGGGCTTGGCCAGCTCAGCAGCCCAGGCTGACCTGTGCTGCACGCTGCTGCCCTGAGTTGCGGCTGGCATACTGGTGCATACTGAGCAGGGGGACGCCTGGTAAGAGCAGAGCATGTGGAAACACACTCAAACTCCAGGTAACTTCATGCTAAATGGATGGTTTAAATCTGAGTTTTTTCGCCTTTTGGAAATGTAACTGGTTGTCTGAAATGTAATCAATGCACACTTGACTTTTGAGAATGATACATATAAAAGTGTTATAGAACATAATTCACTGAAGTCAAGTATTCTTAAATCACATTTTAGTTAATTGGTTGGATTAAATAAAAACTGACTGTAATTACAAAAGTATGGTTTGATTTTGATTCTGCTTTGCAATTTATCCAGTTTTTGAGCTTGATTCTTTGTGACCCACCTCACTGAGGTGCTTTTCATTTCTCTTTGCTTCTTTGTTTTCTTCTTAACGTTCGGTGTTACCATTCAGGAAACCTTTTTCTTCAGTTTTCAGTATGTTATTAATAAGTTATCTCTCTCCCTAGCTTGCTTTCCCTCAATACATTCTTCTCTTGCTTATTACTTTTGGTTTTATTTATTCTTAATGGCCCCAATTAGAAAACAGGAATCATCAACACTTATTTAAGCCTGGTTTAACCATGTGTTGAGTCATTGCCTGATTCAACATGCTTAAACTTATTAATTTACTTGAAGAATTGGGACGATAATGACTCGCGCAAGGACTCTGTTACGCTTTCCAAATTAACTACATTTTTGTTTGCCATAAATGGTTTATTTTCAACAGTGGAAAAGTTGCCAGGTGAAATTTAGACATAGTATAAGGCACTGTGGCTGAGTGGGAAAGAAAAATATGAATGACAGGACAGTTTACAGCTAGCCCATGCAACTGAAATTGCATGTTACTAGCTCAGTGTCACAACACCCATTTAGTGAAAGTAAATGGAGGGGAAGCAAAGGCAAAAGAAAAAAAAACAGCTGTTGCAAATATTTGAACCAGCACATTAGATGCTCACTCACCTTACCGTCTTCCATATACCAGATTACCAAGGAGTATGCACAACATGGATTTTTGATACATATTTGTCGTACATCCCAGTAGTGTTATAAGGTTCTGAACGAGGTCCCAGCAGAGGTGTCATCATTACCTATTTGAATGTCTTATTGTTACATTTGTCTACCTCACATCTTTAAACACTTCTGTGGCCTGAGTATCATAATTCGATGCCACTCAAAAATCTTTCTAAGGTTGAGGATTGGAAATGACCAAAGATCCATTTTCTGATTTTACCTTATGACTAACTGTAGTTCAGGATCCTTATTCTTAACACTTTGGATATGAATAATTAAATATTTAAATGTACACTTCTGCATACAATTGCTCAGGGGATCTGTTATAGTTTATTTGTATTCATGATTAGTACCTGTGTTACTGAAATCATTTTGGTAGTACGAATTTTTTTCCAAAGTCTTTCAACAGTCTCAAGTATTGTATTCACATCATTCTCATGCATATTATATGCTTGTCAAAGCAACCTCAAGCAAGGAAAGCTAATGTTTAAAACACATGGAAATATTAAAAGACTTTAGGATAAACAGGAGTGCTCCTCACCCAGGAAACTGCTTGCCTAAGGGAATATGGGTATACAACTTCCCTCATGGCTAGCTTTGGTTAACAAATCATTTGATACAGAGTAATTGGAAGGACTGGGTGCTATAAAAAATGCTATGGTGAATAAGCAACACTAACGTGTAAGTGCATTAGCATAAAATTTAGGACCAGCTCCTCAGTGGAAATTTAAACTAGATGATGCTTTCCTCCTACATATTGACTTAGATATTCCGATTCATAAAATTGTTGAGCTACACTTGGGGGGTTTCTGAATATTTCTTGATTTTAAATGGTATTTGTCAGGATAATTCTGTCATTTGACATCTAAGCAAATGAGAGCGTTACATGCTTTCTGAAGTATGTAAATTGGAAGCATCTATGAATGGGTACAGAATATTCATTCATTGACTAGAATTTAGACTGCAATTAACTAAACAAACATTTATTTATTTTTAGGTGCATAACTTTTAATAGGATGCTTCACACATAAGTAGTTAAACTTAACATTATGTCACAGGGACAAATGCAAATATATTTGCTACACAGATTTTTCTAGTGACAAAAAAATATGGTTTGTCTCTGCCTGTCTCTATTAGAGTTTCCATTTTCTATACACTGTTTACAGTTTGTTGCAAATTAAACAATGTCAAACTGACAAGCTGCAGTTTTTTCCTAAATTTACTGGCTTGTTAGGGGTGAAAAAACTACTTTTGGGGAAAAAAAATGAATGTGCTTTTTCTGCAGCAAGACTTAAATGAAAGCAATTCTCCATGCTGTTAGCATAAATGAATTTGGCTCAAGTGAAATGCAGATTAAAGCTATTGTATGCATTTCTTTTCTTAAAGGCAAAATCTGTATTTCTATATGTTGTTGATGGTGTTTCCACATATTTGTGTTCATTTTGCTATCCAACATATTACATTGAGTTCAATGGCCTAATTGCAACCCCTTTTGCATCAGTTCCATATTAATTCAAATCTACTGGGTCAGGTACCAGCTTACAGTAAAGTGAACTGAAGCTTCTCTCATTAGCCTAAAATCCCAGGGATGGGACAACGCAGAGAAGCCACTCCTCTTCTGTTTAAAGCTCGTGTTTTTGGATCCCAGTTGTAAGTTAATGCTGCATTTTGTGGATATCTATTCTTCCAGTATTCTGACTTGAAAATAAAAATATGCGACTGTGTTGAAGAGGTAACCTATGTGAGCCATGGGAAGAGAGGGAGAAGAAAATGTTCATTGCCATTGCCGTTGGGAGTCTTAATGCTTTAGGAGTTGATTCAGGATAATTGAATCGCTGTGCTAATAAATCTCACAAGAAGCTACAGATATTTCAAAACACTTCCTACCATGATAGTCTTACCTGAGAGAGTGATATCTGTCTGAGGTCACAACTCAAGTGCCTGACGTTCAGGTGTTCTCTGGTTATTTTAATAGCCTCACCCCCCACACACGTATCATGTCTGGTCCCTTTTGTTTCCGCTCGTGCATTCAGGGCCAGCTGCACTCCACTCCGTGGGGTCTATGCTTTCCTCTGCGTCACTGTTCCAGTTAGTGCACATTATACAGCCTATTGGTCAGGGGCTTTTAAAGCATCCAGGACTGAGCAACTGTCAGAAATGGTCTGCTAGCTGAGATGTGCCCCATAATCCTTGCCCATACGGTTGAGCATGCAGATCTTTCCAAATACCAACTCCTATTTGTTTTTGTTCTGAGGGGCTTTGTTTTCACCCCATAAGCAAATTTGTGTTTGACCGTCTGATGCAGCTGATTGATTCATTTAGTTCTGCATTTGTGGATTGCACACATTTGCATTTGTAATGCTAACTGCTCCTTCCAGCTGCATAAGGAGCACTAATGTGAACCTTTTCCTATGTAAAACGCATTAGGTGGTAAGTATTGGGCTAGATGCCTCTTCCTTGATGCTATAGTCCCAATTCATTTTATTGAGAAAGTTAATTGGATTCAGGCAGTAAAACCATTTTGTAGATGCTACAAAGTCGAAACGCTAACCAAACACATTATCAAGTGGATGGGAGGTGGTGTTAGTTCCTTCCTTCCCAAGCTAGAAAAGCCAGTTTACTAACAACCTCTAGTAAACGGCTGTTCCGTACTAAAACTTTGCAGTGTTAAAAAATCTATATAAAATACTTTTTCTGAATTTGCATTTCTCTCAAACATTAATCATTAAAATTCTCATTGTGATCTAGATGGGAACCAATGTTGAAATGACAGAATTTCTCTGCCAGTCCAAATACAGGGATTTGCCTAAGTGAAATTACACTTAAGTTTGGTGCAAAGCTAGACAGGTCTATGTAGAAAAGGAACAGATGAAAATTCATTATTCCTATGCAGTATTGAGAAAAAATAGCATATGACCAAATCACATAATGTGACATATCATGTTTATTAAACCATAGTGTTAAATAATGTTTATTGTTTTCTTATTAAAATGTCATTGATGCATACCTGAAAGAAAATGCATAATGTTAATGAGTCAAAATAAGAAAGTTAAATGAAGTATTTGGATATTTTTCTGACAAGAATTTTTAAGATTCAGAGGTAAATACAATCATCTTGTACAAGAAGTTGATGAACCTGCATTTTGCTACAGAAAGATGTTTAGACAGAGTATCTGACTAGCTCTATCCAGTGATTTCTAGATAATTATTGCTGGTTCAAATAAAGTAGCTTTTTCCAGACATAGTATATGGAAACTATGAGAGAGAGATATAAAAAGTGAAAAGGCATTTACAGATCCTGAAATCTGATTTACTGGGGTGTTTAGCCATGTGCATAAGCACATGAACTGCAACAATCTGTGGCAGTACTCGTTTGACTAAAGGGTCTGGCTTAAATGGGAATATACAATTTGGAAAAAATTGCATGAACATAGATAATTGAAGTAAGCTTTAAAAGTATGACAACTGCAGAGAAGAACTAGTGATAAAGTTTATTCAGAAACCAGTAGAGAATTTGCTTTTTTCTAAAATTATAAAAGCATACTTGTTTGTGCCTAACCTCTGCCTAAGGCTTTCAGAGGTGCAGTCTGGGGAATCATCTTCAGTCAAATCCAGACACAGGTGAATCTCTCAGATAATCACACCTCATCCCCTCTACTCCTCTGACTCAGTGAGCCAAGAAAAGGAGTTGTTCCAACCTGACTCGTTTTCCTTTGGGAAACCATTCCAGATTTTGAATCCTATGGCTATGTTTGGCAAAGGGCATGTGCTTGGTGTCATGCCGTGGCTTCTGTGACATGGCCAGGCTCAGGATCCATCTCCTTTTACCTCTTTGTTTTGTCTTACTAAGCTGCAAAAAGGTAGATATGTGCATGTGCATATGTTTGGGTGTGCAGGCATGTAAGCAGATGATTCATCTTGTTCACTGTGAAGGCAGGCGTGAAACGTGAAGAAAAAGACTGCTTTTATACAAAAATTCAATACTAATTTCATAGAAAATCACTAAAGAACTGATTAATGAGGAAGATCACTTAATGCTTCCTAATTAGATTGATGGAATTTACCCTGTGCCCTTAATCCATTGTGTATTAAGGAAAAAATGGCTAAGGTTTTCATTTGAATGCTTTGTTTATTCCCAGTCCTTAATTTCAAGGTTGTCATCTGTGCAGTGTAATTTCCTTTTGTTTCTTTGCATTAATAGTTCAGTGTAAATAACTTGTCTGGTTAAAACCAAAGTAGAAAGAAGTCTCCAACAGTGTTATGGTAGAAATCTATGGGCAGAAATGTAATCAAGCAACCAGGAAAAGAGAAAACAGCATTGTTTAAGGGTTGCAGTGTTGTAAATCTAAAAACAAGGGAATGAGGATGATGGCATCCAAAAGTGGCCAATATGATTTGATGATTATGTAATTGCTGGAACCTACACAGACATTACAAAAGGTGTCAAAAATCTCAAAGACATAGATTAAATGCTTCTGGATCTGAATCCTGATTTTGCCAACATATAGCTGCTTACAGCCTCTGTTCTCATTCCCATCCATCTACAACAAAAGATGAAATTACCAGAATGGCTTTCCTTCCAGCCTGATTAAATGGAGCAGGAAAATAGACAACATAAATGGTAATACATTATAATTAGAAACTTGTTTCAATGTAATAATCTAAGGTATAATTTGTGGCATAAATCCTATTTCAAGAAAGCACAAGCATATTTTTAAGTCCATCTATATTGACACAAGGCATTTAAACATATGCTTTGGTTGAAATGTGGGCTTAAAGTCAAATTAAATATAATATTGAAGTATATATGCAAACTTACAGTAATTTTTTTAGGAAGGTTTTCCCAAGTGAGGATAACTTTAAGAAGTTTTTATTTTGTCTTGAATTAACATTGATTTCCTGAGCAAGAATCAACATAGACGGTTATCTATGGTATTTCATTTCCATCTTTCTGGAAAACTGTTTGGATGGACCAGTGTAGTGGTTTTTTCCTTTGGTTTCAGTGTTACAGCATTTTATAGTCCCTTCTTTTAAAAAGAGCTTCTTTGCCTCTTGCTGATCTCAGTGCACAAGAGATTATACTAGTAGGCTGATAGTAGGAGGAAATAAACTTTTCAGAAGATTCATATTAGTGTATTTCACACAAGTAATTCACACCTTTGTGCAAATTGGTAAATTCCTTTTTTTTTGCTATCGATTTCCACACATCTTCACTGTAATTAGACATGAGTTTTGAAGATATGTGTTGCTGAAAATTTATGATTCCAGATAGGTGTTTTGAGGTGTCAGGTTAAGGGACAAAAGATTTTGCTATTGCTTCTCAAATGTTTTCCTCTGAAAGGATAGAAGAAAGCGTAAGACAAGTATGTTATTTAGAAATCAGTGCCAAAGACTCTGACGAAGGTTAGTTTGTGGACATATCCATGGAGGAAACATCCAGTTTCTAGTTTCTTAGCACTGCATAAAATAAGCATTTGCACGGCACATCGCCAGTAGCAACTTGTGCTTACAAGTCCGTATCAAATAGCTCCAAATGCAGGTCCTTTCCATGGGTCCTTGTTCCCATGAAGAAGGAATGTTGCAGTGCTCTCTTTACCCCTCCTTCTACCAGACCTTTCTTCTGTAACTGCATTTCCCCGAGTTTTCCTTCCTGTAAAAACGTTTTAGAAGACAATTGCTTAAATGAATAAGGCACCTAGTAATCAAAAACATGTCCCCAATCAGAGTTGTTTTTCTTTCAAGAGACTGACAATTTATTTCCATTTCAAATCACATCGCAAATCACATCAGAGGAAAAGTCATGAAGTATATTCTCCTATGCCACTAGAACTTACTATAATTTGTATATAATTCCCTGGAAGATGTGATATTTTATAAATCTGTGTCTTGACAAATTATTCTGTCTAATTCACTCATCTGTCTCATACTTCGTTCCTTTCTGATTCTACTTTTCTGATCCTCCAAGTTGAAATGAGAGAGGAACAACCCCTGATGACAAAAAGAAGAATAAATTAATAATCAAGCTAGCATAAAATAAAATTAATACTATAAATATTGATTATTTTAATTTGCAACAAATACTCTGCTTGTAAATAAAGAACACTACTTATCGAATGTGTGAAATGTGTGAAAATATTGCTTGTATATAGGAGAAGAGCTAAACAAAGCCATCAATTTTGTAATTATAAAGGTGCTTTTGATTTTATTTTCTTTCTTTACCCTTTTCATGTGCAAGTGTAGAATGTTTTTGCACATCTGTTATTAGCATTTGAGCACCTTTTTTTTTTTCTTTTTTCTTTTTCCTCCTTTTTGTATTATTTTTCACTTGAAGCGTTAGAAAAACTAACTGGAAAAGATAAAAAACTAAAACACTACTGATAGCGATCCCTTTAAAAATGGTTATAGAGGAGCATGAGCTGAGCATCCAAAATGTTACTTTGAAGTGTTTTTTACTAATGTAGTAGCCAGTGGGTATGACAGGAAAAGAATGAAAAGCTTACATACAGCACTTCAAAATTTCTCCACTCATTTTAGTTGAACTTCTCTATGACTTTTGTGCTATCAGAACTTGGAAAAAACCTTTCTCTAACCAAAAGCAGGGCCTTTTTTGTACATGTATAAACCCTGCATATATGTGTAGGGGTTTTCATATATAAAAAATACATATACATAGACATATGCATATAGATATGCATATGTGGTATGATTATACGTACATACACACATACATGTGTGTGTGTATATATATATAAAAGATTATATACATCTAATGTTTCTCTCTGTATTCAAGGATTTCTTATGTAGAAATGAAGCAGTAGTTTGAGAACTGTTCTGACTCTGTTCCTGTCTGCGGTCAAAGTGCTGTGGCAGTGAGAGGGCACGCAGGAGAGCTGTCAAGACCATGCAGGCCATAAAAAATCTGGTCCCAGAACATCTGCACCAAACCTCAGAAATACCAGATGCAAAAACGCCACCTCTGCAAGGGTCTCTGAGTTACACTCCCTGTCACTAGCAGCATGGCTGACTTGCACACTGCTGGCTCCCTGCTGCCCATTTCTGATGAATTTAATAGGTGTTGAGTGTGGTAAGATAAGTCTCATGGACCAGCCGGTTCTATTTGCTTTGATATAAAAGGATCCCTATTTATGCCAGCACTGAGCCGTACCCTTAGCTAGTTCCAGGTGTTGTAGATGAGCTGAAGTTACTGAACCTGATCTTTACTCAGTTAAGGAACTAGTGCTTGGTTTTAGAAATTGTTTGTTCTTCTAACTTGATACAGCTTGTGAACGTCCTTCTTTAGCAGAAATACAGGTAAAGAATTAGAGGGCATTAAACAAAAGCTACTAGTAAAATCGTATTTTTACTCATAAATAATATGCTTTTAAAACAGTCTCTAAGAGCAAGCAGTGTGAAGGATACATTCAGAGAACAAACAATTTCTGTTAGGAACTGATCTAAAAGACCTAACAGAACTTGTTTTTTTTTTCAAATGTTATAAATAATTTAACCTATTTTAATTATTCTTGGGAAATAATCTGAAAGTCTCTACTATGAAGATAACACATATAGGACTTTTGTTTTTAAAATATCAAACAGATTTAAAGTGATACTTCAAAAGTCCTCTATTCAGCAGCAGTCAATGTAATGTGAACTAAATAGTTCACTTGTGCTCCTATGAACATAAAAGCATACTGTTTGTAAGCCTGTCTCACAGCAGCAGCTAAACATCAAAACAATATAGAAATCTAAAAATAATTATGAAAAGAATCGATCTGTTCTTTATCAGATACCAAAAATATTTCAAAGTTTTGTTTAAACACATTTGCTTCCTTACAAACATATGTGCATGTGTGCGTATAAGGCAAAGAACAAGAACATTTCAAATGCAACAGATGTATGTTTTATGGCTGTTAGAATCTAGCCTTGCTAAATTGGAGCGAGTTCCACCATTGATTTCAATAGTACCTGGCTTAGGTACTATTGAATTTAAGATTTAAGTCTTTCATAAAACTCAGACTTTAATAACTTTAATTCCCCGATGGCTGCAGAGTTGCTAAGGAAGCAGCATGTGACTTTATGCTATGAACTGCCTCAGGATCAGCCATGGAACCTGAAGGATTCTGCACCAAGAGCAGGGGGGATGCCTACCTATATACATTCGCCCCATCTTGTGTCATATCAGCTGGCCTCATCTACATTGAGTCATAAATTTCAGGAGTAAATGTTTTTTGCCAGCATACCAACAAAAAGAACTTTGTGAGAAAATGCTAATTTTAATAATGAAGGCCTTTAACCACTATTCAAATTTCAATTTCTATTTGGGAGAAAGAGGCTAACATGCCAAGTGGTTTGTGTATTACTTGGCATGTATATATAGAAAAGCTCTAATCTACTGTCTAGAGGCTAAAGAGTCAGTCTTATTCTTGCACTTACTTCCGTTGGAGCTGTTTAAGTTTCTATAAATAATTCTGCATTCTGAATAGAAAAGAAAGGATTTGGGGGCCCTGTGGTTAGGAAACTTACCTGGCATGTAGGTGGCAGATTGAGGTTCACATCATTGCTCTAAAGGGAATGAAATTGCTTACAGAGCCTGGAACAGCTCCAAGATAAATGAGGTGGTCTGTGATTAGAGCAGTTACTTGGAATGGGGAAGGTGCAGCTTAAACTGTCAGAATGCGAGGGGCTCGTTTCTTCCTCTGAGCTATAGTGAGCCACAGTGAGCCACCGTCACTGGATCTCTCATGTTCTGGGATACGGATCAATCTCTTGCTCTCTCAGCTCCAAAAATGTAGAAGCTTCTTTTCGTTCCAAAATGGAAAACAAAGAGGGTTTTTTGATACAACATTTTTCCCTAGTATTTCCCTCCCATCTCCTGTAATGATCCCATTGAGAAACTGCTAACTCTGTGCCTTTGTAATCCTTGGCCTTTCTGAAATACGTGAGGCGAGACCTATATTGGAATCAGATCAGCCATCTCTAATCACATAACTATAAGAAAAACTTATTGTGAACACTCATGCTCTGCTTGAGATGCTGTATGATTAGTTTTCTCTCTGGGCTATAATCATTTGGCAGACACCTCTAACATTGTAATCAGTTCAAAACTTAATGCTGTATTAGCTAAAACTTACAGCAATCAACCCAAAACAGAAAATGCTCAGAAATCAAGAAAAAGAAAATTAATGAGGTGGTTCTGTGTTTCAGAGAGCAACGATATTAGAAGTCAAAACAGCAGGGAAGATGCATTGTGGAAAGAAACTGTTCATAGGATCTATCCAGAACTTTTCCCATCCTGTTTCTATTGACTCTTATCATTCTGGTTTCACCACTTCTCAGGGTCCATGCTTGCAGTCTTAGTTTCTTATACAATCATAAACGAGCGTACGAGCATTAGGTAGAATTTGTTTAAAATCCGAATGTGTCCACTGCACTAGTTGGATTCAGAACAAAGCAGAATCCACACTGTTTCTTTTCTGTGTCGTTTTTCTAAAATGGCTAAAAGCAGGGAATTGAAACACTTCAAAATGCATAGCTAAAGTAAAATACACACACATATACTTACTTTCAGCAAGTATGAAATTGTTATTTGCAACCAGAAGATGGCTCTGCAATCAAGCCGGGCAAGCTGAAACCATAGAGATGCAGCATTCGAAATTTTTTCTTTTATCCTTTCAATTCCCTTCTTCCTCAGTGGAAACACTCCAGTTCCTGTAAACAGTGGTTTTACAAAAACTTTTTTTTTTCCCATGGCAAAGACTCACTTTCCCCAAAGTCCTCTTTTTTTATTAGGATAGGACACAAAGACAGAAGAACAGTCTGATGGCTTTAACTGGCTTCCACTGAAGTCAGTTGGTATCTCACTGCAGATTTCAGTGGGAACTGATTTAAATCAAATATAAGCTGCCTGGAAGATCCTTTCCTTAAATCCCTGTGGGTGGTGTGGATGGCAGGTTCCTACACACGTCAGTCTGTTGTGAGCTGATTTTCTTTTTAATGATTGCTAAAAAGCTATCAATGACTGGTCTTTGATGTTACACAGGGATGTTGTTCAGAAATGGTGCTGAAGATGACATGGCATATTTTTCTTGTTTAGAATAGGATACCTGGCTGTTGGTGTTTTAATATTTTGTAACACTATGAAGAGTTTATATTATAGCATGTGTCTTGTATCTGTCTTTGCCCCTTTGATAAGTTACCAACAGCTGTAGCATTATTTCAAAAGGATGCATGGAGTAACTTCTCACATCCTTGACATAAACCTCTGAACAAAGCCCACATTTGGAAAAGCTAACATTTTTTTCCTAAACAGAGATGTTAATTGGCAAGAAATTCAGTGAAATCAATGAAGTGACTCCATTGTGAGCCTCAGGTTTAATCAAAACACGTCTACCATATCTTTTTGTGGCATTTGCTTTGAATTGTAAAACAAAAAGAAGAAAATTATAGGTGCTGTCTACTTTAGGAAAATTTTAACACGTGGAAACAAATTGGTTGTTGTGTACATTCTCGTGCTGTGCTGATTGTTTTAAAATTTCAAAATTCTGATTATGGGGAACTGCTGAGTGTTTTTCTTTCTGTAGGAGAAGGCTATACAGGCAGGAGAAAAAACCCTTAGCAATTGTTTGGGTTTACATTAATATAATAATTGACATTTAGCTAGTCTTGTCCATGTATCCTGCTCTAAAATATTAAGATATGGGCCTAGTTAAACACTGTTGCTCTATTTTTCTGCTAGTTGAAATCCATTTCAATGTCACTTCTGTGGAGTTATAATGTAATGAAGTAATGCAGCAGCAAATGAGGTCAATCCACTTTTACACACATGGAGCCTCAGACGGAAAGATAATGCTTTTATTTTGTTTTTTTTATCTTTTTTTTTTAACCTGTGCTCAGTGTAATTAAATGGAATTTATCCTGACATGTTTGTCCTAAAGGACAGGTGGAACTTTCAGGATCTCAAACTGCTTCCTTGTAATTTATTCATTTCATTATGAACCTGCAACCCTCCAGGGGGTGTGACATAATATTATAATACATAATGTTCCTGAGTACTAGATTTTCATTTGGCTTTCTGATTTATCTGACAGATGCAGGGGGAAAAAAAACCACATGTAGCTGGAAAAATCCCCACGGACTACACATATGCGACTGCTAAAATACACAGGTTATTTCAGTTAACACTGACATTAACTTATGTTGGAAATGTTCCCTTCTGATTTGACTTTCTCTGGTGAAATAAGATGGTTTAGTGTTTTATTTCTGAGTCTGCTTCCTGTAATTGTGCTCTCCCAAAACAAATATATCTCAGATCTCAATATCAACTGCTTTCACAAAAGATGTCTGCAATAACTCTTTCATGAAGCTATGGGTTTGCCTTTACTCTCACAGAAGTTATAGAAACATAGATAGGCTCTACAAAAGGTATCATTTATTTGTAATCCCAGAATAGATTCAGGATAATAGATGCTTTCCCCCAAAAAACTGGAATTGAATTTAAACCGCTGGTACTGTTAGGCCAATGCCTTTCAAAACCCCTTGAGGTTAAGCCTCCTTTTAGACAAAGTTATATGAAGACAATGAGGCTTCTTCATTCTACACTTCCTCAGGTATCACTGGAAAGCTCATATTAATGGAACTAGTTATTTTGTCAGCCTTTTACTAGAGGAAAGCAGGAACTGGCTCACCTATTATCCTTTTCACTAATATTTACATATAATAATAATGCACTCATACATAAATAGTAATTGCTGCAAGTCTTTCTTTGTCCATTAAAATGTGCATCGGCAATTCAGCCTTTTGGTTACTGCAGTATCTTGGATGGTGTGGTAGTCTAAACTACCCCCAGTAAGATTTTCTGTCACAAAGTGCCACTGAATATCAGTGTATTTTTCATAATATAAAATCAAACTGCGGGTGCTAGATTAAGATAATTTCATTTTCTATTCCTCCTTGTTCCCTTTGTCATTTATATTATGCCTTTTTCTGGTGACAGAAAAGAAAATCACCGATGATAAAATTAGAAGGATACAGGGGCATCGGTTCCCCACTTATGTCAGAGTTACTTTTATACAGGTCTAGCAAATTCAGTGGACTTAGTCTTAATTTGCATTAAAAGTTGCTTATATGTCACTTGGTTTACAAAGATACAGAATATGGATGAATGGACATGAGGCAAGCTTCAGCCAGTCAGAGCACAGAAAAATGCCACCTTAGCCTCTCAAAAATTCCCTGAAATCATCACTGATTGTAATCGACATGTTCAGTGTGATCCACAGAAGACAACAGCCTTACAGAACACATTAATTTCTTCCTCTAAAAGAACCAAGTTAATTTTTGGTCAAACTGGAACACGGTTTAGGTAGGATATTACACCTGCTGCCAGGGTCAGATGTGACGTCTCAAGCCTCATGAACTACTAAGTAAGTTTTTTACTCAGACTGCAGGTAAGCAGTTTGTTGATGGCTCTTTTCATTCTTAATGCGGAAGAGAAAAGTGCTTATGTAGAACAGAGAAAATTGCAAAAAGCAGATGTTACGGTTGTTAAACACCTTAAATTCAATTCAAAGTAATATTGACTATACTACTCACTGCAAAAGCTGAGGCCTCTGGTAAGCAAAATATACCATAGGTACATGTACAGCAAGTGCTAATACTTGTTTTCTTCTTGAAACACCTGCTCACAAATATATCAGATAGCTAACTTGTATCAAGAATAGCAAGTGCCATTTTTCTCCCTGTTTATGCAGCTTTATAGCCTAATTGGAAACATTTGGGTTCTAAAGTTGTTGCCGTTACTACGAAATCATTCTGGAAGCTTTGCCATCTCCATGGCAACTGGCCTACATATATTAAGCATTTTGATACAACACCAGTGTTTGATGGTATTCTTAATTTGAGATATTAATTTAATATATCGGTGCTTTACACTGGAGTTTACATGTTTTATCTTTTTGCTATAATCACGAGAAAACTTTGATGCTGAATAACAGCTTGCTAAAGCATAGCTCACACAGTGAAGCAACTACCACAGGATGAATTAGCATGGACTAAGGAACACAGAGTCTCACATCAAACAGACAGGATATGAAAGCACTAACTTAGTTGATGTAGTATAATGAGTTGTGGGTCTAGGTAAGCTCTCTTACTTTCAAGAGAAATCAGTAGAATCTTTGCCAGTTCTATAAATGTTGCAAGGACAATTCACCCTGCTCAGGCAGATCCCACAGAAATCAGCAGCTGGGATCACTTAGGCCAGAGGCATTTTTTCCTAGCAAAATATTCAAAGACGTGTTTGAGGCAGGACCAAACCCTGCTACCAACACTAAATGTGGGGTGCGATACTGCAGAGTATACTCTGGTGTGTGCAGGAGGACCTTGTGTTGGGTCTGGTGAGCAGGTGTCCAGGCAGTGCTCTAACCCTCATGGTGGGACAGAGAGGTGGGACTTAGGTGACCATTCCTCATGTTTCATACGGACCAGTTGTCTTTCTAACAATCCCCGGACAAAAGGACAAAAGCCAAATCTAACGAACTGGCACAAAGACGGCCCTAGGAAAACTCATTTCAACCATCCACGTGTGTGGGTGAAGTAGGGCCTGTGTTACATCTATGGAGCTAAGCCAGACAAATGAACTGTATCGGTAACAGCCCAATATAGATCAATTTTCCAAGGGCAAGGAGAGCCTGGAAGCTAGCTACAACCACCAGGATCTTCCTGGAGCAAAACAATTATGTTCTTGCATGGGGCTATGAAAAAGCCCCATTGATCTCAAAATTCCAAATACTTATTTTATCCGTATCTTTCTGAATGAACTTGCAAATAATGTGCAGTATAGTGGAAATGTGAAATATTACCCTGCTTCAAAGTGTATTAATCTTTCCTGAAGATTTCAGTATATGTGTTATTAATGTCATTGTAGAGCAAAGGCTTTGTGCTGGGATAGGGGTGGAGATGAGGAGAAAACGCAGCAGTATTTACAAATAGATTCTGCAAACTGTAGTTCAAAAGAGATGACATCTTCTGTAATTGCAGATGAGTATTTTCTTATTTGTTTTCTGCCAGAAATATATTAAATTATACTCACTGCCCCTAGCTAGTCTGTAAGCCTTTTTTCTTGCTGGCCAGAGTTCCATTCCCAGCAATCCTTTAAACTCCTCATTTTTCATGCAACTACCTTGATTATCTATGCTGTTAGTGTGCTCAGTGGCTTTTCGTTGGTAGAATGGATCCCAAGAGTATCATTCTTTTTATTACATTTCACCGACGTGTGGATAGAATAGTTCTTCCTCTTTGGAGGTCAGAGAGAAATGATCTATTTACTTCCTTCTAAATGGAGGATAATTCTGTTTTTGCTTGGCACTGAAACTTTTCTATCAGACACCTTCCTGGAGACAATACTATAAAAGCCAGATTTTTAGCAGATTTGAACACTTTCTGCAGTTCCCCATTGAAATATCGAATTAGATCTGAAATGATTTTCTTCTACACTAGTGTCATTTTAAGAGTGCTTTATGCCAGGGCCTTTGATGCCAAATTTCATCCCACAGTGAATTCTTACATGAGAACTCTCAAAAGCAAATTTTACAATAGACTTACTAACTGGCCCTTGGTTCCAGTAGTGCTGCTTGCAGGCTCAGTTAAAAAGCAGGCTCAATGGGTATAAAACCATAAGCACATATTCTTTTTAGAATACAAACCTTAAAGCTCCTCTGTAATTTCTACTCCCCCAAAGCTGCATTCTGCTCTTGCCAAACATATATGTTAAGAGGATGAGTATACCTCTTATTAGGAAACGTGAATGAAATGAGGAGTGGATTATGCTGATTAAAACGCAGGCGTACATTTCTGTATACTGCGGCTGATACACTAAAATTACTTGGTGAGCTGGGGATTGGGAATGGATGAATACAACTGCCTAATTGAGATTTTTTTTTAAAATTACTTTGAAAATACTTGTGATTCCCTCCTTTTGCCTCCTCTGAGCCTTCATGCTTTTAAATGGTAACCAGTTCTGACTTGATACAATATCACTGAAATCAGTGGAGAATTTTAATTAAATATAACAGTGTTTAGAACAGGATCCAAATGCTTAGTATTGGGGAAAAAATTAGAAATCTTTGTGTAGTTTTCAAATGACTTTTCATTCCAGAAATGCACAGAAACTCTGAAACTGTGGGTGTTCTCCTGACAGATATATAAATGACATCATATGACCTCGGTGACCAACCTCAGGCAATGAAGAGATTGTTCTGAGCAGTGGACAATGAAGGCGATAGCTGATCCAATCGGTAGTTCCTGAGCTTCCTATGACCTAAACCAGATTTGAATAAACCGCTCCCACTCATTCAAGAGTTTCATTTTCCTTTAAAAAATACAGTAATATTTCACAAAGTTTTTAAAATACAGATTTCTTTACGAAAAAGTCATAGTTAATAAAAAGGTGTAACTTTGCGAGGTATATTGTTTGCTCTAGTTCATTTTTTCAGGTATGAGAAAACAAAAACCAAGGAGCTTTTACTTTTTTTACCTAAAATACACTCTTCAAGTTTTATTTCACCTCTCCTGCTAGATACGTGTATATAAAGTTTAAGATAAAACTTTAGAAATTCAATACCAACTTTTTAGATCCAGTGAGTAGAAACATACTAAATAAATAATGTATAAAAAAATTGCAGCATATTTATCATGGGATTGTGAGGCAGGTTAATCTATAATATGAAAGGTGGGACTCTTGTCCAGTTCCAGTAAGGCCAAACTAACTGCCCTTGCTTACAGTAATCAGTAAAGAGTAGGATATAAATGGTTAGGATACATCAGGATGATGTATGGTATAGCTCTGCAGCAGCTTATCGTATTGTGGCCTTTATCTCTGATGCATACATTCTGTGGCTTAAAAATTATGCCTAATATTAATATGACTTCCATGGGGAATAGAAATAGAATGCTATAACTAAGTAATGCAAATATATTTATGAACTCATTTTCTTTCCAACATGTCATATTAATAATGACCATCTTTCTTTCATTTAATATTTAAAACCCACAAAAAAGTATGAGTAGAATTTACACCTATTAAAACTTACTTTTAGCTATACCCAAAAATAGTGTGCAGTGTTACTACATTGTTTTTTCTGTTGAAAAGACGCAAATCTGAAACCTAGCAAGATCATTTCTTAACTGTTTAATAGTGACTTGAAAGTCCTAAAAGGAGATGTGGTCACAGAAAGAGGGGGCCGTATTCACATTTCATATTAGTATCACAAAATCAGACTGTTTATGTATATCTGGTGTTTAGAATTTACATGTTATTCTCGTTAGGGATAAAGGTACAGCATCAATGTTACACTTCATCTGTGCCACTGTGGGACACCACTGATAGACGTAGTCCTGCTCTGCTTGCTCCTACTCCTACCATTTACTTTCAGAAGGATTAGCAGAAATGCAACCACAAGAGCAGTTGAGTTCAGCTTGCTGAACTGTTGGAAAAATATTTCCTTTTGAAAAAATGGTAGGTTTTTGATAGATGGACAAGGCAGGGGAAGAGGAGGGAAGAGCTGAGACACCCTTGGTGTTTGACTGCTGTCATGCCAAATTGGGTGAGTGTAAAACCAAATCCTAAGATGAAAACAAAATGACCCAATGTTGTGAAAACATTGTGTTACAGAAAATGCAACCATATATTTCACTTAAAAAAGAGTGCTTCTACAGCATTTTTTCTACGAAATGGATGAAAAATCTTCCTCTTAAGTGAGTCATTGTTATCCGATCTTTCCAGTATGGTTCATTTTAATACCTAGTACCTAGTGAAACAAAGCAGGAAAGTTCACTTTGCAAAAAAAAATTGATCTTTCAAACTTAGTATTTTGTCCCACATGTAAGAACTTTCAGATATTTGACAGAAAAAAGAGAGCAGCCAATAGCTCAGAGTTAGAGAGATTTAGGGAGAGATAATGGACTTTGTTTTGATCGATTCTGCCATAATAATTCATTATCAAATTGCAAAACTATATCTTCTTCAATGCAATATTCTAACATGGAGGCTGAAACTCTCTGAAGAAAGAATGAGGACATGATCAGCAAGTCTTGGTATGAAAAATGAAGGGGATTTTATAGATGTTTGACAGTACAGCTGCTTACTGTTTGGCACAAAATACTGGTCTTTTAAAATCATTTGTGCCATAGAAAGTCAAATTTAGATATGTCAATATTAGGAACATACACAAAGTGCATATTGACAAGCAGAATGTATGATATCTAAGAATCCACAAAATAAATGAAAAAGTGTTTGTGAAAAAAATGAAGAAAATCATCATAGAGAAATTTATAGGAATGTTTAATTTGGAACTGATCCTTGAAGGTGGTTATAATAACAACTGCTATTAAGTACAGCAATGCTCAGGGCTGTTTTTTGTTGATGTTGTTAATGCTGAATATTGATATTTATTGCGCATGTTTTTCTGAAGTGCCGAAGGGAATCAGAACCCTGTTTTCCAAGGTACTGAACAAGCATGTAGAGAATTTCCAACCCTGAGTAGATGTTAATAATTATATATATTAAAAAAAAAATCCTAAAACCAAACTTGAGCTAGTGCAGTATCTGTAATTACTTGGAAGTGTTTAGGAGCTGACTTTCACCTTTTGTAATGTAGGGTTGCAGCTCTGAGTGGAGAGTTTGTTCATTTACTTCTGTCTTCAGCCATGTGGGGTGAGAGGTCTTGTGAAAGTTGATGAGCTTACTGCTCATCAAGAGACCACCTCTTATCTGTTTCTCACAGTGTGAGACCGTGTTAGGAAAATACCTCAATATGTCACTTCACTGGCATTGCCTGCATACTTAACTGATAGATGGACTGAAATAAGGAAAATTAAGCTTTTAATGGAGAAAATAACTAGGAATATATAGTAAGAATTCCAGTAAGAACACCAATTTGCAAGAATGCTACCGTCTGTAAAAGGACAATAGTCAGCTTGGAAGGGAGATTTCTCCATCCTACATTTGATTAGTAACTGCAAGTAGCAGTGTGACCGTGGTTCCTCCTATGACCTTTTACAGAAGTTAGCTTCCCTCTTGTTTCAAGCATTGGATAGCTTGTTTCTGCTTGTGGCTTAGGAAGTCTTAGAAAATTTATTACAGGTTGAAGCAAGAAGCAGTGATTACAAACCTAAGAGTAAATCATAATTCTGACAGTGATCTTCCTTTGGAAAATAGCATATCATTTCATTTTATGACTTGTTCCATCAAATAACATGGAAGACGCTAATACAAGGTGATATTTGTCACAGTACATCATCCTGGAGATTGACAAGAATCAGAAAGGAAAACAGCAGAGCAAACTTAAGCCCCTGAACTTATAAGGGAATCTGCAAGGGCAGAGAGAGAGCCATGTCAGAGTACAAACAAATATACGAATGATAGCGTCTATCCTTTTGCAAGACTGGGACAAAAACATGTTGAAATGACAAGAACCTAAGGAACTAAATGCCAAAAGGCATGCTTACAGTAAAGGGTGAACTATTTCTACTTCTCACCCTGAAAACAATGAGTCCTTTGTAACTTCTTTTATATAAGTAGCCCGCAAAACATGAAATACTTTCTAGTGATCTAGCTAATACTATAAATATTTATATTCAGAATGAATTTCACAAGAGAGGGAGATAATACATTATAAAATATGAATACCAGTTTCTTTTTTTTCATGGTAATAATAGATGAAAAATTCCATCATAAAAAAGATAATTGATCAATGAAACTCTGCATATTCTTGACCGGAATTCTTCGGAGATGCAAAGTCAATGAAGTTTCCCTTTATTTCTTTGTCTTTTAACTCTGTGATGATTCCCATTTTATCAATGGTCATGGTGACATACAGCTGCAGCAGATTTTTATGATAAATAGCTGACTGTGAAGCAGAAGCTTAGTGGATACCATATCCACTGAGAGAGCTGTAGTGGCTGCTAGTGAACTGGTGAAACCACGTAGCAATTATATTTACTGTGGTTAGAGGGGCCTATCGTCTTGTCTCATCTCTTTTTGAATCCCTTTGTACTTTGGTCCTTCACAGGGAATTATAGAATTCAGATATTTGTTAAATGAAAAAATGTCTACTGCTTCAAGCTGGCATTTCAACCATTTCCTTTGAGTTAGATCTTGGAGATGCTGTTAGATCTTGCACTGTGATATAATATCTGCGTTTGATCTTTTTGTACCATTCTGGCAACCTTTCTTCATTGTGAACATTGATGGCCTATTACTCTTGTTTACTGTTTTTTATAAACAATTATTTTGCTAGAGGATCCTCTCTTCTATTGCCTGTAAGGAGGGATTTTGCCAGAAAATGCAAGAATTGACTGAATCACCCTTATTCATACCTTTGTGGGCTCCTTCAAAAATTGCAAGCACTGACTTGGAGAAGAGGGAAGAAAGTAATATAAACTGTTTTACTACATAACATGGGTCTACACAGGATTTTTCTATTCTGAGGGTGTTTTTTTTATCTGATAGTCTGATATTTAAATAAGACTTCTCTCAATCTGTAATAATGTGGATCCATGCTGGAACCCTTTTGCTTTTCACAATTTCCAATTGTTTTCATACTAAAGTGGATTTTAAGCAAGAGGTTGAGAGATCCACAATAGAGTTGCTGTGTGGATGCTACCTGATCCTGGCTATTTGTTACTATTCAAATTATTGATTTGCTTTGGAGTATCTTCTCTTGACCTTTCAACAGTTTCATCTCCTCTGAAGACTGTCTTCAGTGTGGGAACCTTCCTAATTGCCTCTTTAGAGAAAACAATGCAAATAATTAATTTAATTCTCCTGCAATGGCCTTTGCTTGTTTCTTTTTTGGTTCTTTTACACTTCTAGTCTCTATCAGTCTCTCTCAGGCCCGTGAGCATGTTTTGCCGCACCTGGGGGTTTAGCTGCCAGGGCTCAAGGCCAGCTCAGATAGGGTGCAGGTGCGTGGCAGTGAGATGGCTCAGTGGAGGCATTGGTCTCCACTGCTCCCCACCTGCTTTTAAGCTTAGGCTCTCACCCTTGTTTTCCACCTGCCTTGCAGCTATACCTGTACCTTCTATCCCCTGATCCTGACCTGCCAACTTGGCTTCCCTGCTTGACCCCAGATCAGCCCCCTTACTACAGACTTGCAGGTGATACCTGGACACCCAGCTGCTCTCCCCATCCCTCTCCTGCCCTGCTCGCATCCTGCAGGCTACATTCTTACTGGGGAGGGCCTTGTTTAGTCAACATGGCTGTGATGCTCGGCTGTTGGCATGCCTTCTATGAATTTAGCAGGCTGTTCCTCAAAATATTTTTTTTAGACTTTTTTTTACTTCTAATAATTCCCCATGTTCTGCTGTTGACACATGCAGCATTTGAGGGGGAATGTTTTATGGACTCTGCTTTGATTACTGCTTTATGATTACTTTCATAGTAATCATTCACACAGCTTCTTTACTGGAGACCGACACAGAGACTTTAAAATCTTGTAAGTAAGTGTGTGTGTATGTATATATATGTGTGTGTGTGTATAAAGATATAAAAAATGTAACCTGTCCATAGTAACATGATTATTAATTTAGTATTTTTTAATACTGATTTCATGCAATGTACTGTATTCGATACTACATATTTTAAGTATATTTGTAGGTTAACATAAATACTATAATTACAAATAGCAAAGATACAGATTACTGCCATAAAATTGGTTTATTCTGTTTTGATACTATGAATCATACCATTTGTGGGACTTCAGATGAATTTTGAGGAATGCCTCATTGCTTATAATTATTTGTTCAGTAATTATACCTTTCTCTTAGTTTCCAGATCTAAGGACAAATTCCAGCCTGTTTAATTTCCAAGACATTTGCTTGAAGAAAGAATTTTAAAGACCACTAGTGAAATCATCATTGTTCTACAGAGCCAAATGTTCAGAGGTCTATTTCTGCCATTCACACTCACATGGATAGCAGCTAACTCTGCAGGTAGACTCGTTTTTTTAATGATGCTATAAATGTTAAAAAATATTTATTAGTTTGCTATCTCATAAAACTTGAGTTTTGGACATATTAGCCTATAAATATTCCAGTAATAATAATAAATCCCCCACATTTATTTAGCACCTTTCCTCCTAATGCAAAATGCATTAAAATTTAGTCCTTAATGATATAACACATTATTTATTGCTTCTTGAATTTCTGTGATAACTCTGAAATGCCTTAAGTCACTACAAGATTTTGAATTAAATTACCCAGTTAATACCTTTATGTTGTTCTAAGGTAATTGTCTAGTCAGAGTAATTTCCTCACAATGTGTGTAGTGGAGAAAGAACATTGTCCTATTCTAGCCCATTTTTTGGTAAATTCTTTAAATTTTGATTAAAACTGAAATATGCTTCTTAAGAAGATAACTTAAGAGTCCAAGTATTTTAAGTTGTAATGTGAGGGGGGGGGAAACAATGTCTTTTTTTAAAAAGTAAAGTTTTAATGAAGGGACATGAATCAGTCACAAATTGTGTTTCTTCTCTTGTATCATAATATCAAAAATAGAAAAGCAGACATTAAATATAGAAGTTCATATAAAATATTGTATTTTAATCAAGTGCCTTATGAATGATTTCATTTATGTAGACTTAGAGTTTCATTATGCTTAGTGGATTAGTGGCTGAGGTGGTTGCAGTCCCTTCCATGTGTGCATTGGTGATCAAGGCGCAGGTGCGGATGGCAGGCTTACAGGGAGCCAATGCCAGCAGGCTCTGCAAACAGGTGTTGTGGGCCAGCAAGGAGCTCAAGGCAACATAGCTTTGGAAACTTGAATGCCATCAGCCTTGACAAAGGTGACATTCGGAATTAAGGCTATTATGTTTTACTACCTGAGGAATTTCTGGTACACGGGGAGCGGAAGTGCGAAAACATGGTTATCTGCAGGTAGATCTGTGCATCTTTGGTGTGCTATACCTTATTGACAACGCCTAGACACTTCTGTCATTGCAGAACACTTCCTGCAACTCATGCTTTGGTGTGGATTAATTGGATTTCAGAACCTGAAAGTGCATGTGCAGATGGTTCTGGAGGAGGCTGGTGACAAGCTTAAAGCTAGTGTCAGGTTACATGGGAAATTCTGGTACAAATGCCATATGTATCTATGTATTTGTGATTGAAGAGTTGAATCTGATGTTTCATGTGGCTCTCAAGAGTGTTCTTTTATGGCATTCACGAAAGGTCAGTTTCTTCTACTGTAAAAATGTGATCCATTGAGCAGAACAAGCAGGCTTTAGATGGTTGGATGTTTTTTTTATTTTTTTTTTTTAATTCAGAACTTTCTAAGACCTGCAAAAATTAAAAAAGGGTGTGTTTTCCGGCTTCCTGAGTTGCACATCCCCTCCTTGTGTTCCCCCCTTCCCCCTCCCCTCCCCCCCTCCCCCCCCCCGGTATTCTTGCATAAGAATAAAAGCAGTTTGATAGCTGAAAAAGATCAGATCATTATAGGATATACTCGTAATATCACATCCTTTCCCGCCCTCCCCATTTGTTCTCTTCCAGAAAATGTTCTCGCTGACTATGGTTATGCTTCCATTTGGTTGTGCACTGGGCTGATATCGTGTCTATGGATTTTTATGAGATATAGTAGTGGGTCAAAATAATCAGGTATGCATTTTCAGAGGACACAAGTTGATGTGTCATCAGTTTGATGACAGTTTTGGGATTGGGGTGACCCAATACTTTCCTGCTGCAGCTGGGTAGGAGCAAGTTTGGAAAACTGCAAGCTGCAGACTTAAGTGGAAAAAAGCAGCACTGGAGTATTGCAATAAACTTCAGTGTGCTACTTGCACACTGTCAAGGTAGCCTGATCAAGGCTGTCTGAAGTTCATGATGAGGATATATGAAAAGGTTAATAATTATATGTCAAGAATGGTAATTTGTATAGGGACATAAGACTGCACAGAGATATGCACTGTCCATCAGAAGAGCTGCTTCAAAGTGATGTATGTGTCTATTGGACATAGGGGCCGACGATTAAATAAAGCACAATTTGAAATAAAGAAGCAATGAGAAATCACTACAGTACAGATCATATGGAGAGGCATGCCAAATTCCCTGACGATAGGGTTCGTGTAGTCAGAGACTAAGGACAACAATAAGTAAAGAAATATTTGAGGAATGAGAGGCTGACCTTTTAGCTCAGAGTCAACCAGTAAATTTTGAGCTTCTGGAAGTATGGACATAGACTTTCCACTTTCACGGACCCTGTCTTCTAACACTTTATCCAAGGCTGTTCTTACCTCGAGGAGTCTGAATGTGTTTTTGTTGTCATGGTACAGATGGAGCACTGAGTGTAATTAAGGCCTGCAGACCACAGCCACAAAGGATACTAATAAATTTAGTCATACACAGAATTATAAAGAAAAGCTGTCATCTGAGATTTTATCCCATCACCATGTCTGTGATTCTTATCTGTGTGACAGTTGCTGAAATGCTTTGCTCTGAGGCAGAGCACTTTGAAACTTTTTTCTTATTATGAGTAATTAACAAAATACTAGAGATGTTGAAATCCCAGTTCTCAAACAATTCTGCTTCATTTTAAAACAGAAAAGTCAACTCGAATAATTATCTGAATGTGACATAGACAGTTGACTTCATATGTTAGATCTCATACAGTGTTAAAACAGTTGGGAGAATGCATTAATGCCAAACCAAGAGAGCAGTTGTTGTGGTTTAATTGTCTTCAAGAGCAGCATGATCATCTGGAAGTCAAATATGGTGCTTACATTGTGGCCTTTTGGGGAAAGGGACATTTTAGTAGTCACACGACCCTTTTGCACAGAAATAATTGTCTGGTTTTGATGCTGCATAAAGGTTAGAGTTTTTTCACCGATAATGTATTCCTGATCTTTGAATGCTGGACTTCAGCCTATGATAGTCAACTGATAATTATTTTCAAACCCCACAGGTCAAAATGCTTATGTAAATTTCGATACTAGCTGCAGACAAAAAAACAATAAAGAATTGCTTTTGTCTTCGAATGAGTTGGTGTATTTTGCAAAGGAAGAATGTTATACAATAACTGCTCATTTGAGAAGTCATTAACCTTCTTATGCTATTTGCATTATTAATGTACTAGAGTTATAATGTCCTAATGTATCTGAATTTCTATTAATGTTTTCTTCGCTAAATAAATAAAAGTGAATCGAGTAAAGAGATGACATTTGTTTAATTGTTCATCAGGATTCTTTTTTTCCCCTCATCCAAAGCCCTGATAGTTTGTTAAATAGAAACCCTTTAAATGGATGGCATTTCATGATAGGTTTTGAACCTAATTATATCAAATGTCATAGCATTATTTATTTA